>NW_026526991.1:24917874-25555374 GCF_024362965.1 Panthera pardus
TCATTTTGTTAGTAATTTGAAGAGCAAATAACTAACACGTGAAGCACTGCAACATCAGTCCAGCACTGAGCTTTTAACGGATGTCAGCCTCTCTTGCTGACATAGATCCATTATTGGATCTATTTATGTATGAGTCTCTCCCAGCTGGATGCAAACCCCTCCAGGGCAGGGACTGTATTACCCTTCCTAGTTAAATATGTTAAGTGTCCCTGTTAAGTAGGTGCTCAATAAATGTTTGTTGAATGAATGATTAGTTTCTAGACCCACAACAAACTTCAGCTAACAGTGATTTCCATGTAAAAAATCTCAAATGAAATAAAAATTCAAATCTCATATGTGAAGCTAATACCACATTTATGGTTATGAACTTGATTTTCAAAGAGGTAGATTTGGGGTAACTCAATCAGATGATTGTCCTCTCTAACCATAAGATGGGCAGGGTTACAAAAGCAAAAGTTGCTTATGGCTTGTTTACACACACACATTTCCTAGGGTGGTATATAGTACCCTGAGTTAGGAGGGGGTGGGGTCATGCACTGCTAAAGCAGGAAGTGTGATGACAGTCACCTTGCAGTTCTTAAATGCTGGCTTTTTTTTTTTTAATCGTGTGTGTGTGTGTGTGTGTGTGTGTGTGTGTTAAAATGTACGTAACATAGAATTTATCACTTAACCATTTTAAGTGTACAATTCAGTGACATTAAGTATATTGGCAATACTGTGTAACCATCACTATAGAATTTTTCATCATCCCAAATAGAAACTCTCTACCCATTAGACAATTATTCTTCATACCTCCATCTTATCAGCCTCTAGTTAACTTTTATTCTACAGTCTCTATAAATTTGCCTGTTTTTAGGTACGTCATATAAATGGAATCATACAATAGCTGTCCTTTTGTGTCTGGTTTATTTCACTTAGCATAATGCTTTCAAGGTTCGTCCATGCTATAGCATGTGTCAGAACTTAGTTCCTCTTATGGCTGAATAGTATTCTATTGTATTCATATTCCACATTTTGTTTATCCATTCATCCATTGATGAACATTTGGGTTGCTTCCACTCTTCAATTGTTTTAAATAATTCTGAAATTGACTGACATAAGAAAAATGTCAGATAAATATCAGTGATATTTCACCCTTCCCTTACCAAACTCCTTTCATCCATGTTTAGGATGGCTGTGAAAAACAGTAACATTTTCAATACTCTTAAATTTTGAGGCAACCAGATCCCTAAACAGAGAAGGTAGGATTGATCTGAAAATTACTTCTTAAAAGATTATCTATAAATTTTGATCACAAATATAATTTTGGCATTCGTGTACTGCACACTCCGAGAAAATGGGGCCAGTAATTCATAGTGTCTCCTAGAGATGGGAAGTGCTAGGGTGGAAAAGGGGGAACAGAGCAGGAAAATTGATAGGGAAAAAGTATCCTTAGAATCACTCCCATTCTTTCAGATCTCAAAATGTGCAAAACATAATCCTTTATGAGTAAACATAGTTGTATCTAATTTTGATATTCATAAATCATCATAGTTACTTTGGAACTGTAACTATAAAATCAAGATTTTATTCTTTTAAAATGTCCACACTCCTATTTAATCCCTAACAACATTTTTTATGGATTCAGTATTTACTTTTAAAATAAAATTTTAAATTTAAGTATAAAATTATATTGAAAAGTGCTCAAATTATAAGCTAATTATAAATTCTCTCTTAAGAAATCTCCTCAAAGTGAACATACCCATGTAACCAACCCCTAGATTAGGGAATAGACTGTCATAAGCATCCCTAAAATCCTCATGCCCTCTTCCAGTCTCTACCATCCCTCAAAGGTGACCACTATCCTGACTTCTCTTACCATCAATTAGCTTCCATGTTTTGAACTTGATACCGATGGAATCATGTAATATATTTGGCTTAACTGGCTTCTTTCTCTCAAAATTACGTTTGTGAGATTCATCCACGTTGTTTTGCGTAGCAGTTACTTGTTCATTTTCATTGAACATGAAATGGAATATAAGCTATTGTGCATTTTGCAGAATGTATTCATCTCTGGTTTTATTCTTTCAAACAGGGAGCTGATCCAGTTCAGTTGAGACTTGTGTACAGTCAGCACACAGCAGAATGTGACAGGGCTTAGAATTACAGAATCCTTTGACATCAAGACATCTTCCTGCTCCTCTATCCAATTTTGATGTAATTATTACTCCTAAGCATCGCTCTAGTCAGATCATTTCCCTTTCCCTTTTGGAAGGCATACGAAGTCCTTATCCCAGTTTTGGTCTTCCACAATCCTGGCCAACTCCATCTCCGGGGAGCAGCTGGAACTCCTCCCATCCCTTGCAGACTCTCAGGTAGCCCCTATTCCAGGGGACTCTGGGCTGGGCCTGCCATCTAGTGGCAGCTCCAGGAATTGGACACTTCACTTCTGTCATCAGGAGGCCTGTAGCTTGAGCTTCCCACTTCCTTTGCCTCTCTGCACTGTTGGGCCAGGCCCTCAATCTCTTTCTCATACGTGAGTCTTTATTTTTTAACCTCATTACCTAATCCTATTTCTTATGCTGTTCTTACCTTGTCAAGAAAATCTCTCTCCTTGTCTTTTCCTCTCCTGTTTCACAGGGGGAACTTAAAAAAAAAAAAAAAAAAAAAAAGACATTCTGAAAAACAGAAGACATCCTGAAAGTCTATCCACCTCTGAAACTCTAAGTGTTCAAAAGGTCTCTTTCAGAAATTTTCATCGACTACTAACCATTCTCATATTAAAGTTGCTTTTTCTCAGCATCAGTGTTCAAAATATTTTAAAAAAATTTTTTTTTTAATGTACTCCCCTTGCAGCAAAATTGTTTTTACATACCTAATATACACTTCTCCTTGGTGGATGGGTATACTTTTATTTTTCCTTTTATAGTTTTTCTATTTCTAAAGTTTTCTAGAAGTGTTAATATAAATAGGAAATTAATGTTATTTAGAAAGGGAGAGAAAAAAGGAGCTTTATGGCAAATAGGCCTTTTGCTTTTTCTTTTACTTTTTCCTTTAATATTACTTTATGCTTCTCCAATTTTCTAAAAGGAGAATTTTTTTTAAATTTTAAACTTTAGTTCCAGTATAGTTCCAGTATAGTATAACATACAGTTATATTAGTTTCAGGTGTAAAAAGGAACATGTTTGTAATATAAACAGGAAATACAGTAAGTGTGACTTTAGAGACCAAAAAAAAGGGTGATTAGTGGTAAATGGGACCATCAGAAAGGTGGTTAAACCAGGAGGTGGGAGGGACAAGCTGTTGGAAGTAAACCATTAGTAACAGATCTTGACTTGCAATGAAGTGTTGGTAGCTCTGTAAGGAGTCTGATTCCAGGAGGGGTGTCCCATGGCTTGGAGCCACGTCTTGAGTGTTATTTGTCCTTGGCTTTATGATGATTCTCATCTTCTTGAGCAGAAGCAGGCATGGGGGCAGGATGCTACCTGGAGAATGATTTACTTTGCCCAGCAGTTTATTGAGGTCCTCTTAACTGCGAATGACGGGTACACGGTGGAGAAAGAATGAGAATTTTATGGTCTTGAAACACATGAGCTACAAGCTCGAGCATCTCTACCAATAGTTAAAACAGCGCAGTGGCCAGGTACAGGGATCAGCAAGGTTTGGCCTAAGCCTCTGCTTGGATCAGAATACTGCAATGGCTTCCAATGGAATGAATGAAAATTAAATTCAATAGGCTTCGCAGGCCAACCTGGGAATCTGTTTGCTGATAACTTTTTTTTTTCCCTCAGAGAGAATGCGCTCATTCATTCAGCAAACATTTATTAAGTGCATAGTTATATGCAAAGTGCTGCTTTAGATATACGTGTAAATGTACAAAATAACTCCAGGTGTTTACAGTCTAGAAGGGAAGATAAGGCATGTATACAGATAGCTTGCATACAGGATGATTACAGTTTCATTAAGAGTAATAAGTGCAAAAAAAGGAAGCTCACGTGCTGCGTCACAAGGAGATGCATTGGAGTGGCCAAAAAAGGATTTAAAATGTATACATATGGTGCCTCTACTTGAATGGTTAAGGAATCAGATACACGAAAACACTCAAGCAAAAAGGTATTGTCATATTAAAATTGCTTTTTATACCCAGACTGAAATATTTTTAAAATAATCCAAGGTGTTACTATAGTAATAATGTGACTATAAATTATGATATAATCACTGTTACATCGTCTCACTGTTCTATTAGTTTTTCTTTTAAAAAGAAATGTTTAGGGGCGCCTGGGTGGCGCAGTCGGTTAAGCGTCCGACTTCAGCCAGGTCATGATCTCGCGGTCCGTGAGCTCGAGCCCCGCGTCAGGCTCTGGGCTGATGGCTCGGAGCCTGGAGCCTGTTTCCGATTCTGTGTCTCCCTCTCTCTCTGCCCCTCCCCCGTTCATGCTCTGTCTCTCTCTGTCCCAAAAATAAAAAAAATAAAAAAAATAAAAAAAAATTAAAAAAAAAAGAAAAAAAGAAAAAGAAATGTTTAGTAGCATATAAGAGCTACTATATTTCATTGCAATGTAGTAAAATGGAATTCTACATTTATTGAATGAACAAGGAAATAGTGATGAGATCTTATGTTTTCTGCTCTCCTTTTCAATCTCAGGAAAAACTGATAGAATCTCTTAGTAAAAAAATTAATCAAGTATACAAGGTCTGCATTGGAGATGCTGATGTTGGCAGTCTCAACCCAGTTCAAAAGCTGGTAAAAGTAGAGTCTCGCCTGGTGGAATTGAGTGATCTCATTGAATCCATTCCCAAAGAAAATGTGGAGACAATTGAGAGGATAAAACAGAAAGAACGGCGGCAAAAGTATAGTCAATGTCTTATGATATGAGGGTAGTGAATGACTTAATGAGTTGAGAAACTTTTTGCTGGGATTCCACAAACACTGAACAAGCCCCTATGACATGGCAAGGATCGCGATAGAAATGCAGTAGACCCAATGAGTATGAGTAGAGTATGTCCTTCTCATACAGCTATTATTTAATGTGGGAGACACGGTCATCAAATATTCTTATGAAATAATGTGTCACTAGCAATGGTAATGAGCACTGGTTCACCTGGGCAACTGATCCAGTTTGGGATGGGTGAAGGGTCATTTTACCCTGAAACTATGGATTTTCAGAATGAATATTCACTACTTATACAAAAATTTTTGAACAGCTATCTTGTGGAAGGGGAATTGCACTCGTCATGGAGGGCCCACAGCATAGAATTAGAGCCTTTCACTGGAAGGAGACTACATATGAAGGAATTGTTTGAAAGAGCCATGCAATGAGGGCATAACTCTTCCTCAGTGCATAACTGCCAACACTTCACACACACAACATTTACATATTAACTCATTCAGGTCCTCAAGACAACTACATGAGGATTATCATCCCTCAAACAGCACCCCCTCCCACCCTCACAGCCTTGCCTACCTGGGGGCCTTTCCAGGAGAATGCACTGATTTACAAATTTCCATACCGAGTTAAATAAGGATCTTAATTTTTTAAGTTTATTTTGAGAGAAAGTGCAAGCAGGGGAGGGGCAGAGAGAGAGAGGACAGAGTGAGAATTCCAAGCAGGCTCTGCAATGCCAGTACAGAGCCCGATTCTAGGCTCCCACTCTCAAACCATGAGATCATGACCTGAGCCAAAGTTGGACGCTCAACTAACTGAGCTACATAGGTGCCCCAAGGATTTTATGTACATACTACCTTTCAGGCAATGATTATAAATATATGATCCCTAGTATAATGTGGCACATACAGAATGCTGATAGGTGGAAAAACATTCATGCTAAAACAAAAAAACCCATGTTAAGAGGCAGACGAGCACTACAGTTGACCTGCAGGTTCTGCCATTTACAACTTTTGTGACCTTAGGTAGACCACAAAACCTCTCTTAAGTCTGTTTTGTTTTCTTTAAAATGGCAGTTAATAATAGTATTTCATAGGGTTGTTGTGAGGATTAAATTAAATAATCTATGTAAAAGTACTAAAGCATGCTTGACACATAAATATTCAAATATTTAGCATTAATGTTAGATATTTTGTTAGTGCTTACTGGGGGATATTGTTTCCTCCATATAAAAATGAAGTCCAGGATATATATAAAAGTGATCTTGGTGGGATTTTATTGAATATACAGCAAAATTTTTTTAAATTGTAAATAAAAGATTACTCCGTCCATAAGGTGACCTATGACTAGGGTACCTGGTGGCTCAGTCAGTTGAGGGTCCAACTCTTGATTTTGGTCCAGGTCATGATCCCAGGGTTGTGGGATGGAGCCCTGCTTTGGGCTCTGTGCCAAGTGTGGAGTCTGCTTGGAATTCTCTTTCTCTCTCCCTCTGCCCCTCTCCCCAGCTTGTGTACTCTCTCTCTCTCAAATGAAAATGGAAAAAATAAAAATAAATAAAATGAAAATGAAAATGAAAATGGGGGGGAAGACCTCTATGACTGATTACACTAACAGCACTTGCCTCTTTTCTACAATAGGAAATAATTTTCATTGGATTGTAATCACAACTTATTTTCAATAGTGATACATGAATCTAATTCTAATTGCTTGTCATTCTTATCAAAATGAATTTTATTTTTCCCATGAGTTAGACACATAAACCTAATTTTGCATAAAAAATGTTCAGTAAATGTTACACTTACAATTACAGGAGTCCATAAAATAGTTATCACTTATTGAGGGCCTATTCTGCATTAGGCATTGGCCCAATATGCAGAGGTCATTTTATGTAATTTTATCCTTACAAGAACTCTAAAGAGAACAAGACAAATAGCATTTCTTGGTCTTAATTTCAGGATACCATTCAAAAAGATTAACTGGAAAAGTACACTTTTGTGGTAATCACTGAACTATATAATATACACTGTGATTCATGCATTTTTCTACACATTATACTTTAGTAAACAGACTAAAGGAGGAGGCTGGGTGTTAATTCAAGTGGCCTTGTCCACATTAACTGTAAAGTGCTAAAACAGAAGTGGAGTAACAAGAAGGCTTTGTTGAGGTGGTTGTGTTAGACCAAGATCTAGGTAGATAGATTTACTCCTTCCAAAATGGTGACAAGCATTTTCTCCCACTTTAACACGAATGGGATCTGTTGTTGACATTTCCCCTGAATATTCAAAAGCCATAGTATGAGTGAAGGTAAAGTATTATTTAACTTTAAGGGAAATCATAAAATATTTAGGTAGTTCATTACCAAATACTATAGGTCTTTTTTCTTTTTGTGATTTATAGTTGCAAAAATGTTTTCCTTTTTTGACAGGTTACGTGAAGATAAAATGAAAGAAAAACAAAGACACCAAGAGGAAAGGCTAAAAGCTGCTCTGGAAAGGGCAGTGGCACAACCAAAGAAAAAGGTTTGTGTTTTGTTATCAGTAGGTCCAGCTACATCTAATATGTGAAGGCTTCTGTGAAATACCTAATTCAGCTAATTTATCAAGGGTGAACTTTAGCAAAATAGTCTTTCCTGGTCACAGCGTCAGTTGGTCTCTGATTCCTTGTTACTTTTAGGATAATTCAAATATCTGGGTCTACGATTCTCCATTAGACCCATTTTAGTAAAAGCCTTTCGCCTCACTTCTTTTAGCTCCAGGTTCATGAAACCAGAGAATTTTTTCTTTAAATAATTTTTTTAGATAGTAATAAGCATATGGCTCAAAGTTCAAAAGATAGAAGAGTATTTAGTGAAAAGTAAGAAATTTTCAGTTCCCCTCCCTGGATGCAACCACCTAAGTTTCATCTGCATCTTTCTGGAAATGTTCTATGTAGTTATTGTATATATTCTCCTTCTTACAAATAGTAACCATGAACCTTGCTTCTTTCATTCAACAACAAAGACAGCAAACCCAGAGAATTACATATAATTGGATGGGTCTTCTAATCTTCATATTGTAAAAATACATTAATAGTTTAAGTTAAAATGATTTACCCAGAGTCGCTTCAGATTTAGCAGCATATTCTGGACCAGAAGTCAAGGTTCTTTATATTGCAAGATCATCTGTCCAATAATAAGTATGGGATTGGGCAGTCACTGAGTCCATGTGGTCCATGACTTCACACTGGGTATGGAGGGCCTTGTGTTTCTATCTGCTACTCTCCTTCCTCTGGGTTAGGGTCTGAAATATATTCGGGGAAGCCAATTCCATGGTTATCTGCAAAGCTACCATGGACACTGATTACCACAGTAGTAACTCTAACCTACAGGGAAGGTTTATTGTGTGCCTCACAACCAGTCTTTTGAGCGAAGTACTTGAAAAAATTGAAGTGTGGTAACTGTTAATATATGTCAAAAAGTGATGATCTTAAATTACTTTATTTAAATAAGCATTTCATCTTTAAAAGGGTCTGACTTCTCTAGTTTAGCTTTTCCTATGAAGACCTGACTTGTCCTCTTTCTCCCAAAGGAGAATTTACCATTCATCACCCATCCACATATACACACTATTCACTAAACTCATCACATTGAAATGATTATTCTTATATATCCATCTTTCCTTCTAGACCGTGAGTTTTTAGGGTTTTTTTATTTTGGGAAAGAGAGCACGCGTGCATGAGTGGGGTGCAGGCAGAGGGAGAGAATCCCAAGCAGGCTTCTCACTGTCGGTGTGAAGCCCAACATGGGGCTCAATCTCAACAACTGGGAGATCATGACCTGAGCCAAAATCAATGAGGCTTAACTGACTGAGCCACCGGGCACCCCAAACTGTGAATTTTTATGACTTTGTACCCCCAAAGCTTAGCACATAGTGGATACTCAATAAATGCTTATTGAATTGAATTAACAGGCTAAAATTGAGAGAACTAAAACTAGAAGAAAAATGGAAAAACAATAGCAATCTGATAAGCTGATAATGTACAAAGACCTCTGATAGTTCTTACCCAGTCAGGGCACTTCATCACTGGCAATTTTCTCAGTATTAATGACAAAGGTTACCAAAAGAAATTGTTTGGACAGAGAAAAAAGTTGATGTTACGAGGAATTCTGGGATTCTAGACCCTAAGAACACTTTGGTTGATCAAATGATGGGGAGGACTGCCCTTGTTAGTTACCTTGGGCCAGGAATGTCAAATTCTGCGATGCAGGAGGCAGTCTTACATAGGGTTAGTGCCTCTTTTGAGACACTGGAGATGTCCCATCAAATCTCATCTTCAATAGAACAGTTTTCTCATCCATTTAATTTACACAAATTCAAATACAGAAGCAAAACAAAATAAAGGAGGAAAAAAGGAGACTAAAAGAGAAGAATAATTGATATACTTGAGTCAATGCCTTAGAAGAAATGAATAGGTACAAACCGGAGGTTTCCCTAAGCTTCTCCTGATGGAACACCGACAGAAGCCCTTCCCACACTCCTCGCACTTGAAAGGTTTATCTAAGAGCCAACAGGATTACTAATGTTTAAGAAGATGTACATGGTTTTCTCACGTTTTTATCTAACAGGATTTTTAAATGCCCATCAATTGGTATTCAGCCAAGGAAAGTGATCTCTTCTAACCAATGGGGGAGAAACTGGCTATGGCACTTACTGAGAAGTGCAATGTTGGCCTCAAATATGGTGCTTTTCTAGGCTGGCCCTATCTGAAACATATTTTTTTCATTATTAAAATTTGTTAATTTTTATTTTTTTAATTTACATTCCAGTTAGTTAGCTTATAGTGCAACATGGTTTCAGTGGATTCCTTAATACCCCTTACCCATTTAGCCCATCCCCCTCCCACAACCCCTCTAGTAACGCTGTTTGTTCTTCATATTGAAGAGTCTTTTAGGTTTTTGTCCCCCTCCCTATTTTTGTATTATTTTTGCTTCCCTTCCCTTATGTTCATGTTTTGTATATTAAAGTCCTCACATGAGTGAAGTCATATATTTGTCTTTAATTTCGCTTAGCATAATACCCTGTAGTTCCATCCATGTAGTTGCAAATGGCAAGATTTCATTTAAAAAAAAATTTTTTTAATGTTTATTTATTTTTGAAAGACAGTGAGAGCAGGGGAGGGTCAGAGAGAGAGAGGGAGACACAGAATCTGAAGTAGGCTCCAGGCTCTGAGCTGTCAGCACAGTGCCCAACGCAGGACTCAAACTCACGAACCGCGAGATCATGACCTGAGCTGAAGTCCGATGCGTAACTGACTGAGCCACGCAGGCACCCCAAGATTTCATTTTTTTTTGATTGCTGAGTAATACTCCATTGTATATATATATATACCACATCTTTATCCATCGATGAACATATGGGCTCTTTCCATACTTTGGCTATGTTGATAGTGCTGCTATAAACCTTGGGGTGCATGTGCCCCTTCGAAACAGCATATACCTGTGTCCCTTGGATAAATACCTAGTAGTGCAATTGCTGGGTTATAGGGTAGTTCTATTTTTAATTTTTTGAGGAAACTCTGTACTGTTTTCCAGAGTGGCTGCACCAGTTTGCATTCCCACCAGCAGTGCAAAAGAGATCCTCTTTCTCCGCATCCTTGCCAACATCTGTTGTTGCCTGAGTTGTTAATGTTAGCCATTCTGACAGGTGTGAAGTGGCATCTCATTGTGGTTTTGATTTGTATTTCCTTGATGATAAGTCATGTTGAGCATTTTTTCATGTGTCGGTTGGCCATCTAGATGTCTTCTTTAGAGAAGTGTCTATTCATGTCTTTTGCCCATTTCTTCACTGGATTATTTGTTTTTTGGGTGTTGAGTTTGAGAAGTTCTTTATAGATTTTGGATACTAACCCTTTATCTGATATGTCACTTGCAAATATCTTCTCCCATTCCATTGGTGGCCTTTTAGTTTTGCTGATTGTGAAACATATGCTTTTTGATGACTTTACCTAAATCACCCAACTTCGCATAAAACCTAACTGCTCTGCTTCTCGCACACTATGGTGCTCTATTTATTATGTAATTTTGCCTAGCATGTTGGACACCCATTAGGTTATCAATCCCTTTGTAACTGATTTTTTTTTTTTTACTATTTTGAGCCATGTAATTCCTGGGAAAAATCAAGTGAATGTTATTATTTTACTTATAATTCAACAGAAAGTAGTTATGATGAAAAATAGTAAGTATTGTTTCTTTTGTTTCAGCTGGGAAGAAGACTTACCTATCGTTCAAAACCTCCATCTGGTAACAAACATGAACTACTTTTGGTCAAGGATACAAGAACAAAATCACTAGAGGAAGAATATTTTTTCACTTGAATAGGTGCACTAAGACATTTACTGCCAGAATGTTTTAGGCATTTTGTAGATTTTGGTTTTCAGTAATGGCAATATTCTGCCCCATATGCTGGCCTAACCAATTTAAGGAAGACAGGCACTTATTCTCGTGGTTATAGGATTGGCAATGGGAGTTATTTTCTTTTGTTGAAGGTTTTTATTACCATATCCTAAGTAGTATACCATAAGCTAAACATTTCTATCTTTGGGTTATCCCAGTTGGAGCTACACATCCAAAGTGTACTTTAACTTACATTACTTTATGTTACATTCCTTTAACATTGCGTTAGCAATGTGGTGAATGACCATTAAAGTGCAATAATGGCATTCTCTGACAATCTAGGACTTTAAACGATCTAATTTGTTTTCAGCCAGTCCACAGTTCATAGTGTACATTTTATCACTATGGAGTATACATTTTAACAGTGTATAACTCTAAAACATCTAAATGGTTTTGAGGAGTTTAAAACTTAAATTAACAGGTAATTTGTTGACTACTAAGTAAAATGAAACAGTATACATTAATTCTAAGGAAATATTTAACCTTATACATGACAAAAGTGGTTCAATAACTTTAAAAGAAAGTTGTTTTAAAAGGTCTCAGTTAATATAGTATTACAAGAAAAGCACTGAAATTCACCTTCATAAGTGTTTATTAAGCATATAATTTTCTCCCTATAGAAAAAAAAAAGAATACTGAGCTTATAAAAGAAAACCAACTTGAATGAAGTTGAGTGTCTTTTAAAGCATTAATTCTGTGAATAATCTTTCAACTGTTTCAACATTTGAGCTCTGCGTTTAAATATCTGAATAGGAATAGTTCACAAGACAAGTTGAAAAAAAAAAGTTTATTGTCTAGAAATATATATAAAAAAAATTCCCCACAAAAGATGCTATTCTCTCATTTCCCCATCTTCTTCCTCTTCTTCAACACCCCTGATATAAAGGACATTATTACACCTGTAAATAGAAAAACAGTCCATTTTGTTGTTCCAACCGGAAACCACATTAAGATCTGAATTACTATTGCTAGATATTTATAATATTTACAATTTACAATGCATCATTTCTTTCTTTTTTAAAAAAAAAGTTTTGTTAAAAGCACATGGCACTTATTTACCAAGTAGGTATTATGAAATGGTATCTTTATGATCTTCCAAAGGTAATGATTCAAATTTGAAGGTGTGAAGCTATTTCAAAATGAATATAATGAAAATCCCTTATAGCAGCCAGACCCAACTAAAATTCAAAACCAAGCTCTTCCACCTAAACCACTGAAAAAGGTTACACCAAGAGCTAGAAAGTTTAGTATCAACACTAGAAAAATCTCAAGGATAACTCAAAAAAATTTCCATCTTCTTTGACAAGTTTAAGGGTTTCAAAACTCTTTAAGTCTAACTGTAGAATATTATGTTAATAGTGATTTAAAGAAAGTAATTCTGAAATTGAGACATTAATTTAAAACAGGGATTTCTAGTGCTCACTAGTAACTCCTTACATATACTACTATTCTTGTTACCTTATTAAAACTTCACCCAAATGTCCAGACAATGCTCCATCTATGTATTCTTCTGTGTTTGCAAGCTTTAAATAAAAAGAAAGTATATTAGTATAATAATACAGGAGAAAAATAGTGTAACACTACCTAAAATATTAGGTAATACTGGTGAGACAACTTATTAACTGAAACCTTTCTATACCAACAACTCACATTTATCTATAATTAACAGGATATTAGCTTTCTTTTACTACTGTAGTACTTTTGGGTTTCATATAAACATTCAGTAAAGTTAACATCGATGGATATAGAATATATAATAAAGCTTGTTTCAATGTAAGTTTTTAAATCTCTCAGTTATGTAACACTCCTTTGTATTAGACATTAAAACAGCATGTCAAGGAAGACAGTCTCCAATTTATGAATAAGTTGTGATTTAAATGTTTTCCAAAAAAATTCAGTTCTAAGGAACCAGGTATTAACTGAGTAATAACACCATATCACATTGAAGAACCCAATGGGTACAAAATCTATAGCTAAAATATCTAATACTTTTATATTAGTCAACAACCAAACCAAAGAACTGAGTAAGAATTTTAAAAAATTATGTGCTAATAGACAGAAATAAGTTCTTAAGAGAAAGTTAAACAATTCAGAGTAACCATAATTTATAGTTATTTCAGGAAACTATTATTTCTAACTTTACGTCAAAAAGTTTAGGTTTCCTTCCACATATAGGTAAAAAACTTTATTTGCAACTTTTGCAAATCACAATCACGTAAAAAGTCCTCTATGACTACCATTCCATTCTTCTATCATTCTAAGTCATTCTGCTTTGGATTTCTTGCCATGCCCGAAACACACCAAACAAGTTCCTGCCACAAAGCCCAGGTACTTGCTGTTCCCTCAAACTGAGATGCATTTTCTTCAGATACTGTCTTCAGTTCCTCACTCAATTCTGTTTTCGGATTAAATTTACTTCCTCAGAGCTTTCCCTGGCTCTCTATCTAACACTGCACACTATGTTTCTGCTTTCTTTTTCTCCATAGCATCTATTATTACCTGATATCACATTATATTACCATCTCCCACTACTAAAACATAAACTCCTTCAAAGTAGGGACTTTGTTTTGTTCATTGGTATATTCACACAGCCAGGCACGTAATGGGCAGTCAATAAATTTTCATTCAACAAACAAACTCAAAAGCCTCATTAACGTGGTTGTAATTATTCAGATACACTTCACAACTCTGGTAGGCTCACTAGAAACTACATTACTTCTAAAACCAAATATTCTGTGGGTATTCTTTACTTCTTTCTTTTAATGAGATATATGCCCACAGCATAAAATTCACTTTTACAGGATACAAGTCAGTGGGTTTTTCCCCCCACCCCGAATTTTTTTTAAATGTTTATTTTTTGACAGTGGGAAGGGGCAGAGAGAGAGGGAGACAGAGGCTTCAAAGTGGGCTCTGTGCTGAGAGCTCAATGTAGGGCTCAAACTCAAAAACCCTAAGATTGTGACCTGTACTGAATCACCCAGGCGACCCCAGTGGTTTTTAATATATTCATAAAGCTGTGTAATCACTACCACTATTTAAGTCTGGAACATTTCAACAGACTGGTATTACTCTTCAGATTTTTCTATGGCCTTGGTAAATGATTCCTGCTTGAGGAATTATCCAGGCCAAAACCATGCTCTATAAGAACTTTGGGGACCTAAGCATCATCTGTTCAAGTGGTAACCTCTTGAATTAAGGAAAATCTCAGCTCTTTTTGCCTACAGGTGCCCCTGTTAATACTCTTCCTACAAGAAGTACCAGTTTGGAATACTTAGAGTCATGACTGGACTGACCAACTACCTTTAAAATCCATCTGCCATTAATCAGTCACATAAATACCTATGCTTCAGGAAAATATAATTTCAAACTCTTTCATCAAAAACCTGGCTGTAAACTACTACAAAGTAACAAAGAAACAAAAGTAACAAAGAAACAAAACACCCCAGTTTTTCAATGGGCAAAGGGCATGAACAAGCATTTCTCCAAAGATGTATAAATTGCCATAAGCACACAAAGATCACAATATCACTAATCATCAGGGAAATGATTATCAAAACAATGAGATTATTTTACGCTCTTTAGAATAGCCATTATCAAAACAGAAAGTAACAAATATTGGTGAGGATGTGGAGAAACTGATCCTTTATGTTTTGCTAATAGAAAATAGTATGGCAGTTTCTCAAAAAACTAAACAAAGCATGACTTTATATCCAATCATTCCACTTCTGGATACATATCCAGAAGAAGTGAAAGCAGAACCTCTAACAGATATTTATATAACCATGTTCATTGTACTACAAAGGCCAAAAGGTGGAAAACAATTCAAATGTCCACCAACAGAAGAATGGATTAACATGTGGTATATACATACAATGGAATATTATTTCAGTCGCAAAAAGGAATGAAACTCTGATAAATGCTACAACATGGATGAACCTCGAAAACATTATGCTAAATGAAATAAGCCAGGTACAAAAGGACAAATGTTGTAGGATTCTATTTATATGAGGTACCCAGAATGAAAACAGAAAGAATAATGTTTACCAGGGGTTAGAGGAAATGGGGAGTTATCTTTTAATGGGTACAGTTTCAGTTGGGGATGATATAAGAGTTTTAGAAATGGATAATGGTGATGGATGCACCATAATGTGAATGTACTTAATGTCACAGAGTTCTATACTTGAAAATGGTTAAAATGGTAAATTTTACGTTACATATGTTTTACCTCAATTACAAAAACAAAAAAATCCTGTCCTAAACATTTACAGAAGCTAGCTTAACACACATGCAGTCAGTTCAACAATTCCTTTGGCTTGGCCTATCCTCTCCCTCAAGACATATTGAATATTTATTGAATTACTTTGATTTTGTGTCTTTAGCATTCACTAAAAGACTTAAAAATGTCACTTGAAAAATGTCTTTCAGAGCTAAATGCTTGGAGAGTTTTGTTTGTTCTGCAAAAACAAAACCCCCCCAAAAACCAAAAAACCATTTGTGTTTCCTTTATACCACTATGAATCAAGTATCTCAGTTCTTTTTATTTTAACCACTAGAAGTCAATTCTATGGCTGAATTTTGGTTTAACAGGTCTTGTACACAGTTTATCACAATTATAACAGCCTTCTTGACCTTGACTTTTTTTTCTTGAATTTTGTTTTATGTTTATCAATTTAGTTGACTGTATTCTTATAAGCCCTTGAGGAGTTAAGGTAAAGCAAAATAAATATAATTTAATGATCCTTATCTCCTTAGCTTACCTGCATGTTCATATAGCCATCTACAGATACCAGGTAGCCTTTGTACTCCATTCCCCACTTCAGTTTCACCATTACTGGCTTTCCTGTTAATCCATTCAGGAAAGGTTTGGGATTGAGGGGCAAACTCTGCATAAAGAATAAAAAAAGATCTCAATCAGTTATTTTTCCTTAGCTCAGTTTTCATTACTTACTCCCCTCTACCGAAATCACCAATATTTTATGGTATCGAAATAAAGCAAGCTCTTGACTCTCACTTACTGCATTAATTTTCACTTTTATTTGTTGAAGAGCATATGAGAAATTTAAATACCCGGTTAGACAATTTCATTCAGTATTCCCTTAAACAATGAATACCTACTATACATCACTCATTGTTCCAGGCTATAAAAAAACAAAGGCTGTGAAAAAAATAATGTAGACTATAGTCCTTGTCCTCAAGAAGCTCACACTGGGAGGGGGAGAGGCAAAACACATACAAATAGGTATTGCACTGCAATATAGTAAGAAGAGATAGCATGTGTAAGGGTACCAATCAATCCAAAGTCAAAAGGAGAGGTTGCCCAAAGTAATGCTTCCGTTCTAAAGGATGAGAGGTATTTCTAGAGGGAGAAAGGGCTGTTCTAGATACAAGAGGCTACCTATGTGAAAGGAGTAAAGAGTGAAGCAACAAGTCGATCTCAGGGACAAACAATCCAGTGATGTCAGAGTCCCAAACAGGAGGCTACAGAGGTAAGGAGGGGGCAGATGACATTTCAGTCTTTCACTTGAATCCAGGAGCTAGGTGGTCTGCTGGGTCTTATTTGACTTAGTAAAGCCTCTGGGCTACATATGGGCAATCGATAGTTTTTATTCAACAAACCAGTAGTAGTATCTCCCAGTGAATTCAGATTTTTCCTTCTCTCATCTGCTCACCCATCAGCCCAAAGAAAGAAAAGAACCAAGGAACTTGGCTACTAAACCCCTCTAAGATAAGCATATGCAGTGTAATCTCAAAGAACATGGGAGCTACTGCAATAACCTCCTAATGGGTTTCCAGTTTTCACTCTGGTCTTTCTCCAACTTATGCACATAAGTATCATCTTTATCATGTGATATCTCTACTTAAAATGGCTTTCAATTGCACTGGAAGTAGAATCCAGACCTCTTAACACCACCTAAGGGTCTTCCCCATCCTATCTCATAACCATGTTCTTCAAGCGGTGTAGCTTTTGGCCAATTTTTCCAACTGGTCAAGCTTTCTTTCCAGCCTTGGGGCCCATATGCTCGTGTTCCCCGTGCTTCGTACACGTTTCCTCTTTAAGGGGCTGGATTTCCTACTTCCTATTTAGTTAGTGAAATCCTACCAGGGATGCCATCCCTGACCTGTCTTCTAATGTACCATCTTGCACCCTCTCAGCATCCTGTTTGCTCTCTTCTCAGTACTTCACATTATTTGTAATTACATGTTTATGTTATTTGATTAAAGTCTATCTCTCACACCCGACTGAGTAAAGCTAGGGCAGGGTCCGCCTCAGTACTTTTCACCTTATACTCTAGCGCCTAGAACAACATCTGGTAGCGCGCGCTCAAAAATTTTTTTGCTAAACAAACAAATGAATGCTCCAAAGCCTGCACTCTGTGTTCCAGTGGGCTGCAGGGCCAGGAATCCCAACATGATGGAAATTAAAGCCGATTTTGGAGTGGGATAAGTGGGGCATAAAGACCGCTTCATCTTTACCTCGACCCTGTGGTCCCAGACAGCAAGGTACCTCAGGCTCACATTCAAACGAACAGGGGCATGGGGTCAGGGGCACTTCTGGGGAGGGAAGGGCATCGGAAGGAGAGCGCGCGCCTCAGATTCGCAGAGCAGGGAGAAAGAGGCAGGCGACCGGGTGCGCGGCTCCCCACGCGGATGAATGGGAACCGAGCGAACCAAGTCCCGGGCCCGGCGAGGCCGGTCACCCGCTCTCCCTTGGCTCTTCGACTCCGGTCGCTTTCTTCCTGCTTACCATCGCGACTATAAGCAAATGCTGCAGGCCACTCGCCGCCGACCCAGCTGTCGTCCGCCCCTCGTGACTGGAGTAGCTACAGTTGGGCGCGAATCGCGGAGCCTCCAGAGAAATGGCCGCCAAACAGCAGCGTGACCTTTCACCTCCGACTACAGCTCTCTTGGCTTCTGTGATTGGGCACAGAGAGATGAGTCCTGATTGGAGGAGGTGGCTGTGAAGTGTCCCCTGGCAACCAGCGGTAGCGTGAGTGTTTGAGGCTTCCGCGCCGCGCACAGCCCTGTGGGAAACTTCTGTAGCCCCACTTGCTCCAGGGCCCTTGCTAGGGAAACTCTCCAGTGAGGCGGGCGGGGGTTTCTCCTTTGCTCACCTGCCTTGTGAGTTCCACTGAGAAATGCTGTGTACTCTGTAGAGCGGACGTGATTTCTCACCAGCTGGTCCTTTCGCATTTGTGAGAACGGGTTTGGGGCTCTTGAGTTTCGTGTTCGCTTTCCCACAGATTCTGTGATTTGGGCGCCCCTCTGCCACAGTCTCCTCTGTTCTGTAATGCTCATTTCAGCCCACTTTAAAGGGAATGCGAGAAGCAAGACTAGACCAAGGTGAAACTCACCAAAGAAAGTGAAGTACAGAATATAGTTAAGATGAGGTCAAATTGAGTCTAGGATATGGTGTGGTGGCCTCCCTATAGATCTATTTCTTTTGCATTGCCACCAGAAACCCGGCGCAGTCGCAGTCTTTTATCCTTCTGATGTAACAGTATTGATCAGAATCTCATTTGTCTTTTCCAGATGCAGACTTTTACCTTTCTCTGATCTGAAATACTAAATGCAGTTCTTGGAGAGTAAGCACTTTGAGCATTGATGGGTTTTGTTTTTGTTTTTTTGTTTTTGCGGCCTTAAGAAAATGGAGTTGGAATTGAGGTTCAAATGTGTATGGAGGCATTTGCAGTAATGGGTAAGACTTTGGATGTGGCCCAGGGGGTTGAGCCTCTGACTCTTGATTTCAGCTCAGATCATAATCTCAAGGTTTGTGAGATTGAGCCCGCCTTGGGCTCTGTGCTGACAGCACGTAGCCTGCTTGGGATGTTCTCTCTCCCTCTCTGCCCCTTCCCTAGCACGTGTGTGCGTATTCTCTCAAAATAAATAAACTTAAAAAAAAAAAAAAAAGATTGGAATACAGACATTTACACCATATTGCCTTATGCACTGGCTAGAGATGGGCTGTACATTTCTCTCTAAACTTTATGGCGTCCTAGCAAAGAGAAATATGATTGGTTACATAATCCAATTTCCATAATATTTTTTAAAAAATAATTCAGGAAAAGCACACTTGTTTCCATTACTCTGGTTGAAAAGAAATTTCTCCCATGGCGTCAGGCCCATGATCCTTGTAAATGGACCCCAAGGAAAAATTTAAGTGTGAATGCTTTATTGGCAGGCACAATCCCAGGGCAGTAAGCGTAAAAGAAAAAAGGTAAGACGCGGAAGGAGAAACAGATGCTAGGTTTTACATTAATGAGCTGGCCACAGCTCCTTCACAGAAACTCTCGGTTGGCCATGCAGGCTGCCTCTGGACAAGTTTATTGAAATATTATGCTTTGAAACAGTTCAACAAAGGGAGGCACCTACCACTTCCATCTTATCTCCTGGCAGAGCGGAGCTGAGGAAATCAACTCCCTGGCTTTACAGTTTAGCGTGATGGGAGGAGCCACAGGTGGAGGAACCTGGGACCTCATGAAGTAGTCTGTAACTATAGAGACAGGACCCCGGACACAGACAACACTCATAAAATCTGAGTTGACACATAAAAGTTATTTATATACATGAGGTTATATATAAAAAAAAAAAAGTCAATATATAAGATAGCAGAAGATGTCTTTGAAAACACTTATGGTGGATTTAATAGCACATGTTATATGATTGATTGCTTTTATGGTAAAAGCCTTTCAGGTACCACCTTAATCCAATGATCAAATGACCATTGTTAGCCATGGGACAAATCAAAATAGCGTGCCACCTGATAAGATGCAATGAGAAGATGCACTTTTGTGCTATTCTTACAAAAGACACATAATCAGAATCTAATCATTAGGAAATATCAGAGGAACCAGTTTTAGGAACATGTCACTAAATAAACTGGCCTGTGATGTTCAAAAGTGTCCATGTCAGAGGTAAATTGCTGAGAAAATCCTGCATAGAATAACTTATATAATGTGCTACTTCTGTATGAAAGAAAAGAGGGAGATAATCTATCCATTTGTTTCTTTGTGCATCAATATACTGGAAGATTCCTCAGATACTAAGAAAACTGGTTACCTATGGGTAGGAACTCGGCTGAAAACAGACAAAGATAAGCTTTTCACCAAATATATATATATATATATATATATGTATATATATATATATATATATGTATATATATATATATATATACACACACATATATATATTTAACTTCCTTTTATTAAGCTGATATTCACATAACATGAAATTTACTATTTTAAATTATACAGTTCAGTGGCACTTAGTATATTCACAAAGTTGTTGCAATCACCACCTCTATCTAGTTCCAAAACATTTTCAATACCTCAAAAGAAAATCCTGTACCCATTAAGTGGTCACCTCTTATTTCTCCCTCCCCCTAGGCACTGGCAACCACCAATCTGCTTTCTGTCTCTCTAGATTTACTAGTTTCGATGTTTCATATAAATGGAATCACATAGGGGCACCTGGATGGCTCAGTTGGCTGGGCATCTGACTGTTGATATGGCTCAGGTCATGATCTCATGGTTCATGAGTTTAAAGCTCTGCATTGAACCCTGAGTTGGGCTCCCCGCTGACAGCACAAGGGCCTGCTTGGGATTCTCTCTCTTCCTCTCTTTCTGCCTCTCCCCCAATTATGCTCTTTCTCAAAATAAATAAACTTAGACAAGTAAATGGTATAATTCAGTATGCAACCTTTTGTACCTGGCTTCTTTCACTTCCTATAATGTTTTCAAGGTATGCACATTGTAGCACATAGCACTGCTTTATTATTTTTAATAGCTGAGTAATATTCCACTGTGTCTATATAACCTCATTTTGCTTATCCATGCATCTGTTGATGGACATTTGAGTTATTTCTACTTTTTGGCTATTGTGGGTAATACTGCTATGGACATCCATGCACAAGTATTTGTTTGAGAACCTGTATTTAAATTCTTTTGGATATAGGCCTACAAGAAGAATTGTTGGGTCATATGGTAATTCTATGCTTAACTTTTTGAAAAACGACTCAACGTTTTCCAATAATGCACCATTTTACATTCCCATAAGCAATGTACAAGAGTCCCAATTTCTCCACATTCTTACCAACACCTGTTATTTTCAATTTTTAAAAATTTATACTATAGCCTTTCTAGTAATCCTAATAATAATTTTTAAAAACCTTCTTATTGTGGTTTTGATTTGCATTTTCCTAATGACTAATGATGTTGAGCATCTTTTCATGTGCTTATTGGCCACTAGTATATCTTTGGTGAAATGTCTGTTCAAGTCCTAAATACCTTTATATATGTACTATTTTTGGAATCCTTGAATGCATTGTCTAATTAAAAATTAAACAAGGGGTGCCTGGGTGGCTCATTCAGTTGAGCCTCTGCCTCTTGATTTTGGCTCAGGTCATGATCTCAAAGTTGTCAGATCGAGCCCCCTGTAGGGCTCTGCACTGAGCGTGGAACCTACTTAAGATTCTCTCTCTCCTCTCTCTTTGTCCCTCCCCCACATGTGCTTATTCTCTCTCTCTCTCTCTCTCTCTCTCTCTCTCTCCCTCCCTCCCTCAAAAAAGTAAGGTTTCTGAAATAAAAGGAAGAATTTAACAATTCTGGGTCTCATTTTTTTAATTTATACAATAGAGGGACTGAACTAGACCAGAGTTTTCAACCTTGGTACTATTGACATTTTGGGCCAAACAATTCTTGTTGGGGGTCTGTCCCTATATTGTAGAATGTATGTATTTTAGCAGCATCCCTGGCCTCTACCAACTAGATGCCAGTTGCAATTCGCCCCCCCCCCCACAAGTTGTGACAACCAAAACTGTCTCCAGACGTTGCCCAAAGTCCTCCAGGGGGGCACAGTCACCCCCTGATGAAAATCAGTGGATTAGATCAGTGGTTTATAAACACACAACCCTAGAGTTGGATCACTTTGTTTTTGTTTTGTTTTGTTTTGTTTTTAGAGACTTGGATCACTTTGTAGGTAGTATTGAGATTTTGCAAACTATTTTTATTATCAAAAAACAAAACAACTAACGAAGTATAGTCAAACAATTGTACATTTAGCTAATGGAGACTGTATAAGACTGAAATGTCATGCTTGTTTGATTTTGATTAGAATGAAATCAACTCTAAATACTGGTCGATTATCATGGATCAGAAGCTCTGATTGGCATTTATATATGTATCTAATTTATAAAAATGGGAAAGCAATTGGTCAGTAAATGATGTCTTTTAGTTTCATAAATCATAGCATCAAGTTATGGAGTGGTGGAGGTAGATAATAAAAGACTTTGGGGGTAAAAAAACTGGGAGCCCTCAACTAGATGATCAACATTAAATATTGACTTTAAACATACTGCTGTTCTTTGCCATACTTCCATGGGGTGGCAGTGGTGAGTTTCAAGTAAAATTCCTAATGGACACACAGGCATTAACAAGTTAATGTGTCCAAATGGAAACTTCAGTGTTTGCAGAACACAGAGGAAACAAAACAAAATCTCATGGAATTTCTCCTGCAGTCTCCTGTTCCATACAATCTCTCCCACCTTTCCTCATAGTCTGAAGGTTTACATTGAATCATTTTTTAAAATTTTTTTAGGTTTATTTATTTATTTTGAGAGAGAGAGAGAGAGAGAGAGAGAGAGAGAATCCCCAGCAAGCTCTGTGATGACAGTGCTTGAACTCACTAACCATGAGATCATGACCTGAGCCGAAACCAAGAGTCAGATGCTTAATCGACTGAGCCATCCAGGTGCCCCTACACTGACTCAAATTTTTAAAAACAAAACTTGCTATTCTACCTTTTTATCTGTTACCCACCTTTTGCCAGAGGTATCTCTAAGCTCCAGCCTCCCAAACAAAATGAAAGTCTGGACATAGTATTCTGTTGCTAGCCAACCTTGGTTGGTTCCCGATTACTAGCAGCCTAAAACAAACTCCTTTCCAAAGTTTCTCTCCAACTTCATCTCTTTCCATTCTGTCCCACAAACCACAACACTTGCCTTTGAATCACAGGCCACGCTTTTTTTTACAACTCCATGTACTTACACTTGATATTCTCTCCATCTAGAAATCCCTTCTCCTGTTTGCTCTTAGTCTCGGCGCTATTGATTTTTTTTTTTTAACTGTGGTAAAATATACAAAACATAAAATTTACCATGTTAACTATTTTTAAGTGTAGAGTTAATTGGCATCAAGGACACTCACATTGTTGTACAACCATCACCATCATCCACCCCCAGAACTTTTAAACTATTGATATTTTGGATCAGATAATTCTTCATTGGGGTGGTAGCAGGGGGGGTGGGAGGATGTCCTGACCTGTACATTGTACGATGTTTAGCAGCATCCCTGGCCTCTATCCGTTAGGTAATAGTATTGTTCCTCTTCTCCTGGTTGTGACAATCAAAAATGTGTTTGGACATTTCCAAATGTCTTCTGGAAGGCAAAGTTCCCCCTAGTTGAGAACCACTGATTTAGAGGGGAAGGATTTTCATAGAAAGTTCTGTCATTTTAACTGTGAAGAAATAACTTTGGAAAAATGCATTATGGGCATTCATTAATATCAGACACAGAACTATTTGTAACTTGACTGTGTGTCAGATCAGTTGGGCTTTCAGTAGTAAACAAATAGAGCATTTAATTGCCCCAACAGCAATAACATAATCACTCTCATTTGCATTGCTTCAGAATAGCTAAGACTAATCAGAAAAGGTCTAGATTGGAAATGACAGCTTTACATGCATGACTGAATGTGTATGGGTGAAAAATTGTTGAAGTATAGAGTTAAAAAGTCTATTTTAGTTTTTTGTGATAATTACTGCAAGTTTTATAGATAGACATCAACTGTTTTTGCAGGAAAAACCCATTCTGTGTTATTCTCAGACTGAAAGAGTATCTCCTGTTAAAAAATTATTTGATCTTGTTGACCAATATGTAATGTAGTTACTGTGAACAAGACAATATAGACAAGTATTTGAGAAAAATATTAATTGTATTCCAGGAAACGTGTAAAATTTCCCAAAGTCAAATATTCTGCATCCGATGCTATCTATCCAACAGCTAAAATGAGGGATTTTGAGTACCACTTGTAACTTTTCAGGCATTAGACAATGTTTCCATGTATTACCAAAATAATGTGGGCTGTTATTTAAAGAACTGTAGAAATGAAGCACTGAATGTTATTTACAATGTTCCAAATAGCTGATATTTATCCTTAGGTGTGAGAACCAGTCAAGTTAGAAGAAGTCAGGGTTATTCCATACCAGATTAGTTATATTATTTACTTCTAGCAATTATAGGGTATATTATTTATAGATGCTGCAATTCTGAAAACAAAAATGTTAAAAGTATCACACTTAGTATTTTGTTAAATGCCAGGCTTAGTTTTGCATCAAATTGAGGAATTGAAATAGGTCATTTTAAGGACATTATCAGCTTCAATACATTACTGTTTTTCTCTAATAGTTTAAAATAATAACGGGAGAAAATGAACATTATAATAAATAATATCCCTTGGGTGGTAACTATTGTTTCAATCACAGGAGAGTAACCCTTTATCCTCTCAAATAAAGGACAGAATCACTTTTCAGTTTAAGTAACAATAAGTTTCTAGTAGGTTAAACCTTTCAGTTTACCATGTATGTTGAGAACATTCAGCAGTAAACTATGATTGTTTTAAAATGACAAACTGAAAAATGATATTTTTCAATGCTGCTAATACTTACACCTAGATTCTTAAAGTGTAGTAGAACAATTAGAAATGTGATAAATTAAGAAGGGGAACTAAAACTGGTTCTGTTTCTGCTTGATTATAGATAACAGGTTAGATCATATTAGTGACAGGATGAGATAAAATTTATCAGCACAATAATTTTTATTCATAATATAATTAATTTATCAATAGTTATGTTTAGTAAAAATTTTCTTCTTCCTATCAGAACATACTGCGTTCAGAGAAAAGTTTAGACTGTCCTTGAATCTATATAATAATAATATTTAAGCCAGCAGCAGCATCATTATGACTGCAATTTATTGAATACTTACATGCCAACCCTCTACATATATTATCTCATTTAATCCTTACAGCGAGTCTGTGAAGTAGGTATTATTAGCTAGAGTTGCTAAGCAACCTATTCAAAGTCCCACAAGGAATAAGTCTCAGAGCCCAAATCTGTCATTTTCTAAACTTTGTTCCTTTGCTCTTCTAACCCAAACTGTAAGAACTTCAGGAAAAACAAACAAGCAATTTTAATTCTTAATTACCCGCATAGTTAATAGCCTCACTAAGACAGTGAAATTCCTATACTGCAGACTGAGTGTGAATTATTTTGACATATGTGACTGTCAACTTAATTACCCATACACATAACCTTCTGTATAGTATCAGATTCATCTGTCAGTCTCTGAATTAGGTTTTGGTGAGTGGTCAAATTAAGATCACTCTTATATCAGAATGTCTGCTATGCTTCATTTCATCCTCCGTCTGTAAGCAGAGGGCCACAGAAAGCTCCTGGGAGTTTAAATTAGAGGAAGACTTTCTTAGCTTCTTACAAACCTACCGTCTCTTTTGAATGGTAGTCCTTCATAGGCTTGCTTAAAGAATAGACATTTTCCCACAGCCCCCTGCTGATTCTGAATGAACAGATTCTCAGCCCCCTGCTGACTGCTGAATACATTGTTTATCCTCATCTTTACTCTTTACTGACAGCCTTCATAATACGTTGCTTAGAAGACAAATGGCATGGCAGAATCTCTGACAACTCATTAAGGAAGAATATAGTAGATTTTTGCCAAATATCACTACCATTTTAACATGAACTAACAGCAGTTTTTGTCATGATGGAATAGGGAAAGGATGCTGCCCTCTGTCAAAAGCAGCCCAATGTCTCTTTGCGTTGTTTTTGAAAGAAAGATTTCATGAAGAAGTCAACGTGGAGACTATCTATAGCATTTTACCTCTGCAACTGCTGCTCCCTCTGTATGGAATGCCTTCTTTCTCTCCTTTCTCTGCCTACCTTTCTAGGGCCAGTTCAAATGGCACTTTCAATAGGAGCTCTTCCCTGTCACCCATGGCATCACTGCTTCTGAGCTCTGACCACACTTTTTTTTTTTTTCTATCTCTATTATAACAATTAGCATGTTGCAGTGTAGTCTGTATAATTATTTGTCTGTCTGGACTCATCTGGAAACTTCTTGAGCACAGGGACCATAGCATGTTTATTCATCTTTGCATTGCCTACACTCAGAACAGTGCCTAGCACAGATTAGGTGCTGGGTTACTGATGGTTAAATGACTTCCCTACCATAGGATGAGCTTTTTCTTGTTGGGGTCCAGACCTCTTAGAGTATGGTGATTGCAATAATGGGAGCTATTGACAAGTTCCAGCTCTGCTAATTTCTTGACATGTAGCCTTTCAAATTTCCCCATTTTGTAAAATGGGGATTGTAATGATATTTATCTCATGGAATTAAGTTTCTGCAAATGTTTGCAGTGTTTTTCACAGTTAGAGATCTATTCAGGTTTTCTGCTATTTATTCTTGAGTCAACTGATGTAATTTATATTTTCTTAGGAACCATTCATGTCTTGTTTTAGTTTCATAAAGTACTAGTAAGTATTCTCCTATTGGTTGATTTTATCTATACACCTGGTTATACTCCATTCCTAACTTGTCTCAATTCTCTTTTCCTCTTTCTCAAAAGAAATATGTCAAAATGTTAATGGTGGCTCTCATGGGTGATATGATTATGGGTTATTTTGATTTTTTTTCTGTTTTTTCCCCCAAATGTTCAGAAATCAGTGTATACATAACTTACATAGTCACAGAAACACTTAAAGAAAAAAAATCTCTCAGTTGCTTTATTTCCTGAGCCCTTATTTCTGCCTGCATTTTATTTTCAAAGGTTATCTTTTTTAAATAAAGATTTTATATTTTTTATTTCAAGTTTTTATTTAAATTCCAGTTTGTTAACATGCAGTGTAATATTAGTTTGAGGTGTAGAATTTAGTGATTCATCACTTACATAACAACACCCAGTGCTCATCACAACAAGTGCCTTATTTAATACCCATCACCTATTTAACCCATCCCGGCCCACCTTCCCTCTATCAACCCTCAGTTTATTCTCTATATTTAAGAGTCTGTTTCCTGGCTTGCCTCTCATCCCCCACCCCACCCCACCCCACTGTGTTCATCTGTTTTGTTTCTTTTTTTTTTTTTTAATGTTTTTCTTATTTGAGAGAGAGAGAGCGTGCAAGTGGGAAAGAGGCAGAGAGAGAGGGAGACACAGAATCCAAAGCAGGCTCCAGTCTCTGAGGTGTCAGCACAGAGCCTGGCATGGGGCTCGAACCCACAAACCATGAGATCGTGACCTGAGCCGAAGTTGGGCGTTTAACCGACTGGGCCACCCAAGAGCCCCTCATCTGTTTTGTTTCTTAAATTCCACATCTGATAAAGTGTTAGTATTCAAAATATATAAAGAACTTATAAAACTGAACATGCAAAAAATAAATAATTCAGTTAAAAATGGGCAGAAAACATGAATAGACATTTTTCCAAAGAAGACTTACAGATGGCTAACAGACACATGAAAAGATGTTCAACATCACTCATCATCAGGGAAATACAAAACTATAATATCACGTCACATCTGTCAGAATGGCCAAAATTAACAACACAGGAAACAACAGATGTTAGTGAGGAGGCAGAGAAAGGGGAGGCCTTTTACTCTGTTGGTGGGAATGCAAACTGATGCAGCCACTCTGAAAAACAGTATGGAGGTTCCTCAAAAAGTTAGAAATAGAATTACCTTACCATCCAGCAATTGCACTACTAGTTTATGCAAAGGATACAGAAATACTGATTCAAAGGGATACATGCACCCCAATGTTTATAGCAGCATTATCAACAAATTATGGAAATAACTCAAATGTCCATCGACTGATGAATGGATAAAGAAGATGCAGTATGTACACAATGGAATATTACTCAGCCATAAAAAAGAATGAAATCTTGCTATTTGGAACAATGTGGATGGAGCTAAGTGAAATAAGTTGGTCAGAGAGAGACAAATACCATATTATTTCACTCCTATGTGGAATTTAAGATTTTATTTTTAAGTAATACCTACACCCAATGTGGGGCTCGAACTACAACCCTGAGATCAAAAGTCACATGCTTTACCAACTTCTACATTTAAAACATTCCATCTGGGGGAAAAAAAGCCTAAATTTCTCCTCCTCTTTGAAAACACCAGAAACTGCTTACCTAAAACATTATTTTATCATTTAATACAGTGGTTCTCAATCCTGACTACTCATTAAATTATCAGAGAACATTTTTTTAAATGCCATGCCTAAAACCACAGAGATTCCAATTTAATTGTTCTGAGGTGGGACCCGGGCATTATTGTTGTTTAAAAGTCCCCTAGGTGTTTCTAATTTGCAGCCAGGCTGTTGTCTTATCTAAATATTACTGCCCCCTTGCCCCATCTCTTAGTAAGTTCCTTGGGAAAGGAACTGATTCTAATACTTCATTTTATTGCTTATGAAACATTCAATTAATATTTGTTGTTTGAAGATAAGAAGGAACAGATTGGACCTGTGATCTGAACTTTACAGTCCAATGATGTAATTGTGATCAGAGACTTACCTGGTTTATTTTTGATTATTATATCTCAGTGCCATACATTTATTTTATTATTAACCATAAGTTAAATTTCAATGCCTATTTCTGCCACAGGAACTAAAAATTTTACATCCATTACCAGAAATAATAGACCATGTTCTAAAACCTTTGTCATTCTGTTCAATGAACAGATGATTGGCCATATGCCAAGGGAATCTGCTGCCCCCTGGAGGGTAATGTGCTGTTACAGATGACAACAGCATTTCCCCATGTATATTTCAAAGTCATTGAGAAGTCATGAAACAAAACAAAAAGGCTTCATGGTCAAATCATTTGGAAAATGCTACATTATCTCTGTGTAGGGACATCACAAAGCAAATTAACAAAATAAAGATTGAGAAGTTCTAGAAAAAATTTGTTTCCCAAACAAATTGGATCATTTGCTCTCCTGCCTAACTCTTGTTAATATTTGGGAGGACTAATTTAATACAAATAATACTATTTTGTATTTTGTATATGATTTTGCATTAACATATAAATAACATTTGGGGTTTGGATTAAGTAAAGGAGAAAAACTTACTGCAAGATTTCTTTAAAAATCTCTAAAAAGGAAAAGATTGATAAAAATAGATGCATTAAAATGGAAAGATCCCATAACCACGCAGTGACATTTTGATACTCTAATGTGGCAATGTGAGGTGCCATGTGATACTATTCATGTTTATCTTTCTTCTTAGTTTTTATCTTAATGCAACATTTGAGATGTTTGTCCTGCTGCATGCCAAATGGAATTGTGGCCTGTGCTTTATAACATATGATGGTGATTTCATGTAGTGTCAAATGTGGCAGGAATCATATTAGACCAAAATGAATAGGGGCGCCTGGGTGGCGCAGTCGGTTGGGCGTCCGACTTCAGCCAGGTCACGATCTCGCGGTCTGTGAGTTCAAGCCCCGCGTCGGGCTCTGGGCTGATGGCTCGGAGCCTGGAGCCTGTTTCCGATTCTGTGTCTCCCTCTCTCTCTGCCCCTCCCCCGTTCATGCTCTTTCTCTGTCCCAAAAATAAATAAAAAATGTTGAAAAAAAAAATTAAAAAAAAAAAAAAATGAATAGACAGCGAGACTAGGTATGATAAGGTTCCCCCAGAAGTTCCATTTGGATAGGTGTCGACCCATGTATGCAACTACAGCTGTGTTTTCCTCAGGTTAGGAAGACAGCAAGTTATGTAGAAAGAAAATATTTTTAGTCAAAAATATATTTTAGGCATGGGTTCATTGTTTTATGTCACTAATTTTGTGATCCTTGCCAATTAAATGCAATTCTTCTCATGGGTAAAAGAAAGGCACACAGAGCTGTTATAAGTGTTCAATGAGATACTATGTACTATGTGATGTGAAAATACTTCAGTCTTTAATATAGAGTAGGACCTCAACAAATATAAGTTCCATGTAAAGATGATTGGTAAGCAAGATATAGCACCCTGGTTAGAGTCAAGGAGTCAACGAGAAGGAAGCTGAAACTGCAAGTAGGAACTACAGTGACCAACCGTCCTATCCCAGTTTATCAGGGACTGTCTCTGTTTTAACACATAGAGTCCTGCATTGGAGAAACCCCTTCGTCCTTGGCAAACTGGGGTGGTTGCTCACCCTAACTGAGAATAGAACAGAATAACCCAGAATAGAAGTGTGAACAACTAAGAAGAAAATACTAGTGGCCAGAACATAGACACAAAGTCTGAGAATATTAGGAAGAATGGTCCTGAGATTGACTAATGTTTCCTTTTTTTATAAGTTTTTAAAATTATTAAAAAAAGTTTTTTTACATTTATTTATTTTTGAGAGACAGAGAGAGCACAAGTGGGGAGGGGCAGAGAGAGAAGGAGACAGAATCCAAAGCAGGCTCCAGGCTCTGAGCTGTCAGCACAGAGCCCGACGCAGGGCTCAAAGAACTCACAAACCATGAGATCATGATCTGAGCCGAAGTCAGACGCTTAACTGACTGAGCCACCCAGGTACCCCTAAAATTATTTTTTAATGTGTATTTATTTTTGAGACAGAGAGAGCACAAGTGGGGGAGGGGCAGAAAGAGAGGGAGATAGTGGATCCAAAGCAGGCTCTGCACTGACAGCAGAGAACCTGACACGGGGACCTGAGCTGAAGTTGGACGCTCAACGGACTGAACCACCCAAGCACCCACAATTCATATTTCTCAGACAGATGGCAAACCAGGTTTGGAGTACGAGTAGGGATAAAGCCTCGGGTGGAGGTCAGTAGAAACATTTGACTCAATTGAGGAAAACTCAAGGTTCTACTATACAAGAGAAATTTTACCAACTAAATTCTTGAGTGACTGTGATGGTAAGACAAAAGTAAACAATGAGGAAAAGAGAGTCTTTTTAGGGAGTAATGTTGGAACAATTATCCACATGGGAGGGAACAATTCCCTACTTCATAAAATACACAACAGTTAACAACACAGAAGCCTATCATGCAAATCAAAACTTTAAACATTTTAGAAGAAAATAAAGGAGAAAAGCTTAATGAAAGATTTTTAAAATAAGCTAGCTACCAAAAGGGAAATACTGATAATGTTGATTACACTAAAATGGAAAGATCCCATGAACATAATGAAAAGCCAAGCCATAAACAGGGGAACAATACTTGCAATGCATCAAACCTACAAGGTACTTATATCAAGAATATGTTAAAACCTTAACAATTCAGTAAGGAAAATGTCAGGAATCCAGTGAACACATGAGAGGAATAAGCAATTCACAAAAGCTTGAGTGGGAAAAACATATTTTTTAGGAAGCTCAGTTTATTACAAATCAGAGAAATACAAACTGAATAACAATGAAATAACATTGTACACCCAGCAGATTTTCAAACCTTAAAAGCCTGAGAATACTGTTGGTGAGAAGCAATAGAAATTCTCTTACACTGCTGGTGAGGATATAAATTGGTACAACTCTTTAGGAGAGCAAATTCTCAACATCTACAGATGTTTTTAAAAGTATATACCTGAGCACCATGTTCTAGGCCGACAGACTAGAGAAAATCTCAAATGTGCACACAAGAGATCACATACAAGAGTATTCATTGTACCATGGTTTATAAGAGCAGGAGACTGGAAACAACTCAGATGTCCGTCAACTGTAAAATAAATTATGGTATAATCCAGCCAATTTGTTAAAATAAATCAGTAGAGCTAATGACCAATATGAATAAATGTGAAAAACATACTACTGAACTAGAAAAAGCAAGCTGCACCAGGATTTATAAAATATGTTATTTTTTATATCAAATGTAAAAAAATGCAGTATTATAAACTTTATAGGTACAAAAATACATGATGAAAGTATAAAAACAATCATGAAGATAATAAACCAGAGAGTGGTTACCTCTGAGGAGAAAATGATGGAAATAAAATCAGGAAGGAGTTTCATACGGCATCACATATGTCTACTATCTTTTATTTTTAAACCATCTAAAGCAAATATAGCAAAATTTAAGATTTGCCAAAATTGGCTTATAGAACATGAGTATTATTTTGTTCTTTATACTTTTCTCTACACTTTGAGTACTTTATTTTTTAAGAAAGAAAAAAACAATATTATTAACATTTAAATTCAGATTATTAAATTTTACTCCAAAATATTTTTTTTAAGGAGACAAAACCATACTTTTACGAGTAGGTTAAGCCAAGTTAAACATTGTTTCGGAAGAGTAAGTTAACTACTCGGCGTCCTGACTTATGGTTCAATTCCACTTAACCAACACTAGATGTCACTTTACTTCATGTATTTAGTTTAATAAGAGCACTTTCTAGCTGAAATTAGATGAACTTTCATAATGGTTTTTTTTCCAGTTGATATAGAGAATGAGGAAAAGTAAGAGTGCTATCTGCTATATATCCATCCCAGAAGGCTAGGGACATGTCTGTTGTAGTTCATCATCTTTTCTTCAATATCTACTGCACATAAACAGGATTGTAGAAATACTGTTGGCTCAACAGACAAAAGATACAAGAAACTTTAACAGAAGAAATGTTTAATATCACCAAAATGTATAAAGTTACATTTGGAACTGTTTTTCTTTCAAATGGCAGGAAGGTGTGGAAGACTTGCTAGGGAAATATTGTGACTCTAATTTCAAAGCCAATTTGTAGTCAATGGGGAAGGGACATCATCTTAGATCCTTTAATTCAAAGTTGTATTGCAGCTTATTGGAGGGAGCACTACATTTTCCACAAACAAGGACTCCTTAAATCAATAATTGTTACTCTTTTAGGGGGATAAAGACCTTTGATAATCATGAAAAACATGGACTTTATGAAAAATTTTATATAAACACATAAAAATTGTCTCAGGCTAATTCTGCAGATTTGCAGACCTCCTTAAAGCTCAAGCATGGATGCCAGATTGGAATCCTTGAGACAGGCAAAAGCACTTGCCCTACTTCCCCCAAATTCTTTTTTTTTTAAGGTTTATTTATTTTTGACAGAAAGAGCACAAGCAGGGAAGGGGCAGACAGAGAGGGGGACAGAGGATTTGAAGCAGGTTCTAAGCTGATAGCAGCAAGCCCCATGTGGGGCTTGAACCCTCAAACCATGAGATCACCACCTGGGCCAAAGTCAGACACTCAACCAACTGAGCCACTCAGGTGCCCCTTCCCCCAAACTTCTTAAACTCTGCTTTTACTCTGACAATAACTGAGAAAGTGTGGTTGAGGCCTGTACACATGATGTAGCTACACAGTTTGATTGTGTGAATAAATAGTATGGAAACTAACCCTGTAAATTCAGGTATTGACCAAAAATAGGCAATATCTATTTTAGAAATATTTGGGTAATAGATACTAATCAAAGTACTTGTATATTTTTTCTACCAGAATATTTAAGAAAAGAAAAAATATATAATAATACATTTGTTTCCCAAGATATTTACTTGGAAACTTGATATTCCTTGGGGAGCAAACTAAATTTCCCGAGTTGCTCCACAAATTAAAAATATTTCCTTGTGCCTATTTTTCCAATTGTTTTCACTGTACACATCCTAACTGGAAAGAACTACTTTAAAATTTTATTATTGATTCTTTTGCATCATAAATATTTCTTTAAAAAATTTTTAATGTTTTTAAATTTATTTTTGAGATAGAGAGACACAGAGTGTGAGCAGGGGAGGGGCAGAGAGAGGGAGACACAGAATCTGAAGCAGGCTCCAGGTTCTGAGCTGTCAGCATAGAGCCCAATGCAGGGCTCGAACTCACAAGCCGTGAGACCATGACCAGAGTCAAAGTCAGATGTTTAACTGACTGAGCCATCCAGGTGCCATGTATCATAAATATTTCTAAAGCAATCTTTAGCCCAAACTAGGAGACGGTAATCGATTTTATGAATACAAGTTAATGAAGTTTCACTACATAGTGTGAAGATACTCAAAATCAACTAAGCTTGAAACCTCTTTATCTTATTTGTTCCAGATTCTTTCCTTATTCAAAAGGCCTCCTCTTTCCAGGGACTCATGGTTCTGTTAGTCACATTGTCAATCTACCAATATCAGGTGTTAAATAACAAGCAGGATTCTTCTTTATCATGACAACCCTTTTGTTTGAACTACTTAAGCTATAGTTACAACAGATGAAATGGATCACTTTTTAAAAATTGTTAATGCCGTGAGAATGGTATCAAATGGTACCAGAGTTTAGAACTGTGAATTCTGCCACATGTGCTAGGGCTCGGTAAAGTAAAACAAGAGTATTCTGGAGACCTGGTTTGTTGCAGTGACCAAATAGCTGGTTATAGCACCCATTGTGAAATTACACGTGGAAAATAAAAGCATCTATAAAAGAACAGAATCTAGTTGGATTCTAACTACATGACCACCAAAAACCTCCACAACCCTTTCTCACAGATATACAGGAACATGTGGCTTTTATCAGAGGCAAAAAGGGCTCCATGCAGTAGTTTTATTTAGGCAATTAAACAAAGATTCAGAGTTCTGCTTCCTTAAACCAAAGAGCTTGAGTACTGATCCTTCTTTGTTTATAATTAACAATGTCTCTAGGATGTTTTTCCTAAAGAAAGTGATCATTATAAACATTTTAAGTCTATGGAGAAAAGCTTATATTTTCACAACTAAATATTTAACCATTTATCCAATAAAATCTGTACATTTTCAGTTATTGGTTTAACTCTCTCTCCCTGGCCTTAGAACTTAGAAACATGTGACTTCTCTTTATAAACGCTTCATCATAAGCGCGTAACTGAATGACCAGCCTTTTCCGTGGAGGAAATCACCCTCTGTGAATCACAGTAGACTTAATCAATAGACTTATATTTCCATTTCTACAGCCAAGCTCCAAGCTCCAATCCAATAATGACATGTGATCATACTGTCGATTTCTGATTCTATGATAAAATGTTTTGTTTTTATATGCTAATGCCAGGTGCTGAATTTAAGTGCTTATTTTATCATCATTCTTGACAATTTAAAACTTATTAGCATTTTTTAAAAATTAGAATTTCTCAGCTTGTGGAGAAGTTCAGGGAAGATTGCTGGGAGATAGCATTAGACCCAGGTGTTCCTGAAAGCTGGCTCCACTTCCTTATGCTGCTCCGTGGAAAAACGGACTTACTTTCTGGCTCAAGTTATATCTCCCTTTTATTGAGTTATATATCTCAAGGTCTTACAGTCTTTTCTCCTTCTTAGGAGAAGTAATTGGGGGCAGATGGGAATCCGATATAGTATAATTTTGGCAAAGCAGAAAATATGTTACACTCCTGATTAAATACTAGCTGTGCCCCTCACCCCAAAGGGTGTTAAGTGTCATGAGAGCGGGAACATGGTCTGTTCTGTTCCCTACGGAATCCTCAATGCTTGAAACAATGTCTGGCGCATGGAGGGAACTCAGCCAGAACTGGCTGAATGAGTGAACGAATCCAGTATTTAGGATTATATGAATCTGGCTTTAGGATAAGAAGCCTAAGTTCCCAAGTAGCATCGAGGTTCTTAAAGATTACTAAGAAGATTCTTAATTATAAACATTCTTCAAATTCACAGGGAAAATTCTACTCTGAAGTGATCCCATGGCCTTTATATATTTTATAGTATCCTGAGCTGCTAAGTTGTTAAAGACCCTCACAAGTGAATACATCAGCTACATTTATTTTTATGTACAGAATCACTAAATTTTTCAAATTAGGTTCACTTTATATATTTTAAGAGAATTTTTCAAAAATCACTGGGTTTAGTATTAAACAAGTACTAGACAGCTGTACTTCATGGCCGTTTTAACTCACTTAGACTCAAATCGTTAGAGTTCCAAAGTGTTCTTTGCTTGAAATCTGGATTTTTATGAGGAAAATCGACATCACCAATAATTCTGGGAAATTTTAGAAGCTTTTCGACTCGTGTCTAATCATTTGAGCCTGTCAACAGTGGAAAGGCCATCTATCCTGGGAAAGGGTGAACACCTGGTCAGGGCATGAACTCTGCAGCCAGAGTATGTGTGAGAGGACCCCAGACAAGTCACTCACCAGCAAATTACTTGTCCTTTCCTTGCCTTTCTTTCTCATCTGTAAAGTGGGCATGATTGTCATACCACTCTCATAGGCTTGTTATGAGACTGCCGGAATTCATGTTTTAGAAGCTTTAGAACAGTAACTGGAACATAAGTGTTCTGCTAAACAAACAAACAAACAAACAAACAAGAAATGCATAATAGTTGATGCTAAGTGGCTTTCATCCAGAGATTTTTTTTTTAAGTTTATTTATTTATTTTGAGAGAGAGCAGGGGCAGGGGAGGGGCAGAGAGAGAGGGAGACAGAAAATCCCAAGCAAGCTCCAGACTATTAGATGAGGGGTTCTGGAACTCACGAACTATGAGATCATGACCTGAGCTGAAATACAGAGTCAAATGCCTCACCAACTAAGCCACCCAGGTGCCTCCAGAGATGTTATAAAAGAGATTTTTGCATGTTCAGAAAGATAACCTCTAAATTCCCTGCCAGTGCTAAATTCTGCTGTTTTGCTCACCTCTGTGTACCCCGCTCCTCTAAAACATGCCTACCCAGTGCATCCCAAACATTCTCCATTCACTTTAAACCTTCACTTGTGCCTTTGGAGAATGGACCTGCCTGCCCTTCTCTAGTTTATCCATACCTATCATCCTCTCCATTCCACTTTTCTTCTTCTGGGCAGCGCAGTCTCTATAGAGTGTTTCATTGCTATATATGATTCTCTCATTGTTTAATGTGCAATTATTGTCTTCCCAATCAGATTGTAAGTCTCTTGAGAATAGTCTGACACCTCACTTAATGTTTCCCAGCACATAAGTAAGTATTTGTTGGATGAATAAATGGGGGCGGGGGGGATAAACTGGGAATCCACCTTCTGGTGATAATTAAATGCAAGTTAGGCGGAGTGTATATTCAATGTTTAGACAATTAATGAGCAGTTCTTATTACTAAAGAAGTTTTGGTTCATAATCCCCCACACACACTTTTTTTTGGGTCTGATCTACTGTTGGTGAAACATTTGTAGATTAGCTGGTTCCCCTTCATTCCTTCTCTTCTGAAATGTGTGGTAAAGTAAAAATGCCTAGAGCAATAATTTGTGGATAAAAAACAGCTGCACATGAGAAATAATTGATGTGGTTTTAAAATTACTCTGAGGTGGAAATTAAAATGCCTTTTCAACCTATGCTCTAAAAAATGCTAAAGCTAATTCCTTAAAATTCATGAAATGGAAGCAGAGGAAGACACAAATTTTTGGATAGCCAATTGATTTTAAATAAGTAGAGTTTTAACTTTTGTACATAATATTTAAAAAAATCCAGTTCTGAGAGGACTTAGCTGTAGTTAAAGAAAATCTCATCTACACCCTTAGTAATGTGAATGTAATGTTTTTCCATAATTACAAATAAGAAAGCTAATCACTTTGGTTTCTTTGTAAGTTACCTTCTTAATGTCTTTGTGGTTTTAGTTCTTTTTTGTACTATACCTCTGGCATTTTCCAAGGAGTGACCCAAATGGCAAACCTTCTTTATTTATCCTTTTTCCCTAAGGGAGGTTATTTCTACTGGGCTGCCCTAATTCACTTACACCTGGTGTGCAGGTATGTGAATGATGCCAGACATCGGAACAAGATTGGAAGATTCGCAGAATAACAACAATACAAATCACATCAACGTGACACAGATGATATTTGATTGAATTTTTTTTATCTAGATCTACATAGACCCCTTCTTTCTGAACTTGCAAAAATACTTTTATTCTATTCACTTGTTCCTTCATCTGAAATTCTTCTTTCTAAAAGATGTGCTTGTTAAGAAAATTCTAATTCACTGGTTTTTCTTTACATAGAGAATGTCTGAAAAATATTTAAAAATGAATACTTTCCTTCAGAAGGAAATTAAGCAGGAAATAGAAAAGGTTTTAGTCATTATTCTTTAAATTGCTGTATCTCTTAGCTAATTCACACAGGAAGCCTGAAAATTAAGCAGCATTAAAATGTGATGAGTCACTAGCATATTTCCCTGCTTGATTTGAGCCTGTTGTTCATTTCAATTCTTCATAAACAGTAGTAACACATAAAGATTAAAAATATGTCCATGTATTTTATTTTATCTTTGAGCCCTAAGACTTGTGATGTTTAGCAGGATCTGTATAAAAAGATAAAATATTCTAAGTGTTTATCACATTTAATATATTCTAACAGTTTGGTTTGTTAGGGAATTTGTCAGGAAATTATATAAATATTGTAGTTTAAACATATGCATGGATTTGGGGAAAAGTTACAGGCTCAGATAATAAAAGACAACAACTTCCAACTAAGTATCTGACGTTCAAAATAGGATTAAAGCAATGATTACAATATAATAAAATTAGGCAGATGGGCAGAAGGGCTTGAATTTCAATCATATGTTAAATATATTTAGGCATTTAGAGTGGAGATATTTGTTTCCCTATGAACACTTTATTGACAAATTTTAAAAAATCAATTAACAAAATTTAATTTTGCAAGTAGATGGACAAAGTATAAAAGAAATAACTCACATAAGTGCATAGTATGTGCAAGGCACTATTCCTAGGACTTTCTATATATTGATTCATGTAATCCTCATAGCAAACCTATTAAGAAGATATTATTACTATCCCAATTTACAGATGAGGAAACTTAGGCATACAGAGGATAGATAATTCACTCAAAGCCAGTCTGCTAGTGAGAAGAATATCTGGGGTTCTAAACTACAGTGAAAATGTCAGAGTCTGGGTTCTTAACCATTTCACCATTCTGCCTTTGCAGGATGATCAATAATCTGTTAATTCACTTGTGTTAAAGCAATATGTGTTTGATGAAAATGGTAACTCATGGTATGCTGTATCACGTTACAACACAGAATATCCAAATAAGTTACATAGAGTTTTTAAAAACATGAGCATATGCTAGAAATCACATCTTGGGCTACAGAAACTGAAGACACAGAGTGATACTGAAATTTTCTTTAGGCTAATTAGGAAAAAAAATGTCCACTGCACCTGATAGGAAAAAGATAAATAATAGTTAGCTTTTATTAAATGCTTACTAAGTGCCAAGCATTTTTCTAAGTTCTTTAATTAACTTATTTAATCCTATCAAAACCTATAAGATACATATTACTACTATTCCCACTTTATGAAAGAGGTTAAGTGAAAGGTAACATGCTCACCCTGTCCTTGCCCACCTCTATTCTTTATTCCTGGAGATTTCTGGATCTTTGGTGTTTTCTTGTTTTATTTTGGTGGGTAATTTAGAAAGTGTATTGTATTGTATTGTATTGTATTGTATTGTATTGTAGAGAGAGAGAGAGTGCGCAAGCCGGGGTGAAGGGCAGAGGGAGGTAGAGAGACAGAATCCCAAGCAGACTCCACACCCAGTGTGAATCCCAATGTGGGGATCAATCCCTTGACTCCAAGATCATGACCGGAGCCGAAATCAAGAGTCAAGAATCAGATGCTCAACCAAAATGAGCCACACAGGTGCCCCTAATTTAGAAACTTTTAGATGGATTTTTCTGGTAAGGAAGTTTGGAATCTTTGAGTTGAAGGATAATTGCTGCTTAATGACAGAATGTAGGGGGCAGGGGACCCTTTAAGGCATTTTACTTTCTACTTGCTATGTAACTACTGCATAATCTAGTTTTGTAGAATGGTAATGACGAGGAACTTTTCAAAACCCTGACTCTGTCTCTTAGGTGGTTTTGTGGAAGTTACTTAACCTCCAAAGACAGTGCTCCTGAATTGATTATAGGGAAGCATCTCTGCCTTGTAGGGAAGGGACAGTAGGGGTGTAGGGATGGGAGGAGAAAACTGAATGTGAAAGGGAATGAAAGAGGCAGGAGGTTATGCAAGTATCTAAAAATGTTTCTTCCTACCGTCATTCAACATTTTCCATTACCTATTTGATGTTCTCTGTTTAATGATGAAATCTGTTCAATTTCTGTCAGCTTCTTCTTAGTCATATGAGAATTTTCTAGAACGAATGTGCTTGTATGAGAACTGACCTACCAGGCCCACCCATGCTGTTATAGTGAGATCACTTTTTGCAGCACTTGTTCTCAGTCTGTTTGCCATCTTTTCTGATGTGTCACCAATCCTGGCTGAGAACCACACCCACAGAAACAACTCAGAAACAGATTTGCTTTAGCCGCATGTGACATTGGTGAGTTGGAATATTTTTAACTAGGTCACATAGCTATCTAATAGATCATCCTTCCTCCATTTTCAACAGATATTTATTGAGAACTTATTTTTGCCCAGCACCAGTGATATAAATATGAATTCATCACAGTTGCTGCCCCTGGTCTCCTCATAGTAGCATCAAGCCTAATATGCCTTATACATTCCCAGGACAAATTATTTTATTTTTAAAACTTAAGTTGCTTTCCAACTCTTGACTATTCACAACATTTTCTTATAACCTGTAGTCTAGATTTTTGCCTTCGCTTTAACTCCTATGTTAGCATCATTATCTGCCAATACATTAGAGCACCCAAATTTACCCTTTTCTATCAAGGTCATGATTGATTTACACTTATTTTGGCTCCATCTGACAGATGCTTTTTTTTTTTTTTTGATAGTGAAAGTTGCATGTGCTTACTTGCACATGTTAGTTAGGTTAGTTAGGTACATATGTTATTTCCTTTGTGGCATTACCCCTCTGAGAGGTCTTGACCTGTGATATCCAATACTGAATGAATGAGTGAGTGAAAAAATACATATATATGTACATATTATTTACAGCTCTAGATGTGCAGCTACAAAGATGAACTGGGTACAATCTCTGATCTTTTTTCTCTAAAATTAAGACCTACCTTTCTAAAGAGAACTTTATGGTTTCAATCAGATAAAATTAATTTTGACCTTGCTTGGGCATGCAATGAGAGTTCAAAAGGTTGCAATTGAAAATCTGGTGTCATTGTATGTTTGGCATACTTCATTATCACTGACATTTCTTAGTGAGAAAGTAACAACTATGCTATGTAAACCTTTCTCTCTCTTTTTAAAAGACTTTTTAATGTCAGAAACTATGTTCCAGTGTAGCCTAAATCTGGAGCTAAGCATTCATTATTATTATCACCATCTTACCATTATCCTTATCTCATCACAAATATTATTATTACTAATAATAATTATATTAGTTTTATGTTGATTCTTCCCCCCAAAGAATTCCTTCCCAACTCTTCCCATTTTTTTCTCATCCTAATTGTATTTATATAAGTAGAGTGACGATTTACTTAATTACACAATACTAAAGTAAAGAACATTGAATAAATACTGATTTGGGATAGGAGAAGGAGATTGCCATACTAAAGTTATATTATAGTAACATGTCTTCCAAACAGAATATTTTTCTGCTTATAGCCATACAGTCTTTTTGAAACCCACTTAGGGTTATTTTAGAGTCAGATATTTGTAGACTATCACTACTTACTTGAGAGATAACTCACAGTCCTAATTAGACAGAAAAGTAAAATACATAGACAAGGTTACCACATTAGCCTTGCAGGTTGTGCACTGCACAATTCCAGAGCATGCCATTCACAGAGACAGTGATGCGAGTGATGCCTCTGATGTTGTACAACAAAGCAATCTGCATGTTTGGAAGTACTGGAAACATTATAGGAAGAAATAAAGAGCACTTCACTAAAAGTGTTAGATAGACCCATAGTCATCTCAAAGAAATTTTATTTTTAAATTAAGTTTTTCCTGGAAATCATGAGTGTTAAGAAGTAATTTGAATAAAAAGAGAGATAATTTCTCAGTAAGGAATTGATTTCACAATCAGTATTCAGTTTCACAAAAATATACCATTGGAAATGAGAAAATTTAATTTAGAACATGGACTTAGAAAGTATATAAAGAACGATTCAACTAGTAGAAAAGGTAAAGATATGGGAAATAATTAAAGATAAGATATGAATCTGGCAATAGTGAATATAACTTGAATTCTCTTAGCACAAAACACCTAGTGCTGTGTAAAAAAGAAGAAAAACATCTTTTAAACACACTGCTTACCTCATGAGATAATAAAAAAGAGCACCAGCCTTCCAATATTGTGACTATTCAAAATGTACTGAATGTTCTAGCCATTGTAATTAGCAAAGAAAAACAAATAAAAGTTATAAGGATTGTAAACAAAGAAACAAATGGACTATTGTGCATATTGTATGGTTGTTTATAGAGAAGAATCCAAAAGACTACAAATTATTAGAACCAAGACTCTAATAAGGTTGTTAGATAAAAGATCAATATACAAAAAAAAGTCAATTACATTCCAATATACCAACAACAGAGACTTAAAAAATATTATTTTTAAAAAGATATAATTTATAAAAAAAACAAAAATAGTGTCTAGAAGTAAGTCTAATAAAAGACTGGCAAGATTTTTATGAAGAAAATTATAAAAATCTATTGAAATGTCTAAAAGAGGACCTAGATACATGGAGAGTTATACCATGTCCATAAAAAAATAAATTCAATTTCCTAAAGATGTAAACATTCCTAAAATTAACTATAAACATAATATAATTCCAATTCAACCCAACCAAACAAATGTGAGTAGTAGAACAGAATTGAGTTGCTGGTATTTGAGGTGAATCTGAAATTCTTTGGGGAGCCTGGTAGAGTTACCAGTACTTCTAAGATAAAACCTGTACTTCTAAAAAATAAAACCTGTAAACTCTATTATCGAAAGGATGAAATGCTCAGATATGTACTGCAAACAGGAAGCTATTTTATTTACCAAGAACTGGAATACTTATGTCAATATTAAGAAAGGAAGAATGATTTCTTGGCAAAGGAATTGCTGTCTCAATTGCAAGATGGCATTTTTCATTTGTGACTCAAAAGGGAAGTCTGGAATACATGCTCCATGCCTAAGATCTAGAATCTATGTTTCCAGATCTAGAGAGGAGAATGTTTTTAGCAAGTGCACCCTGCCACACATGAGAGCATCGAAAGCATCCAGAGGTATCTGAATGACTATACTTCACCCAAAGGCCACTTGTTAAACTATAACAGACATGCCACCTGTCCTTCAGAGGCCAATAGGTGATCTTTGAACAGCACTGGAGTTAAAAAGTAAACCTATGCTTCACGTTTTTGCATTGTTGTAACTAAAATACAACAACTGACTTAACATAAGTATGCAGTCAATGTTTGCTTCTAAGATTGGCTCAGTGTTTACATTTTAAAGGAAGAACACATTTATTATGAAAAAGATTTCCCAAATAGTCTTATTGCTTTTGAAGCAGCTTTTAAAACTATAATACTATGTAATCAACCAAACTTTCTCTACTGGCTATTACCTTTCCAACTCTATACCCATGAGTTTGTGATATTTTACAGTGAAAACAGGCTCAGTTCAAAACACAAGATTATAGATGCTCTTTTTAAGTGTCATATTATTGCTGTTTTCATTAAAATTATGAATTCTAAAGAAGACTGATAAAGATAAAATCCTTGGGCAATAAGTTGGTTTTTTTTTTTTCAAATAGGGATCATTCAGAATATGGAAAAATCTCAGACTAGTGACGTGATTGGTGTTTCCTTTCAACATTTTCTTCTGTGTTTCTGGCTCACCCTCTTACCCAGCTTTTCCTCTCATACATCCTTTTCATTGTTAGAAAGAGGTAATAGACAAAAACTAAAAACTTCATGGAAAGCACATATGGAAATCTGTTTCCTACAATATAAGCTTTAAATGTAATTTAGCTTTCTATTTACTTTTCTGTTGTCTTGCTCACTAGTTGCTAAAAGTAAGTAGAATTTGAAAAGGGTGAAAACAGTAAGGATATAGGTGACTTGAAGAGATCAATTTAATTGAGTTAACATTTATAGAATACTCTATCCAACCACAGCAGAATATGCATTTTCTCAAGTGGAATGAAATGGAAACCATAATGGAATTAGGCTAAAAAATAAATAACAGAAGGATAGCTAGAAAACCCCCAAATATTTGGAAATTAAACAACATACCTCTAAATAACCCATGAGTCAAAGAAGAAATCTCCAGAGAAATTTGAAATGTTTTGAATTTAAAAAATAAAAACACAGTTTACCAAAATTTGTGGAACAAAGCAAAACCAGTCTGCTTAGAGGGAAATTTACAGCATTAAATGCATATGCTAGAAAAGAAGAAAGATCTGGGGCACCTGGGTGGCCCAGTCAGTTGAGCAATCGACTCTTGATTTCAGCTTAGGTCAAGATCTGAAGGGTAGTGGGATTGAGCCCCACATCAGACTCCATAATGAGCACGGAGCCTGCTTCGATTCTCTCTTTCTCCCTCTGCTCCTCTCCCTTGTCTGTGCAGTCTCTCTCTCTCTCTCTCGAAAAATAAAAAAATTAATTAAAAAAAAAAAGAAGAAGAAAGATCTAAAATCAAAAGCTAAGTTTCCACCTTAGGAAACTAGTGAAAAGAGTGAAATAAAACTGATTAGCAAGCACAGAAAAAAATTTCAATTTACATACAAACCAATCAAAGAAATGCAAATTTTAAAATATCACTTTCCACATAGTGAATTAAGAAATTTATATTTCTAAAATATAATACCCAGTGCTGGTAGGAGTGAGGTAAACAGGCACCACATATTAGTGCAACGCTTTTGAAAAAGAAATTTGGCAATGTGGCTTTAATGTAACTTTTCCTTGTCCTGGTGTTTCCATTTTAATGATTACAAAGAAATAATCCCAGATTAAGAAAATATTTAAATCACAAAGATATTCATAAAAGTATTATTTATAACAGCAAAAATTTGAAAATAGCCCAAGTGTCCAAATAAATGTGGCATTAAGTAGAACAAAGTATATGCACTTGCTGGAACAGTATGTGGTCATGAAAATTGATGTTTTGGGAGAATTTCTAATAATAATAATAATAGTAAGTGAAAAAGAGTATGGAACAAAAATTGTATGAATACAAATAAGATCAGAAAGAAATGTGCCAAAATGAAAACTAGTTTCTTGGGATGATGAGTTTGCCCTTCTTGCCGTTTTTCTACATTTCCCAAAGACCCTTGAAGGACATGATGGATTTGCTCATGAGTTTTGGAGATACATGGCTTGCATTATAGTCTCAGCTCTGCTGCTAGTCTCAATTCTCATTTGTTAAAGTGAGGATGATGACTAAAGTTCTCCTCCTAGGTGACTGCAAGGATTGAAGATAATGTATGTAGAGTGTTTAGCACAGGGCCTGCCATACATTGAGTCCCCAGTAAATGCTAGCTATCATTATTGGTTATAATAAGGGAGAAAAAAGCGCTATCAAAATTTCAAGTTCATTCACATTTGCACAGGGGAGTTTTTACATCTATATACGACTCTATTTACTTATCCCTTTGGATGATATACATATTCAAGACATTTATTTACTGATTGAAGGACATTTTGAGTCCATAAAGGGGCAATTGAATATCCTTTTGTGTAAAAGAAAGAAAGAAAGAAAGAAAGAAAGAAAGAAAGAAAGAAAGAAAAGAAAGAAAAGAAAAGAAAAAAGAAAAGAAAAAAGAAAAGAAAAAAGAAAAGAAAACATATGCTAGGAAGCCTTAAGTGTACTGAACTCTCTGTGTGTATTTAAAAGTACTATATCCAGGACCACACCAGTGAGACGGAGAAAAGAATTTGAAGCTACTGGCTTTAGCTACTTATTACCTCAAGTGTGCAGGTTTTGTTTTGTTTTGTTTTTTCAGAGTAAGAGATAGTAATCTGTACTTCCTTCTTTTCCCCTGCTGGCTGGATGTGAGGCCAGAGAAATGATAGTTTCACAGAACAAATTTCCTATAGGGTCATTAGTAGACTAAGAAATCCCCTGATGCCTCAGGATTCTTTTTAATAAAAATTTCAATGTTGTTTAAACAGTGTTGATACAATTCTCCATATTTTTGTCACCAAAAACAGAATTCTGTCGATAATAGGAATATCATGTATTCTAACAATTATTAGTAATTTTAAAGAAGATTCCTTCTCTGCTTGCAATAAAACTTGCATTTACTCAAAGATTCCTGAAAGAGGGAAGAAAGTGGGAAAATGATGTACTATCCCTTTATGATGAAGAAATCTTCTATAGTTATGTTACAGAGACCAACTGCATGCACGAAAAAGTGCTTGGACTTCACCAAAACGATGAATATTTTTGTATTGATTTTGTGTTAACTTTGGCTTTGAGGTTTTAATTCCTCAAATTTCATAGGGAATATTTCTGTGAGTAAATAACATTTATAAGTAGAGAAGGTTTAAGGTAGAAAATTGAAGGTGTTATTTTGAATTTTGCACGAACATAAATGAACTTTTTATTATAGCCTTGGATGTCTATGTCTATGGACTTCCAATGTCTTTTACCACTCATTTGCAGGTTTTTTTTTTTTTTAAAAATAATGTTTATTTACCTGAGAGAGAGAGACAGAGAGAGAGAGACACTTGATCTTAGCCAAAAGGCCGAGAAGCGATTAGAGAGAGAAAGAGATAGAGAAAGAGAGAGACAGAGAGCAAGTAGGGGAGGGGCAGAGAGAGAGGGAGACACAGAATCCAAAGCAGGCTCCAGGCTGTGAGCCATCAGCACAGAGCCTGACGCTAGGCTAGAACCCACCAACCTGGAGATCATGACCTGAGCCGAAATGGGATGCTCAACTGAGCCACCCAGTTGCCCCTCATGTGCAGGTCTTTAAAATGCATTGATACCCTGAAGGTATTACTTGAGCTGTAAGCATTGTGTAATGAAGTTCTTCTGATATTCCTAGTAACTGAATCTCTCTTCTATGGTGAGGTCCATCATACTGAATTTAGGGTTAAAGCAAATGGTGTCAGAGATTTGCCCTCTAAATTGCATTGTAACCTTGTGAGGTTTAAATTAAAAATTCTCAGAAATATGTTTACATTTGAAATTGCAGTGCAATTTTTCAGGGAAATTAAGGGAAATATCCAGGGAAATTAAGATCTATCATGTTAAAGTTAGACCAGAAGCATAGCTAGCTTAATAAGTAGTTTGAATACATTGTCCTATATTATTTATTTTGAAATCCTGCCTATAGACAAAGGTGTTTTTTTTTTTTTTAAATCAAATTGTTTCTTTAGGAAATTGTGGTCTTTAAAAAACTGTTTTTCTAATATTTTGAGAATAGTTTCTTTGATTTTAAACTAAAGAGCCAGAAAATTTTAGCAAAACATTTGTATTCTTGATTGCTGATGTAAGAGTCACTGGACACAGAGAAAGCTCAATCCCAATTCAGTCACTAACCCTAACAAGCTGTCTAACTTTGAATACCCTCGAGCCTACAGTAGATATGCTTTAGGTTTTAAATGTATAATCTCAATGGTCCTCAGTTGTTGTTGTTGTTTGTTTGTTTGTTTGTTTTTTCATGTTGAAAAAGGAGACTGGCCTAAATAACTTCCAAGGTCTTTCCTACACTAATGTTTTATCATGATAATTACAAATTATCTAAAGTTACAATACTGATGGTAAGTGTTCTTTAAAATATCCTGCTTCTCTCGGGGATTTCTTTCTGTTTATTGTTTCAACTGTAACCTTGTGTAAATGATTCCTAAACCTGTATCTGGAGACTTCACTGCTCTGCTAAACTCCGAAGCCAGATTAACTGTCTGCTGGAGGTGACTAGCCTGCTATTCTATCTAAATCAACTTTTTCTAAATGCAATCGGCCATTTCTTATTGGTCCACCTCCCAGACTAGCTGGTTCTCCTGGTTCTCCTATTCTGAAATTTCCTGGTTCTCCTATTTCTGAAAAAGAAACTATCACTTTTTTCAACTAACCAGATTCAGAGCCACCAAGTCATTCTTAACTTCTTTGGCCAATCCCACCACCAAACGATTACAAAGTCCTGTCAATTCTTTGTTTTTGTTTTTTTTTCTCAATCGCTCTCTGTTTTTCCATTTTCCCTATCACCACCTTGGTTTGGACTCAGCTCTTGTCATAGACAAGCCCTTCACTTCTCTTCTAGATCCTCTCTTCTCTTATCTATTATATGCCATTTCCAGATAATGACAACTATAATAATGTAATTTCCCAACACAAATCAGCCTGACTCACCAAAGCCTTTAACTGGTCTTAGTATACTTTTTCCTCCCCGTCTCCTCCTGATACCCTGGATTCCCTTCTAATGGATGCTACTCATTGTGAACATATAGGTGTGGCCTGAGCATTTGTGTGACCAGCACCAGCAAGGCTTGCCTATATCTGCCACCACAGCCATCCAAACCTACCCAATCTTAGGACCGAGTTTGGTCCACATCCTTCACATAGCTCTTCTCACCTCCCAAGCCCAATGTGTTCAACCTGCTGCTAATTGCCTACTTTATATGCCACTCTTCAGGTCCTGCTTTATCATATTCTGCCTTAAGCTGTTCTATTTTTGAAATAAAAATGCAACCATAACAATTATATGGTATTGCTAAAATTTTAGAAGCCAGAAAAACAATCATCTCTAACATATTGATATATCCCATGCCTTTTTCATATGTATATTTCCCATAGTTATAATTGAAACATAAATATAATTGTGTTTCCTGGTTGTTTTTTTCCCCACTCAATGGATAAGAAAAAAAAAACTATAGTTGAGGATAATATAGTATAAATACAATTGTGCTTCCTGGGTTCCCCCCCCCCCCCCCACTCAGTACATAAGGGGAAAAACAACATAGTTGAGAATAATATAGTAATACAAAGGAGGATAGAAGGACTACCAGCCCAGTTGGAGGGGGAGGTGTCACAGCAGTTTAACTGAATTTTTGAGGATTTGCCAGAGTTAGCCAGAAGGAGAGAAGGCGCATGAAGTTCCATTGTCCATCTCAAAGACCACAGGTAGCTCACTGTGGGTGGGGCTAGAGAGCTTGTGGCAGGGAGCTGATTGATACATCACAGAAGGTCTGAGCGCCAAGCAAGCAGCATGAATTCCATCTGTCAATGATGGGGAGCCACGAAATATGCTAATAGGTGCTTGGGCCAAATACACTGATGAAATTGCTAACTTTTGATGACATATACAGCTATCTACTCAATATTCAACCTCCTTTTCTTTCCAGTAGGAGCCTGGTTTTGTTCAGAGTGGCAACAAGCCCAATTAAAATATTCACCTCCCTATGGGGCTCCTGAGTGGCTGAGTCAGTTGAGCATCCGACTCTTGATTTCAGCTCAGGCCATGATCTCGCGTTTTGTGGGATCAAGTTCCACACAGCAAGTGCAGAGCCTGCTTGGAATTCTCTCTCTCCCTCTCTCAAAATAGATACATAAACATTTGAAAATAAAATACTCGCCTCCCCAGATTTCCTTTTGACCTGCAGAAGCCACAGCACGCAGTTCTGGACAATTAGATATAAGAAGGTGTATAAGGCTGCTGGGAAAGCTTTTTAAGACTAACCCGGAATATATCTTTTTCCCTTCTCTTTTTTTCCATTTCTCTTGCCTAGAATGGGGACACATGTCTTAGAGGTAGAGCAGCCGTATTTTCACCATGAGGAAGAAAACCACACAAGTCCTGATGACCTTCTCGCGCAGCTGCACTAGTACCAGATTCTATGTCTCCTGTACACCTTTTATCATGAGAAGAAAATCAATCTGTTTGGTTAAGCTACTGAGTTGGGTTCATGCAACTGACTGTAATCCTGTCTAATATCATATCCATTTCTTGGGGGTTTGAAATGAACTTAGTGTTAAAGATTCTGAGAAGTCTGTTTAACTTAACGTTAAGATTATTTGACTACAGAACTCTTTTCCTCAGAACACTTCGTATATCTCACTGTACAAGAGTGTTCTGCAGAAGTTTGGAAAATGCGACTCTGTTTGTGTTGATCTAGTAGATGGGTAATTGTGACATTTCACAGGATAGGGAATATGGGAGGAATGACATGTTAGGGGAGAAAGATGATGAGTTTAGTTTTGAATGTGTTGAATTTGAGGTGTCTAAGTAGAGCTGTTCATTGACAGTTGGATATTCATCCCTAAATCTCATAAGTGAGATTGGGTAATAAGCAGGAAGATGGCGGTTAATAAACTGTGATTGTCAAAGTAGAAAACATTCTAGGAGTTGTTTTTAACCAATGAAGACATTGGCAGTTTACTGTTGAAATCTTCCTCTAACAGCTTCGTCATGCTACCTCTCTTGTAAAAGGAAATGAAGAAGATTCCACTTAAAATCAGACACACTGGATATGATGAGCACTGGGTATTGTATATAAGTGATGAGTTACTAAATTCTACTCCTGAAACCAATATTATACTACATGTTAATTAACTAGAATTTAAATAAACATTTGAAACGAATTTTAAAAAATTGTAAAAATTAAATAAAATCAGACACACCAGAGTTCAAATCCTAACTTGTCTGCTTACTTAGCTCTACAACCTGGTTCAGGTATCTAACTTTCCCTGAGCTTCAGTTTCTTCATCAAAGAGTTGATGACCTAACCTTGGATAGTTGTGAGAATTGTAAAGTGCCTGGAAGTTATAGCTGCTCCACCAGTGTGGAGCTTCCCTCTCCCTCTAGCTAGAGAAGATTTATTGCTTCATACTTTCATTTCCTGTGTGATGCTTTCATAGATGTAGTGTAACATTTAAAATGCAGCCAGGGTAGGGGTGCCCAGGTGGCTCAGACAGTTAAGCGTCTGACTCTTGATTTTGGCTCAGGTCATGATGTCATTCATGGTCAGGTCGTGAGATCAAGCCCCAGGTTAGGCTCTGAGCTGGGCATGGAGTCTGCTTAAGATTCTCTCTCTCCCTCTCTCTCTCTCTCTCTCTCCTTCTGCCCCACCTCCACATTCACTAATGTACTGTCGCACTCTCTCCCTCTAAAAAAAGAAAGGAAGAAAGGAAGTTTAAAATTAAGCCAGGACAATGGTTTAGCTTCTGCCTATTAAATATTTCTATATAACTTGAAGATGAAATTCCAGAGCAGGTCAAAAGAGAGTGTATGCATGTGATGGATTTGTATTTTACCATTGTGTGTATTTAACAAAACTTAAAGTGCTTCCTGTGTCTTGCTCTTGCCTACTACTTCATAAATATTCACTCATTCAATATTAACAATAGCCTTATTAATTAGGTGCTATTATGATTGCCATATGGCAGCTGTGGAAATAGTTGCACATACAGGTTAAATAAATTGCCCACAGTCACACAGCTAGTAGGTGGCAGGGCCAGGATCAAACCTGGGGAGTCAGACCAGTCCATGCTCCTAACCACAACACTATTACGTAAAAGACACAAATGGATGGAAGGATTCATCCATATTGTTTATTGGATCCTCACGGGGCCTTTAGTAATTGTTTCTTTGTCTATTTTCTTACAGTTAAAAGAGTAATAATTTGTCTCTGACATCTTTTCATCAGTGTCAGAAATAGCAGTATGTACGGAAAGTTCTAGTTAAGAGCCACTTACAGGAGAAAGCGTTTAAAATTTGTGTCAATACAGTACTGTCCAGAGTAGCTATCTCTGCAACAACAAAACTGCTCTTGTTTGTTCGAACTTTCTAGGCTCCATATAATTAATTTAAACATGAGAGAGCATGCGTGCATTTTTTTTTTTTTTAAGAAAAGTACTGCTTACCTTCCTGGAAGAGTACATGTAGTTTCAAAGGCTCTCACTCCCTTCCTAGGAATGAGCAGCTGTAGCCAGGAAGCACATGAAATAAGAAACAGTGCCAGTGGCAGGAGGCTTAGATTAAAGCTTAAGGAAATTCCCAAGATGATGCTTTTAAAGGGCATAGACCAGGTAGGAAACAAAATATAGGATTATTTCAATGGAAAGAATTCTCCATTTAATTTTCTCCCAGTAGTCTTCTAGTTCCAAGAGAGATAAGATAGTATTCATGGAAAATTGATGGATAAACAATGATTTTTTTTTCCCAATCTGGAAACCATGTTCTATCTCCAGTGTATATTTATTGGATGATCTAAATTTGGCACTTATATCTTTCATATCACTTTCTCTGTAAATGCACGCAACTATTTCTGTTCCCTCCCTCACACCGATGCTTCAAGGATAAATGAGATCATGTTTACAGTTTCACGGAGGAAAGATACTAGGTACACTAAAAATATCACCATTGCCAAGTTCTTCCTTTCTTTGCAAATGTATAGTAATACCACATGTATACAGTGTTGTTGAAGGGTCAAATTTTCCATAGAAGTGATTTTTTTTTTTCAGAAAATAGATACTTATCCCATTCAGGACCAACAGTTGTTTTTAGAAGTTTTCACCATTTTTCCAATTTTCCAATTTGAGTTTGTTGATTTTTTTCTTTAAACTCATATTTATTGAATGCTTACCACCTTCAATGTATTTTAATAGAACTCTTCTGATTAAACAAAATGTATTTTATCTTTTATCAATAACTCTTTAAGACATCAATATATGAAAAAGAGATTTGTTTTTAATGTTTATTTATTTCTGATACAGAGAGAGACAGAGCATGAATGGGGGAGGGGCAGAGAGAGAGGGAGACACAGAATCAGAAGCAGGCTCCAGGCTCTGAGCTGTCAGCACATCATGACCTGAGCCAAAGTTGGTCGCTCAACTGACTGAGCCACCCAGGCGCCCCTGAAAAGGGGATTTTTTTTTTAAATATATGAAATTTATTGTCAAATTGGTTTCCATACAACACCCAGTGCTCATCCCAAAAGGTGCCCTCCTCAATACCATCACCCACCCTCCCCTCCCTCCCACCCCCCATCAACCCTCAGTTTGTTCTCAGTTTTTAAGAGTCTCTTATGCTCTGGCTTTCTCCCACTCTAACCTCTTTTTTTTTTTTTTCTTCCCCTCCCCCATGGGTTTCTGTTAAGTTTCTCAGGATCCACATAAGAGTGAAAACATATGGTATCTGTCTTTCTCTGTATGGCTTATTTCACTTAGCATCACACTCTCCAGTTCCATCCACGTTGCTACAAAGGGCCATATTTCATTCTTTCTCATTGCCACGTAGTACTCCATTGTGTATATAAACCACAATTTCTTTATCCATTCATCAGTTGATGGACATTTAGGCTCTTTCCATAATTTGGCTATTGTTGAGAGTCCTGCTATAAACATTGGGGTACAAGTGCCCCTATGCATCAGTACTCCTGTATCCCTTGGATAAATTCCTAGCAGTGCTATTGCTGGGTCATAGGGTAGGTCTATTTTTAATTTTCTGAGGAACTTCCACACTGCTTTCCAGAGCGGCTGCACCAATTTGCATTCCCACCAACAGTGCAAGAGGGTTCCCGTTTCTCCACATCCTCTCCAGCATCTATAGTCTCCTGATTTGTTCATTTTGGCCACTCTGACTGGCGTGAGGTGATATCTGAGTGTGGTTTTGATTTGTATTTCCCTGATGAGGAGCGACGTTGAGCATCTTTTCATGTGCCTGTTGGCCATCCGGATGTCTTCTTTAGAGAAGTGTCTATTCATGTTTTCTGCCCATTTCTTCACTGGGTTATTTGTTTTTCGGGTGTGGAGTTTGGTGAGCTCTTTATAGATTTTGGATACTAGCCCTTTGTCCAATATGCCATTTGCAAATATCTTTTCCCATTCCGTTGGTTGCCTTTTAGTTTTGTTGGTTGTTTCCTTTGCAGTGCAGAAGCTTTTTATCTTCATAAGGTCCCTGTAGTTCATTTTTGCTTTTAATTCCCTTGCCTTGAAAAGGGGATTTTAATTTGCTTCAAGGATAATATCAGCCGACACCACAAAGCTGCTAATGCATTTTTAGGCTACAGAAACGTAAGCCCTAGACCTAAGTTAAGGGACCCCAGTTCTGTTTTATTCTATACCAATACAGATAAACCCGGGGTTGAGTCCTAGATGCACAATATAAGAACAACATTGACAAATTGTAGTATATCTGAAAGGGGGGATTGGAATGGTGAAAGTTTTGAAAATCATGCCAAATGGACTATTAAACACTTGGAGAAAAGAATAGTTAAGAGGAGCAATAAAATTTGACTTCATCACGGGAATCTACCCCCCCAAAACCAAGAGCACACTGTATACACAGTATGTTAGCTAACATGACAATAAATTATATATATATGTATATATATATATGTGTGTGTGTGTGTGTATAAATTTGACTTCAAGTCTCTGAATATCTATCAGAAAAGAAATTGGACCTATTCTGTATAATTGCAGAAAGCTAAACTATGAACATAAGTAGAGCTTTTTTAAAAAAAATTGTAATGTTTATTATTTATTTTTGAGAGAGAGAGAGAGAGAGGGAGGGAGCAAGGGGAGGGGCAGAGAGAGACACACAGAATCCAAAGTAAGTTCCAGGCTCTGAGCTGTCAGCACAGAGCCTGATGCAGGGCTCAAACTCAGAAACTGAGATCATGACCTAAGCTGACGTTGACTGGTTAACTGAGTCACCCAGGCACCCCTGAACATAGTAGAATTTTAAGAAGAGAGATGTCATGGTTATATAGAACACTACCAAAAATGAAAAGGACTGCTTTTGAGGCTTTTGTTTACTGAGGTTTCTAGAACAGAAGCTGGATGACTATTGGACAGAGATTTTGTGAAGAGGGTAAGCATTGGCTCAAAGGGTTCCTATGGGGTAAGCTTAGGCTCAAAGATCCCTAAGGTCTTCTCTGATGTTGAATATTCTAGATTCCATCAGGAACCTGACTCATTGTGATAAGTTATAACAGGGTGATACCTTTTCAGCCTTTTGGTGCTTTGCTTCTGCACTGAAAGGCCTCACTTCGACTGCTGTGTATTTTTTTGTCCTTATGGTTACTTTTTATAGTTCTCTCATTCTCCTTATTACCAGCTTGCCTCAACTCATTCCTTGTTTTAATGTCATCCCACTTCATTCTAATTTGTTACTTCTAATATATTGTGGTCTAAGAAAACAGCATAACCAAACTTATTAACATTGCATGAATAATTTAAGTGAACATCTGAAGAGCTCTCCCATGAATAAGGTCTTTAGTGCATGGACTTTTTGCCATCTATTTTAGTTCTTAACAACCCTTTTAGCTTTCTTCCAAATTCCTGGGAGTATTCTAGATTTAATTTGTCAAATATGTGGCTTCTGGAAACTTGTTATTGAAATTTCATAGGTTTTCTAAGCTTCCTACTAATTCATAAAATTAAAAAGAAAATTCTGAAAACATTACTGAAATTTTATAAAATAATCATAAGCAATGACATACAACTCATTACTGAGCATGATTTTCCTTATTTTTTTTTAAATTTTAATGCTTATTTGTTTTGGAGAAAGAGTGCAAGCAGGAGAGGGGCAGAGAGGGAGGGAGTTACAGAACTGAAAGCAGGCTCCAGGCTCTGAGCTGTCAGCACACAGCCCTACCTAGGGCTCTAATTCACTGAACCTCGAGATCATGACCTGAGCCAAAGTCGAAAGCTTAATGGACTAAGCCACCAGGCACCCCAATTTTTCTTATGTAGTTAAACTTCCCCTGGACAGCTTCTTCAAAATGGAAATAAAATTTATAGCTAGACTGTATAACCAAATGAAATTGATTAGAATGCTAATTACTTTTCTCTCCTGAGCTGCTTTGTATGGAAGGTATTGGTATAAAGGGTACAGGTTCCTTTAGAATATGAGGAATCATTCTGGTTTCATTAGTTTTCTTCTTAGCCCTGTTCTTAGTATATAGCAATAATTTTAACATAACTCAATAAAAAATATTTAATGAAAATTTGTTATATCTAGCAGGTCCTCTCAGTTAAGTATAATGAATATAAGAAAAACACAATAATGTTTTGTATGGACTAAATATGAAAGACTGCTTTGCCATTGTCTTGTTAAAGGGAACAAGAATCAGTTATAGAGCAATCAAGGAAGTATATTTTCAAGGCAGGATTGGTGCATATAGTAAATGTTTCTGAAATTTGTAATGAGAAGTTCTGCCTCAATACAGCAGACTCAGGTTAATGATAAATGTGCTTCTCTTTCTTTCTTTCTTTCTTTCTTTCTTTCTTTCTTTCCTTCATTTGCTTTGGCTATTAGGTTAATATTGGTGCCACAATTCCTTGACTGTTATAATTTCCTAGCATTTATTTGGTAAAAAGAATAATTTAGAGAGGTGTTTCAGTGACTCCAATGGGAGCATAGCCATAAGACGTGAAGAAAGTCCCAACGTTGCCAATATTTGAAAACTCAAAAGGCTTATTTTCTAAAGTGTTATACAAATTGCTGCCCCATACCTTTTGCCACTCCCCAGTATTGGTCAGAAGAATAATTTTAATGCCTCCCAAGTGGATGAAGCTGATCTCATCCCATTTCTTCCTGGGAGATACAAACTTCTTATATATCCCCAGGTGAGTCTTGAAAAATATGTGCATGAGACCCAAAACTGAATTGTCATCATCAGTAACACACAACTGAATGGTCTCTGTAACGTAGTTAATTTTCTGGAAAATATTCAAAGACACAAAATGAACACAGCAATAAAACATGGTTTTCTACTCAACGTTTGCCTAGCCCCCTGGATGTGTGCATAGAATGGTATTTTCATAGTGCTTGCAAATGTCCCAGACTCCAGTGCGATGTAATCTCCTTCCATAAGCAGCAGTCCTGAGCAATCCTATCCACATTTAGCTGCTTCTGGTTGCTGCTAAATTGCTTGCCTTAACTTAATTCACAACGTCGTTTCACACACACCACAACACAGCGTATATGGAGTGAGAGTACTTGGAAAGACCAGTTTTCTCTTTGAATTGCCCTTGCCTCTAGACAAGGATGTTTTAAACTGCCCATTAGCTAATCCTCTGACCCTTTTCTTTTGGCACCTTGAGTTTGAGTTAGAGGGCACATTTTTACATCAAAATGGATACACCTCGGATAAAGCAAGCATTGATTGTTTAGTCGAGATGCCCTCCCCCGCCCCCCAAAGGCAGCAGAGAAGCAGCGAAGGCCACTTAGCAGTTAGTGCGCTCTCCAAAGCCCATAGCCCAGTGCAGGGCTGGTGGGGTTCCCTTCCTGGATCGTGAGACTCCAGGAGAAGGGGTGGCGGAGATGGGGAGTGGAGAGCAGGGTTTGTTTTGCTGGGGGATGTGGGAAGTAGGCGCTAGCCTGTTTCGCGGTTTTTTAAGCCCCTTGGCATGCCCTGACCTGATCAAGAGGGAGTCAACTGCTCTCTGGAATGTTCCGGGAGAAGGTGGGAGACTGCTTCCCAGAAGAGGCCTGTGGGTGCTGGAGGGCACCAGGGGGGTCACGCAGGGAGCTACAGGGAGAGCGCCGGGAGGGGCACGAGGAAAGCTGGGGGCCGAGGTGACCCGTGCGCGTGGGGGCTAAGGCGGGTGGGATGAGCTGGTAGGAGGCTGCGGGGGCGGCCCGTTGGGCCAGGGGACCCCTCCCCGGGGACCCCTCCCCGGGCGGCGGCGGCGGCGGCGGCGGCGGCGGCGACCCGGCAGCGCAGGCTGCACCGCCCCGGCTGTCAAGCGAGCGCGGGGGGCGGGCAGGAGGAAGGGGTGGAGGTGCAAGGGGAGGAGGGCTGGCACCGGAGCGCCGCGGTGTCGGTGCAATAAAAATGCATCCCATGGAACTGCCCATGGAGAAGGACGGGATCGAGGCGCAGCAGCAAGAGGAGGTGGTAAAAGCGGCGGAGGACGGCCGGGAGGCAGCAGCAGCGGCGGCGGCAGCGGCGGCGGCGGCGGCGGCGGCGGCCGGGAAGTGAAAGGTCTCGCAAAGTTCAGCGGCTGCTGCGGGTGCTGAGCCCCGGGCTAGCGGCGGAGGAGCCCGCGGGACCGCTCCGCAGGGGCAGCGCGGCCAGGCCGGCTATGGTCCGGGGGCTCCCGTCGCCCCCGAGGTGCCCGGGCCCCTCCAGGCCGGTGTGCGAGGGTCACCCTACCGCCTGGCGCGGCCCCGGCCCGCGGCTCCCAGCCGCCGGCGCCCGCTGACCGAGCCTGGCGCCCCAGGAGGGGGAAGAAATAAAGAGCCCCAGTTCTTCCTGAGGACTGTTGGCGCTTCATCCCACAGCCGAGAGGGCTCAGCTCCCTCCCGCACCCGCCCGGCCCCGGTCCTCCCGGCTCCTCCCGGCCATGGGGAGCTGCGCGCGGCTGCTGCTGCTCTGGGGCTGCTCCGCGGTGGCCGCAGGTGGGTGGTGACGCTGCAGGGCCCCCACCCTCCTTCCCTCGCTCTTTCTGTTCCCCACCTCGGGACTCGGGGGTGCAGGGTAGTGCGGGCTGGGAGCGCCAAGCTCGGCTCCCGAGGATGAAATGAGTGGCCATGTTCCGCCTCTTTTCCCTGGGTCTCCACAGTTTCAAATACTATTGATTTTTTTGCAACTGCGATACACATGCCCTTGGCTAACCCGATATCCTGGGTACGCCCTGCCGGAGATACCACGGCCTTGGTTTCTTTCTCGGTTTGGGCTTGTAAAAAACTGCCTTTCCACTTTGTGAGGGAACAAAGGACCAAGCTCGCCATCCCCCGGCACTTCATGGCCTGAGGAATGATGGGGAGGGATGGCCCAGCGACCCTGGGCGCGCGTGGGCCGCGGCCGCCCTCTGGGTGAGAGCTAACCCTGAGGTCCCTGGCCTCACGCTGGGCACTAGGGAACCAGGTAGGGACACCTGGGCGGGGTGTGTGCCCTTTCACAGTGGCAGTGGCTGGAACGCACTGAGACGCCGGGCTGGGGAGATAGGTGGTGACCGCCCTGTGTTGAACGGAGCTGGCTGGCCGCCCCTGGGGAATTGGTACCCTGGCTGAGGCTCCGTGGGAGGTCGGAGGCGGGTCTGCTCCCAGTCTCGGTAACTGGATGACCTGCAGAGGCGTCGTCAGAGGCTCTCTCTCCTACTCCCATCCCGGCTTTCCTGGGCTGCCCTTGGCCACCGGTTCCTAGCGCGCCGTTTCTAAATTCGGGAGCCTCTTCCGTTCCTCTCCCTCCCCCGTACGGGTCACCTGGTTTCCAGTTAGGGGTTAGCGCAGCTCAGGGTGTGAGGAGGAAAGAAAGTGAGGGACTCTTCAGCCATCCAGTCTCTCAAACGTTTCTCATTCGCTCTAGAAAGGGGAGTGTGGGCTGGAGGGACCGACTGGTGGGTAGAGAGCATCCGCGCACTTGTACCTTCCCTAAGGCTTCTTCTCCTCTGCCCCCAGAGACGCTGGCACACAGTTAAAAAAAAAAGTTTTAGAATCTTCACCCCAAATCAGTGTGACTCATAGGAGCATCCTTGCTATACTTGAATAGTCATTTCTTTAGGGATATCCAAGTATTTTTGTCCACCGATTATCTGGCCCCAATCTTTTCTGTACTTATTAGTTCGGAGGCGTTTAAAAGTATTCAATACTTCCCCAAGGAGCCATTAAAGGTCTAAGGTTTTACTTGAATTCTTAGGAGTACAGGAGTACACGTGCACCCCTGCCTGCACTTCACACATGCTCCCCCGACCACAAAGTGAACTTTACTGAACCTTTCCCTTTTCAAACCATGTTATGGCAAAAACATGCAAGCAATCAAGAGGTTGTAAATAAATATCACAAGGCAAGTGTTTCAAGTCAAAAATACTTGTACGGGCAGTATATGATTTTCCCCGAAATGCTTTACAGGTGAGTCATAGCACACTGTGTGTTTGGGTGATCCTGGCCACAAGTAACTGTTGCCCAGCTAATCAGAACAGTGGCAAGCAGAGTCTAGGCATAATGCACATTTGAATTTGCCATTTAAAACATATGCCTAAGGAAGCCCTTTCTTTTGGTTGCAGAGGTTATGTGGGGCTGGTGGTTGTCAGTCAGCGTGTGAAATGTCTCTGTTTTAGTCTAAGCTGTCATTTGGCTTCTCCAACAGTACAGTGACAATAGTTCGGAGGTGCTCTCTCTTAAGTAGCAGAAACATTCAATTAGCCAGAATTTAGGGTTTAACTTCCTTTTCCTTCTTTCCTTCTCTGTTTTAACTTTTAAAATAGATGATTTTGCTTAGGGTATTCATAATTAAAATGACAAACCCAAATTAAAGGATTAAAATATGTAGTCAGGATGTTAATAAGTGGATAATGTTTATCATTTTAAGTAATTTTGAAACATTAAAGTCTGTTGGACCTTTGTTTGGGTGGAAGCACATGTTTCTTTAAGAAGGTGTTTTAGTTCACAGATAATGTTTAAAGGTGCTGTTAGTGGCAGCCAGACTGTACACATTCTCCTGTTAAGCAAACAGGCAACGACTATATAACCTGTCATAGGTTGCAGCACTCAAGAGGCAGAGAGCATGTCAAATAGGCCTTTCTGCCATTTGGCAGTTGAGAGAGGTTTTTTTTCCCTTAGTTATATTTACTAAATATTAAAAATAGACATTATGCATCTGAGCTTCAGTGATGTCTAGCTTTGCTACCCGAAGTGAGATCCCATTGGATATGGATTAAGTATCTCCTATTGCTTTTCCTAGGGAATTGGCTCCCTCACATTTTTGGCTTAAAAATATAATAGAATTCTATATTTCCTCCTTAATGTCTTCTAATAAGCATGTTAGATAATGCTAAGGACTTAAATTATATTTGAAAGACTAAATTGGGTGATCTTAAACACACTATTGTTTTTTGGTATTATTTAAGTCATGGCTTCAAAACAAAGAAGTGTATTTCAAATATAGAGAACATTTAGAAAGCAAAGTACTTAAAAGGTTGAGGCCCATTTTTTCCCCCAGTGTTTCCATTTCCCTTCCCTTCGCCCTTTATCTGAAATGATTTTTCCCTTTTTATGTGAATTTTATAACCAAACATGAAATGTGTGCACGCACACATGCACACTCACATGCTTGTATGTATCAATCCAGAACCGTATCCATGCCCAAATTTGGTAGAATTTCCTCTTTACCAGAAGTCTTAAGCTCTTTGGGGGTAACTTGACTGTCGAAGACAGACTAGGGTGACAGAAGAGCTTTCCAGATGGGTTTGTCTTGAATAACATATGCTTTCCCTTCCCTAGGACTGAGTGGAGTAGCTGGAGTGAGTTCCCGCTGTGAAAAAGCCTGCAACCCTCGGATGGGAAATTTGGCTTTAGGGAGAAAACTCTGGGCAGACACCACCTGTGGTCAGAACGCCACTGAGCTGTACTGCTCCTACAGTGAGAACGCTGATCTGACTTGTCGGCAGCCCAAATGTGACAAATGCAATGCCGCCCAGCCTCACGTGGCTCACCTGCCAGCTGCCATGGCAGACTCATCCTTCAGGTTCCCTCGCACGTGGTGGCAGTCCGCTGAGGATGTGCACAGAGAAAAAATCCAGTTAGACCTGGAAGCCGAATTCTACTTCACTCATCTCATTATGGTGTTCAAGTCCCCCAGGCCAGCAGCCATGGTGCTGGACCGCTCCCAGGACTTTGGGAAGACGTGGAAGCCTTACAAGTACTTTGCAACGAACTGCTCGGCTACGTTTGGCTTGGAAGATGATGTTGTCAAGAAGGGAGCGATTTGCACTTCGAGATACTCCAATCCCTTTCCGTGCACTGGAGGAGAGGTAAGAGCACACGTTTAACTCTACACTGTAAGTAAGGTAGAAAAATGTTACCAGCCCACATTTTTTTTAAAGCATGAAGGTATACTTGTAGCAACATGAATGAAATTAGAATTTTTCATGAGCTTTATTTGTCATAAATTATTTCTCACCCTTAGATATGGACGCGTAGTCATTTTCAAGCAGGTTGGCCACTGGCTGGGTTTAAGGTGGAATTCTAAGGTTTTAATTTTTTTTTAATTTGAAGAAAGCGTAGACACACAACATCCTCACTCGATCTTAGAGGTTTGAAAGGCTAATAATTTCTTCAGTTAGCGGGTCTACTCACTGTGCTTCCGAAGGGGCAAGAGTTACTGAGACTGCCTGTTCCTGGGGTCCACACATGCTGGTATCTTCCTGAAACTGTTAACATAAATAGGAAGTAAATAAAAATAAAGCCAAGGGAGAAAAAAAATCTGTTTGTCAGGATACTTTTGTATAACAAGAGTTTTATTGGTAAGATTACAAGAGTGTATAGTAAACAAATGAAGGTAGTTTCTTTTAAGATATAAAAGTTCTTTTTGGACTCAAAACCGTCTCAGTCTCATTTTGCAAAACAGCTTCCTTAGCTACTAGTCCAATTTCTGTGTAGAATGTTTTCTCCTTTTTTCATATTTCCCCTTCCCTAAAGGGGAAACAAGTCTTTTTAATAAGATATACCTAGGAATATATGGATATACCTGGGAAGTTTCCCTCCCCCGTTCCCCAGAGCATTATGAAAACATTTAGAGAAAACTAAGTTAAGTGAAAACAAGTTAAGAGCATAAAATACCTTCATGAGATCAAGAAATATTGATTCAGGGGCACCTGGATGGCTTATTCAGTTGAGCATCCGACTTTTAACTCTTGATTTCAGTTCAGGGCATGGTCTCTCAGTTCCTGGGTTCTAGCCTCACATTGCACTCTGTGCTGACACTGCCGAGCTTGCTTAGGATTCTCCCTCTCCCTCTCTCCCTGCCCCTCCCCCCCTTAATTAAAAAAAAAAAAAAACTAAAAAAAAACCCCATGATGCTTCTTTAAAAAAAAAAAAAGAAAGAAAGAAATATTGATTTAGACTGGTGTCTGGCTGGCTCAGTAGGTAGAGCTCACTCAGGGTCATGAGTTCAAGCCTCACATTGGGTGTAAAGTTTACTTAAAAATTAAAATTAAAATAAAATAAAATGTAATTTAATTTTTAAAATATTGATTCAGAAAAAAGAGAAGAGAGAATATAATCTTTATAATTCTGGTACATATCATGAACACACAGACTAAATAAGTGGTTCTCAACTAGGGGTGATTTTGCCACCACCCCCCACCAAGCCCCCTCCCAGGGGACATTTGGCAATGTCTGAAGACATTTTTGCTGCAGGGAGGGACACTTACTGGCATGTAGTGGGTGAAGGAAAGGGATGCTGCTACACCTCCTATAGTGCACAAGATAGCACCCCACTCCCACTCCTGACAAAGAATTCTTAGCCCAAAATGTTAATAGCACCAAGGCTGAGGAAGCCTGGACTGGGTGTGAGGCATATGTCCCATGCCTGTAGTACTAATGGCTACAAATACTAAGATAAGCTGCCTTCTAGCAGTCCTTTGTATTACTATTCACAGACTTTCCAGATGATTGCACTTAGTGAACATTTTTTGAGCCCCTACTATGTGCCAGGCACTGTAGTCAGTGCCAGTAATCCTGCCTTTGGTTTGGGGAAAGGGTTGCTTGTGAGGGGCCTAATGAAAAAGCAGGTTTGAGAATTTCTTCTTCCTACTACCATAGACACCTATGGACTTTTGCCTTATTACCCACCTCCTTCTTCTGTGTGCTCCCTGCAGACCAGGCCCCGTGCTGCTGGCAGGGGAACCAAGTGGGATGTGGCACAAATAGCCTGCAGACTGTGTTTCATTCTTCTTCTTGGTCTCTAAAGCTGGCTTCATATTGTAAACTCGTGTGCACCCTGTCATGATGGACATTTTTAAAGATACCAGACAGGAAAGAAACAGATAAGTTAGACTCATTGTTTTCTTATGTGGAGAACACTTTGTGTTGCAAACAAATGAATGGCTTTGGAATTGATCCACATGCTCATATCGGTTCCCTACATCTCAGTGCTACTGGGCCATGTGTACCTAGGAAGTAGCAAAAATACAGTTTCAGTAACCAGATGGCAGGCATGCTTGCTTAGCAAATATCACATTAACCGTATTATAATGGCCCAGCAATTACTTAGCGATGACTAAAGTAACATTTATTTAACTTACAGTGGAAGCAAAATCTTCTTTAAAGCCAAACTACTTATTGTCATCAATGGTTATTACATCAAATTTCAAGCAGAGAGAGACTAAAATTTACGTTAGATATTTCACCTTTGATCTCCAGTTTTAGTCACCTTTATATCCAGTTAAAAATTGGGGGGTCAGGGCACTTGCGTGGCTCATTTGGTTAAGCGTCCAACTCTTATTTCAGCTGAAGTCATGATCTCACGGTTCATGGGATCAAGCCGCACATGGGGCTCTGTGCTGACAGCTCAGATCCTGCTTGAGATTCTCTCTCTCCCTCTTTCTCTGTCCCTCCTTGGCATGCTCTCTCTTCCTCTCTCTCAAAATAAATAAATAAACATTAAAAAACTTCTTAAAGTTGTTTTTCATTGTAGCTGTTATTTCATCAGACTTATAATTCAATGGCAAGAAAAAAAATCAAGGAGCATCTGGTTCCCTCTAGAGTGTTTTTGCATATATACTCTAAACCATCATAGAATTTCTTCCTTTCAGAGCACAGGTTTGGGAATGAATCTTTGCCTCCTGAGTTAGAGAGTAGAAGAGAGTCTTCTTCAAAGACAAGGATCAGAGGATGCTTGCCTGGGACTGATTACTGCCTACTTCTCCTGTGTTGCTTTGGAATATAAGTTAGTACTGAGCTACAAATTAATTTTGCAGTACAACTCTACATCCCCAATCTCTATCTTTGGAAACTGGCTGATCAGAAAAATAAGCCAATTAACGTGGGGTCAAATAAGTAGTCTTAAATTTCATTTATTGCTTATTTATAATATTATTATAGACCTGGATCTTCCTCCAATCAATATAAGACTTCTGAGGACTTCTCTAGGTATTTTCCTACTACTCAAACTAACATAAATATATCCCAGACTTCATTTTTTTCTATTACTCATTCCAAAATACTTCCTTGGGCTTTTAGGGCCTTAGACCTGTAGCTTCATGTTTAAAAAATCAGATACCTCCATCTTTGGAGTTGAAGGCACCAGTCATCTGAAAGAGGGCTTTTAAAAATATAGGCCCCAAAAGCCACCCAGAAGAATACTCTTTAATTCAAGTTAAATCAAAGTTAAATCTGCTACACAGCAACTTCCTAAGTTGGTCAGCAGTTACAATGACTGGTTATCTGAAAATGTGTGTCCTTTTCAGGAGAGGAGATTAAGGCTCAGAGGTGATTTACCCAACAACAGTGCATAGTTAGTTATATGGCAGAGGCAGAACTAAATCATGAGTCTTCTGACTGTAAGTCTAGTGTTTGTTCCACAAAACTATGTTTTCTCTTCATTATTGACCCCCAAGAACTGCTTGCAGAGAGATGTATGCATATCTCTTCTCTCGCATTCTCTCACAACCATTTGTTATTCATTTGGATGTGACATGAAGGTTAAAAAGGCATTGCCAAACAGCTTTCTCCTGAGCAGGAATGTCCTCTGAGATGTCAGCAGTGTTTTGGGAATAAAAAGGTTCCATGAGTAAACTAGGTTGGGAAACATTGGGTTTAACAAAATTAACATCTATAAATACATAAATGTTCTCATTAGTGTTCTGTATCCTCAAGTGGGAAATGTAGGATGTGACATTCCCAAACTTATCTGTCCATGGAACCCTCTTTCTGCAGAACTCCAATTACTAGCTTTTGGAACCCCAGAGATCCACAGAGCACAAGTTGGAAAATGCTGGTTTGGAGGTATTAAGTGCTCCCAAAATCCTGGTAAAAGGCACAGATGGGGGAGATGTTGTTCAAGGGGTACAAAGTTTCAGTTATGCAAGATGAATAAATTCTGGAGATCTACTGTACAGCAACATGACTATAGTTAACAATACTTAGTTGTGTGCTTGTAATTCGCTATGAGGGTGTATCTTAAGTGTTCTCACCATACACATGCAAAAAAGTGGTAACTGAGGTGATGGGTATGTTAATTAGCTTGAACATGGTGATTATTTCACAATGTATGTGTACATCAAATCATAAAATCATACTTCTTAAATACACACAATTCTCAATTTTCAAGTATGCCTTGATAATTTTTAAAAAGGCACAGAGAGGCCTGATGCTTGGCATGGTTTGACATCAAGGCTCTATGTCTATTGGGGGTTTAATCTCCTATTTAGTTGTAGCAGCAGGTAATAATAACACTGAAGCTAAAGATGAGAGGTTAATTAGGCTTTTTGGGGATTCAAAGAAGCAGCCTCGGATCCCCTCTGGGTACAGAAAATGGAGGGAAGTGAGGAGATGTAGCAAGTCATTTTAGGTTCCAAACAATGAGGCCTCTTGGGACTGGAATTTCAGTTATCACTGTTTAGGAAATTCCAAGTGACCCCAAAGTACCTCTAAAGTGATGGAGTTATTATCTCCTTAGAAGTGAGCATTGCTGCCCTCTACTCTTTTAACTCACTGTTAGAAGAGCTCTATTCAAAATTGGATAGCAACCAACCAAGCCACACAGATTTTTTTTTTTCCTCCAGGGCATTATGAATATAAAACATTCAAAGGGAGGCAGTGGTACAGAGCAGAAGAAGACTGGTGAAGCACCACGGAAGGATTGTGTCAATCTTACTTGCCTCTGTATCCCCAGCATTTAGCACATTGCTTGGATCATAGTAGGCATTCAATAAATCTGTGACTGCATAAATGAGCAGGAACAAATGAGTGATATGACTAGGAGAATATCCTTAAATGGCAGGAATTTAAGGGAGGAATGAATATAAGCCTTGCGTAGGGGATAAGATTCAGAAACCCTGGTTCACATGGAAAAGTTCAATTGGTAAAAATATGAGATTAAGTTGTGGTTGGAGAAAGGCAATTAATGAAGGACCTTCAATAATATTTTTTCACCCATTTGTTCATCAAACAATTTGGGGGCTATTATATGTCTGATGCTATTCCAAGTGCTGGGGTATGGTGGTGGACCAAAGAGATAAAAGTCCTGGTCCCCATGAAGCTTAGGTGTTGGGGGAGGGGGATGGAGGGAGGATGGAGAACAAATACTTAAGTAAAATACACAGTATGGGAGCGCCTGGGTGGCTCAGTCGGTTAAGCGGCCGACTTCGGCTCGGGTCATGATCTCGCGGTCCATGAGTTCGAGCTCCGCATCGGGCTCTGGGCTGATGGCTCAGAGCCTGGAGCTTGCTTCCGATTCTGTGTCTCCCTCTCTCTCTGCCCCTCCCCCGTTCATGCTGTGTCTCTCTCTGTCTCAAAAATAAATAAAACGTTAAAAAAAAAAATTTAAAAAAAAAATACACAGTATGTCAGAGTGTGATAAGTACCAAGGAGAAGATAAAACAGGGTAGAGGATGGGGAGTGCTAACCTGGAAGGCCTGCTCTTTTTGAAACAGGCTGAAGGATTCGTGTTTGATGGAATAGTCAATGACAAGAACTCTGAGCTCCTGGCAAGTTTTCCTGAGTGAACAAAATCTGTAATTAAAGGTCCCATTTCTTTCAATCTGTAGATATGGACTTCTGAAGTTGTGTATTAAAATGACAAACATTGGCAAAAATCCCTCTTGCTAGTGTTTCTTAGAATGAGAGCATTTGGAAAGGAACCTAAATGTCATCAATGGAAAAACACATGACTGATGAGTAATCTGAAGCCTAAAGAGAGTTACATGACTTGTCTGTAATTACTCAGCTGAAATCTGTGTTTCCTGACTTTTAGCCCTGTGCTGTTTCCACTATACTAGTTTGAAATTACTTTGTCCTGAGTTAGGTAGTGTGAAGGATACAAAAATGATATACATTCATTTCCTTCACAGTCCTTACAATCCACTGGGTAAGAGATCAAACATGATCATTAATGGGCTGGTTTACTAAATAGTATGAGATAGTGCATGATTAATTCCCAGATACGTTGTACAAATAATATGCCTTTCAAAATCTGAGTATTCATTTATCTCTTTGAAGGATGTCTCTTTGGCCATTGAAAAGATTCTACTTCAATACCTTATGGTAAAGTCAGTATGGCACAAGGGTGCAGAAGATGGCAAATTGCTTAATCAGGTTTTTACAGATATTTACACTTATAATATGCTAAGCAATATTTAGATTTTTAGCTGAAAAGAGAAAGTAATACATGAGTTGGAATGTTTGCTAATCACTACTCTTTGGTTAGCTACTTATTTTCTTCAGTCACTGAAATCTGCATGTGACAGTTTTGCAGCAGCAATGGTCATGAGTCATGGTCGCAGCGAATGTCTACTGATGCCTTTCCGTGTGCCAGGCATTCTGCAGAATGCACCATATCCCTTAATCTCACAAGAACCCTGTTAGTTGGGTACTAGTATTAACTCCATTTTGCAGGCAAAGAAATTGAGACTTAGTGAGTTGGCGTAACTTGGTCAGACTCAAACAAGAAGTGAACCAGCCAATGCCAGAGCTGGGATTATTAGCTTACCTCAAAATTATTTAAATGATTAGGTTTTATTATAACTAAAAAAAATTTTTTAAGTAAACTAAAACTAAATTGCTCTAGTAATTATTAGGTATGATATACAACTTACAGTGTGATTGATAATTTGTAATATGGTACCATGAACTTTGCATAACAATTATTTTTTTACATTAGATAGAAAAATTACATATAACAAGCAGACTGTCTGCACTTAAGGTTACCTAAGATCATTTTTAAAATTTTATTATTTATTTATTTATTTTGGTGCAAAAAGGTGTTTAAGCCTGGGTGGCTCAGTTGGTTAAGCATCAGACTCTTGGTTTTGGCTCAGGTGATGATCTCATGGTTCGTAAGTTCAAGCTATGATTGTGGAGCCTGTTTGGGATTCTCTCTCTCTCCCTGTCTCTTTCTCTGCCCCTTCCCACTCATGCTCACTCTCTGCCTCTCTCAAAATAAATAAACTCTAAAAAATAAATAAATAAAATAAAATAAGCTATATGGGAATGAGTACCATAGTTTTTTTCAGTACCATTTAATATACTTTTTATTTGATTGGTTGGTTTTGGGTGGTTTGTTTTTACCTAGTTAGTAACTGCTTTAAGTAATTTTTGTAACTAGAGTTAGTCATCCAATGTATTAATGTTTCACTCTGAAGTATATTCTTAGCTATAATTTTGTTGAACTTCCTTGAAAATAAAATGTTGTATATATTTGTCTAGAGTGCTTCGATTATCCATACCCTGGGGGTACTCCCTTCCTGTAGGGGTGGGGCTAGAGATTAACAGCACTCTTCAAAAAAATAATGCCTTTAGTTTAAAGAAAATCCAGAGAGTAGTTGTTAATTAGAATTATTTAAAGAAGCTACATAAAAATTAAAACAAACCCAGAGATCAAATCAATAAACTTTGATTTATTGATTTCAAAGAGTAGACTTTTCCTCCAAAAATACCTCCTTTCTAGCTATTAAGAAAATCTGTTAGTATCTGTTTGCTTTGCATTTGTTCAATTAGATGGTTTAGCTTTGCCAATGTTTCATTAGAATATTCTGGAAATTTTGAGAAATCAGAATATAAAATGCTGAGTTAGTAATGAAGGATTCACACTGAAAAATTAAGGCCAGACAATGAAGAGCAGAGGAACAGGCACCTGGAGGTCAGGTATATCTGGGCACACAAGAGGTGCTTCTGACCAAGGAATGGAGAACCCTAGAAACCAGAATGGTTGTATTCGGGACTGGGGCTTCTGGAAGATGAGGAACGTGCATCATGACAGAGAATAAAGAAGTTATTGCTTCTGATCAGTATTTAGAAGTATCTGAAAACTCAGTAATAAATGTATCCTCTCCTTCCGCTTCCCCACCCATGCACTCTGTGTCACTCATATGTAACTATAATATCATGTCCCCTATCTCTTCTACTCCTCTAGTGTTCACTTCTTGAGGAACTTTGTCCCATCTATCACTGTATATGCCCTGTGGCTCCCAGCCCCCCAACCTCTGTACCTGGCACATGTCTCTGCAAGGCCTAACTGTCCAAAACATATTTATTGAATTGAATCATATGAAAATAACTATATATAAAATAATAATACCACTTATTAACTATGTTGGATGCTACATATCTACTAAGTGCTGATCTTTTCAAAGTAGTCATGATTCATTCATTCTTTCTATGAGTATTTATAAAGTGTCTCCTATGTGCCAGGCACTATTTTAGGAGTTGGGAATACAGAGCAAAAAGTCAAAATTTCCTGTCATTGAGCTTACATTACAAATGTAAGGTGCTAAACAAGGTAAAGTATATAGAATGTTAGACAGTGATCATTTAAAGGAAAAAAAAATAAACCAAGGGAAGGGGCTAGAAAGTGGGGAGGAGGTTTTTAATGTTTAGAAAGAACTCCCGGGGAGAGCCTCACTGAGACTTTTGAATAAGGACCTGAAGGAAAGCAGAAGTGAGCAGTGGACATATCCAGGGAAAGAGCAAAGGCCCCAAAGAAGTGTGCCCAATGCCATCAGGACAGTGAGGAGGCTGGCACTGAAGCAGAGGGATGGAGGTGCAGTATAGTATCAAAGGTCAGAGGTCAGAGAGATAATTAGAATGTGGGGCCTTGAAGTAGGTGTCAGGATGGCCCAAATTTACACCTAGATCAGTTAAAGCCTGTTAATTATTTTTGGTATCCCCTTTCATTCTCTAAGTAATCCCAGTTTGGACTATAAATTATTTTAAGTCATTATTATAAAGTCATTGGTTTTTACTTTGAATGATATTGGAAGCCGTTGGAGGTTTTAAGCAGAGGGAAAAAATGATCAATTTATTTTTAATAGGATCACTTGGGCTTATGTGGATTTGTGGGGGTTTTTGTTTGCGTGGTTTTTTTTGTTGTTGTTGTTCTTATTGCTGATGTTTTGTTTTGCTTTGCTTATGTATTAAGAAAGACCAAAGAGGGATGCAAGGAGACTGGCTAGAATGCTGTTGTCATAATTCAGGCTGGGGCACCTGGGTGGCTCAGTCGGTTGAGCATCCGACTTAGGCTCAGGTCATGATCTTATGGTTTGTGGGTTCGGGCCCACATCAGGCTCTGTGCTGACAGCTTAGAGCCTGGAGCCTGCTTCGGATTCTGTGTCTCCCTCTCTCTCTGCTTCTCCCCTGCTCACACTCTGTCTCTCTCTCTCAAAGATAAATAAAGATTAAAAATAATTCAGGCTGGATCTGACAGTGCATGGACAGAGAGCAATGGGAATGATGAAAGGTAGTTGAGTTCTGAATTGATTTTATGGCTACAGCCAACAGCATTTGCTGAGAAATTGGATGTAGTGTGTGGGAAAAAGAGAGAATTAAGGATGTTTTTAGCCTGATCACCTAGAAGAATAGAATAGCCATTTACTGAGGTGGAGAAAACTCTAGGGGAGCAGAGATTTGGAGAGGAGTGCCTGGAGCTCATTTCTGTACACATTACATATGAGACATCCAAGTAGAGGAGATACTCAGTAGGCAGCTGGATCTGTGAGTTTAGAGTTCAGAGGTCTGGACTAAATGTATAAACTTGGGACTCATCAATATAGAGATGATATTTAAAACCATGAAACTGGATGAGATTGTCAGGGGAAGTGGGTGTGGTTGGAAAAGAGGAAAATCCAAGAACTGTACAGGGGAGGATCAAACTCAGTCCAACTGATGCTGCCATTACCAGAAAACAAACCACTCTTGCCAAACCCGAGGTTTATATGAAAATCAGTCTTGCCAGTCTAGGGGTCCAATGGTTGTTTAATTAAGAAACAGCATGCGTCGAATAACATTGACTTTCCACAGTCAGAATGGTGGGTGCAAATTCTAAAATGACTAGTGTGAGGGAAGGCATATGAGCTGCAACTGTGGGTTATCAAAAGACCAAAATGCATAGGGAAAAGGGAAAGTGCTGGCTGGATAATGAGTAATGATGGAAAAGGGAGAGGGAAGAATACTAACGGAGAAAGATACCTTTGAAAGTACCATACTAAAAGAGAAATGTTGATCTTAGCGACCTTCAGATTTTAAGGGCCTCATATTCCATTGCATCTTGGCTTATCCAACTCTTCACCCTTTTCTGACTCATTGCAGCTACCAGAGTGACTTTTTGGAATGATTATAAAAAAAATATTTTTTGAATGCCCCTGGGCCATCACAGTTTTGGAAATGAAATTAAAATTTAGCACTGTACACATTTTTTTTTTCTACTTAGGGTGTTGTGAGATTTGGTTTGCAGAATGTGATGGAGGTCATCTACCCAAGGCATGGGAGCTATACAGTTATTCCCATTTAAGTACATATGTTTACATTGTCACAGTTTTTAAAATGTGTTATTAATGTTTAATTTTTTGTTAAGAAGGAAAAGAGAAAGACAACATTTAGAGATTATGGTAGAATGTGCCAGTTTCTGGACCAGGCATTTTGCATATATCTTTCTTTATCTCTAAGGAACAAGCTCTTTTGGCTTGGCTGGTTTGGCTTGTTAAGGAACAAACAAAACAAAACACCAACCCTCTTTCTATATCATATTTCTCTTCTCTCCCTAACCTTCCTGCAAATGATGCCTTTCTAGGCATCAGCTATGTTTGCTGATGTTACTTTACACTTCATAATTACAGTTTCTAAAACAATAAAATAATTGTGAGAAATATTCACATCCTTTCTACATGACATCATGTTCATTTGTGCTAACACTGTATCTTTTGGCTGCCACTGAACAGGGCTTCTAGATTTAAAATTAGATTGGAGAAAATGTAGTCACTCTTTTATATTGTTTAATCTCCATTAAGAATTATTGTTTCCTTTTATTCTAGCCAATCTGATCCTTCTGAAATCTTTGAGGTTTTACATCAATTCCTCTTGTCAGTCAATGCTATCTTTCTCTCATATCCTATGTCCCAACAAATGACCTCTGTCCCTATCTCCATATGAAAGCAAAGGTCAGTGGAGGACACTTCACACCAATGATCTATCAGAAGAACCCAGGCACCTCACTCCCCAAGAATCCTTATCTTTGTTGTTTTCCATCCTGGCACACTCAAAGGGGAGCAACACTCACCCCTTTGTAACAGTAGCTTCCTCTCTGATGATTCTCAAAGTTCAGGAGAATGTAAGCCCAATGGGGTTCCTTGGGACACAGGGTAGTGAAGAGGTATAGTTTGCAAAAACAAAAACAAAAACAAAATTGCAAGGTGACTGTCAACTCCCACTCCCCAACTTCTTTTCTTCCCATGTGTGCTATCAATTCTGATTTGTTACTTATGGCCATTTTTCTTTCAAAATGTTCATTTCTTTCCTCAAAGCACCTTGTTTTGTGACATTAGACCACTTCTTTTATGTCTTCTCTGGCTCCAAATATGAATTTGTGAAAATGAGCATGACACCTAGCCTGCCCCTATGATTTTCTCTCTGGAATCTTCTATCACTTCTCCCAACTCCATTGCCCCCTTGTGCTCCCCCACCACATTCTAATTCTACTGTTCACTTTCTTGTCCTTCAGCTAGACAGTTGAACTCTATGGGAAAAATAAAAACATAATTATACTGAGAGATGCCTCTACAATTTGGCCCTCAAATTTATCTCGAAATCCTCTTTTCTTCAGCCCTCTTTCATTCCTGTAGTGAATCTTGCAGAGCTTGTCTCCTGTCTCTGAGACCACTCCTCACCCACATTACCACCACCCCCAACCCCCACTGGCTCTCAGGTAAAGAGCTTGCCTCCTACCTCACTGAGAAAATTAAAATGTGTGTATGGCATCACAGGTTAACCCACAAAGGCCCATCAAGGCGAAAGCTGAGATTCATTCTCGATTCCTTTCTCTCCCTCAGCCAGTAGCAGTCATTTACCAGGTCCAGTTCTGCTCCTGTAGTCTGTCTTGAGTATGCATGCTTCTCTTCATCTATACACAACCATCCTGGTGCAAACTGCCATGATTTTTCATCATGTACATTATTGCAATATTCCTCCAATTGTTCTTGCTGTTCTGTCTTGCTTGCTCTCCAATCTGTTCTCTATGCCACACTCTACAGGGGCTTTTTGAAATCCAAAATGTCACTTCCCTGCTTAAGGAGTCTTTTGTGACTCCCCAGTTCCCCCGTACCATAGTCTACCTTCTTTAATGTGGCACACTAGGCTCTTTCCAAATGCCCCGGCCTTATCTCTCATCACTGCCTCTTCTGCCCGAGCTTCCAACTGTACCTACTGAACTACTTATATTACTCCAAGGTGCCAGGCTCTCTCCTACCCTCTGACCTTTGCACACATGCTTCCTTGTCCTGATGTTCTTCTCTTCTGTTCCCCTCCCCCAGTCCTACCTCTCATTCATTTAACCAAACTGTCAGCCAAATATTTTTTGGATGGATGGTTTGATCCATCCTTAAGAGCTGCTTAAACTTCACCTCTTCCTAAAATTCTGGGTTAAGTGCACTACACGTGTGTGTCACGCAGGTGCACCCATAGTACGTTTACCTCTATGACAGCATTTATCACATTGTTTTGTGAACCCCTTAAATCAGCTCAGATCGTACTTTGAGACCAACTATTTAGCATCTAACATGCTGCCTGACATTAAATCGTTATTTTTCAAGTAAACAGACTCTGAGGCATTAGTATTGTTATTATTATCAGTGATAACTATTTATTGCTTTCTGTGGCTTAAAACATTTGTGTGCGAAGTATCTGGTGTGCAGACACACTAAACAGCATGAGAGATAACTTGTTACGTGTCTCCGAAGTTGCTATTTAGGATGACAGATCCTAAGGCAGTTGATTGTTACAATTTCTCAGTAAGGATAATGTCACAGGTAACATGTCTTTCCAAACTCAAACCAGAGGCTGTGTTCCTAATCTGTGAAGGCCTGGCACAAATGGAAAGGTACAAATCTGCCACCACCTCTTGGAAAACAGTGAAAGGTGCATCAAAGGTTAACTTGGAGATTTTGTTTAATTTTTCATCAGTATCATTGGAAATGATTGCATAGAGGGCCTCCTAATTATGCTTCTGCTGTGTTTCCAAATGGGCTTCTTCTCACAATGCTATAATGGGTACAAGGGTGGTTGTTTCGTGATTCTAGAAAACAATCACCTCATGGCACTGCCTCTGGACAAACTGTGTAGGTATTTGGTTCTCTTGGGAAACTGAAAAGCTTGTTACTTCTTTTCCCTAAGAATTGCTATTTCAAGTAGGTCAAATCCAACTCACTTGCATTTCTAGAGTTGGGATGAGAAACTGGCTTTGAAGAAAGTTTAAATATTTTCTTTGACAATACAAAAATGCTTAAAAAAATAAAATGTGGAAGCTATGTCTCTTTCTAGTTGCTTGAATTTCATTGTAGTTAGTATATTCCCACATTGAAAGAGTTTACAGTCTAATTGGGACTTCTGAATAGCTCTCTTTTAAAAGATGAATAATAATTGAAAGGCAGAGAAAGGAGTTCCATGGAAAAGTGCACATGTATAAGGAAAGCCAATCCTCAGAATGGTTAGAGTATGTGGTAGGGTGGGGAATGGGGAAAGTGAAGCATGGGGGAAAGAGGAGGCTGGCCCTGGAGGGTCAGGTCAGATTTACATGGTCTAGTATGTCAATATTTTAGACTCGATCATGTGAGTAGTGGATAACAATCAACAGCTCTTCTGGGTAGGGATAGCCTAATCAGAACTGTTTACAAAAGACAACTCAAGAAGCAGTGTGAAACATTCTTGGGCAAAACTTATGAGACTAAACTTAATAGTGATAAATATAAGTTCCTCTTTTCAAAAAATCAACTCTACTGCCGCCAGAGAGGTGTGACTTATCAGCGTTCATGTGAAAAAGACCTCAGGGTTTCAGTTGACTGTAATCTCAATGTGAGTCAACAATATGTCATTGACTGCCATAAAAGCTAATGCAATCTTAGGCTACATTAATAGAGTAAGTTTCAAACAAAGGAGAGAATAGTCCTTCTATTGTGTTTTCTCATCAAAGCATACCTAGAATATTATGTTGAGGTCAAGATATTCCTATTTAGAGAAAGCTGAGCAGAACTGGTAAGAGCAATTAGAAATCTCATTATATAATGAACAATTAACTTAGGATATTTTGCTTATGAGAGAGGATTTATGGATGTTCAGGAATTGCTAGCATTCTTCAGATGTTTGAAGAGGGATTAAATGGACTTTGATGCTTTCAGAAGGCAAGAATATGGCCAAGGAAAGACTTTCTTAAAAACTGGATATATCCAGGAGGCAAAGAGAGTTACCTTGAGTTTCTCATCCCATGAAATGTTTCAGCAAAGGCTGAGTGATCCCCAGTGAGAGATGTTACAGGGAAGATTCATGTACAGATTTGAAGGCTTTTTTCATTACTCTTAGGGTTTCATCCACCTCTGAACACATAGATTATGCCATAGAGTGAGTAAATGACTAAGAAAATCCTTTACATCCTAACTACTCCGATAGCAGGGATCCCTGGATGGGCACTACTTAGCTAGTCACATCAGTCTTCCTGCTAGCTGGGTGGGAGCCCTCAATTTTGGTGTAATCTTTTTGGGGAGGTCTCATTTTTTGCAAAGTGAATGGTTCTTCTTAATCACTGAGCAAAAGGAAGTCACTTAACTGTTAAGAAAAGGGAGGCAAGGGGAAAAGAAATGAGCCCTTACTCCCTAAGTCTCTATTTTATATTCAGAGATGACATTTTATCTGTAGTTTATAATATTACAAGATGCAAGGTGGTAGCACAAGTACAGGAGATGGAGTCCCAGGTCTAGTCTGTCACCAGGTTCTGCTGGTTCCATCTCTAAGGTGGTTCTCACCTGCAGTCACCCCTTTAGTTCAAGCTCCCTTATCTCACGCTCGAACCTCTCAATAGCCTCTCTCATTAAGTTAGGGGCCTTAGATTCTTCATTTGCAAAGTGAATCAGTGTGAGAAAGAGTAAGATAAGGCATACATAAATGTGTTTTACAAGTAGCTAAGTACTATATAAATACTAATTATTAATAATAATATAATTCAATTACTTTGGTAGTGAAGTGGGATTTTAGGCCAGTTTATCTAGTCTTTTGGCAAATATTGGGGTTCCTACTGTGTGTCTAACACTGGAATAAGCTCTGGGGATAGAGTAGTAAGCAAAAACAGACAAAATGCATTCTTAAGCCTAGGCAATGACTTACACAAAAAATTTAGAACGCAAACCATCTGTAAGTTAGGGACTTCACATATTAACACTGGTCAACTGTCAATGTTTCCAAAAGCACTGAAAGTCTACACTTTTGCTTAATGCTTTTGGAGAGAACATCAGCGTTGGTCATTTAATAGTACATAAAGTGAATATAAAGAATTATATGCTTTTTATTAAAGCAGTGGCCAAGTCATCTTCATAGACAGGCAAAATTAACTGGAAGGAGTTAGATTTAGAGAAAAATGAACTAATCAGATGTACAAAGGACCCTTCATGTCTCTCCATTCCATATTTAGTCTTATATATCTATTGTGACGCTATAAATTCTTTTAAAACTATATTATGAACGTCAAGTACAAGATAAGGAACTAAGTTTTTAAAGATATTTTTAGATGGCAGTGTTACAGTAAGACATAAGTATGAGCTTAAAATTTCTTATCAAAACTGAGAAATATGTATCCACCTACACCTTGTTGGTATTTCAGACTCAAGGAGGAATTTCCAAGTGATTCTAGTAAGAGGTTGCTTGGTAGCAAACTCAGAGTGAGCAAGCAGTTAGGTTCCTGGCTCTTGTCTAGATTCCCTATTTGAACTTGCCTTTATTTTTTGTTGTTGTTAAGAACATATACTTGTGATTTTGTGTGGCAGGTTTGTTGTTAAAATTAATGATCTTAAAACAATATGTTTTAAAAAGTCTCTCTTGAGGTCCTGTTCAAGTTAAGAAGTTATATTTAAAGGATTATCAATTTAAAATTTTATAGCCAGAACTCACATGCACCTGTTTACCTAGGACTTTATAAAACATGCACCAGGTGCACGTGGAAATTCACGGTCAAGAGTTCAGTGATAAATTATTTCTGCTCCTGTTTAGTTCTCCTTTTTAAAAAGTCCACTTGATAAAGCATTTAGCTACTTCTAGATGGTCTAGAGGTGATGTGAGTGTAATCAGGAGGATATGTTATCTACAGGTCTGGCCCCTGGTACTACCGTCATCAAAAGCCATTTTAATCCCCTGGTCAGTTTCCAGCCAGTCACCTTCATCCCTTCAAATGCTTCTCTCTCTCTCTCTCTCTCTCTCTGCCCCGCCCTCCACCTCTCCTCACTCCCTCTCTCTGATGACAAGGAGAAGGGATTCTCCTTTGCTAGGAGCTACTGAACATTTAGAGTGCTGAAGCCTCCCACAACCCTTTTAACCTCAGCCTTACCTGTCAGTTTGCCTGTCAGTTTAGTTGGCATGTAACCAGAAATATTTTTTCATGAACTAATTAATACAATGACAGATGCAATGGAAATATGCAGGTATCACAATGTTCTATTCAGATGTAAATGTGATTCTTTCTTCCCTTTCCCCATCCCCCAAAATAATGACACTGGAACTGCAATCTTGCCTCCCTGTTTTACCATGATTGGAGATGGGGGCTCAAGAGGTTACATATACAATATTCTCATTAAGAATTCATTTACTTACTCTCATACCACTGTCTTCACTCATCAATCCCATTTCTTCCCAAACTGCTATATTGTAAATACTATAAATCTTTTAAAATCTGAATATCCCTTAGATTACAGAAAAAAACCTTTGAAATGCATTTGGATTAAACAAAATAAAATTTAAAAAAAATCCTCAGAAATTAAGAGTTTAACATCTCAGAGAGGAAAATATTGTCATGTACCTTACACATATAAATAAAACAAAGGTCATTTGCTACTCAGCCATAGTTTAGAAACTGTGTGATATGAGACACTGCAAATATTTTACCTGGAGAATGAAAGTTAAGTTGATGGCTGGCCTTAAATATTTGAAGGACTTCCTTATTGAAGATAAAATAGACTTATTTTTGTATAGGCCCAAGACCAGTGTTAGAGGTTACAGAGGATAGATCCTAGCTTAACACAGAGGAACATTTTAATAATTAGAACCATTAAAAAATGAAACATGCTGCTCTATGAGGGTGTGGGATCTAGCAGAGAATGGACGGGTATCAGCTATTCTAGAGGAATGTCCTGCATTGAGAAATTTGGGTTAAATAGCCGTATGTTCTCTTCTGATTTTTAAAAATGTCAAGCTATCTTCTAGCACCACTTTTTTTTTTTTTTTGAGAGACAGAGAGAGAGAGAGAGAATGAAAGAGGGTGCAAGTGAGAGGGGGGCAGAGAGAGAGAGAATCCCAGGAGTGGCAGAGAGAGAGAGAGAGAGAGAGAGAGAGAGAGAGAGAGAGAGAGAGAGAAGCTCACTCAAAGGGGGGCTTGTGCTCACCAGAAGCAGGGCTCGATCTCACCCGATGTGGGACTCAAACTCATGAACCGTGAGGTCATGGCCTGACCCAAGTCAGAAGCTTAACAACTGAGCCACCCAGGTGCCCCTTCTAGCACCACTTTTGACAGAGCTCAATTTTTAAGAATTAGGGGACAACTGACATCCTATGCATTCTTGATTTTCTTATTCAGGTTTGTATCCAGAGTACCTAGCACAATGCCTGATAGAAAGTGTTCCCTCAGCTAAGCAATGGTGAATTAATAAATGTGAGTCTTTTATCAAAAAGCTTAATGTCACAGAGACCTGGAATTTTATCTTATTTAATCATGGCTTTGTCATCATATAGAAACAAAAATGACACTGATGATGAGAGACACAATTAGGATTTATATTAACAAGCTTGCAGTCTATCCAGGTTGGAAATGCCCTTTTCTTATCTAATGTTTAACAAAGAAATCCTTAAAAACTGAAGTTAGATTTAATTTGTTGTCCTGTTTTGCCTTGAATGTCAGAATTTCTGTTGTGGGCTTTTTGCTCTGTAAGCCCAATGGTTTAAACATCCTGAAAAACCTCTGTTTTTCTAGCTCTTCTCTACCCTACTCCTCAGCAGAAGGAAACGTAGACTAATTTTAAAGAATTTATTGTTTTCTATTTTATGAATCACATAAATTAGGCCACAAGTCTTTTAGTTGAACTGATTGTAACTCGCTACATATAGGTCAAAGTAAAGAAAATAATATATGTTTTTTACTTTTTACCCAATTACTGGTCTTTATTTCTGCAAGTCTCTCCTTCTAATCCAGCTTTTGGTTCTCTTCCTTAATTTAACTCTTGCAACTAATCTTTGTATGTCAGACTGTAATTTATGGGAAAAGGTGTGTGAGATTCATCTCTACTGGAAAAACTTTTCATGGTAGTGACTAACCCTATCTTCAAGGTCTCCTACCAGTGAAGGACAAGGTGGCCCAAGGCTACCTGGAACAATAGTAATAGCAAACATTTGTCTGTGGTCTACAGAAGGTTGGGAGGTCCCTTTGAAGTCTATTTGTTTGGTAGCCAGGATCTACCCACCAGGGTAATAGTGTTTAAAGTTTTATATTTTTTTAAATCTTAATCAGGACATTTTGGTTGTCTTGAATGAAAAGTTGAAAGCACAGTGTAGGGCAGGTTTGCATTATGGAAATCCCCCAATAGGCACACACATGTTCAACCAGAAAGCTAGTTTTAAAGTCAAACTAATTGCCAACTGTGGTTTTCTATGGCATCCAGTTAGAAAAGTTGTTTATTTGTAACATTATTATAATATTTTAACAAGGTGTTTATTTTTAATGTATACATATATGCATTTTAATAAGAAAAATTAATTGAGGGAATAAACAGAAGGGGAAAAACTATTTTAAAGCCTTTAACATGAGAAAAATGGCTGAATGCTTTTGCCCCAATGGATAATTTCATTCGCATTTGGTCTTGTTAGAGTTTAAGAGTTATCTTACTCTTAAAGAAGAGGGAAGAAGAAAAGAACTGTGTGTTCATAGAAATGTAGATATAGTTAGGTAGACTCAGAGAATTTCTGGATACTAATAACTGAGTGTTTATGGTTTATCTTTTTTTCTAATGTGACTAGATTTTAGAAGTAAACTGGAGATTCAAGGATGACTCTTAGTGCACTTCATTTAAAGGAATATCTCTGTTATCCGGCTGCAGGAAAATTTACTTTTTTTTGGCTTTTTTTTTCATCTTTTGGCTTTTTTACTATATGCATAATTTTACATTCTGCATTAAATTATCTTGATATTACAGTTAAGTGACTCAAGCACAGAAGAGTATAAATAGCTTTGTTCTGATCATGTTGAATGAGATCAGGGACAAAATGAAATCCTAGGAAATGTTAATTCAGTAAGTGAAATAACCACCCAGAGCTGTTGTAATTTCATCTACTTTGGACAAAAAGGATATCTGCAACACTATAGTTTTTGCTACTTAAATACTCCACTACACCTCCAAATGCAACAGATTATATCAAAGGCAGTTTCATTTGCTCAAGGGAAAAATCTCAAGTAGGATCCTCTACCTTGTAGAAAGGAAAAGGACATGGGTAGAGAAAGAATAAGAAAGTTAAGTATTCAAACTGATCTTAAAATCAGATTAAGTTTTTCCTTTTCTCTCATTTCTGGCATCTCAGAAGTTGCAACATCTTAGAAGTTATCAGCTTGAAATGAGATTTCTCCTTCTATTCATGAAGGATTAACTGCTATGGTAATTACCTTCCCACATTAAAAAACTAGAAAACCAGAAAAGACATCTGTTATAATTGTTTTAGACTTTGGACAACAGGCAGCATAACCTCTGAGAGAGGGAGAACAAACATGGCAAGCTCTTTGATTGCCCAGCTTACTAACGGGACATTTCCAAGCCACAGCACAGGAAGGGAAACCAGAGTGGAATGGTCTCACTGAGTTGGGAGACAGAGATCAGTGCTCTAGGAGGCCAAAGCAGCTAGGATCTGTGGGGCAGAATACTGCAGAAGAAGGTGAAGCATAAAGAAAGAAGTCCAGAGTCCTGTACAAAGATCTCCTCAAATCTTTGGCTAAATAATGAACCGCATATGCATGAGCTAAAAGTCTATGAGAGTGGGGAAAGAACCTCCAGAAAGTAGTAGCTAGCTGAACAATTCCTAGTATTCCCACAAGACAGGGAATAGTTCATGTTCCTACCATCCAAAGTGGACAGATCTCGTAATTCACAGGCACTGTTCAGAGTCCTCAGATGACCTTAGTAGTGGGATTAGATTAGCTGTAGAATAAAAGCTAGACTGGATTCACCCTAACAAAAATTAAAAACAACCCTCAAAAATATTAAACTGACCCCAAGTAAATTAACTGCATGTCAGAACAAAGTCTAATCCTTCTTAGAGAAATGCATCAAAATCCAGCAACCAACAACATAAAATTCACAATGTCTAATGTTCAATTGAAAATTAACAGGCATGAATATATGACTCCTGACTAGAAGAAAACTCATTTAATAGAAACACACCCAGAAATAACATAGCTTGTAGGTTGAACAGACAAGGGCATTAAAGCAACTATTATAAATATACTCCATATGTTCAGCAAATATGTTGAAAGCAGAAATAGAGGATATAAAAAAGACCCAAGTGGAACTTCCAGAGATGAAAAATGCAATATCTGAAATGAAAATGTACTATGAGGGATTAACAGCAGATTAGATAGTGCAGAAGAAAAGATTAGGCAGAGAAATAGAAATTGTATATTTGTGAAGCACACAAAGAAAAGAGAACTGAAGAAAAAGAGCATTGGTAAACCGTGGGGCAATATTGAGGGGTCTAACATTCATGTAACTAAAGTCTAAAAGGAGAAACAAGGGACCAAAAAAATCTTTAAAGAGATAGGAGGCAAAATTTTTCCAAACTTGATAGAAACTATAAATCTACAGATCTAAGAAGCTCTACCTCAAACAAAAGAACCATAAAGAAAACAATATCAAAAAAGTTGTCAAGGTGATTCAATGAAGAAAAGATAGGTTTTTTTAACAAATTGGTGCTAGAATAATTGGACATCTATAGGCACAAAAGAAAAAAGAAAAAAAAGAGACCTCAACACTTAGTTCACATCATACAGAAAAATTAACTTGAAGTAGACTATAGACCTAAATGTAAAAGCAGAAAATATAAAATTTCTAGAAGAAAACACAGAAGAAAATATTTTTGACTTTGAGTTAAGCAAACATTTCTTAGATGGCACACTAATCATAAAAGTAAAATATTGATAAACTGAATTTCATAAAAATATAAAACTTTTGCTTTTAAGACACAATTAAGAAAATGAAAAGACAAGCCACAGATTGGGAGAAAATATTTGCAAATCGTGTCTCTGAATATGTATTTATATATCAGAATTTATATAGAACTCTTATAACTCAATAAGAAGAAAAACAACAAGAAAAAATATGGGCAAAGGATTTGAACAGACACTTCACCAAAGAAGATGTATGTCAAATAAACAGATAAAAGATGCTCAACACCAGTAGACAACAGGGAAATGCACATTAATACCGCAATGAGATGCTGTTTACATTCATTGTCAAATATAAGATTAAGAAGACTGACAATACCAAGTATTGGTGAGGATGTATAACAACTAATACTTTCATCATACATTGCTAGTAGAAATGCAAAATAGTACAATCACCTTAGAAAACAGTCTTGCAGTTTCTGATAAAGTTAAACATGCTCTTACCATACCACCTCGCAATTCCTCTCCTAAATACCCATGAGAAATAACTTATGTTCTCACAATGACTTCTGTGTGAATGTCCATAGCACTTTTATTCATAATAGCTGAAATCTGCAAACAGCCCAAATGTCTATCAACTGATGAATGAATAAACAAACTGCCAAAATTCTTCAATCACTTCTTTCTTGCTTTCATTTCCTTGTCCCCTATTCTTTCTTGAAAGCTCTACAAACTGTCCTTTATTCCATCTAGGCTTTCAAAAGTCTTCTGTGAACCAGCCAACCTCCCAAATATTTTCTCTTCTTTCTTGCTTCCCCAATTGCTTTTGCCACTATTAATTACATTTTTTTCTTTACATTCTTACTTCCTTTGGTTTCTGAAATAATTTTCATTATTTTCCTACATTTCTCACTGATTTTTTTTTTGTATTATTTCTGGCTTGTCTCTTTCCTCCTGACTCTAACTATGAGTGGCCCCTAAAGCTTAGCATTTAGTCCTTAGTGTTTGTTCTGATATTCATTTCTTTGCCTCTCACACGTGGCTATTCTGCCGACCCTGCCCTCACTGCTTCCACCATGGTTCAGGCTTTCCTCTTTATGAGATTTATTCTCCTGAAGGGAAGCTCTGATCATTTCAACCCTCTGATCACCTGATTAAGACCTTCAATTATTCTATAACCAAAGTCAGCTGTGATATTATGATAATAATATGGAACTTGGACTCTAATAACCTGAGTTCAAACACTAGCTCTGTCACTCACTAGCTAGGTAACCTTGGACAAGTCAATGAACATCTTCTGAGTGTTTTGGTATCTGAAAAATGGGAATGAGTAACACTACACAGTAGTTTTACTGTTAGGATGAAATGAGATAGGGGTGCCTGGGTGGCCCAGTTGGTTAAGCGTCACACTCTGATTTCGGCTCAAGTCATGATCTCATGGTTCGTGAGGTGGAGCCCTGTGTCAGGCTCTATGCTGACAGCACAGAGCCTACTTGGGATTTTCTGTCTCCTTCTCTCTCTCTCTGCCTCTCCTCTGCACATATTCTGTCTCTCAAAAATAAATAAACATTTTTTTAAAGGATGAAATGAGATAAATAAAAATGAAGGCAGTTCATAAAATATAAATCATTATTAACCATGATCTTTCAACAAACATGTGTTAACTCTTATATGTGGCCAGAATTGACTCTACAGCAATGGGCGAGCAAAGCCCTCTGCACTTGGAGCTGACAGTCCAGAAAGGAATATAGCAATTAAAATAGATGTGGTAAGTTCTTTTTTTTTAAGTTTATTTACTTATTTTGGGGGAGAGAGAGAGAGAATGAATCCCAAGCTACTCAGTGTCAACACAGAGCCTGATGCGGGGCTCAGACTCACAAACCGTGAGATCATTACCTGAGCCAAAACCAAGAGTCTGACACTTAACTGACTGAGCCATCCAGGAGCCCCGGTAACTTCTAAGTGTGAAAGAAATAATAAGTGTTTGAAGTAGCACATAGGAAGAAGATCTCATCTAAGCTTGCAGTGGAGTGGAATGGTGAAGAAAGCTTCCTGAATAGTTACCTCTAAGATGACACCTAAAAGATAGGCAAGAGTGGGCCAAGTAAGGGGGTGGAGCAGTGGGTGTCATTGACAAAGAGGTGTGAAAAGCATTATAGGCAGGGGGAATAGCAAGGGCAAAGACCAGGAAGGGAGAGAGACCATGGAGCTTTCTTGGAACAGAAAGGAGTTCAGTATACCTGGAATATAAAGTTGAGTACAAAGAGAGGGAGCAAGAGTGGGCAGTGAAAGCAGAGAGATCATGCATGCAATTTCCAGCACTGGGCAGGCAAGCAGAAGGTATTGGTGATCCAAGAAGAAGAGGGTATTCTGTACTGTGGGCCAATCATAGTGATAAGAAACAGAGGTGATCAGTATTGGGAAGTTACCCAGGTAGACAGACAGTCAGCATCTTAGAGGACAGTTGATGAATCCTAACCACTGGGCTGCATTCACTGATAGTGCCCAAAGAAGGAATATTGGCAAAAAAACAAGGCAAATCCCTAGTAAAAGGCTATTCTTCATTCAATTGTATTTATAAAGAGCAGCGATTTTTCAAGGCATTTCTACATCTGATACCTTATTAAAAATCTTCACTGCATCCCTGTGAGCCAAGTGGGAGCAGGTATCATTACTTTTATCAAGGGCACAGTTAGTCTCTCCATTACTAGAATAAAGGAGGCACTGTTAGTCCTATCCATTATTAAGATGATGAATGGAGGTGTGATCAATCATATGTTATATTTTGTTTAGTCCTACATTTTAAATTTAACTTTAATCCAGGAATGGCTAGCTGACAAATAAGTATAGAGTGGGATATCGGGGACTGGGTTCTAGTCACAAACCTGTAGGTTGACCTTTGGCAAGTCACTTTAAGTACTCTGTGCCTCAGTTTCTTCTAGTTGGGCCAGACCATTGATTGGTAAAGACTTTTTTTGACACTCAAATCCTGTGACTCCAAGTGCTGAGGGAAAAGGAAAAGCTTAGGATTCCAAATATTAGAGAATTTTTAAATTTTATTTTTAGCCTCAATCTTTATTTTTATTTTGGTCTTCTGTCTTGTGTCTTGTTCCTCCTTGCAGTTCTGTCACTTCCCTTGCCCCTGAAGATATTTAAGAAGCTGCCTTTCATCACTTTAGAACTGTAAATATGCCCTTGAAACATGCAAAGAGGCTTTTGTGTACTTCCAAATTGAGGTTATTATCGTACAAGCAAGTCACTTGAGTGCACTGCATTCCTCAGCTTGCTCCATTGAGAGCTTTATTAGATTATATTGTCCTATCTTAGAAGGACTAGTTGAGCAGATAAGACTCTCCCACTTTAAAAGGTGGGCTATCTGATGAAACAGGGTGCCTAATGCTCCAGAGTGTAAGCAAAAAGGATTTTGGTCCTGCCCAAAAGACAGACACACTTCTCAAGACAAGTAGGTGCTCCACTTAAAGTGGCATAGTCAAGGGCGAGTGTTCTAAAATTAAACCAACCAGCTGCTCAGCTGCAGACGCCCACCTGTCAATTATGCTACCTTCCCCTTGTCCAATCTTCTCTCTCCATGAAGCCCAAAACTTCCACTCGCTGCAATCCTTTAAAAGCCTGAAACATCACATGTTTTCCTACAGGTGCCTATCAAAAAAGCAGGAAGCCTGTTTCAAGAACATATTAGGGTACATGTACTCTTTCAAAGAATCTATGCTCTTTCATCTCAAATACCTACAACTTCAACTTAAGTGATGCCATCAACTGGCTTCAGAAGTCAATTAACATAAAACCTTCCTTGTTGGTGGGGTGACAATACAAAACTAGAATGCATGAATCCTACTAAATTCAGGAGCTTGATATTTAATATCCACTTTGATATTAAATAAACAGTAGAAATGGAGACAAATGTATCAGTTTCCATGCCTAGGTCTTCGGTATAGCACCTACCTAACAATAAACAGAACAGTTGTCAATGTGTAACAAGATTCCACTGAATTAACTAGATGTTATTTTTGTAAACAACTAGTAAGCAAACACATAAAACAAATGAATACAATTAAAAATGTTCCTCAAAATAGATGTTATTCTAACTAGGCTTACACAGAGTAAGGAAGAAGTGTGATTATTTTTGTTCTATAGAATCATTTGTAACATTGAGGTGACTTGTCTTTTCATTAGATTATATTAGGCCAAAGTTCCAGGGATTCCTCTTTAAATGTGTTGCTGTCATTCGTACAGTTTGTGTAAGTTTGTTACTAAAAATGCATTATTAAATTTGGCACTCAAAAAGTATTTTAATATTTACTAATATTCATTTTATCTATAAGGTAAAATTTTACTAGTCATAAGATATTTTGTAAGATGATAAAGTTTGTTATGAAATACTATGTACCTAGTATATTCTCTTGTGAATAAAATGCACATTATATAAATAAATTTTATTATATTTATATTGCTATTCTTATATCAGAAAATTATAAACCTGTCTTAACATAATTCTATAGTGATTCACTCCTTTGATGCATATTATTGAGAATCTATAAGACATGGTATTAGATGGGAATACAAACATGAATCAAAACATGGCATAAACAGGGGCGCCTGGGTGGCTCAGTTGGTTGAGCATCCGACTTCGGCTCAGGTCATGATCTCACAGTCTGTGGGTTCGAGCCCCGCATCAGGCTCTGTGCTGACAGCTCAGAGCCTGGAGCCTGTTTCAGATTCTGTGTCTCCCTCTTTCTCTGACCCTCCCCTCTTCATGCTCTCTCTCTGTCTCAAAAATAAATAAACGTTAAAAAAAATTAAAAAAAAAAAAACACATGGCATAAACATAAAAAATGTAAGATAGAAGAATATAATAGGTACTATAAATTATAAAGAAAGTTACAGTGAGGGTTTACCCATCTTAAAAAGAAACAAGTTACTGGGGCATGTGAGCAGCTCAGTCAGTGAAGTGTTCCAACTCTTGATTTTGGCTCAGGTCATGATCTCACAGTTCATGAGATTCAGCCCAGTGTTGGGCTCCATGCTGACAGCGTGGAGCCTGCTTGGGATTCTCTCTCTCCCTCTCTCTCTGCCCCTTCCCACCTCAAAATAGATAAATAAATAAACAAATAAATAAATAAATAAATAAATAAACTTTTTAAAAAGATACAAATTACAAAAATAGAATGCTTGAATAAACTTACACAGTTTAGATGCTTATATTTTAAATTATTTTTCACATTTCTTAGTTTGAAATGCCCAGTAAGAAAACTAATTTGTTGGGGCACCTGGGTGGTTCAGTCAGTTAAGCATATGACTCTTGATTTTGACTCAGGTCATGATCTCACAATTCATGGGATCGAGCCCCATGTCGGATTCTGTAGTGACAGCATGAAACCTACTTGAGATTCTGTCTCTCCCTCTTTCTCTCCCCCTCCCCTGCTTGCCCTCTCTCAAAATAAATAAATAAACTTAAAAAAAAAGAAAACGAATTCATTTTTCTGGACTTTTTATCTACTAAATCTAACTACTAGCTTCATTATAAAACTTCCAATATGTCACTTCTATGATATTTTTATGCAAAAATAAGGGCTTAATCCAGTTACAGTTTTATAAATTGTACTTCAGTAAAGTTAATCTGCCTTGATGTTTTAGACTTCAGCTCTTAGCCAACATGTAGTAACAAGTACCAGACTAACCCTGACTCCTGAAACAACTAAACAAATAGACAAAATATATGAAACAACTGTTTTCAGGTTTTGGACATCAGGCAGCAGAGAACAGTGATCCTTGAGAGATGAGAAGCAAATGAGTTAAGCTCCTTGATGGTTCCAGCTTATTACCTGGAGACATCTTCCAGGCTAGTGCAGGGAGCAGGAACCTAGGAGGAGTCTAATGGATTTTTTAAATTTAAGAGCTCAGAGTCTGGGAAGTAAAGATGGCTAGAGTTTGCAGGCAGAGTACCAGAGAGGAGAGCAGTGCACTGGAAGAGACTTCCAGAGATCTACAGATGGTCCCCCTCAAGTCTTCAGCTGAGTACTGATCAATACATTTGTATGAGAAAATTACCTGAGACCAGAGAAAGAACTACCCTAAAGGAGAGAGGGAGCAAACCCTCAGAGGTCACGTAGGATCAGGAGTAGTCAGCCAGAGTGGAAAATCTTGTAATTCAACCTCGTAATGCATCAGTAATTAGAAGGGTATTGTTTCAGCACAAGGGCAGAATTAGGCCTATACTAAAGAATATGTTGGTCCCACCTAACAAAATTTAAAAGCAAGCTTCAAAAGGACTGAGCTATTTTCAAGTAATTTAACTGCATTCCAGAAAGAAGCTCAAGAATACAAAAATATCTAGCACTCAACAAGATAAAATTCACAGTATCTTGCAGCCCATCAAGTCATGCAAAAAAAGCAGGAAAATACAATCCATAATAAATATAAAAATTAATAGAAATAGATCCAAAAGTGACACAAATGATGGAATTACTAGCCAAGAACATTAAAACAGTTATTATAACTATGTTCCTTATGTTCAGGAGTGTAGAGGAAAGATTGATCACGTTAAGCAGAGCATGAAAAATATGGCAAAAATCCAAACTGAACTTCCACTGTTGAAAAATACAACGTCTGAGATGAAAAATACATTGAATGGGATCAGTAGATCAGACACTACAGAAGAGAAGATTTGTGAGGCTCGATACACACTAAAAGAAATGATTCAATATGAAATGGGGGGGGGAGACAGTAAAATAAATAAATCAGTTATTTAAATAAATAAATCAGTGAGCTGAGGAACAATTTCAAGCAGTCTAATATACGTGTTGTTGAAGTCCACAAAGGAGAGAGGAGAAAGGAAGGGAACAGGGAAAGAAAGAAAGAAAGAAAGAAAGAAAGAAAGAAAGAAAGAAAGAAAGAGAAAGACTAATTTTTCTAAATTTGATTATAACTATAAATCCACAGATCCAAGAGGTACAACAAACCTTAAGCACTGAAACAAGAAGAAAACTACCCCAAGGCATATTATAATCAAATTGCATAACAAACAATAATAAAGAGACAAATCTCTTAAAGAGAAAAAAAAATAACTCATTATGAACAGAAGAACAAATATAAGAATAAAAGCTTTTTGACAGAATGCAAGGCAAAAGATGGTGGGGCATGATCCTGAAATTATTGATAGAAAAGAATTGTCAACCTACAATTCTATACCCAATAAAAATATCTTTCAAAAAACTATGATGAAATAGTTTTTCAGACATAGAAAGGCCAAAAGAAAATAAATTCATTACCAGCAGACTTGCATTATAGGAAATATTGAAAGAAGTCTTTCAGGCAGAAGAAAAATGATGCCAGATGGATATCTGGAGCTACATAAAGGAATGAAGATCATCAAAAAGGGAAAATAGGTGGACAGATACAAAGTACTTTTTTTCTTATTTTTAAAATCTCTTTAAAAGATAATTGAGGGGAGCCTCGCTGGCTCAATCAGTAGAACATGAGACTCTTGATCTCTGGGTCATGAGTTTGAGCCTCACGTTGAGAATAGAGTTTACTTAAGAAAATAAAAATAACAATAAATAAAAGATAATTGACTTTTTAGAGCAAAAATATTAACAATGTGTTGTGAAGTTTATATTACATATAGAAGTCAAATGCATGACAACAATGGAGCAAAGGTCAAGAAGAGGAAAAAGGAGTACAGTGTTCTAAGTTTCTTATGCTATATGTGAAGTGATAAATATTACCTAAAGGTAGACTGCATTAAGTTAAAGATGTATATTATAAACTCTAAAGCAACAATACTACAAATTCTAAAACAACTTAAAGAAAAAGTTACATCTAATAAAAAAAAAGGAAATAAAAGGGACCTTAAACTAGTCAATTCAACAGATAGAAAAATAAGAAGAATAGAACATAAAACAAAAACCAAGATGGCAGATTTAAACACAACAATATCAATAATAACATTAAATGTAAAAGGTCTAAACACTCCAATTAAAAGCATAGATTATCAGATTGGATAAAAATTTTTAAAAGATGCAACTGTAAGAAATTCACTTTAAATACAAAGACATAACTAAGTCAAAGGTAGAAGAATAGAAAAAGATATACCATGCTAACACTAATCAAAAGAAAGCTTTTGATAGTGGATATATTATTAGACAAAGTAGATTTCAGATCAAAGAATATTACCAGAGATAAGGAGGGACATTTCATATTGATAAAGGAGCCAATTCATCAAGAGAATATAACAGTCTTGAATGTTTATGCACCTAATAGCCAGGCTTCAAAACCCATGAAGAAAAAACTGCAAAAAAAAATAGACAAGTTGATAAATATAGTTGGGTTTTCCAGACCTTTCTCTCTATAATTGATAAAATTAGAGAAAAGTAGAGAAAATCAGTAAGGATACAGAAGATTTGAATAACACTGTCAACCAACTTGACCTAATTAACATTTATATAACACTTCATCAAAAACAGTAGTATACACAATCTTCTCAAGGGTGCAAGGAGCATTTATCAAGACAGACCATAAAGCAGATGCTGATAAATGTAGAAGAACTCAAATCATACAAGCTATGTTCTGTGACCACAAAGGAATTAAATTAGAAATCAATAACAAGAGGTATCAGGGAAATCCACAAATATTTGGAAATTAAATAACATACTTTTGAATAACTCATGAGTCAAAGAAGAAATGAAAAGGGAAATTAGAATGGATTTTGAACTGAATTAAAAATTAAAACACAACATATCAAAATGTATGGGATGCAATTAAAGAAGTATTTGGTGGGGAGGGAAAGTCCTTAAATCAGTGATCTACAGTTCTACTTTAAGAAACTAGTAGATTGATAGGTTAAGATGGTGGAGTAGTAGGGGGACCCTGGGCTTCCTCATCCCTTGCACACAGCTAGAATAACAGCAAATCATTTTGAATACCTAGGAAATTGATCCGAGGATTAAGAGAACAATCTGCACAATTAGAGGTTGAGAATAAGTCAGGTACAAGGTGCAGAGACCTGAATTGGGGGAAGAGAAAAGCTGCGGTGCCATGGAGGGGAGGGAGCCCTTTTCATGGAGAGAGGAGAAAGACAAAAAGAGAGAGGGGGTAGAGAGAGAAGTGTGTCGGGTTTGTACATGAACAACACTGCCCCAAACCATTGACTGGGGAATCGAGAGGAACTATCACCAAGTTTTTACAAATAGCAGAGCTCAAATTCTGAGATTTTAGGAGTCCCTGCCATTTGCTTGATTCAAGCTGGGATGGCAGCAGTGCTCCTGGGGATACCTAAGAGTAGACCCAAGAGAGACCCAAGAGTAGACAGCATGGTATAGGGATTCCCTGGGTTGCACTGGGAAAGAATGTTCCCTTTCCTGAAGTACACGTGGAAGAGGGTATATTGCCTCCATAAGGACAAAAGACCCAGCGGGCACCATTGAGTGGCCATTCATCAGCAAGGGACAGGACCGCATGCAGATGGCAGGTAATCTGGTTGCTACTTTTTACTGGCTGTGCTTCACCATAAATGCCCACCACCTGCATGGCAGTATGGCTGCTTTACACCAGGCACACAAGACAGCACCAGACACAGCACAGTGAGGCTCTCCTCCAGAGGAAGGGAGGTGGTCCACACTGTGCCTGGTCCTTTAAGATTTGGAGTTTTGAATCCTGGCTGTGTGCCAGAGATAAAACATAGAGGAACTATGGCATCAGGTGTTCCAATGGCTCAGCACAGAGAGGGTGAGGGGGCAGGGATCTGATGTAAGCCTGAGACACAGGAAGGAGATTGTTCGCTTTTCTGTGAGGGCTTCCCGAACAGTGGTGGGTGTGAGGTCCCCTCTCTGGGGATGAGACAGCAGGGTGACAGAGTGATGCCATCTTCCCCGCCCCCCCCCCCCCCCCACCAGCACAGTCAGACTTCAGTGAGCAACACAGCACTCCCAGTGGAGGCTGAAGCTGTTTACATCAAATCCGGCCCCCTACACCCCTGCAGTTGCATCGTTACTAAGGCAGGTCTGACTATGGGCCAGCACACTGGGCCTCTCCCCCAGAGGATCAGCACAGGCCCCCTGCATGCACCAAGTCTACTGATTATAGAGTGCTCCAAAGTGTCAGCTTCAGTTCTGGTGGAAATAGGACCAGGCTTTCTTCTTTTTTTCCTTTGGAATCAGGCTTATAGTTTTTTGTTTGTCTGTTTTTGTTCCTTTTCTCTCTCTCTCTCTCTCTCTCATCAGGATTTTTTTTTAATCAGGCTCATTTTAACAAACAAATCAAAGCATTCTAGTTAAAGGTCCACTGCAATACTCCTCACTGCAAGAAAGGGGGAACTCTGCAGAGGACTGACCTGTGGTAAAGAGTAGCCAAAACACAACAGCAGAGTGTACAAAACATACACTAGAAACACTTCCTGAAGCATCAGTCCCTGGACAGTGTACAACCCCTCCTTAACATAGGATTATTCTCAGCAACAAAAAACATAACAAGCTTTCATAACACGCAAAAGACAGAAACCTAAAAGATGGAGGAATTCTCCCCAAAAGAAAGATCAAGAAGAACTCACAGCCAAGGATTTACTCAAAATAGTTATCAGCAATATATCTGATCAAGAATTTAGACAACAGTCATAAGAATACTAGCTGGACTTGAAAGAAGCAGAGAAAACACCAGAGAAACCCTTCCTACAGAGATAAAAGACCTAAAAAATAGTCAGTCTGAAATAAAAAATGCTATAACTAAGATGCAAAACCAACTGAGTGTAATCACAATAAGGATGGAAGAAGCAGAGGAATGAATAGGTGACATAGAAGATAAAATTATGGAAAACAACAGAGCAGAAAAGAACAGGGAAAGGAAATAAAACTATTAGATCATGAATATAGACTTATGGAACTCAGAAACTCCATAAAACACAGTAATATCCATATCATAGGAGTACCATAAGAAGAGCAGGAAAAGGGGGCAGAGGGTTTATTTGAACAAACTATAGCTGAGAACTTCCCTAATCTGGGGAAGGAAATAGGCATTGAAGTCCACAGAGAACTCCACTCAAAATCAACAAAAACAGGTCAACACCAAGACATGTCATAGTGAAACTTGAAAAATACAAAGATAGAGAATTCTGAAAGCAGCTAGGGACAAAAGTCCATTAACCTACAAGGGTAGACACATAAGGTTAGCTACAGACCTGTCCATAGAAACTTGGCAGACCAGAAGGGAGTGGCATGATATAGTCAACATGCTAAATGGGAAAAATAGGCAACCAAGAATACTTTATCCAACAAGGCTGTCATTCAGAATAGATGGAGAGATAAAGAATTTCCAAGACAAGCAAAAACTAAAGGATTTTGTGAACACTAAACCAGCTCTGCAAGAAATATTAAAGGGCATTCTTTGAGCGGGGAAGAGACCAAAAGCACCCAAGACTAGAGAAAGAACAGAGACAGTCTACAGGAACAGCAACTTTACAGGTAATATAATGGCACTAAATTCATATCTATCAATAATTACTCTGAATGTAAATGGACTAAATGCTCCAATCAAAAGATATAGGATATCAGAACGGATTAAAAAAAAAAAAACTAGACCCATCCATATGCTGCTTATAAGAGACTCATTTTAGTCCCAGTAACACCTGAAGATTTAAAGTGAGGGAATGGAGAACGATTTATCATGCTAATGGATGTCAAAAGAAAGCCAGAGTAGCCATACTTATATCAGATAAACTAGATTTTAAAACCAAAACTATAACAAGAGGTGAAGAAGGGCACTATATCACAATAAAGGGGTCTATCCAACAAGAAGATCTAACAATTGTAAATATTTATGTCCTCAACTTGGAACAGCCAAATATAGAAGTCATATGATAACAAACTTAAAGAAACTTATTGGTAATAACATAATAACAGTGGGGGACTTTAACACCCAGTTACAACAATGAACAGGTCATCTAAGCAGAACATCAACAAGAAAACAATGGCTTTGAATACACACTGGACCAAATGGACTTAACAGATACAGTCAGAGCATTTCATCCTAGAACAACAGAGTACACATTCTTTTCAAGTGCCCAGGGAACATTCTCAGGAATAGATCACACACTGGGTCACAAATCAGGCTTCAACCAGTACAAAAAGATTGAGATCAAACCATGCATATTTTCAGACCATAACACTATGAAAGTTTAAGTCAGCCACAAGAAAAAATTTGGAAAGACCACAAATACAAGGAGGTTAAAGAACATCCTACTAAAGAATGAATGGAACCAAGAAATTAAAGAAAAAATTAAAAAATACATGAAAGCAAGTGAAAATGAAAACATGGCAGTTCAAAACGTTTGGGATGCAGCAAAGGTGGTTGTAAAAGGGAAACGCATAGCAATACGGGCCTTCCTCAAGAAGCAAGAAAAGTCGCAAATATACAACCTAATCTTACACCTAAATGAGCTGGAAAAAGAACAGCAAATAAAGCTGGAAAAATAACAGCAAATAAATCCTAAAACCAGCAGAAGAAGGGAAATGATGAAGATTAGAGGAGAAATAAATGATATAGAAAGCAGGTCAATGAAACTAGGAGCTGGTTCTTTGAAAGAATAAACAAAATTGATAACCCCCTAGCCAGACTTATCAAAAAGAAAAGAGAAAGAATTCAAATAAATAAAATCACGAATGAAAGAGGAGATCACAACCAACGCTGCGGAAAGACAAACAATTATAAGAGAATATTATGAGCAATTATATGCCAACAAACTGGGCAATCTAGAAGAAATGGATAAATTCCTAGAAACATGTAAACTACCAAAACTGAAACAGAAATAAATAGAAAACTTGAACAGATCCATAACCAGCAAAGAAATTCAATTGGCTATCAAAAATGTCCCAAAAAATAAGAGTCCAGAGCTGGATGGCTTCCCAAGGGGTTTCTAGCAAACATTTAAAGAAGAGTTAATACCTATTCTTTTGAAGCTGTTCCAAAAAATAGAAATAGAAGGAAATTTTCCAAACTTATTCTATGAGGCCAGAATTACCTTGATTCCAAAACCAGCTAAGGAGAATGATAGACCAATATCCTTGATGAACATGGATGCAAAAATTCTCAACAAGATTCTAGCAAATCAAATACAACAGGACATTAAAGGAATTATTCACCACAATCAAGTAGGATTTATTCCTGGTCTGCAAAGGTGGTTCAATATCCAAAAATCAATCTACCTGATATACCACATTAATAAAAGAAAGGATAAGAACCATATGATCCTCTCAATAGATGCAGAAAAAGCACTTGACAAAATGCAGCATCCCTTTCTTGATAAAAAACCCTCAAGAAAGTAAGGGTAGAAGGAACATACCTCAACATGATAAAGCCCATATACAAAAGATCCACAGTTAATATCATCCTCAGTTGGAAAAACCTGAGAGCTTTTCCCTTAAGGTCAGGAACACAACAGGGATGTTCACTCTCACCACTGTTGTTCAACATAGTACTGTAAGTCCTAGCCTCAGCAACTAGACAACAAAAAGAAATAAAAGGCATCCAAATCAGCAAGGAAGAAGCCAAACTTTCAGTCTTTGCAGACATGATACTCTATGTAGAGAACTTGAAAGACTCCACCAAAAAATTGCTAGAACTGATAAATGAATTCAGCAAAGCTAAAGGATATAATATCAATGTACAGAAATTTGTTGCATTTCTATACACCAATAACAAAGTTGCAGAAAGAGAAATCAAGGAATCAATCCCATTTACAACTGCACTAAAAACCATAAGATACCTAGGAATAAACCTAACCAAAGAGGTAAAAGAACTGTCCTCTGAAAACTATGTAATGCTTATGAAACAAATTGAAGAAGACACAAAGAAATGAAAAAACATTCCATGTTCATGGACTGGAAGAGCAAATATTGTTAAAATATTGTTAAAATGTGTATACTACTGAAAGCAATCTACATATTCAATGCAATCTCTCTCAAAATAACACCAGCATTTTTTTATAGAGCTAGAACAAACAATTCTAAAATTTATATGGAACCAGAAAAGACCCTGAATAGCCAAAGTAATGTTGAAAAAGAAAAACCAAAGCTGGAGGTATCACAATTCCAGATTCCAAGCTATATTACAAAGCTATAATCACCAAAACAGTATGGTACTGGCATAAAACAGACATATAGAGAAATGGAACAGAATAGAAAACCCAGATATGGACCCACAAATGTATGACCAACTCATCTTTGACAAAGCAGGAAAGAATGTCCAATTGGAAAATAGTCTCTTCAGCAAATATTGCTGGGAAAACTGGACAGCAACATGCAGAAGAATGAACCTGGATCACTTTCTTACACCATACACAAAAATAAATTCAAACCAGATGAAAGCCTAAATGTGAGACAGGAAACCATAAAAATTCTAGAGAACACAGGCAGCAACCTCTTTGATTTCAGCTGTAGCAACTTATAAGACATGTCACTGGAGGCAAGGGAAACAAACACAAAAATGAACTATTGTGATTTCATCAAGTTAAAAAGCTTCTGCACAACGAAGGAAACAATCAACAAAACTAAAAGACAACCTATGGAATGGGAGAAGATATTTGCAAGTGACACATCAGATAAAGGGCTAATATTCAAAATCTATAAAGAACTTATCAAACTCAACACCCCAAAAATAAATAACCCAGTTAGGAAATGGGCAGAAGACATGAACAGACATTTCCCCAAAGAAGACATAAAAATGGCTAACAAACACAGGAGAAAGTGCTCAACATCACTTATCATTGGGGAAATAAAAATCAAAACCACAATGATACCATCTCACACCTGTCAAAATGGCTAAAGTAACAATTCAGGAAACAACAGATATTGGTGGGGATGTGGAGAAAGGGGAACCCTCTTATACAGCTGGTGGGAATGCAAACTGGTACAGCCACTCTAGAAAACAGTATGGGGGTTCCTTAAAAAGTTAAAAATAGACCTACCCTACCCAACAATTATACTACTGGGTATTAATCCAAAGTATACAAATGTACTGATTCGAAGGGGCACATGTACCCCAATGTTTATAGCAGCATTATCCACAATAGCCAAAGTATGGAAAGAGCCCAAATGTCCATCAACTGATGATTGGATAAAGAAGTTTGGTATTACATAATGGAATATTAATCAGCCATCAAAAAGAATGAAATCTTGCCATTTGCAATGAGGTAGATGGAACTAGAATGTATTATGCTAAGCAAAATAAGTCAGAGAAAGGCAAATACTATATGATTTCACTCATATGTGTAATTCAAGAAACAGAACAGATGAACATAGGGGAAGGGAAGGAAAAATAAAATAAGATATAAATAGGGAGGCAAATCAAAAGAACTCTGAGCATTGATGGAGAAGAGGTGGGTGGGGGCATGGGCTAAATGGGTGATGAGCATTAAGAAGGGCACTTATTGTGATGAGCATTGGTGTTATATGTAAGTGATGAGTCACTAAATCCTACTCCTGAAACCAATACTACAGTATATATTGACTAACCTTAATTTAAATAAAAACTTGGGAGAAAAAACTGGTAAACAAACTAGTAAATAAAGAAGAGAAAATTGAGCCCAAAGTAAGTAGAAGAAAGTAAGTAATAAAAATAAAAGCAAAAATGAAATAGAAAAACAGGAGAGAAATCATTGAAAGCAAAAGCTGCTGTTTTGATAACATAAAGATATGGGAATTTAAAAAACCACTAAAGAACAATTGCAGTTAGGATCTTAAAGCTTCCATTTTTGGTAAATAAGAAAACTAGACCACAAACCATGGAAAAGGTGTAATATTTGTATGTGTTTGGGTGCTTGATCATGCCTGCTTGATCCCTTTTCTTAAGAATGTGAAAGACCGTGTGTACTATTGAAGAGAAGGAATCCATAAAACCATTTGAAATATATTACATATTTTTATGTAGGTATTTATACATATATGTATGTATTCATACACTTTCTCATCAACAGTACATAATTGTAAGAACATTTTTCCTTTTTTATTTTTCTAAATCCTATTACTTATTTGGCTTCTCCTTTTTAAAAATGCTATTTGGAAAAATGGTTCATTTATTTATTCATTCAATGTAATTATGAAATGCTATAATATGCCAGGGACGTGCTGGGGGACAATGCTGTTAACCAGACAAACCTACTGAGCAGAGTCTATTTTGCGATACAGACAAGTAAACAGACAATAACAATGTACTAGCATGATCCGGGCACCTGGGTGGCTCAGTCGGTTGAGTGTCCAACTCTTGATTTCAACTCAGGTCATGATCCCAGGGTCATAGGATCCAGCCCCACGTTGGGCTCTGTGCTGGGCATGGAGCCTGCTTAAAATTCTCTCTCTCTCCCTCTGCCCCTCTCCCCCACTCATGCTCTTTCTCTCAAAAATAAAAATAAAAATAAAAATAAAAATAAAAATAAAAATAAAAATAAAAATAAAATACAATGTACTAGCATGAAAGTGCTTTCATGGAAACACAAGTGCCAACAGAGTCCACAAGATGGGCAATCACCTCGGACCTGAAATATTTCTCAAGCTAGTAGCTAAACAAAAATTTTAAAATGTGATAACTAAGTTTCTTGAATTATTGTGATCTAACATAGGCAATAAAATTTTAATTATGTAGCAATATGTAGATGAGTTTGGTACTCAAAAGACTTCCTGTCTATTATGTACCTAATATTTACTTCTTACTTTGTTCACATTGTGTTAAACTCTGTTGAAAGTTTCATCTCAGTAAAAATAGGACATATGGAATTCTATTTTAACTAATTCTCACTATTATTGAGAGTTAGAAAAGAACATATAGGTAATTCTAACCTGTTCAGAACTTTTTAAGGATCTCTTTGTTATACTAAGGCATAAGAAATGGCAGAGCCTAAGCCAAAAGTCCAGATCCTTAGGCAAAGTTTAAGGGATTCCAGGCTTAGAAAGTAGGCCAAGACCAGAGAAATGTGAAAATCCCAAAGATTAAGTAGGAAAGGGTTTGTGATTCACTCAGAAGCTCAGATAGGTTTTAAAATTATGTATTTCATTTAAACCATTGATTTCACATTTGGAAATGTATCTTCAGGATATTATTATAAACTTCTGCATTTTAGCTATAAGATTGTTCACTGTAGTTGGTTATACCGAAAAGTTGAAAACAATCTAGATGCCTAACAACAGCAACCTGGTTAAATAAGTTATGTCATATCCACACAATAGAATCCTAACCAGATTTTTTAATTATGAAAGAGTGTTTCTCAAACTTTATTGTGCATCAGAATCATCTGCACAGCTTGTTGAAACCCAGATTGCTGGGCTCCATCCCCAGAGTTTCTGATTCAGTCAGCCTGGTATAAGGGCTCAAGAATTTGCATTTCTAACTAGTTCCCGGGTTGACACTGATGCTGTTGGTCTGGGAGCCACATTTTGAGAACCACTGATGTAGAATTATTTTCACTGAATTGGAAAAAATTCACAAGGTATTGTTAAGCTGAAACAAAGCAGTTTACATTATATTCTATATGTATATATACAGAAGATTAGATGGGAAAATATTGTGGAGTCGGTATTCCTGGCTGTCCTTGGGACTGCACTGTAGATTCTTAATGTCTTCTACATTTTTGAGTGACAGATTTCTCTGTAATGAGCATAGTATTAATCACTGAAATATAACCCACTTTCTTAATTTGAAAAATAATATCAGGAAGTCCTGGCCAATAGCACTAACAAGCTGGAAACACTGAAATAGGCTCGATCCTAGTTCTCCTCTGGCTTGTTAACTATGTCTTGCAGGGGTGTACCTTCAGACGCACTCATAGACAGAGGAACAGTGGTGGGCCCATAGATACACCCTGTTCCTGATGGGGACAAAAACAGAAGAGGCTGATATATGAGGGCTTCTACAGTTTTTCTTACTTCATTTTAGTAGTGCCATGCAGGCTTCTTCTGGAGATGTTTGAAGAAAAACTGGGTGGGACCCAAAGGGCGACCTGCCAGAAGTTTGAAGCATCTGGATTGGCGCACTCTTTGTTTCCTGACGCAGGGTAGATCCATTTCCCAGAGTATCAGATTAAGGCGTCTCCTTTCTGGAAAAAAGATTTCATGGTTTAAATTCCCGTTCACTTTGTGTCTGTGGCACTCTGCTGTCTCCTTTCCAGCATGCAGCCTCAGGGGTCATGATGTCCCTTCCCTGCTGATATCAGCGTGCCAACTGTGGTGTCATGCACACTAAGCACAGAGCCGCCATTCAGCTTCCACAGTCTGGGTTCAGGAAGCAAAAGAGCTTCTAGTTCCTACAAACCTTGACAGATCTTCCTCTAGCCTTGCACATGCTAAACAATTCTCAGAGGACGGGGGTTATAAGGAGTCGGGGAGGGGGAACTAGGGTAAATGTCAAGGATAAATACGTGATAGGAACAGAGAGAGCAAACAGTACCACCAATGTTGAGGAAAAGGAAGGGTGGACCACAGTTTAGAGAAGGATGCCATATGCTTTTCAGTAGAATACTTATTTGGTAAGCACTGTGACCCTTTTCCATGTCCTTGTATTACTGTGGTTGATAAACCAGGAGGTGGCCACATTACTGATTTTATTTAGAGCAAGTGTCCTTCACGAATGTCTAACAGAATGCCAGTATTGGGGTGTTATTTGAAAAATAAGTGTCACATAAAACTCACAATGGGTTCAATTTTTTAATTTTGTTAATGATTCAAAATGTAAAAACATGCTGTGATATAGGCTATCATTAAAAGAGACATTACTTCCATATTGACTTTCAAGTAGGTGACATAGTATTATTGGAAAACTGTATTCCATATGTTGCTTTCCACCACTTTACATGTGAATAAATGGGGCAGAACATTGTTAAAGTTTAGGATACAACTTTTTCCAAGGTTTGCAAGTTCAAAAATAGCTAGAGATGCAGAGGTTGGTTAATGATTCAGTTATTTGTTTTTATAATTTCCTACCTCTTCCCTTCTAGTGCTATAATATGAATTCAGTGTGTGAATCTGTTTAGGACCTTAGAAAAGGAAATTAAGTTATTTAAAATTCTCACCTATTACTTAAATGCCAAGAACAATGTTATAATCAATCAATTCATTTACAAAGAATTTACTGAATACTTCCTCTGTGCTAGGCACTGTCCTGGGATCAGCAATTATCCTCAAGAAGTTTACTTTCTAGAGACCAGGAAGACAGTAGTAAAGCATTAAAGTACAACTACAATGTATCAATTGGTAAATAAGCGCTAAGAACAAAAATGAGGCAGGCTGCTATAAGGACTTTGTATTTTATTCTGAGAGAAATGGGAGGTCCTTGGGTGGGGGCAGATTTAAGCAGTGACATGCTCTATTTATAGACATTCTCTATTTATAGAGAATCACTATAGCTGCTGGATGGAGAATTGGCTGTGAAGGCCAAGTATCCATTGAATTATCACTCCTCCTTAAGTTATATTTCATTTAGGACAGTTCTGCACCTAAGTATGGCTGGAGATGTGATCCTGCACAGTTGATTCTTGCCTTTTCATCCTTTCATTGCAAAATCAATTCTTAAAATGAAATTTTTATATCTGAAGTATTCCTTAAGGAATTTTTTTCCTGGAAAGCTCCTTTTAGATACATTCTCTCTAAATGGGAGTTTATACAAAGCCTACTTTTTAATAATTACTTTACTTTCATACTACTCAGTTATCAAAATATTTCGGATTTCTTGTGAGTAGAGTTTTAACATATCTTTAAAAAGCCAAGAGATGCCTAAAATTTTTTTCAGGGGAGCTTTGTGTCTCTTATTATATAAATTAACAAGATTGCTTAAGGTTTTGTTCTGTTTTTTTTTTTTAACCTGCATACTAAGGTATAACTTGGTATTGGTCTCCTTATGATACTGTTTTATGTTGTGAGATAGTTTGGAATTCCTTTTTTTATATTCATTGCTTTCTACTGGCAGTGATTTTCTCTCCCACCAGCCTTACTCCCCCAAAGTTAAGACATCCATTAGAGAAGTTTGTACCACTCCACCCCAGGGGCCCTTTTATTACCCCCATATAACGTATGGACACACACACATGCCCAAAGTCCATCCCTTCTGAGTCTTCCTCCCTCTGGTTTCCTCCTCAGAACTAAAGTTTTAAATTGCCTTTCAAGTCTATCTGTAACATACACAATAAAAAGTTTTATTACTTATACTTTACATTTAACCAAAATACTGTTAACTAACTTGATCAGCCATTTTATTTTCTACATTTGGATTTAAAGGACTTTTAACTGATTTCAGAAATCAAATCCACCCTGAAATGACTATATATTTACTACTCATAAGAATATTCCAAGAATGTACCACAAGCTTGGAAGGCAGATCCAGAAAAGGAGAACCAAAGGTATTTGTAGCAACAGTGGCCCCAATTAATAACTGATTAGTCTTTGAAGGGTCACACCTCATTTGGAAATAGAAGTGTCTGGATCTTGATTTTGGTGCTTCTCTTCTTCCCCCTTTTTAATCCATTCTCCTTATAGAAGTGGGAGTTATCTTTTTAAAAAATGTAAATCAGATGATATCAGCTCTCTGCATATGACCCTCCAATGCCTTCCCACTACAGTTAGAATAACTACCATGGCCTTTAAAGGACTCTCTATTCATGATCTGTTATGCACTGGCTCCGTCCTCTTCTCTAAAAACTGTCCCCTTGTTTCCTGGACTTCAGTCACACTGGCCTTGTTGTTCTTCCTTTAATAAGCCAAGCTTGATTCAGCTTCAAGGCCTTTAAACTTGCTGTTCCTTCTGCCCAGAATGCTCTTCCCCCAAGATCTTTGCATGGCTGCCTTCATCTCAAGAGTAAGGTCTCTGCTGGTTACTCAATTTATACTTCTGCATCTGAACAGGCAGCACCTGTGTGATCAAGGTCTAAAAATCTCTTATCACTTGCAGATGACAAAAGGTGTAACTCAAACCAAGACTGTATGAGGCAAACAATTTGGGGTTTGCACACAGTCGTATATACTCATGGTATTTTTTTCTTTCTTTACAGGTTATTTTCAGAGCTTTGTCACCACCATATGATGCAGAGAACCCTTATAGTGCCAAAGTGCAGGAGCAATTGAAGATCACCAACCTCCGTGTGCAGTTGCTAAAACGACAGTCTTGCCCCTGTCAGAGAAATGACCTGACCACAAAGCCTCAACATTTTACACATTATGCAATCTATGATTTCATTGTCAAGGGCAGCTGCTTCTGTAACGGCCATGCGGATCAATGCGTTCCTGTTGATGGCTTCAGACCTGTCAAAGCCCCAGGAGCATTCCATGTGGTATGTAAAACAATTCCTCACCTGTGAAAAACAAACCGTGAGTTACTTTCAGCTTTGGACATTGGTAATCGAAATTCCCTTAGAGTTGGTCTGCTCTCACATAGTCCTCCCTGTTTCTTCCTCTGCTGATTCACTCCTCCAACTCCATACCCATCTTTTAAAGTGCCAATTAACTTGTGGTTTAGTCTTCAATTTTAGAATTATAAATAGTCAAGTATGATAACCAGATTCCTTGGAATACATCCATGCCAATTTTTAGTGCCATGACCTTCAGATATGAAGTGTAAGGTGAGCAGTAAGAGAGGTTGGCATAATCATATTAGTGGCATTATCACTCAGAAGCCAGCTTTGACAGTAAATGGGAACCATTGTTGAAGACATTTTAAAGTGGAAAAAATAAGAACTTCAGTTTAATGCCTGGTATCTTTTGCTGTTCAGCCAATAGAATGAATAATAATTCTCCTCTGTGAAGAGTTGGCCTGACCCCCTCTCACCCTAAACCATGGTTAAACTCCCTTTTCTCTGCATTCACATATCTCCTTGGGCTTTCCTCTCAACTTTTGCTTGTCTGCATCTCCCAGGAGATCACAAACTCCTGATGACAGGGACTGCGTGATCTCTGTTGCCTTAGTCTGGTATGTTACTGGAGCCAGAATTAAGTGTTTGATTGAGTGATAGCAACATAGGAATAAAAAGATAATCAAAACCTATTGTCATTGTCCTCACATCACCTTCTTCCAAAAAACAAGGTTACAGAGTGGCTCAGACAGCAAGTGCCTTGTTGGGATGCACCCAAAGCTATGCGGATTAGGCAAGGGGAAGACAGGTAGGAAAGCACTTCAATTTTTAAATTTTATATTTTTCTCTGATACTTCGGATCAAAGCAAAAATAAATAAATAAAAATTTGAAGATCTCAAAGTATCCTTATTTCATTTTGTAGAGTAGACTTCCACATGTGTCATCTTTCTCCTAGCCCTGATAGAGGAAAGGGTCATAAGGGAGCATGAACCAGTTAGCCAGCAGGACAGTTTGTGTCTGCTGGGCTAAGTCCCTGGGGTGCAGGACAACATTGGGGTAACAAAAATGACTACAGAATCAGCCAGAGTTTCAAAAACAGAAACAATGCTATCACTCTAGAAATGAAACTGGGGCTCCCAAGTTGGAGAAAATGAAACATTCACCCAACAAACTAGTTTGCAAACACTAATGGATCTCTGAACTCACATTGCTTCAAATAAAGGATGGACTAATTTGTAATACCTAAGATAATTGGGTTCAAGTATGATTGAAATAGAAAATAACCCAGGGGCACCTCGGGGCCTCAGTTGGTTAAGCATCTGACTTTTGATTTCAGCTCAGGTCATGATCTCACATTGGTTCGTGAGGTCGTGCCCCAGGTGGGGCTCCATGCTAACAGTGTGGAGCCTGCTTGGGATTCTCTCTCCCTCTCTCTGCTCCTCCTCTCCTAACTAAGCAAACATAAAAAAAAAAAAAAAAGAAAAAAAAAGAACCCAGACATTCTAGACACATGTCAATCTACTAGACTGTAACTAGAAAGTTTATGTGAAGTAGAGCACCAATAAATTTCGGCCACTAAGTGAATTAGTGAAAGGAGAGCATGCAGGCTGCAATGGACTGAATGTTTGTGTCCCTCCAAAATTCATATGTTGAAAACCTAATCACAGTGTGATGGTATGTGGAGGTGGGGCCTTTGGGAGGTAAGTAGGTCATGAGAGTAGAGCCCTCATGAATGGGATTAGTGGCCTTAAGAGCTGAGAGAGCTAGCTAGCTCTCTTTCTGCCACGTGAGGATACAGTGAGCAGTCAGCAGTCTGTAACCTGGAAGAGGGTCTTTATGAGAACCCGACTATGCTGGCACCCTGATCTTAGACTTCCAGTCTCCAGAACTGTGAGAAGTAAATTTCTTTTGTTTATAAGCCACAAGCTGGTCAAGGGATAAAATCTGGAAAACTACAAGCTGAAGACCAACCACACTGGCCACACAGGCTACCTGAATGCAGTGACTGTCTCTCCGGATGGATTCCTCTGTGCTTCTGGAGGCAGAGATGGCCAGGTCATGCTGTGGGTCCTCAACAAAGGCAAGTACCTTCATGCACTAGATGGCAAGGATGTCATCAATACCCTGTGATTCAGCCCCCACCACTGTGGCTCTGTGTTGCCACACGCCACAGCATTAAGATCTGGAACTTTAAGGTCAAGATCATTGTAGATTAGCCAAAACAAGACGTTATCAGTATTAGCAGCAAGGCAGAGCCACCCCAGTGTACCTCCCAACCTGGTCTTCTGATAGCCAGACTGTTTGCTGGCTACCCAGACAACCTGGTACAGGTGTGGCAGGTGACCATCGGCACACCCTAGAAATATATGCTAGAGCTTTAGAAATTAAAAAATGGCTTTCTGACTTAAAAAAAGGGAGAGAGAATTCTATTAACTTTGCTAAATTTGAAAAGGGATAAATACAGAGTTATGAGAAACTTCTATAAAAGTCTCAAAATATAACTATTCTATACAGTCTTCTGCCAGCAAGAAAACTGTCAGGCAATGAGCCTGAGCCCCCATGTCTGCACCACTGGCCCTCCACTCCATTCTGCCACTACCCACTGAACTTCTTGTTGCCACCCTGGTACTGCTGCACTCTGGCAGCATCCTCTCCAAAATCACCACAGTCTTCCACCTCAGCCTCACCACCTGGTCTCTGCAAGAGTCAGCTCCTGGTGGGCCCATGTGGAGATGGGGCCTCCAGATCCCATCCCGAGAGTCACAAAATACTATAAGAGAGACACCAGTAGCAGAAAGAATCTGGTAGGAGGTGTCTACCAGTATAATGGAGAGCCTTATGTCCTCCCTAGCATCTGGAAGGCAGAGGCCCAGGTTGATGTAAAAAATATGGACAAAGAATATCTGTCCATTGCAGGACTGGCTGAATTTTGCAAGACATCTATAGGACAGACCCCAGTGGAGGACAGCAAAGAGTTGAAAATTGGCCAGTATATCACTGTGCAGACCATTTCTGGAATTAAGGCCCTGGGTATCAAACTGGTTTTCTGCATAGATTTTTTAAGATCAGCCAAGATGTCTTTTCTACCCAAACAATCAGACACACTGGCATGCAGCTGCAAGGTTAACAATACTATGACCCCCCCCCCCCAAGACTTGTGGCTTTGACTTCACAAGCACTATGGAGGACATTTCAAAAATGCCATAGCAAAGTGTTCTTCTGCACACCTATGCCCACAATCCCGTGGAAGTGGACCCTCATTCTGAGAAATAGAAGGAAATAGCAACAGCAGTGAAAAAAAGAATCTCTCTACGTTCTTTGACATGGCCTACCAAGACTTTGCCAGTAGTGATGGTAACAAGGATGCCTAGGCTGTACATCGCTTCACTGAAGAGGGCATTAATGTCTGTCTCTGCCAATCCTATACCAAGAACATGGGCTTATATGGTAACTGTGTGGGAGACTTCACTGTGGTCTGCAAAGATGCTGATGAAGTCAGAGGGGTGGAATCACAGATGAAGACACTGATCCATCCCGTGTATTCCAACCCTCCTCTCAATGGAGCCCGAGTTGCCTCAACCACTCTGACCATCTAGATTTTCAAAAACAATGGTTGTTAAGAAGCACAAGTTATGGCCAGCTGCATCATTAGCATGCAGATTCGGCTGGTCTCCAACCTCAAGAAGGAGGACTTCTCCCACAATGGGCAGCACATCCCTGACCAGACTGGCATATTTTGTTTCACAGGGCTAAAGCCCAAACAGGTGGAGCAGCTGACCAAGGAGTTCTCATCTACATGACAAAGGTCAGCCTCATCTTTGTAGCAAGGATCATCTTGGACAACTGGGCTATCTTGCTCATGACATCCACTCAGTCACCAAATGATTTTCCTGATGAGAGGGAACAGAGTCAACTGTCCTGTCTTCAGCCTCTGTATTTGTGAGATTCACAGGATGAGGGAGGGTGGAGGTGATTGGCAGATCATTTCTTTCAACCACTCAGTGAATGAATGTTGCTCAGAAAATAACATGTAGTTAAACAGGACAGGGGCATCTGTAGCTGGTGTCTGGAACTGTGTGGCTTGAAACCAAACTCTCCCTCAGCTTTTTATCTATAACTTTTCTAAAGTAGTTTACATGTATAAGAGAGTCACATTCTTAAAAGAAAACCATCAATCATGCCATTGTAATATTGCAGAAGCTTTAACTGAAGCACCTTACAGTGTTAAGAGTTCCTCTGTGGACCCAGCGTGAGACATAGCCCTTGTTAAAGGCTTTGTGAGAAGACCTAGTCCTAACATCAATGGTCAGCCTGTTTATCTTCCCGTGACTGAGCAATCTTATCAATAGACCATGTTACTGAAATCGTGTTTTATGAAAACCAGAATCTACTGCCACTGCAGCAAGGAAAATTAAAAATGCTCTTTCCTATCTTGTTTAAGAAAAGAGAAAGAAGTTTCTCCCTTTTTAATGTTTCCAGGCATTTTAATGTTCCTCTCTTTTCCCTTATCCCTGCTGTTCTTTGCCTACGGCACAAAGATCTCTAACTAGCCTAGATTTTCATCCTGTTCTACTGCCTGATTGGCCATCAACCCCATTTTCTCAGGATTTATTTATTTGAAGAGTAAAGGACATAATTTGCTATTCATCCCATACCCTCGTCTTTCTCAGCAATGAATAGTGGAAGAGTAGGCAACTGCACTTTATTTCAGCATCCTTTTCGATGATTGAATGTTCAATTTTCTCCCGCTGGGTTTTGCCTCTGCACAGTGGGACCTCATACTTCTGTTCAGTGTGGTTGTACAGTCTTGCATCTCACATCATGAGTTGGGTAATGCAGGGTAATACTAGGAAAGAGGATATTCTGGACCTTGGTTTTAACCTTGTGTGCTGCCAGCTGGGCTCAGGCTTCACCCTTTGGAAAGATAACAACCATCTGCTCTAATCATGTAGACTTATTGCAGCCTGGGTTCTCTGTCATAATAAAGTTACTGTAGGATGACCTTTCCCATCCCAAAAAAGAAAACTGGTAGCCTATAGAAAGGATCTGGATAACCAAGTAAAGGGGATTATTTAGTAAGTGTTTTTCATTTTAAAATGATGTTGGAATGAGAAGTCTCCATCCTAGAAGACCTTAGCGGATTGAAACTTCACTTCCTTACTAATCTCAGGTCACTCTGAAATTGGAAGCAACTTCCTTTTAAAATAATACTAGTTTGGGGGCGCCTAGGTGGCTCAGTTGGTTAAGTGTCTGACCTTTGATCTCAGCTCAGGTCTTGATCTCAGAGTCATGAATTCAAGCCCTGCATTGGGCTCTATAGTGGACATGAAACCTACTTAAAAAAAATAATACTGGTTTTGTGCCATGCTGCTCCCCAATTTTCATATCGATTTCAGCAGCAGTGGTGGTAGCCCCTAGTACTGTAACTACAGCATGTGCCAAAACCAGGCAAGATCAAGTCAAACTTAGAGCCAGGGCAGGGTAAGGGAGAAGAAACAGGCTAAGTGGCCAATGGTATGTTGGCTTCCAGGATCCAGTTCTATGAAAATCCTTGTCTCTACTTGCTTTAAAAAAGTTATTTTTGGGGCGCCTGGGTGGCGCAGTCGGTTAAGCGTCCGACTTTAGCCAGGTCACGATCTCACGGTCCATGAGTTCGAGCCCCGCGTCAGGCTCTGGGCTGATGGCTCAGAGCCTGGAGCCTGTTTCCGATTCTGTGTCTCCCTCTCTCTCTGTCCCTCCCCTGTTCATGCTCTGTCTCTCTCTGTCCCAAAAATAAATAAACATTGAAAAAAAAATTTTTTTTTAAAGTTATTTTTGTTTTTTAAGCCATAAGCAATTGGACCAGCAGACGCTTATGATTGGAAATAGGAATAGTTCTAGTTTCAGATTTTTCCCATCCCTAAGCTTAAGTGCATTTTATTTTTATGTATTTTTTTCTGGATTATAAAGAGTTGGTATTAAATTTGGGAATGATTGCCTTTTTTAAATGTGATATTCTTATTTCCATAACTGCTTAGATGAGCAAATTGCACATTAAAAGCATACTCTTGTGTAATTAATTAATAACATGGCCATAAGGTCAGTTGTCCTCCCACATTTGTATGAACACTATTCATTTTACATATGCAGGTATAAATAACTGGATTCCTAAATTGTGCCTGTACAATGGAAAGTAGCCTCTTGAAAAACATTCTTTTACTAGTCAGTTTGTCATAGGTATGTGTGTATAAATATAACATTGTTTAGCACAGTTTTTCTTATAGTTAGTGGTCCTGAACCAGTGGCACTGGGAGCATTACCTGGGAACTTGTTAGAATTATCAGTTCTCAGGCCCTACCCCAGCCCTACTGAATCAGAAACTCTAGAGATGGGGCCTAGGTGATTTCAGTGCTTGCTAAAGTTTGAGAGCTGCTGCTTAATAGACTGTGCCAATTCATCTACTGTTGTCAGGATGAGTAATTAATTAATGAAGTCTGATTTTATGCACTAGAATTTTTGATGGCCGATGATAATTAAGGAAGTTAATGCAAATGATACTTAATCTGTTTCTCAAGTTATCTAAGATGTTAGGGTCATTTTCTCCCTGTGAGAGAGGGGAGCAGAAAAAGGCACAAAGTGCAAGTTGGCACCCTCATTTACTTTGAAACACTCCTCCTATGTCTTTTACTACCACCTTCATGCTTCCCCTTCTTCCCAGATACATTCTCAAATACATTCCATTTATTCTTTACCAGTTCAGATTTTTCTCATCTGTTCATTTTACTGGAAGGCAGAACAGTGAAGTAATTAAGACCCTAGCTTTGGAGTCAGATCTGGATTTGATTCACCACACCATTTGCTAAGTTACTCAGTCTCACTGAACCTCAGTTTCCCAAGAAAATAAGATCTACCTTATATAGTTATTGTGAGTTTTAAAATTATGATAGCCTGTGCCTGGCATATAGTAGCCACTACTGACGTTGCTATTGCTATATTGTATTACCCCAGCCACTTCTACTTCTTCTCCCACGTACACTTCTTCCCCGTAACAACAAAAATAAATTGTAGCTTATGTGCTGTTTGACATGTTCACAAGGTTGGGGGTTTGTGACAAGGAAACTTTGACTCCAGCCTGTTTGGATCCCAGACATTATGCAAAAAGGAGATCTGAAGCTTTTTCTCTTTGCAGCTGGAAAGGACTGATGTAGTTCTCTTTTTCCTAGCAGCTGGTGATTTTACAGCTGTTGGATGATGGATGGTAATAAGGAACATGGAACATTTCACTGTTTTAGTAACATATCATTCATTGGATACCACAGAAGCCTTAGAACACTGTGAAGAATTGTTTAAATACCTTGCTCTATACTTGTTAAGGTGGATTTTTCCTTTGTAATCAGAAACTAATTATAAAAGAGTATCAATATTTTAACTGGTGTATTCTAAAACTAAGAGTAAACATTGAAACCATATGTAGAACCATATAGTGGGGTTTGAGGAAAATGTCACTTAGCTACCTAACTCTGTAAGGCAAGTGTTAGAATTACTCATATAGTTTCATTACAAACATTTTTCTCATCTGAATCTGAATACATTATATATTTATGTTTGCACATCTCATATATCAAGTTTTATATTGTCAGAACAGGTTTAAGACTACATTTTTCATCTTCAAAAAAATTTTAAATGTGCTGTGGAATAAGCCAAAAATAATAATTAGAAACCTCTTAACTCTTCAAGGAATTAAAGAAAAGAACAAGGGCTTGAAAACAGTAATGAAGGCAGCAGCAATCCAATCATTTCATTTGTCACATTAGGATCTGGAAGAAAGGGTAATCCTATCACCAAAATGGTGCACAGTGTTGTGTTCCAAATATTAACAAACTTATTATAAAGCCTGCCAATTTGATACAGTTAGTATGAGATTATCCTTAATCCATTTCAAGGTCTTGACCTTCTTATTTTAATGTTCCTGAGTGTTACTATGTTATAGCTTTGTCATTAGTCCCTTGGCAATGAGTAACTACAGATACCATAGAAGGTGTACAGAATGTTGATTATACTTCATTTACTACCTTGTGTTTTCTAGTAGAAGGGCAAGCTAGTAAAATATGTTCATGGCTGGAAATTGTTAGTGTTTTGATTGTAAAACTTCCCAAGTAATCTAGCTTTATTTTCGCTTAAGACAGCAAGATATACTTTTTCTCTTAGTGGCAAAAGTGGCCTAAGTATATTCTTTTTATTTGAAGATCAGGAAACCAGAAGACTTCATTCATTACAAAACAATTTTTGCACTCATGAAAGAATTACCTATGGGGTTCCTTTCAAAGTTTTTCCCGGAATGTTTAAATATTTATTTGCAGGCCTTTGACTATTTCACAGAAAGGTTAAGTGAAAAAACAACTGAAAACTAAATTGTTGGTGTCAGAGCTGACATTTCTGAAAGTAAAATATAAGTCAATAGAAACGTGAAATTGGTTCTCCAAAATATAATATATATACAATTCAACTTTTCATGAACATGTTTTGCAGAAATGAAACATCTATATTTATGTCAAAATTGGAGCATTTTTCAGATACAAAAATAAGTTTCTTTTTTTTTTTAATTTTTTAAAAATTTTTTTTTTTCAACGTTTTTTATTTTTATTTTTGGGACAGAGAGAGACAGAGCATGAACGGGGGAGGGGCAGAGAGAGAGGGAGGCACAGAATCGGAAACAGGCTCCAGGCTCCGAGCCATCAGCCCAGAGCCCGACGCGGGGCTCGAACTCACGGACTGCGAGATCGTGACCTGGCTGAAGTCGGACGCTTAACCGACTGCGCCACCCAGGCGCCCCAAAAATAAGTTTCTTTAACAAGTTTGAGCAACTAGTAGAAATTTGGGAAGAAACAACTTAAATTTGACATTTTTCCTACTGTAAGTACTTGTCAGATATTCAAGGTATATCTCACTTTGAAAATTTTTCTTATAAATATTTCTTTTTCAGTGTAGCATTTTTGGATCCATTCAGCAGATATCTGGGAGATCTCTGGGTCTGCAAGGCCTAGTCTTGCCGTTTCAGTGCTAATATAATGACAAGGAGGTGGTGGCGGTGGGGGGGAGCTACATGGAAAGAGAAAAGCTGAGGTTACAGATAGATATCTCACTTCTGGTTCACAACCCCAGAACTCGTATCTCTGTGGTATTTCATTTGCGTCTTGCCAATTCTGTAAGAGCTGGAAATGTACTTCAATTTGTCCTAAAACAATTACATTCAGTAGAAGATAAGCTGTAATTTAAGTCCTTATTCCCTCTTACAAGAATTTTTAGTCACCAGACACACAAAGTTAAAATACAAACGCACACACACGCACGCACACAGTGTCCTAATGATTCCACAAGACAGAAAATTCATAGCTATTTCAAATAGTGAGGAAAACAAGGTCTTCTAATTTTGGCATTAAAAGCCTTAAAGCTATAATTGAAACTACAATTGTGTTATATCTTAGCAATGTAAATATGTTAATGGAATAAAATATTACATGTGTGGGGATATGAAAGGACTGTAGTATTTATTAACTCATAATAAGATTTTTTTTTTAGCCATATGGAATTCTGATACCTCTTTAGCACTTTAGCTCTTTAGATAGAAATTAAAAACAGAAAATTATGGTTTCAAAAACTAAAATATATTTTTAGCTTTAAAAGACTTCACATATTAGAAATGGGAAAATGATTGCATTTGTTCCACTATTAAATATTTTATATATAATACAAACAGTTATGAAGTTTGTAAGAGTAAACACTGGTCAGACGTCCTTTGCCTTTTATTTTTGCATTTCTAAGGGCACCACTACCAGGCATGTAATTTGGCTGGCTCAGTCAGCTCTCAGAATTCCTGAAGGGTAGAGGTTTCTTTGTTTCCCAGATAAGGCTCTGGTAGGTATTAAAATTAAAGAGAAGGTGGAATCATAGTATTTCCATAGCATAGTATTCTGAAAAGAGGTTAAATATTGTAGTTATAACATATTTATCTTTCAACTCTTATTTGCCATTTAATTCAATTCTCATGTGTAAAAAAAGCGGGGGGGGGGGGGCACTTAACTCTGTGGGATTACACAGGCATAGGAGCACTGAAGAGGAATGTGCTCCAAACTGTGCCACCCAATTTCACTAACATAAAAGATGAGGAATTATAGCTTATGCTATCAAGCAATTAGGTCATTAGTGGCCTTGAAAACAAAACTCAAATCATTCTTCAGGCCTCTCACATTCTTTTATTCTTCTGTACTATTCTTTTATTTTTTTTTTACATTTATTTATTTTTGAGAGAGAGGGAAAGACAGAGTGTGAGTGGGGGAGGGCAGAGAGGAGGGAGACACAGCATCTGAAGCAAGCTCCAGGCTCTGAGCTGTCAGCACAGAGTCCGACACCGGGTTTGAACTCACAAACCGTGAGATCATGACCTGAACCAAAGTCAGATACCGTGAGATCGTGACCCGAGCTGAAGTTGAGTATGCTCAACTGACTGAGCCATCCAGGCGCCCCTCCCCTGTACTACTCCTGATTAAAATACTTACTTCACCGTATTGTAATTATTTTCTTATATATCCAACTTTCCCTATCTGCTAAGCTACTTTCTTCTTTAATGGCACATACTGGAACATTCACAATGTCTAACATAAGTTCAAAAAGTCCTGAATTGCTAAATGAATTAATTAATCAATGGCATTTTAAAGTTAAGAGATTCATTTCAGTTAATAATGTCAATAATATTAACAGTAATGACTGTTCTTGATTGTGTCACATTTCTACACACATTTTTTCTTTAAATCCTCAAACAAATACATGGAGCTGTTATTATTACCTTATTTTATAGGTAGGAAATTAGGTCTTGCTTTAAGGAATTTGTCCAAAATTATTGAGAGCAGTGATTAGGAACCCCATGTATCTAATTCCAAAATTTATTCTCTTTATGTCACATTTACCCTCATAATGCTAAGGAAAAAAATCTCAGAACTCTTCAGTAGAGTTTCATCTGTATTAAGGTGCTTATTGTTTTCACTGATAATTATTGTGGTCTTATTAAGGCAATAAGATAAAGACTTTTAAGATCATCTAGAGAAAAGGAAATCCTGCCGAACAAGCTTTGTAATAAACATAATCATACAAATACTAGGAGTGTCAGATGGATTACTGTATCTTTGATCCAGACTCACATTTCCTCAGAGAATAACTAAATTATCTTCAGTATTTCTTTTTAATTATTTATTTCTTAAAATTGAGGCAAAAGAGAAACACATAGTGAGACCATTTCCAATATTGCCATTGTTTTTCTTAAAATCTTTTCAGAATATAGAGGACATAAAATGCTTTGGGACATTTTTAACATGATTTTCTTGGTTATACAGAAAAAAAACTGTAATAGAAATTCACAGTTATATCATCTATATTAAATTTTAATTTTTAAAATGCCATTCCAATCTTAATTTCCTTTTTTCTTAATATAAAAAACTTTAATTATCCAATCATAAAACATTGGTTTATAAATAATATAGCAACCAAAAAAACCGTTTACAAAGTAACTAACCTATGCCACTAAGTTAACCTGCTACATTTTGTTACTAAAAGACCTGAAGTCACAAGAGATCTGTGAATCCATCTGGTTCTTCAGATTACAATGGGATTGAGATGGCTTTGCCAGAAAATCAAACTGTTATCATTCCATATATGGAAAGCAAGATCCTGCTCACAGTGGTTTAGATATTAAATAATACGTAATTATAAAGTTTAACATGTTCAACTTTTAGGAATTAATTATATCAGTCTAACACAGTAATACCTGCTTTAATGGAATGCTGAGAGACCAAAGAGTTTCTATAGCATGAAGGTATCTTATAACAGTTTTTTTTTAAAGATTTCAACAACTTTTATAGCCATTTTGCATAAATTGTATGACTTGAAGAAGAGAATAATAAAATTTATAAATATTAAGAGACAAACTGCCGTGACATATCAGCTGTCCCCCAACATAATAAATAGTACAATATTAACACTTAATTTATTATACTAGATATTCAGAAAGATTGCTTTTCAAATCATCCAACACCTTTATACTATGAAAGTTTAATTTTGCTTTTTAATCAAAATAAAATCTTAAAATATTTTTGTCTAGACATTGTTAACCTAGCTGTGACTGTAAGTATTAGAAGGAGCAGTTATACTTCCCTAGTAAGGAAAGAGAAGAGCAGCATATTCTTGGCTATAATATTTTATTGCAGTAAAAATATAGATGACTATATATTTTAAGATTCAGGATTAGTTTAATATCAGAAAATCAACCAATATAATACACCATAATAATAAAACAGTGGATAAAAACCACATGCTCATCTCAATGGATTCTGACAAAATTCAACATTCTTTCTTGACTAAAAAGGGAAAAAAATCGACAAAGTATATATAGAAATGAATTTACTCAACATGAGTAAAGGCATCTATGAAAATCCCAGTTAACATCATACTTAAAGGTGAAAGACTGAATGCTTTCCCTACAAAGATCGGGAATAAGGCAAGGATGCCTGTTCTCACAACTTCTACTTATTATTCTACTAGAAGTTCTAGCCAGGGCAATTGGAAAAAAAAAAAAAAAAAGAAAGAAAGAAAGAAAAAATAAAAGGAAAAGAAATAAAAGGCATCCAGATTGGAAGGAAGAAGTAAAACTATGTATGTTCACAGATGACATGATCTTATATGTAGAAAACCCCTAAGAATCCACAAAAAGAAAAAAAAAATAACAAAACAACAACAGCAACAGCCAAAACAACTGTTAGAGCTCATAAACAAGTTCAGCAAAGTTGGATATAAAAGAATACATAAAACCCAGTTGTGTGTCTGTACACTAGTGATGAATAATCCAAAAATAAAATTAAGAAAACAATTCTGTTTACAATAGCATCAAAAAAAGAATAAAATACTTTGGCATAAATTTAACCAAGTAAATGTAAGACCTGTACACTGAAAACTCTGAAATATTCTTGAAAGAAATTAAAGATCTAAATAAAAGGAAAAACATCCTGTGTTCATGGATTGGAAGGTTTAATATTGCTAAGATGGAAATAGTCCCCAAATCGATATACAGGTTCAATGAAACCCCATCAAAATTCCAAATGCCTTCTTTGCAGAAATGGACAATCTGAATTCATATGGAAAGGAAAGGGACCTTAAATAGTCAAAACAATTTTGAAGAACAATGAAGTTGGAGGGCTCACACTTTCCAATTTCAAAACTTACCACAAAGCTACAATAATAACAAAACAGTATGGTACTGGCATAAAGATAGACACAAAAATTGATAAGATAAAGACTCCAGAAATAAATCCATACATCTGTGGTAAATTGATTTTTAACAAAGATGTCCAGATTATTCAATGGAAAGAGTCTTTTCAATAAATGGTACAGGGACAAGAGAATAACCACATGCAAAAGAATTTGGACCCCTTTCTTACACCACATACAAAAATTAACTTATAAGGGATCAAAGACTTAAATGTAAACCTAAAATTATAAAACTCTTAGAGGGAAACAAATGTAAGTCTCTGTGACCTTGGATTAGGAAATGGTTTCTTAGATTTGACACCAAAAGCACAGAACAACAAAAGAAAAAATAAATAAATTGGACTTCATCAAAAGTAAAAATTTTTGTGCATCAAAAGATGCTATTGGGGTTCCTGGCTAGCTCAGTTGGTAGAGCATGCAACTTTTGATCCTGGAGTTATACGTTCAAGCTTCACACTGGGTTTGGAGATTCACTTAAAAGTGAAAAGACAGAGAGGGCAAGATGGTGACTAACTAGAAGGACCCTAGGTTCACCTAGTCCCACGAATACAACTAGGTAATTATCAAGTTATCCTAAATACCCCAGAGATTGACCCAAAGACTGGCAGAACAAACTCCATAATTAAAGGTAGAGAAGAGGCAATAATGAAGAAAGTAGGAAGTATGGAGACTTGGTTCAGGAGAGAAAGAGATCACGGCCACTGCAGTGGGGAGGGAGCCGTGGTCATCGAGAAGGGTAAGAGATGGACAGGGGAGTGAACAGGGAAGAAGCAGCCTCACAGTAATTTGCTTGAAAAATGAGAGGGACTGAATTTCATGAGTTTTTGCAACCAGCAGGGCCTAAAGCCTGGAGTTTTAAAGGTCAGCAGGCTTGGCTCAGGGAAAGCCCCTAGGGCATTGGGGCTGCTCTTGGAGAGAAGACAGAGCAAACAGCCCTTGGACATACAGCATGGAAACAGCAATCTAAAAAACCCCTTAGGCACACAGTGGGCAGGTTATTTACTCATCTCCCAGCATGTCCCAGAGGGGCAATGTTCACAAAGACACCCTTCCAGGAACAAAGGAACTGGCAGGTGCCATTTCTCCCCCACCCTGCAGCATAAGCACAGGGCCATTTGTGAGAACCAGTACAGTAGTCACTACCTAACTTGCTTACATCCAGCCCTGCCCCACAGTGCTCTGGTGGAACTGCCCTTCCAAGTCATACTTGCCTTAGTACCAGTGCAACAGGCTCTCTCCCTCAGACCAGACCAAACTCCCACCCACACTGTCTCAAGATCTGGGAATTTTGCAGGTTCCTGCAGCAGTGGCAATAGATCTCATTTCACAAGCAGACCAGAGCACATCTAGTTAAAATCCACCACATTCAGGCCAGGGATAAAACACTGACCACAACAGGCAAAGAGAGACTCTGCAGACAACTGGCCTGAAGGATAAAGTGGCCAGAACACAACAGCAGAGCACACATCAGAGATACTCCCTGAAGTGACAGACCTGGGGGACAGGGCACTACAGAACCTCTTCTTCATAAGGTCAAGAAGAGGAGACATAGCTGGCTTTTCTAACACAGAGAAGCAGGCACAGAGACTCAGACAAAATAAGAAAACAAAGGAATTTGTCTCAAATGAAAGGATAGGAAAAGGCCATGGCCAGAGATCTAAGTGAAACAGATATAAGTAACATGCCTTATACAGAATTTAAAGTAATGACCATAAAGATACTCACTGAACTTGAGAAAAGAGTGGAAAACACCAGTGAGACCCTTAACACAGAGATAAGGAATAACAGAGTATAAATAAAGAGCTCAATAGACAAAGTCAGAAACATTTGATGGAATGAACAGTAGGCTAGAAGAAGCAGAAAAACGAATTAATGACCTAGAAGACAAAGTAATGGAAAGTAATCAAGCTGAACGAAAGAGAGCAAAAAGAATTATGCAAAATGAGAATATACTTAAAGAACTCAGTGACTCCATCAAATGTAATAACGTTTGTATTATAGGAGTCCCAGAAGAAGAGAGAGAAAAGAGGGCAAAAAAATTTTTTGAAGAAATAGTAACTGAAAACTTCCCTAGTCTGGGGAAGGAAACAGAAATCCAGATTCAGGAGGCACGGGGAACCCTCAGCAAAATCAACAAAGGCAGATCCATACCAAGGTGTATTGTAATTAAAATAGCAAAACATAGTGATAAAGAAAAAAATCTTTAAAGCAGCAAGACCAAAGAAGACAGTAACATACAAGGGAAACCCCAAAAGGCTATCAGTGGATTTTTCAGCTGAAGCTTTCCAAGCCAGAAGAGACTGGCATGATATATTCAAAGTGCTGAATGGAAAAAATTTACAGCCAAGAATATTGTATCCAGCAAGGCTATCATTCAGAATAGAAGGAGAAATAAAGAGTTTCCTAGACAAAACAAAAACAAAAACAAAAAAAAACCTAAAGGAGTTTATGACCACTAAACCAACCCAGCAAAAAATATTAAAGGGGACTCTGTGAGTGGAAAGGGAAGATCAAAAGTGACAGTATGAGGGTGGGAAACACATAAGGAATAAGAATAAATATTTCTAAAAAAATCAGTCAAGGAACTCACAAAATAAAAGGATGTAAAATATAATAAAATATACCTAAAAATGAGGAGAGGAGTGAAGAATGGATTCAAAATTAAATGACCACCAACTTAATATAGACTGCTATATGCAAAAGATATTGTATACAAACCTAATGATAACCACAATAAAAACCACTAATACAAATGCAAATAAATAAAGGAAAAGAAATCCAAATATATGACTAAAGAAAACCAGCAAGCCATGAAAGAGAGAAAGACAAGAAAGAATCAGAGAAAATCTTCAGAAGTGACCACAAAACAAGTAATAAAATGGCAATAAATACATAGTTATCAATAATTACTTTGAATGTAAATGGACTAAATGCTCCAATCAAAGCCAAGGTGACAGAATGTATTTAAAAAAAAAAAAAAGGAACCATCTACATACAGCCTACAAGAGACTCATTTTAGACCTAAAGATACCTGCAGATTGAAAATGAGGGGATATAAAAACATTTATCTTGGAAACGGATGTCAAAAGAACGGTGGAGTAACAATACTTATATCAGACAAAATAGACTTTAAAACAAAGACTATTAACAAAGAAGGACACTATATAATATAAAAGGGACAATACAAGAAGATATAGAAGACAATACAAGACAAGACAATACAAGAAGATATAACAGTTGGCCTCCACCCAACATGGAGGCATCAAATGCCTAAAAGAGTTAATAACAAACGTAAAGGACCTAACCAGTAATAATACAATAGTAGGGGACTTTACTTATTTATTTATTTATTTATTTATTTTTATTTTTTTAATTTTTTAATTTTTAATGTTTATTTTTGAGATACAGAGACAGAGTGTGAGTGGGGGAGGGGCAGAGAAAGAGGGAGGCATGGAACTCAAAGTGAGCTCCAGGCTCCATGCTGTCAGTGCAGAGCCTGATGTGGGGCTCGAGCTCGTGAACCATGAGATCATGACCTGAGCCAAAGTCAGACACTTAACCAACTGAGCCATCCAGGTGCCCCAATAGAAGGGGACTTTAACACCCACTTATATCAATGGACAGATCATCTAAATGGAAAATCAATAAGGAAACAATGGCTTTGTATGACATATTGGACCAGACAGATTAAGAGATATTCAGAATATTCTACAGCATTCTACAGCAGCAGAATACACATTCTTTTGAAGTGCACATGGAGAATTCTCCAGAATGGATCATATATTTTGCCACAAAACAAACCTCAACAAATTCAAGAAAATCGAAGTCATAACATGCACTTTTTCTGACCACAGCACTATAAAATTAGAAGTCAACCATAAGAAAATATCTAGGAAGTCCACAAATACATGGAGGTTACATAACATGCCACTAAACAATGGAAGGGTCAACCAGGAAATAAAAGAAATAAAAAATACATGGAACCAAACAAAAATGAAAACTCAATGGCTCGAAACTTGGGATGCGTCAAGTGGTTCTAAGAGGGAAGTTTATAGCAATACAGGCCTACCTCAAGAAATAAGAAAATATCAAATAAACAATCTGACCTTACACCTAAAGGAGCTAGAAAAAGAAGAACAAACAAAACCTGAAACGAGCAAAAGGAATGAAATAATTACCATTAGAGCAGAAATAAATGATACAGAAACCAGGAAAACAATGGACAATAGAATAGATCAATGAAACCAGGAGCTGGTTCTTTGGAAAAAGTCAACAAATTGATAAGACCTATCAAGAAAAAGAGAGAGCGGGGCACCTGGGTGGCTCAGTCAGTTAAGTGTCCGACTTTGGCTCAGGTCATGATGTCATGGTTCGTGAGTTCAAGTCCCATGTTGGGCTCTGTGCTTACAGCTCAGAGCCTGGAGCCTGCTTCAGATTTCTGTGTCTTCCTCTCTTTCTGCCCCTCCTCTGCTCGTGCTCTCTCTCTCTCTCTCTCAAAAATAAACATTAAAAAAAAATTTTTTTAAAGAGAAAAAGGGAAAGGACCCAAATAAATAAAATTACAAGTGAGAGAGGAGAAATAACAATCAACACCACAGAAGTACAAACAATTATAAGAAAATATGAAAAACTATATGCCAAGAAATTGGACAATCTAGAAGAAATGGATAAATTCCTAGAAACATGTAACCTACCAAAACTGAAACAAAAAGAAATAGAAAATTTGAAGAGACTGATTACCAGCAAAGAAATTGAATCAGTGATAAAAAAAAAAAAAAGTCCCAACATATGAAAATCCAAGACCAGATGTCTTCATGGGCAAATTCTACCAAACATTTAAAGAAGAATTAATACCTATTCTTCTCAAACTAGTCCAGAAAATAGAAAAAGAAGAAAAACTTTCAAATTCATTTATGAGGCAAGCATTACCATAAAGATACCACAGAGAGAGAGAGAGAGAGAGAGAGAGCGAGAGCGAGCTACAGGCCAACATCCCTGATGAATATAGATGCAAAAATCTTCAACAAAATACTAGCAAACTGAATCCAACAATACATTTTAAAAAGTCATTCACCATGATCAAGTGGGATTTATTCCTGGGTTTCAAGGGTGGTTCAATATTCACAAATCAATCAACGTGATACATCACATCAGTAAGAGAAAGGATAAGAAACATATGATCATTTCAGTAGATGCAGAAAAAGCATTTGACAAAGTACAATATCTATTCATGATAAAACCCCTCAATAAAGTAGGTTTAAAGGGACATATCTCAACATAATAAAGGCCATATATGAAAACCCACAGCTAACATCGTCCTTCATAGGGAAAAACTGAGAGCTTTTCCTGTAAGGTCAGGAACATGACAAGGATGTCCACCACTCTCACCACTTTTACTCAATATAGTACCTGAAATCATAGCCACAGCAATCAGACAACAAATTGGAAAGAAGACGTCAAACTTCCACTATTTGCAGATGACATGATACTTTATATAGAAAACCCAAAAGACTCCACCAAAAAACTGCTAGAACCAATAAATGAATTCAGTGAAGTCATAGTATTCAAAATCAATGTACAGAAATCTGTTGCTTTTCTACACACCAATAATAAAGCTGCCAAAAGAGAAACTTGGAAAACAATTCCATTTGCAATTATACTGAAGATAATAACATATTTAGGAATAAACCTAACCAAAGAGGTGAAAAGACTGTACCCTGAAAATGATAAAACACTGATAAAAGAAATTGAAGACAACACAAAGAAATGGAAAGACTTCCATGCTCATGGACTGGAAGAACAAATACACGTTAAAATGTCTATGCTACCCAAAGCAATCTACACATTTAATGCAGAATTAATTTTCACAGAACTACAACAAATCATCCTAAAATTTGTATGGAACCACAAAAGACCCTGAATAGCCAGAGCAATCTTGAAAAAGAAAAGCAAAACCAGAGGCATCACAATTCCAGACTTCAAGTTATCCTACAAAGCTATAATAATCAAAACAGTATGGTACTGGCACAAAAATAGATACATAGATCAATAGAACAGAATAAAAAAACTAGAAATAAACCCATAATTATATGGTCAATTAATCTTTGACAAAATAAGAATGAATATACAATGGGAAAGAGAGTCTCTTCAAAAAATGGTGTTAGGAAAACTGGACAGTAACATGGAAAAGAATGAAACTGGAACACTTTCTCACATCATACACAAAAATAAATTCAAAATGGATTAAAGACCTAAATGTGAGACCTGAAACCATAAAAATCCTAGAAGAGAGCACAGGCAGTAACTTCTCTGGCATCAAATGTAGCAACTTTTTTTCTAAATAGGTCCCATGGGACAAGGGAAACAAATGCAAAAACAAACTATTAGGACTACATCAAAATAAAAAGCTTATGTACAGTGAAGGAAACAAGAACTCTAAAAGGCAATCTACAGAATGGGAGAAGATATTTGCAAATGACATATCCAATAAAGGATGAGTATCCAAAATATATAAAGAACTTATACAACTCAACTCCCCAAACACAAATACCCCAATTTGAAAATGGGCAAAAGATATTAACAGACATTTCTCCAAAGAAAACAAACAGATGGCAAATAAACACACGAAAAGATGCTCAACATCACTCATCATCAGGGAAATGCAAATCAAAATCACACTGAGATATCACTGCATACCTATCACAATGGTTAAAATCAACAGGTGTTGGTGAGAATGTGGCGAAAAAGGAACCCTCTGGCCCTGCTGGTGGGAATGCAAACTGGTGCAGCCACTCTGGAAAACAGTATAGAGTTTCCTCAAAAAGTTAAAAATAGAACTACCCTACTATCTAGCAATGGCACTACTGGGTATTTACCCCCCAAAATATAAAAACACTAATTCAGAGAGATACATGCACCCCTCTGTTTATAGCAGTATTATTTACAATAGCCAAGATCTGGAAGCAGTCCAAGTGTCCACTGATAGAAGAATGGATAAAGAAGATGTGGCATATATATACAATGAAATATTCAGCCATAAAAAAGAATGAAATCTTGCCGTTTGCAACGATGTGGATGGAGCTAGAATGTATTATGCTAAGTGAAATAAGTCAATCAGAGAAAGACAAATACCATATGATTTCACTCATATGTGGAATTTAAGAAACAAAACAAATGAGCAACAAGAAAAGAGAGAGACAAACCAAGAAACAGATTCTTAACCATAGAGAACAAACTGATGGTTACCAGAGTGGGGAACGGGTGAAATAAGTGATGGAAATTAAGGGGTGCACTCGTTGTGAAGAGCACCAAGTGATGTATGCAATTGTTGAATCACTATATTATATATCTGAAACTAAAATGATACCATATGTTAACTATAACGGAATTAAAATAAAAACTTAAAAAAAAAAAAAAAAAAAGGAAAGATGACTGTATGAGAAACAACCATATTTCAAGCAGAAAGATTTCAAATAAATTTTTAATGTCTAAAAGAAAAAAAAATGAAGAGACAATCCACACAATGGGAGAAAATATTTGCAAATCATATATATCTGATAAGAGTCTAATATCTAGAATATATGAATAGTTCTTATGACTCAAAAATAAAAAGACAAATAACCTAACTTAAAAATTGGCAAGGTTTGAATACACATTTCTCTTAGGAAGATATGCAAATGGACAATTAGCACATGAAAAGATGCTCAACATCCTTAGTCACTAGGGAAATGCAAATCAAAACCACAATGAGATACCACTTCATACTCACTAGGATGACTATAATAAAAAAGATAGTAATAAATGTTGACTAGGATATAGAGAAATTGGAACACTAATACATGGCTGATGAGAATGTAAAATGCTGCTGCTGCTGCTGCTGTGAAAGATAGTCTGGCAGTTCCTCAAAATGTTTAACATAGAGTTACCATATGACCCAGCAATTCTGCTCCTCGGTGTATACCCAAGTGAATTGAAAACATATATCTACATAAAACTGTGGACATGAATATTCATAGCAGCATTATTTATAATAGCCAAAAAGTGGAAACAACCCCAATATCCTTCAACTGATGAATAGATAAACAAAATGTGGTTTATCTGTACAATGGAATATTACCTTATCAAAAATAGTGAAATTATGGAAGGAGCCCAAATGTTCAGACTGATAAATGGATAAAGAATGGATATATAATGGAATATTACTTAGCCCCAAAAAAGAATGAAATCTTACCATTTGTAATGATGTGGCTCGAGCTAGAGTATATTATGCCAAGTTAAATAAGTCATTCAGAGAAAGACAAATACTACGATTTCACTCATATGTGGAATTTAAGAAACAAAACAGATGAACATAGGAGAAAGGAAAAAGAGAGGCAAACCATAAAAGAAACTCTAAACTATAGAGAACAAACTGAGTTGCTGGAGGGGAGGTGGGTAGGGGGATGGGCTAAATGGGTGATTAAGTGATAAATTACTAAATTCTACTCCTGAAACTAATATTACACTATATGTTAACTAACTAGAATTTAAATAAAAACATTAAACATAATAAGCAAACAAACAAATAAATACACACACACAAAGAAAGCTATGTATTTTTTTAAAAAGGAGTATTATTCAACCATAAAAAGGAATGAAGTACTGATGCTACAGCATGAATGAACCTTGAAAAGATGCTAAGTGAAAGAAGCAAGACCACGAAAGACCACATATTGCATTATGCCTTTTGTATGAAATGTCCACAATAGGCATGTCCATAAGGACAGTAATGGTTGCCAGGAGTCAGGGAGAAATGGGGAGTGACTGTTTAATGGGCATGAGGTTTATTTGGTGTGTGATGAAAATGCTCTGGAATTAGACAATGGTAATTACTGCACAACATTTTGATATACTAAAGACCACTGAATTGTATACTTTAAAAATGGTTAAAATGATAAATTTTATGTCACATGAATATAATTATAATAAGAAAAATTAATAGCTAAACACAAACGAAAAAATCCATGGCTGGTTACATAGGAATTTTGCAGAATTTCTTTTAAAGTCCTGGTCATTAAGCTGACTGTTTTTAAAAGCAATAGCTTTGAATGGATGGGTATTAAAGAAAACTAATTCTTCTAAATGCTGTGGCTATCGTTTCTGGCCATATACAGATGATCACAGGTTTCTTTAATGACTCTGCATTCTGACAGAGTTGCCAAACAAGCATATTTTTTTATATGAGAATACTCAATAATGAAACTACATTTTATAAGATTCACCTAGAAACAAGCACTTTTCCAATATGAAAAGAAGCATCTGAATGAATTAATTAATTCAACAACAAAAGACTATGGAAGAAAACATGCTCTAGCAACTGGCTTCTTGTACTACAATCAGGGGCTCATTTATCTTAAACAAGTCAACTTTTGTAACACCCTCTGTACTGTATAGAATACTGAGTGACAATCAAACAGAGCTGTCAAGAAAGAAGGAAAACAGTGGGAAATGTGAACTAGAGTGAATTAAATTTAAAAAAAAAGAAAAAAAAACTTTGTAAGAAAATGCAAAATAGTCTGTGACAAGGAATTTTCCTTTATATAACCAGAAGCTATGTGAACACATTGAGCAAGTGAATGTCAATGGGATGAAAAGTACTTATTAATCCCCCACAGCATTTCTAATAGAATTTACCTGGCCCCCAACTAATTATAAAAACCATCTAAATCCAAAAAGACATTGAATAAATCCTCACAAATCCTTCCTTCATTCTCATGTCAAACACTGCTTGACAGATAAGTTACTTACAAAATGAGTTCTACTAGTTTTTACCTTCACTTAATTTCCCAGGTTCTTGTCTCATAGTTATGTGTTAATAGTTTTAACAGCATATTAGAAGTTATTGTTAATTCCACCATTTTTTTCTAAAATTATTAAAATTAAATAGGTACTAAGAAATTGGAAGTGATATCCCTTTTCCCCTCAAAGAGTTTATCATGAGAAGTTATTTTAGGTGTTGGTGGGAAGGAAAAGAATCCTCACGATTACATCACTGTTCTAAGATGGAGCCTCTAATATTTTAGGACTGTCTTGGGAGTCCTGTCCCCTGTATTTTTTTTTTAATTTTATTATTTTTTTTAAATTTACATCCAAATTAGTTAGCATATAGTGTTACAATGATTTCAGGAGTAGATTCCTTAGTGTCCCTTACCCATTTAGCCCATCCCCCCCCCACAACCCCCCCCTCCCCCCGTAACACTTGGTTTGTTCTCCATATTTATGAGTCTCTTCTGTTTTGTCCCCCGCCCTGTTTTTATATTATTTTTGTTTCCCTTCCCATATGTTCATCTGTTTTGTCTCTTAAAGTTCTCATATGAATGAAGTCGTATGATTTTTTTTTTCTCTGACTAATTTCACTTAGCATAATACCCTCCAGTTCCATCCATGTAGTTGCAAATGGCAAGATTTCATTCTTTTTGATTCTGAGTAATACTCCATTGTATAGATATACCACACCTTCTTTATCCATTCATCCATCAATGGACATTTGGGCTCTTTCCATACTTTGGCTACTGTTGATAGTGCTGCTATAAACATGGGGGTGCATGTGTCCCTTCGAAACAGCACACCTGTATGCTGTGGATAAATGCCTACTAGTGCAATTGCTGGGTCATAGGGTAGTTCCATTTTTAGTTTTTTGAGGAACCTCCATACTGTTTTCCAGAGTGGCTGCACCACCTTGCATTCCCATCTGTTCCCTATCTTATCACTGATTTGCATTGTCACCTTGGGAAAGTTTCAGTGTATAAAGACAAGTGCAAAGTGAAGTTACAAAAACAAGACTTAACTAAGATCAAATGAAGAACAGAGATGAAGTGGCTCAAATGGCTATGTAACAACCATCCTAGAAACTTAATACAGTGACCAGATAGCAATTTGGCTTGAAAGAAATTTCAAATTACTTAGCTATACACTGATAAAGTTTCTCATACAGTTTTATAGAAAACTCAAACTTTGCCTAAGGACAAGAAGTATAGCAAGAATCTAATAATATTTGCCAATCTTCTCTTGTTCTATATCTTACAGCTGAACAAATTGTGGCTGTTATAGAGAAGCTAATTTGATATTATAAGGCAAGAAAGCCTTAGATACACTGAAATAAATGTCTTAAAATCAGTGTCTGACTTTATTGTCATTGTACACATGCAAATCTCAAACCAAATTATGCATATAATCTAGCTCTGTTCACTTATAGGATTTATCCAAATAAACATGTCTATTAGACATCATTTTTCAAAGCCCAGTAGTCAGAAGTAATTCTTAAAATCCATTGGAAACAGAGAATAAATAAACAGTTCTATGCAATGAAGTAATGGTGGGGAAAAAATTGCATATGTACACAATAGAATGATCTTATCTAAATGTAATCTTCATAAGCCTCCTGGGCATCACAATATTTAGTTCAATGCTATTTGTAATTTTAAGGCAGAAATATTTATTACAGTCCCCAGAGGAAAGATAAAGTACCTGATGATACTGAAAAGAGGAAGCTAGTAGAATTAATCTTTTGAAAATATAAGACATTCAAAACCCATTTAGCTATACAAAGCAAGTTGAAATTCCACTTTTAGAAGTACATGCTTAAGCAGTCTTGATAGAAGAACTTTAGGATAGATGAACACATGTGGGATAAGAAATGGCAGTGTTAAAGGGTAAGTTTTTCAAAAGTGAAGCCATGACTCTCATACAGATATAAAATAAACATAGGTCAACAATTTTATTTAACTCATTAATTAATGAAGACGTTACAACTTGTTCAAAGGAAAATTCAAAGAACCATACATACAAAGACAAAGAATATTGAATATACTTACAAATAGATGCAAAGCATCTTTCTCAAAAGATGATACCTTTAAAGATGGGAGGCTTCTCCCAGAGGAATAGGACTAATAATCCACTCAAGGCCAGGACACCCATGAAATGGCTCACTTTGAGTCAAAACCAGCCTCTGTCCTGAAGAGCTCTTAAGCCCCTGGAAATAAAGAAAAGTAGTCCCTACCACTGGACTTGCAAAAAGAAGAGATTTTTCTCTTTGTTCTAGAAAAGCATTACTCAGAAAGGTGAGAGAGAATCCTACCTAAAATTACTCAAGGACCCCAAATTTAAACTAAAGTGCTCACTTACAACAAAACAAAACACTATTGCAACAATAGTACATTTTAAAACAATGGGAATATTTTAAGACCTTCTTTCACTTGGCTTTTAAAATGAGGTTACTTTATTAGCAATATTTTTAAATACAAAAGTGTTTTGCAATTTATTTGAAAGACCCAGATTATGCTTTTCTCTGACCTGAAGCAGTTTCTGCATTCTTTTATGCAGATAGGTAGGTTTGGGGAGGTTGGTTTTTTGTTTGTTTGTTTGTTTTTGGTTTTTTTGTTTTTTGGGTTTTTTTGCTTTCTTTTGTCTTGGTACGTTGAAAGATAACCCACAAAACTTGATTTTTAGTTCTTAGTTCTAGCTGTAATACTATTAAAAAAAGATCTGCTGAACCACATCTTTGAGTAATCTTGGAATAAATGCCCACAATTTGGAGTACACAAAGTTGGTAGCATTTGGAAATTTTATGTGTCTTATATGTATGTTTCTGAATACTCCTGATTTTTTATGGTAAAGAACATGCACAATGGCACAAATAAACTGCCACTTAGATATACAAATCACAGTTTGGGGGCTTATGGAATTTTGTACATGAAAAAATGGAAATAACCCAGCAACCTGAATCTCAAAATGTATCTGAATCAGGTTATGCAGTGTTCTCCTTAACCATTCTCCATAACCTAAATTAATACTGACTATAAAAACCATCACACTATGTGTTATTACTATCCCTACCACATCACATCTAATAGAGTAAATAACATAAAAGAGGTGCTATCCACAAAGAGCAAATGTTTAATTAGACTTCATTTACATTCCTGTTATCATCTCCATTTGTAAATTTATTCACTGGAGTTTGATAAGTAAAACTTGCAGTGGCCCAGAGATGCCCCTAGGAGGCATCAGAATTTTCAGTGCTCAGATAGGTTTTACATTGAACCAAGGAGATTTTAAAAGTATTCTCCATCTCAACGTACCCTAAACTTTTTCAAGCCAGGTGAGGGAAATGGGGGGCCAATCTTCCTGTATTCCCCTATCTCCAAAACTGCGAGGCTTCTCCCAGAGGAATAGGACTAATAATCCACTCAAGGCCAGAACACCCATGAAATGGCTCACTTTGAGTCCAAAATAGCTTCTGTCCTGAAGAGCTCTTCAAGGACAAATTGATTTGGAACACAGCTATTTTATTTTATGTTTTTAATTTTTTTTAATATTTATTTATTTTTGAGAGACAGAGAGACAGAGCATGAGCAGGGGAGGGGCAGAGAGAATGGAAGACACAGACTCTGAAGCAGGCTCCAGGCTCTGAGCTGTCAGCACAGAGCCTGTTGCGGGGCTCAAACTCACAAACCGCAAGTTCACGACCCGAGCTGAAGTCGGACGCCGACCGAGACACCCAGGCGCGCCCTGGAACACACTATTTTATTTAGGTAACACCCTCAAGGGACTTGGCCAAAGCAGATCCCTCAAAATCCTATTCCCCAGGGTTTTATCCTAGCATAGGTTAGGGATTAAGATGAAGACTCATAACGGACTGCCAGAATTCTAATACAACAGCTCCACCACTTCCTGGCTTTTGTAACCTTAGGCAAGTCATCTAAACTCTTCAAACTTCAGTTTCCTTTGTGAAATGGCAATGATAATTGTACTCACCTTATAGGGTTCTTGTGTACATCCATTGAGTTAATGCTTATATAATGAACCAGAGCAGTGCCCAGTACATAGTGCTACTCAATATTAGCTTCTACCACTACTATTGTTGTTATTATCTTGTTATTATTTATCCTCCTCATCATTATTGTTATTATTACTCTCATTTCCCTCCATGACTGACCCGTGTTCCTTAAGCTTACAGATCTCCCAGAGCAACTATTGATGACTACTATAGATAAAAACATATTTACGAACATGCCTTGCCCAGTTGTGAACTACTATATACCTTATAGGAAGCACTCTAGACAAACCTGAATGTGTTTCAATCCTACTCTACACAAAATACTGTTTTGTGACAAACAACTGAAAGTATCCCGTTCCCACTTTAAATGTTTTTTTATTAATGTTTTTTTTTTTGGGGGGGGGGAGAGAGAGAGAGAGAGAGAGAGAGAGAGAGAGAAAGAGTGGGGGGAGGGGCAGAGAGAGAGGGAGACACAGGATCTGAAGCAGGCTTCAGGCTCTGAGCTGTCAGCACAGATTATGACCTGAGCTGAAGCCGGAGGCTTAACTGACTGAGCAACCCAGGTGCCCCTTCCCATTCCCACTTTAAATGCATAATTGGTACCCTGCTTTTCTTGGCAAGTTTATGAAATGGAAGTAAATTCAATAACTGAGGTTCTCAATGTGCCCTTAAAATATATTTCCTGAATGGAAAAAATTAACACATATTTATTGAAAACATATTCTATGTCAGTTACTAGAGATTCAAAGAAATTTAACCCACTGGTTCTTTTCCTGCAAGGGCTTACAATCTAGTGGAGAGAGGCAGATAAACACATGATTACCATGCAGTGCACTAAATGCAATTTTCTTGCGAAATTACATTGGCTCCATTCATGCTTTTTTCCAGTTCTATCAGCCAGAACAAGATTCTTGGCAAGATAGTGAATATAGGCATAGTTTGTCTTTAGCTCCTTCCCTTAAGACATTCCCTTTCCCTCCATCAGGAAGCCAGTTCGTTCTCTATCTAGGCAACTCTGAGTCCAGTTCTGGGATTGAGAACCAATGGTTATAATCCCAGCTGATATGTTTGTTACTAATACTTAAGGATTTGCCCCTTCTGAGCATAAGTACATTGTTATGGGCTCCTGGACCTACAACCCCATTTAAAAGCTAAGAATTGCAGGCAACTGACTAACTGAAAAGAGAGAAGTCTCAAAGTACTGGCCAATTTTCATTCTTTAAACATATTTTTTTCTGCTCTATACCTATCTTTATTTTATTGCCCATACTTTCTCACAAGAGCTGTTTTCTCTAGTGTCCAACTTCAGACCAATGAATAGATTGTAAAACTTTTTCTTTTTTTTTTTGCATTTTTTTTTCAGTATATGAAATTTATTGTGAAATTGGTTTCCATACAACACCCAGTGCTCATCCCAAAAGGTGCCCTTGTAAAACTTTTTCAATTCGTTGCATTCTTGCTATATGTATTATTGGGCAAGAGTTTGGAACCAGCCTTCAACCTCTTTTGCCCCATTCTGACAGAATGTTTCAAGCCCCCTTTTCCACCAAATTCAATTATTATGCTTCATATTCACCATAGAACTCCCACATCTTCTGTTAAATTAAAACATGCAAACCTTTAATGGGGAAAAGGAATATTTTATTTGTTAATGAAAAGACATGTTTCCTGACAATACTCTCTATTCAAAGGTTTGTGCTGTAGCATTGTTGCCCATGTTTTTGTCCTGTATTAGAGGAGCAGGTTCTAACAGGCTAGCCCATTATTAGAATTTATCTCTTTTCATGCATAAGAAGTTCATTCTTTTCAAAGTTAATCCTTTTCTTTAAAAGGGACATACTATCTCTTTATAAATTAATCAGTTTTTGCCTTCACATTTTGTCTTAAATTGCTGCATAGCATTATTCCACTTCTAAATCATTTGTCATAGCTAAATGGAGTTCCATGAATTGCTGCAGCTGCCTTTAAGTGGGCATTTTCCTTTGGTTCATAGAGTAGGCACTGTTTGCATTCTCTTTTCACAAACATTTTTTAAAGTTCCAATGACAGTATAATAGAAGACTCATTTTTCCATCAAAATTCAAAATTGAATGGTAAAAATGAAAATAAAATCATGTATATGTAAACAATAATGGCACAATAGCACAAGGAAATTACTTAATTTATGAAATTCAAGAATTTCTGAATACTTAGCTGTAAAGTCTCCTCCCCTCCCCCCCACTAACTTTCATTGTAATTTTTAGCAGGACACGAACAACAGCTGTTCCTTTCTTTCTTGGAAAGCAGTTGGGAAGCAAATTTTATCAGGCATTCCTAAAAGAATTCAATTAATATGAGTCTCTAAAGAATTAACCAGATTGATTTTTTGCTTTGGTAATTTCCATTATGGTGAATGTCTGTAGTAAGCATCACTAGATGATGAAATGTATCTTTATTTAAAAGGCAGGAGCTAGGATGATATTTAGTCTATGATATCTTTAGTCACAAGCAATGGGGGAAATGAGGCAGGGGAGGAGAACAGGAGGAGAAAAATAAAAAAGAACAGAATTTATGTTAGCTTAGGTATAGTCAGTATCAACAAATGAAAGTCTGTCTTCAGAGATTATTAACATTTATTTACCTTTTCCTTTGTGTCACAAGAAGTGCTGCAGGAATGAAGACATACATACTTTCTTTGCTCTCCCTTGTTTGGTTTTCAGATGATCTGGAAATGTTCTGCATTGGTGAGATAATAAGACCCAGCCACATGAGTCTTCTTTAGTAGTTCAGTATTCTGAACACAGGGAAGCAGGCCTTAAAATCATAGAACCCATGGGGCGCCTGGGTGGCTCAGTCGGTTAAGCGTCCGACTTCAGCTCAGGTCACGATCTCGCGGTCTGTGATGAGTTCGAGCCCCGCATTGGGCTCTGGGCTGATGGCTCAGAGCCTGGAGCCTGCTTCCGATTCTGTGTCTCCCTCTCTCTCTGACCCTCCCCCGTTCATCCTCTGCCTCTCTCTGTCTCAAAAATAAATAAACGTTAAAAAAAAAAAATCATAGAACCCTAAGTCTGGTAGGACCCTAAAAGTTGTCTAAGGCAATCTCCCATCTAATGTTTAAATGTTTTACGACATCTTGATAAGTGATTGTCCAACCCATTTGCCTGACACTACCAGTCATCCAATTCTCACAACCTCTTGCTGTGGCCAACTTCCTCAATTCCATCGCTGCAGACTACTAGAAGGCTTTCTGCCTCAAAAGCAACAATGAAGAAGCAGCTTTTCTAAGCAAGACTATCTGTCTTATAGGGATGGATTTGAAAGATAATAATTTCCTCATTTTGCCCCCACCCAGATTCCTATATTTTGAGCCTCAAATATGTAGAAACTGTATTTTCTCTCCTTATCTTTTTGGCTCTAATATATATTTGTCACTGAAGTGCATAGCTACTAATGAGCATTCTGTTCCAATAATTGCTCAAATTACTTGTTCAAAGTTTGCATAAGTCCTTCCCTATAAGTATGCTAAAAATTACTTGCAAATAGATTAATATTAGTAACAAATAAGTAATATTAGATACAAGTAGGAAATTTTTTAATGTTTATTTTCTTTAAGAGAGAGAGAACATGAGGAAGGGGCAGAGAGAGAAGGAGAGAAAGAACCCCAAGCAGGCTCTGTACTAACAGTGGGGCTCGATCCTTGGGATCATAACCTGAGCTGAAATAAAGAGTTGGATGCTTAACTGACTGAACCACCCAGGCGTCCCAGTAGGAAAAATTTTGACATTAATAGAATAAAGTACTTAGTATAAGGGAGGAAGTTATGAAATGCATAGAATATCCAAAATGCCAAGGAATATTTCTTATATAATTAGGAGTTATAAATTTGTTATTAAAGTCAATTTCTCCTTTTCCAATTAGACAGCCAGACATCACTCTTCTTCAACTAAACCTTAAGTACATAATCCCATTTTCCTGCCCTTTATCTAATTCATGTTTGTGACCAAACAAGAGCCATGTTTAACTTGTTACTAAAGATTCCTTTTTATTTTTTTTCTTTTCTTTCAATAAAGACCTAGTTTTACTTGCACATTTTTCACAAGCATCAAATAGTGGGTGATCTTTCAAGCTTGAACAGTAACAGTTGTATTGCTGAGGAAGGACTTCTTGTTTCAGATGGTCTAGGTAATGATTTACAGCTATTTTTGGTAATTCTCAAAATGACAGCTCCTTGAATTTTTCTGTGTGCAGAAAAATTTGCTAAGCTGGCATTTTTCAGACCCTGGGAGGTTCATCCCAATTCTCAGCATGTGGGAGCAAGGGAATGCTCTGAAATCCTTACTCCAGAGGGAATTGACCTGCCCCCATTATCTTGTAATACATGTGAATGTTTGATGAGGTTTCCCTATATGTCTGTGGCCTCCTGAGGCCTGGAATTTGTGGGCCAGGGCTAACCTATCAGCTGGGTGAAATTACTTATAAGTCTGGGGCATTCCAAGATCAAACCTGATAAATTGACCTATAACGATAGTTTGGTTCCTCCAAAGAGAATGAACAATACTTTGTAGCATCTATCTTTATATAGTACTTAGTAAGTGGTTGTTTAAAAGTAGAAAGGATGCTAAAAAGCAATAATATAAGAATTAACAACCTTGAAAAATTTTGAACATTATCAGAAAAGATATGTGAGTTGTGAGTGCCACTGACTGTTGGAAAGCATAAGCTGGGGTAAAAAAATATACAGTAAAACCTTGGATTGTGAGTAACTTGTTTTGTGAGTGTTCTGCAAGAGGAGCAAACATTTCTAAGAAATTTTAACTTGATAAACGACCAATGTCTTGCAGTATGAGTAGTACATGATGCCGAACATCACATGATCACAACTGAGCCAATGGTTCTTGAAAGTTGCTTTGATATACAAGTGCTTTGGATTACAAGCATGTTTCTGGAACGAATTATGCTCTCAAACCAAGGTTTTACTGTATATATATGTGTAAAATGACCATACACACACACACACACACACATATATATATATATACTATAAGAAATAGTAAAAGAGGAAGGGGAAGAAAGAACACAACAGACAAGATAAGAATGAGGTAGAAAGTTTTTTTTTAAAAGAAGAAGTGTATTTAATATACCTTTTAATCATTTCCTTACACAAAAATTTTCATAGATCTTCAGTACCTACAGGGTAAATTCCAGCACCCTAAGCTAATATTTAATGTGCTTCATGATCTATATAGAACCAATCCCCCAACACATGCCCTCTTTATTTACTGACTTTTTTTCTAGAATATTCCTTTGGGATTCTTATCTTCTTGTCCTTGTCTCTAAGGAAAATCCTATGTGTTCTTTAAGACACAGCCTCAAGGACTAAGAAGTTTTACACAAATAGCATTTGTTGATGTTGGTCTTTACCATATTTATGTTAGTTAGACTTAACATTTTCTAAAATGCCCCCCTCAGATAGTACTCTATATAACAGCAGTGGTGAATTAGGGATGGTTTATTCTAGGAATTCTGACTCTAATGCCATTACATATTTGTATCCTAGATGTTTTGTGTGTAGTATTTTTTTAAAATAGGTTATAGAACTTAGGGAATTAATTATAAAACTACTCTTCTCGTTATTTTCATTATGCTACCGACTTCTGCCAGCTATATAAGTATATCTTCACTTTACCAAAATCTTCAACTTTGAGAGATTTTTCTTTCTCAGTTTTTCCAAAGACTCCATTTTGCTTGAAATCAACATCTAGCACAAGTAAACAAAGAACTGTCCAGGTTTACTAAGAGCCTTTAGCGAATCTTACCACACCAAAGTTATATAATAAAGAGTTTCTGTTTTTCATCGTACTAAGGAAGGTTGAATTTAAAAGATTTAATAAAAACAGTAAGACTGGAGGATTTCTATCAGAATATATGAAAAACCAGATTTCCAAGAGCTAGGATAAAAAGACCACACTCTTATAGAGCAGTAAAAATTGAATTCCTACAGATTCCAAATTGAAGTGCAAATTTGTCTTTAGAATTTACCTGAATGTGTGAATGGAGATGTATCTTACTTACCAACATGGAGATGTGAACTCCATGGAACTTCACATGTAAACAGCTCCTAGCAGAGATAGTCACAAAGAGAAGCCCAAGAAAATAGGTGACTGTAACTCAGCTCATACTTGGGCTTTCCAGTACCCAAATCAGTAAATTGAATCTATAACACTAGTTCCGTTTCTATAAGGAAAATCAACAAAAATTTTTGCATCATCATACTCTAAGGAGCTAATCCCACCCTCTTAAAAAAAGTTACATTCTTGGGGCGCCTGGGTGGCTCAGTCGGTTAAGCCTCCGACTTCAGCTCAGGTCACGATCTCACGGTCCGTGAGTTCGAGCCCCGCGTCGGGCTCTGGGCTGATGGCTCAGAGCCTGGAGCCTGCTTCCGATTCTGTGTCTCCCTCTCTCTCTGCCCCTCCCCCGTTCATGCTCTGTCTCTCTCTGTCTCAAAAATAAATAAACGTTAAAAAAAAAAAATTAAAAAAAAAAAGTTATATTCTTTAATTAATCCCTAAGAACTAAAAGAGCAGCTATAATTAATTTTCACTAACTAAAAAAACTTACATTATAATACAAAGAAATGAAATTTAGCAACATGGCCATCAAAATCATTATTTATTAAATTTTCCAGACTATAACACTTAGGTTTCATACGGATCATTCACAAGGAGTCTTCAGTCCTCCATGCCTATATAATTCCTTGAACTTTTTGTGAGCATAATGTCTGTAGTAATCATATCACACACTTGGATAATGCATAATCCAGAATGCCTCTACCAGTGAAGAGGCACTAAGAGAATTAAAAGACAAAGGGGCTCCTGGGTAAGAAAACACAACTTACTCTAGGGTTAAATTAGGTCAGGCATAGTTCATCAATGTATTGGTGTAGCTATTTCCAGATTTGTTGAGCTCTAGGGACTCATTTTGATTCTGCCCACCCCAAGTACATGTCATTTCATGTCATTTTTAGTAGTTCCTTTATCATTGCCATCAAAATATTTTAGCTGTACTGAAATAAACTTTGTTCAGAGATTCTCCGTAGCCTCCTAGCACCACAACTTGATTCATTTTGTTTCCTCTTCCCGGAAAGTCTCTTCCCTTCTGCCTGTCAGAAATACTGCCCATGTTTAAGGACCAGCTTAAAATTCAACCCCCTTCTAAAGCCCCCACAACTGCTAATCTCTGATGACTTCTGCATCTTTTAAATTCTCACATCATTTTGTTTTCTTAGGTATTTATTGTCTTATTTATCTATAATATTTTTATATGTAAATATTTTATCCACCTACATTACACTATTCTGAAACACAAATTATGTTTTGTAATGCTTTGTGTACCAAACATTGCCTAACATATTGCCTATTTTGGTAGTTATATTTGTTGACTGGTTGGTATAATTTATTACTTTCATGCTAATTTACCTTTTCTACTGTTTCTCAAGAAAAAAAACCCTTATAGATCCAAATTTGGAAACCCCATTCTGAGCTACTTTACAAAACTCTCATTTGTACAGTCATGACATCACATGTCAGTAAGTGCATGTTGGTACTGGAATTCATGGCAACAGTTACTAGGGAGTATTCAAAATGATCCAAGATATTAATTTTTAGAAATTATTGGTGAGATTATACAAACAATATTAAAATCCTCATAAAACTCTCAGATCCTAAAGAATTCTACTAAAGTATTCCTCCCTGTGAGAAACACTATTTTAATAAATCCTCGACTACTCTGAATTGTAGGATGAAAAGAAAATTTTATGGTAATTATGACAAAATATATTCAAAGTCTTAAACAACTATATATACATACATACACACACACACACACACACACACACACATATGTCTGTTTTTTTATAAAGTTTTTTATTTTATTTATTTATTTTTATTTTAGAGAGAGAGAGCACACAAATGGGAGAGATGAGCAGAGGGAGAGAGAGTCCTAAACAGGCTCCACACTCAGCATGGGGCCCAACTCAGGGCTCAATCCCACAATCCTGGAATCATGACCTGAGCTGAAATCAAGAGTCAGACACTCAACTGACTGAGCCACCCAGCTGCCTCAAAAATATATACATTTTTTATTGATCAATTTTACTTCTAGAAAACACATTCCAAACAAAGATGTACACAAACAGTTAGCTACAAGGATATTCATTATAGAATTAAAATATATGTAAAAATATTTAAAAACCTAATTAACCAAAAATAGGTGATTGGTAAAATAAGTTGTACACCATACAACGGAGCCATTAAAATGTGTGTTGTACAAGAATATTTAATGAAATGGAAAGATGTCAATATATTGTTATATGAGAAAAGAATTACATAATTATATTTTAAAGTACTAGAAATATAAACTTCAAATGTTGATTATGATTATGATATGAGATAATCATATTTACAGATTTCCAAATTTTCTATAGTGAGGATGTAGTACTCTTGTGTAAAGAATTTTAAAAATGTTAAGGCATTAAAAATTTAAGTAAATATCTAGCCAGTACCTAAGAATTGCTCATTAGGGTCACATAGTTTACAGCCAAGAAAAATATATTATGTAACCTTTTGAATTAATCACAAGACAAACTAAAGAAAGGATCTCCCATCTTGATGGCTTTTTTAGGGAAGTGTATGAATATCATATTGCTAAAGCCAACCAATGAGATAAGACTATGGGAAGAATATTCCTTCCCAGCATTGTTTGTGCCTCACAGCTCTTATTTATTTTTGTTTGTAGGTCCATGGGAAGTGTATGTGTAAGCACAACACAGCAGGCACCCACTGCCAACACTGTGCACCATTATACAATGACCGCCCCTGGGAGGCAGCTGATGGCAAAACAGGATCTCCTAAAGAGTGCAGAAGTGAGTACCAAGCCCACAAGACTAAAAGCCTTCTTTGTAAAGTAAACTTATCTCTGGACTCCTTGGTCTCTAGAAATACAATATAAAGTGGTGGATGACAGGCACTGTAACCTACACAAATATAGCCCATATCACTGCCCACTAAAACCTCCACCATTGGAAACAATTGCTGCTTGCAAAGTTGCCAGTATGACTATTTTACCAACAACGTGTTGCCCAATGCTTGGATGCTTTGCAGAATCTAAGCACCCTTCTTGAGAAGTTGACATAATAAAAACATAGCTAGACACAAGAGCAACAGGAGGATTATGGCATACAATTACCCTCACAGCTGAAATACTGAATTATAACCATGAAAATAGCTATCTCCAGTTCGGTTCTCAAAACAAACCTATAAAGCAGATGGTGTTAATCCCATTTTAGAGACCAGGAAATTGAGGCTCAGTAAGATTAAGTAACTTGCCAAAGTTAGTAAATGATTTTCAGGACTTGATCACAGTTCTTCAGACTCCAAATTAAATGTTTGTGTTTTTTTTTTTCAATAATGCCTAATGCCTTTCTTTTCACTTATGATACTTGAAATGACAGATCAAATTTGAAATTAAGCCAGTTAGTCAAGAATTGGACTACATTACCAAGGCTAACTTGGGAGTTTCAAGATTAGATAAAAGGGTAAAAAATATGGGAATAAAAACGATTTTTTTCTTTGCAGTTCAAAATGTTCAGACACATACACATGCCCATAACAATGTTTATACTCACAAACTTCAATTTTACAAGGATTTAAAAGGCAAGCACCGTGGGTAACATTGTGGGAAGTCTCTTCCCATACATAATTTGGAATCATAATTGATTTATTTTAGTTTCTAGGAAAAGTAAAGGATTTCCTCTAGGCATAAATCCTGAATTATCTTATATTATGCTTTTTAAAGATTATGAATCTGGTCAAAATATCATAACAACACATCAAGGAAACAATGAAAAAACAATAGCACAAACACGGGTTGACGTCCACGAAAATGTCTGCATTCTTATTCTAAATCACTCATCAAAAGAATCTAAAGAATTTCTCCTAAATTCCTAGAGTGCCATTCCTGGTCCTTTCCACAGACACCAACTGCGTATCTAAAGACCTGTAGAACACAGAGACTTGTCACGTGGTGCTATTGATATTATAAATGACTTAGAGAAATTGTTACAAAAGAAACAATGTGGGTCTCTTCTCTAAAAAAAATTCAGGCTTCTATAGGAAACTATCTTGTACTCACCAGTACATCAATAGCTAAGGAATAGTACTTCATGAAAGACAAATCAATCTACCTGACAAATTCCTAATCCCTGTCCCCATAAGGTTCCTTCTAGGCTTCTCAGTGAGCATGAATTCAGACCTGTATCTGCAATATGAATTTTCATTTTCAAATAATGCCTGACAATGTGGAGTTTTCTAAGCATGGTCAGGGGACCCACAGTGATGACTCTGGTCCTTGGGAAGCAGCAGGAATAGAAATTGTGAAGTGTTACCGTTAAAGGGGGGAGGAAATGGGTAGCCACTCAAATAGTTTTTCCACAATAAATGTCAACCCCAGTTGCTAAGGAAACAGTAACATCTCTGCCTAAGGAGATGGATCTATGCCTTGATGACTTTCAGGCATATCCCAAAACTTAATTATTTTTTAATTAAAAATTACAAAGAAACACTGGAAGGATACACAAGAAACTGAAAAAAAAAAGTAGTAACCTGTTAAAAATAGGGAGGACAGGATACACAGGGATAGGGATACTAGAGTTCTCATTGTCTGCCTTTTATATACTTTATATGTTTTGAGCATGTACTGTGAAAATATGCACTATTTAAAAAACTAAAAATAAATTTTAAAAAATAACACTATATGTTAATTATATTTGAATTAAAAAATTAGCAATCAGCTTACCCTATTTTTAACTGCCTGAATATTAGAGAACCTGTTGTTTTATTTTTAATTATTTGGTTTCCTCCCATGCCTTTTTCCCCCCTCAGCCTGCAAGTGCAATGGGCATGCTGATGCCTGTCACTTTGACATTAAGGTGTGGGAGGCATCAGGTAATCGTAGTGGGGGTGTCTGCAATGACTGTCAGCACAACACAGAAGGTCAGCATTGCCAGCGATGTAAGCCAGGCTTCTACCGGGACCTCCGGAGACCTTTTTCTGCTCCAGATGCTTGCAAAAGTAAGTCAACTAGTGGTTACTGAAAAAAAAAACAAAAAACTTGCTTTGTACAAAAGAGATGAATCTTTCCATCTTTTATATGCTGATCCATGGGAGAGAGGTCATGAAATTCTCAGACAATACACTCACATACACTAGTTCATTTCTTCATTGATAAAAGGCATGAACTTTCAACTTCATAAAAATAATCTCCTTTATCACTCTGCATGAAGTAAAATTTTTTCCCATAGCATCACATTTTGGAAAACTAGATGACCCAAGATAAAAAAAGGATGCTGAAAGAAAGATATATTTACAATAAATTTTTAAATGTTTTACTTATTTTTGAAAGAGCATCAGTGGGGGAGGGACAGAAGATCTGAAGAGGGCTCTGTGCTTACAGCAGTGAGCCCGATGTGGGGCTTGAACTCAGGAACTGTGAGATCATGACCTGAGTCGAAGTCTGACACTCAACTGACCCAGCCACTCAGGTGCCCTTTAAAAAATTTTTAAGGGGATGCTGGGTGGCTTGGTTTGTAGAGCATGTGACTCTTGATCTTGGGATCATGAGTTCAAGCCCCACATTTGGTGCAGAGATTACCAAGAAAAGTGTTTTCTTTTCTTGTAAAATTATCTTAAGACTAAATATATGAGTAGGACTTAGACAATAAGTGAACTCAAACTGATGAAATAAAGAGTTATTATCTGCACTTGGGTCATTCTAGCTTCATCTCTACAGCAAATGTGAAACCTGAAAAACCACAGGTTTTCATATCATTATGAATATACTTTGGTTGACACTGCCTTAATGTACCCCTGTATTACAGACTAATTTAGAACATAACAATAATCCCCTACCTTCCCCAAAACACCATAAAATGGATTTTGCTTTTTTGTTAGCATAATTCCAAGAAGACGTTTATATGAAAAAAGAGTAGAATTTAAAAGATCTGCTCAATTAATGAGACATTATCTGAAACACGTGACTCTGAAGGGCACAGTCAGAGCTTAAGGAGATGTCCAATGTGGATGAATAGCTCATCTAACTACATGAGTAGCTATACATCTATCAACTCAGAAATTATTAGACGACAAAAACCACTCAAGACTGTTAATGGAGATTGATGATCATGCATTTCCTTTCCCCACCAAGGACTCCATGTTCTGGCTCAAAAACAGTGACAGGAAGGGAGCAATACAATGGGAAAGAATCATTTAAAAAAATCTTGCCTTTTTTTAATTTAAAGGAAAAAAAATCTATTGCTCTTGAAAAATACATATTTTTAACATCAGACAGGAGATATCTACATGAAATTTGAGTGCTCTTGCTTGTTACAAGCTTTCTCTCTTAAATTGTAGAAGACAGAAGGTGGCACAGCTCACTTTCAACATTGAGCCCAAAATTTAGATTTGCATCTTAATATTTCTCTGAGAATTCCATTTTACTCCTGCTCCTTTCATTTGAATAGGTTTTGAACAGATCTGGAATAGAAGCTTTCCCTGATCCTTATGGTTATGTGATCTTATGCCAGCTATTAAAGCTGTTTGGATTTTGATTTTTTTTCTCCCCATAGGGTGGTAATGAGAATTATATAAAATAAAGTATGTAAACTATTTAGCACATTGCCTTTATAGAAAGCTCTCAAGAAATGGAAACTAGCATTATAATAGCTATTATTGTCCTATAAGATAGAAGGTGGGAAATAATGCTACAGAATTTCTACTATTTATTGATTTAAAATACTTTATGTCAAAGATAATTACATCTTTAAAATCCACAGTACCTTGGGAAATAAAATAAAGACCCAGCCCCAAGTGCTCAATGAAGGGTCTGCTTATAAAATTGCTTAGACTCACAATATATTCAGTCCTAATACCATTTTCTACAGGATATATTTAAATAGATAGAGCAGTGCCTTGCTGGCTTAGTCTCTAGAACATGCGACTCTTTTTTTTTTCTTAATGTTTCTTCACTTTTTTGAGAGAGAGAGAGAGAGACAGAGAGAGAGAGAGAGACAGAGAGCAAGCAGGGGAGGGGCAGAGAGACAGGGAGACAGAATCTGAAGCAGGCTCCAGGCTCTGAACTATCAGCACAGAGCCCGATGTGGGGCTCGAACCCATGAACTGTGAGATCATGACCTGAACTGAAATTGAACACTTAACCCACTGAGCCACCCAGGTGCCCTGAACATGCTACTTTTAATCTCAGGGTCATGAGTTAGTTCAAGCCCCACGTTGGGTATAGAAATTACTTAAAAATAAAAGTTTAAAAAGAAAAGATATATATTTTAAAATATATAATAGATAGATATGTATATATGTGTATTGCATATCCTCAGACCACTAGTAGAAATGTCTAAAAATGAGAATGTACTAACTACTAAGCAAATAATATAGAAAAGGAATTTATCATTGAGTAACTTAGATAAGGTAACTCTCTTGTTGGACAACAGGCAACATTTTTCTTTTTGTTGCTTTTTTAAAAAAGTTTATTTACTCATTTTGAGAGAGAGAGAGAAAGAGAGAAAGCAAGGGAGAGGCAGAGAGAGAGGGGGGAAGAGAATCCCAAGCAGACTCCACACTCAGCTCAGAGCCTGACATGGGGCTTGAACTCACAAATATGACATCATGACCTGAGCTGAAATCAAGAGTTGGATGCTTAACTAACTGAGCCACCCAGGCACCCCAATGGGGAACATTTTCAAATACGTTTTCAAAGATACTATTAAATAGCATTGACTTGAAACACTATGTTGTACAATGTACCTAACATGTATTTGTTCATTCAAACACTCAATGTATATATATTGAGTGCCTATTGAGTGCCAAGAGCTAGGGACACATCAGGGAACTAAACAAAGTTCTTTAACCATTAAAAATAGAAATAGAAAAGGTTTGGGGCACCTGAGTGGCTCAGTCGGTTAGGCATTGGACTTCCGCTCAGGACATGATCTCGCAGTCTGTGAGTCAAGCCTCTCATTAGGCTCAGTGCTGACAGCTCAGAGCCTGGAGCCTGCTTCGGATTCTGTGTCTCCCTCTCTCTCTACCCTTCCCCAGCTTGCACGCACGCGCTCTCTTTCTCTCTCTCTCTCTCAAAAATAAATAAACATTAAAAAATTTTTAAAAGAAATATAAAAGGTTTATTGGCAGACCTGCAGCCAAGATAAATACCTTTTAAAATTTTTGTTTTGTTTCTTTTTGTTACTGTGTTATGTTCAAGCTATGGCTCATATTCTTACAAAATATAAAAAGGTTGCCAGCTCTAGCTTTTTAAATCCTAGAGAGCTTTTTAAATCCTAGAATTTTAAATTCAGAATTTTACAAAAAGATCATGAAAAAGGAGATTAGTTAAAAAGTGGCTCCTTGTTAATGATCACTACTTTACTTATACAACTCTTTTAGAGACTTGTACAAAAAAAAAAGAATTTACAGGTTTTTGTCCCCAAACTACCAGTTCTATAAAAACATAAGCAAAATGTGAGAATGTAGCTAAAACTAACAACACATAAGAGAGACACAGTCTTTTCACAGTGTTTATTTATGTGAGAATTTGTGTAAAAGTATATATGTCTGTCTTATAGGTGTTTATGTAAGCAAATAGTGGTATGTATGTGTGCACATGTATGTTAGATCACGAAAGTATGCTCAGTATTGTGTTAGAGAGTGTGGAGGGAGCTCATAGGAGGAGCATTTAACAAGAGTTGAATGTTTTGGGGTGCCTGAGTGGCTCAGTTGGTTAAGCATCTGACTCTTGGTTTTGGCTCAGGTCATGATCTCATAGTTCGTGAGTTCAAGCCTGCATCGGGCTCTGTGCTGACAGTGTGCAGCCTGCTTGGGATTCTCTCCCTCTCTTTCTGTTCCTTCTCTGCTTGTACTTTCTCTCTCTCTACATAACAAATAAACTTTAAAAAATTAATTAAAAAAACAAGTTGAATGTTTTGAGTTTTGATATAAAACCTGAGGCCTGAAGTTTAATAGGAATCAACAAGCACGGTTAAGTTTATTCCTAGTGGAGAAAACAACCAGAGCCAAAATGGAACAGAAGGACAAAGAACATAACATACTTTGAGAACTGAAAAAAATTCAGAATGGCCATAAAGGCAAGAAAGAGGGGGGAAGGCAACAACACAAAAGGGAATGAGAATAGTAGAAAATATGGGTGGTTGCCTGGTGTCCTCATCTTTGACAGTGAAATGAAGCTGACTGCACTACCCACAAGTGGTTGAAAATCAACCAATAAATATCATTTAGCATAATTTTTCATGGGCCCTACCAAGTTGATATTTATAGGCATTATCTAAGTATTAGAAGACCTAAATAAAGCACCAAAGCCATTTCAGTGAAAACATCAAGACCACATTATTACATTAAAAAAAAAAACACCTGAAATATTATGAGGTATTTAGAACATATTTGCCTGACTTACTCAACTCTTTAAGTTGTCATGAGATTCTGAAAGACTGAAAGATAGAAAATACTACTGCTAAGTGAAATTGCTAATCACTCCTAAACAAATACCTTCATAGTATTTAATGCACCAAGTAAGGAAGTTATGAAAATAACTGATACCAATTTAGTCCTTCTAGCGTAATTGTAGGTGGTAGATGGATTAGTAGGGAAGATCCATATTTCCTTCTTTCCTTCTCCGGACAGCCCCCTGATCCGCTGATTAGACAGCTGAGGAAAGCATATCCCCATTCATTCTATCGCTATTCTGGCATATGTTTGGGACAAGATATCTGTGTCAACTTCCCTAGCATGGATTTCTTTACCGGCACCTTCTTCCAGAATATTATTCTTTCTGTTCTTCTCTCACCTTTTCTGAACCAGGGGGAGCTCCCAATACTTATTCGTACATCCAGTTCTTTTCTCTACCTTCATACTCTCTGTAATATATTGTTTGATTGTCAACATGTTTGGTAGAGTTTTCATTTTTTTATCTAGTAATATTTTCATATCATTGACTATCTCCTTAACAGATGTGTCTATGTACCACCTTCAGAGTTATTGACTTTGACAAAGTTTATGATAAATTTACTAATATGGTAACATTTACTAACGTTACAGTGTACCAGATTTCATGCTAGATGCTGATAGAGATATTGCTGTAACTAGAACTTTTCCCCCATTAGTTCCTACTTTTCTGAGGAAGGTAGTATCAAGAAAACAAGTCAATATTATGATATGATATTAAAAAATTTAAACTATCTCAGTGTGTGCTTATATCAACATGTACAATGTTATTCAAAATAACAATTTTATTATATTTATTCTACTGTGCTTACCAAGGCGGAAAAGTAACCTGCAACTCAGTGTGTGGTCCATAGGCCAGCCCCGTTGGCATCATTCAGTTGCTGATTAGAAAATACAGAACTTCTTATCCCATCCCAGACCTAATGAACCAAATATGCACTTTAACAAAATTCCCAGATGACTGTATCATACTAAAGTTTAAGATTGCTTCAGAATGCTTCTCTTCTCCCTCTCTCTCTCTCTCTCTCTGTCTTTTTAAGATTTTATTCTTAAGTAATCTCTACACCCAATGTGGGGCTTGAACTCACAACCCCAAGAACATGAGTCTCTACCGACTGAGCCAGCCAGGCACACTCAGAATGCTTTTCAACAAAGGTTAAATGCATCTTAGCACTTACTCTACAGTTAAGTCGGCTAGAATATCCTACCATTCCCAGAACATCCAAGTTAGCCAAGATTTGCATTTCTATTTGTATGCATATGAACTTAGAATTTATAAAAATGAATTACATAGAGATGTACTGATTAAAAAATAGAAAACTGGATGAATATTTTTCCGTAGTGCAGCATTTTCCAAAGTTTGATTCATGCAACACTAACTCCATGAGATGTCAATAGGAATTAGATAAGGAAAATTTTTTCTATGACTTTCAAAATTTAAGAAATGATGAATTAATCAAGTACTTATTCAGGATTTCTCTGAGCATTTCATATGCTAATAATGTTCATTATAAACCTCCTATAAAACTTTGAGGTGTGTCTCTCAGATTTAACCAAAGAATGCTTTTTTTACAGAGTGTCTAAGGAGCCAAGATAAATACCTTTTAAAATTTTTGTTTTGTTTTCTTTTTGTTACTGTGCTATGCTCAAGTTATGCCTAATATTGGAAAATGCTGGAAAATACTGCTATTATATAGTGACATATCTATGGAAAGACTTCACTTGGGAAGATATATCCTAGAATATTCCTTCTGTATATTTCTTCCTCATTTCTAAGTGCTAGAGCCTACAACTGTATATCAAGGAAATAGTAAACCTTCTATTTCCATCAGTGAAATAATCACAAACAGAATATTAAGTAAGGCAGGGCAATATAGTCTGTTGGACTTCCAGAGATGATTTATGAAAACATCTCTCCCTTATTTCCTAGTTATCTTCTCAGGAGCTGGAACCACTGAAAACCTGAGGCAGCAGCCCAGACAAAATTTACTAGAAGTATATAAATTATACCTCAGTTTAGCTCAGGAAACACTTACAGAGTGCCTCCTCTATGCCAGGCATTGCGGTAAGCACTAGGTCTGTAAAGATAAAAAGGTCTTCCCTAAGAGATCTTTAATTCTATATGGGGAGAAATTTAAGTAACAGATTATTTCAATATACTGTGGTGATGGTGATGATATAATAAATAACAGTTGACATTTATTGAGTGCCTACTATTCTCTGTTTACTGTTCAAAAGGCTGTATATGTATTAGCCTTTGTATATGTATTAACTGCCACAAAAGCTGTTTGATGTTGGTACTATTATCCCCACTATATGAGCAAATGCAATGAAAGGGATACATCAAGCTTCTTAGAGTGTAGGGTAGGGTGAAAGCAATTAAGGGAAGACTTCCTTGAAGAGATGCCTCTGATACTTCTTTGGTGGCTGTTTTTATTTTTTCCTCTAAAAGTACTGAAACACAATATTTGTACTACTTTCTAATCAATGATTGCCTTTGTTGACTTTAATGAGTTGATCTAGAAAATAAAATGAACTGATGTTATTCTTCCTCACAGATTACATATATATACATTTAACAGAATACTTACCTGGACACATTTTTCCATCCAACAAATACTGGTGACATTAATCTTCAGACTCTGTTCACAGTTAGGTAGCTAACTCTCTGCCAAATAAGCCAAGGATTTATTGGCTCCATTGATGTTCCAGGCTATTTTTCCCTTCCACTCTCCTGACAAGCTCTATGCTGAATGCTATTGTCCTTACATATACATTTTTTAGTTGATGGTGATAAATTCATCAGACCTGAATAAAAAGAGCTCTAAACCAAATCTACTGGCCAATAGATTTATAATTAAATCATCTCTGTTCTCACTTCCTCTTTATTACAATCTTAAGTAGGATCAACTCTGGGACACAAACAATCAACAACACATTTCCATAGCCAAGAAAGCACTTTGAGGATTCTAGAGATGTTTGTTTTTTTAAGACTAGTAGAGATCATTGGAACTAAATTTATTTCTACAACTCAGAAAAAAAAAATGTAAAGGACAGTGCATTTAAGGTCTGTAAACACAAGGGAAAATGTGAATCTCTCCAGCTGAATCTAGAGTTGAGAGGAGAATGGAGGCTCAGACCAGCTGGTTGCTAAAGTACAGAAGTAAAATGGAAAATATAATTATCACTGTGTACTAAGATACTTTGAAGAACACTGTCTCTATGTTTTAAAAAAGCAGTCTCTTTTACAGTAACTCACTTGAAATATTGAATGTCACTTATGTACCTGTTGTATCCTATCACCTAAGTAGATTTTCCTTTGGCAGACATATTAAAAATATGAGAATGACCTCACTGAACTGTGGTGTGCTAGCTTTCTAGGGAGGGAAAATGCCCAGATTTATAGCATTGGCCAATTTCTATGGTTTAAGTATTTCCCCCATGGTCAATTTCAAGCTATCAGATCATTTTCAAATCAGGAACTCAAATAGACTCATACTCTATACCACAAGTGGAATGGTTTCCCTCCTTTGAAAGAAGTCTTGACTCCACCTTCACAGCTTCTTTCTCTGATCTCAAGCACTACTCCAATCTAGTCATTGGTTCCCCAACCCGTGTATGGATCAGAATCACTTGGGAGCACTTACTGAAAATATAAACTCTCAGAGCCTTTCCCTAGATCTTCTGAATCAAAATCTCCAACAGGGATCCGGGGCAGATATCTGTTTTTTGTTTTTGTTTTTGTTTTTGTTTTTTGTCTTTAAAAGCAAGGTTGGTGATTCTGATTCAGCCTTTTGGTTTCCTGGCCAGCAATTGAGAACCATTACATATACCATTGTTTCTAATGTGCGCTCTGTTCACTTCCATCCTTGAATGAAAGATTTTGAGCTAAGAATCATCTATAACTCAATCTGCTCACTGAATTAGCCATAACTCTTGACAGAAAATCCTAAAGGATTACTAAAACTCTTGACTAGACATTTTTCCTGACTCAATGATAGATATAAATGCTCAAAAGCTTTCATGTCACTTATCTTTCCCTCTTAAGAATGTCTAACTTAGAACCTCTGCTTTTCTCAAAAAAAAAAAAATTATGGCAGATTTCTAAGATACTGTTTTTCATGCAACAGTTTCAAAATAAATATCTAGCAATTCCATTCAGAGAACTCCCTCTTGTTCATAGTATATACATTGATTTACCATAAGTACCTCATATTTTAGAGTTCATTATTGTGTAATAAGACTGGAATTTATAATAAAATTAACTTACCACTACATTGACAATTTACTTTTACTTCTGTATTTACATATTTCAGAATGTGCACTAAACTACTATAAGTATGTTATTGTGTTGGATTTAAATAATCGTTGAATGTAGTTCTTCATGAAGCCCCATTCTCCCCCCGACCTTTTAACACCAAAGAATATCTTAAATGTTAGATTCATGGGAAATTGGGTGTGAAATATTGACAGCTATTCTATGACACCTCTCTACAGAAAATTTCCCTTACATACACACACATGTTCCCATACAACACATCGTTTGAAATATATGTTTGAAGAAATGACTTATAGAATAGGATAGCTCTTGGGGCACCTGGGTGGCTCAGTAAGTTAAGCGCCTAACTTCAGCTCAGGTCATGAGCTGGTCTGTGAGTTCAAGCCCTGTATCAGGCTCTGTGCTGACAGCTCAGAGCCTGGAGCCTGCTTCGGATTCTGTCTCCCTCTCTCTCCCCCTTCCCTGCTCACACTCTGTCTCTCTCTCTCAAAAATAAATAAACATTAAAAAAAATTTTTTTTAAAGAATAGGATAGCTCTTTGTTTTAGGAAACAGCCAGTTAGTTCCTTTACAATAAATTTTTGGCTTTTATGTTATGACACATTTTTAACTATTGCATCGTCTCTCTCCATATTTAAAGAAAAATCAGCAAATGGAAAAGAAAGCAGAATTTATTCCCTGTCAAAGTAAACAACCTCTTGAAAAACTGACATGCCCTTCCTTCCTCTCTGGCGGTCCAAAATAAATGTAGTCTGTTGCCTTTCAGCAAAGAGTGAACAAAAATAAACTTGGTCCTTCTGCCCTAAAACCCAAACCAAGTGTTTACCAAGATACCATTTTGTTACTTGGTTACCGTTACCCTGACTAGCCAGCTATCTTTGTAAAGAGCTCAGTCATCCATCCAAATCTATCTTTTTTTCCTTCTTGCTTTTTTTCTTCTTCTTTTCTTCTTTCTGTCTTAGGTGAAAACTGCTCAACTGATGGAAACACAGTGTCTAGAATGGGTGACTCTCTTGCTGCAGACTATCTTTCCATCCTTCACAGTCAACTCAAATATCACCCTCTCATCATGCTCCCAAAGAAGAATTTCTGTGTTTGTCTGCTTGCTTGTACCTCTATTTATTAATTATTTCATTCTACCTCTAGGATGGTTATACTTTCCCTTCAAATTGTATCAGAAGTAAAAATTTTTAAATAATTAAATCCAGGATACCTTACCACATTTAGGAGCCCATAGCACTTCCCCACTTTTCATTGTTGTACCTATGTTCCAGTCCGTATCAGAAAAGGATTGTTTCCCAAGGGTCCTTAAAGTCTCTTCCTATAGTAGCTTAGTGGGCTTTTTCTTTCAAATTACAGTTTCAGCAAAACCACATGAGTCCATTTTATGTCATATAAACAACTTAGACATTCCTGTTTTATGCTGAAAGCAACTGTGAATGATTTCAGCATAGAATCAATATGAAGTAACTGTTTTTGAAAACTTTAAATAGAACCAGTCACTTGGCAATCATAGTTGGGAAACTTTAATGTCAGCTTTAAAAAAATCTAGGATGTAAAACCAGAGGGTTAAGAAATGGAAAAGATAGAGAAAAATACATATATCATAATGTAGTAATCATACTGGGACTATCCCTTAAAAAGATCAAATGACATAAATTAAAATCGCCCCTCAAAAAGGAGAAATTTTATGAACTGATGAATAATAAAAGTCAGTCAAATTTGGGAAGAGAAGTGGGAGAGATCATGAGATTCTCTACGATGTTTCCAAAACAAAGTGTAATTCACTGAATAAACAAACAATACACCATTCTGTGTTTCATGAGGACAAGCAATAAATAATCAGGCAAATAATTATGAAATATCAAAACTCTCAGAAAGCCTGGACAAAATTAGATAGGGTACGAAGAAGAGAAGTAGCATTTGTTGAATGGCTACTATGGGCCAGACACTGTGCTGGGCAATTTACATAACTTACCTCATTTAGCAATCTTTAGGAGTTAGGTGGTGACTTTTATATTTTACAAATGAGGACACTGAGGCTTAAATTAATTATATAATTTGTTCAACTTCACACAGCTGGTCAGAGGCAGGGCTGGGATTTGAACCCAGGTTTGTCTGACCTTAAAGACTGATCCAAATACACACAGAGATCTCAAGAACTTGATTCTACACTGTGGTCTGGTGGATGAAAACAAAATGAGTTTTTAAATGCAGAAATGAGTGAACATATGTATTAGAACCAAATATAGTTTTTAAAGGCCCTAACCTCTTGAAAAAATGTATTATCATACATTGCCATGTAAAGTTTGAACTTCAGGAGCTGCATTTATCTTAAGGAATCTTCGTACAGGAAAGATGGAGCTAACTGAAGAGTGTTCCACATGGGCCAACACAACAATCAAGAAAACAGAGATACTAATGAACAAATATGAAAGAGGCTAAATAGTCTCAACTCAACTAGGAAACTGCTCAAGAAGAATACAACAACTTTCTTCAAACACTCAAAGGGTGTAAGGGGACATAGGGAGTGGCAAAACGTAATTTACTGCCCTAGAACAAAGAGTTGTAATTAGATATAATTGGATGAAAGTGAGGAAAAAAGATTGATTAATGTGAAAAAAAATTTCACTGCCAGTGAAAGGCATTTATGGGTGGGGAATGTCCCCTACAGAGTTACAGAGTTGGAATAAAGAACTTTTATCACAAATAATAAATAATAAAATTTGACTGAGTGAAGCATTAAATGTAGGGAACCGTCTTGCACTAGGAAAATTCAGAATAATCTGTTCTGTTTAACCATTTCAGTTTTCTCTGGATTTGGGGTGTGTGTGTGTGTGTGTGTGTGTGTGTGTGTGTGTGTGTTTTCTATTTCTAGTATCTTAGGATTGCAATGCTGTGGTGCTAAAATACTAAAAACCTATAAAAGAAATAATATGACCCTTTTAGGAGATTCATCTAAACATATTTCATGGCTGCCACTCATTCCAAGGCACATTCATTCAACAAAGATTGAATCACTAAAATGGTTCAGCATGGTCCTAGGCCAGTCATCTCTTTGGATACAGAGATGAAAAGATGTGGTTTCTACCTTCTGGGCCTTCACAGTGTACTATATAGATAGCAGGGAGGTGAAAAATCATAAAGAGATTAAACTGGAGGCCAAAAGACTATCAATCATTAACAAATATTCATTAAGTGACTATAATTCATCCATTTTTTAAAAACTCAAACAGATTTACTGGTGGCAGTCCCATCCTATTCACTGTATATATACAATAAAACAGAGTCCCTAATTCCATGGAAACAGACTATAAATAAATTTATCCAAGTAAATATGTAATTTAAAACTATAATAAGTGTTATGAAGAAAAGGGTACCATGATAGATTTTAGCAGGGATGAACCACATCAGTTGAAAGGAGAAGACAGATGGGGTCAGTAAGCATTCTTTATCCAAAAGAAAAAGGAGTTAGGGATGACTACAGTTCCTGGCTAGGCACTTGGTTAGATGGTGGCTGAGTAGAATGGAAATACAGAAGGCTTTCTTCAACAAAAAGATAATGATGTTTGATATAACCAAATTCCTCAAAGCAAAATACCGTGTCTAAAATTATACTTAAAAGTCTTCCTGTAACAAAATGTATCTCTACTCTCAAAAGTACTTTCTGCAGTTTTAACTGAAGTAGCAACTCACGAAAATAAAATTAGCTATTTAGCCATCTAAGATCTTTTAGATATACCCAGGAATAAATAGTAACTGGCTCAGTTACAACTAGTAAACAGGAAAAGAATGATACAGAAATCAAATTGAGGGTCTGAGTAGTGGTCACATAGTAAAGCATTAAAAATAAAGGGTATGTCTTTTGTATTTATTTGCACTCATTTAAAGTATATAGAAAACACAGGAAATATACTTAAATACCTTACTTTTTCTTAAAGCATTGGATTTCTTTCAGTGTGGGATGTACAATAACTCAAGAGACATTGCATTTCAGTAAGTGAAAGGCAAGTCTTAATTTTTCTTATTAGATTTATTCTAGCATATAATTTTATTTCAAATTAATATTCATCTTGAATATTGTTAAACTAGCTATCTTTGAACACAATGCATATCATATATAAAGGATGAATTTAAAAAATGGGCAATTACCTTTGTTTATAACGTTTTCTTTATTTTCCTATAGCTGTTTGTCCACTAGCAAAAATAATTGATAGTAGAAGGAGAAAACAGTACCCAAAAATGTAGAAGACTTCATTTTATATTAATTTAACTGCACACTTGATACAGTAGTAACAAATCATACTGCCTCTTTTCTGTTTAGAGCTACCTCTCAGTCATTGTCTTGGTCATAGCTCCAGTTCCAAGAACCTCAGCAGGCAGCTGGGCAGCTTTTGAAATGATTTTGATATTTAAAATTCCCCATCAGAAATTATGTAGGACCTTGGCCTTTTCAGGGGAAGATGGTGTTGGGAGGCTGGGAGGCTCTGTTGAAGGAGTGGCTACTGGGCAGTGGTGAAAGCCCTTGACAAGCTGCTGCTTTCCCAGCTGAGGGCCTTGAACTTTGAGTTCTGTTTTTAGAAAAGCTAAATCAGGAGCAAATACTTTGAGGGTGTTTTGCTCCCAGCGTAGCTTTTACTAGCAGAATAGCAAAAGCTACAGCCATCAGGTAATAGTAAGGAGTCCTGGCAATTTTTAAAAGGTGTACGATGCTGAACTCAACTGGTTGTTTCTGCAGTAAGCTTGGCATCGTGGACCACTCTCTGAATGAAAGATCTGCAAATGACTTCTGGAGTTGTGGTGAAGGTGGATTAAAGAGAGAAGGCAGTGAAAGCTTTAGCAACTTCATCAGAATAAAGGAAGCCATAACTCTCACATTTTGTCCCTGGCCATCTTGTACTCATGTTTACATACTTATTATGTTCATGTAGATTCACAGCTGGGACTCTAGTCCTAAATTACATGGTGCAATATCTCCCTATAAGCAGCAGGATCATGGATCAAGACCTACTCTTTTTCAATATGCTCTCACCCACAAAAGGAGAGTAAGAGCAGATGAATTTATTTTATCCAAAGAAAGGAACATGCAATAGGAGGCTAACCTAATTCTGTAAGACAAAGTAGGCAAGAAAGCTGTTTGCCACCAAATTCCTCCCAGATGCAAAGTGAGGAATTTCAGGATATTTTGGAAACCAATCAAATTATTAAAATTTCTTTTAAAAACAATCCATATCTGCACTAAGGTAGTTGTTGCTGTTTCCTCTGTGTTCCCATGCACCCCGGGGGGGGGGGGGGTACTCAATATAGCATTTACTGTCTGTAATTATTTATTTGCATATCTCTCTTGATTCACTGAAGAGCTAGTTGTGACTCTGTATTCCTCTTTATATCTTCAGGTTCTAGCAAAGCTCATGTTAACACTAAACTTCAAAAACTCTTTGGCAAAGGTGTGAATGAATGAATGAATGAATGAGTGAATTAGTGAATGAACGGTGGACTTTTAAAAACTAGTATGTTGATGATGCCTGACTGGCTCAGTTGGTAGAGTATATGACGCTTGATCTCAGGGTCATGAGTTTGAGCCCCACGTTGGGCACAGAGATTACTTAATAAAAAAAAAAAATTTTAGCCAGTATGTTTCAGCCAGATAATAACAGTCATTCTCTGAGCATTTGATGTACTAACTGCCTGATACATTGCTAAATATATACAATATCTCATTCAGTCCTCATACAGGAACGCTATGGCATATGTATTATTAATCTTGCTCCATCAATAAGAAAAGGGAAACTTGAAGAGGTTAATTTCACAAAATCCTGTAAAGAATCACCCTCATAAACCAGAATTTGGACTCATGAGCCTGACTTTTAAGTTTGTATTACACCACCTTTGTTTTATTTTCTGTCTTCCTAAAAGATCTTACAGGCAATTTCCAATCAAGCTGTATTGTGATTGAAACAATTATTAATTTCAGAGCCATACACATAAACAAGGTTGTTTAAAAATGTGTTCATCCATTATTTCATGAACAGTATGTTTTCTGGTAGAAGTTACTCCAGAACAGCCTCATGTCCTAACTCTTCTCTGCAAATGCTCATAGAGAGCCAGTGTTTCACATAATAGATGTACTTCTGCAAACAAATATCTGTAAATAAAATTTGGATAATATTTAGCAATTTTATATTCGTTATTTGAAAAGAACCTGTCATGAAATCTTTTGTAAAAGTACCCATTTCCCTCACCTGTTTTGAATATTTTGTATTATTATTTTAGGTTTTCTTATAACAGGACACATCAGTACAGAATGTATTATTTAAAAGTAGTCATTTGCATTATTTTTTTTTAAATTTTTTTTTTTTAATGTTTATTTATTTTTGGGACAGAGAGAGACAGAGCATGAACGGGGGAGGGGCAGAGAGAGAGGGAGGCACAGAGTCAGAAACAGGCTCCAGGCTCTGAGCCGTCAGCCCAGAGCCCGACGCGGGGCTCGAACTCACGAACCGCGAGATCGTGACCTGAGCTGAAGTCAGATGCTTAACCGACTGAGCCACCCAGGCGCCCCAGTAGTCATTTGCATTATTAAAGAAACCTTGTGACATTATTTAGGAATTTAAAATGATACTTTTAATAACTTTATTCTGTCAATTTGGTTGAGAGAGCAGCAGTGGGCAAGTGGTTTGGGGAAAAGGTTTGGGAGGGATGAAAATTATTCCAATAATGAATCATTTAATACCTAGACAGGACATCTGGCTGCCACTCAAAGCACCATTTTAGCTTTTTTATTTTTAATGTTTATTTATTTTTAAGAGAAAGAGAGCACGAGAGGCGGAGAAGTAGAGAGACAGAGGGAGACAGGGGATCCAAAGCAGGCTCTATGCTGTCAGCACAGAACCTGACACAGGGCTCAAATCCACACACTGTGAGATCATGACCTGAGCCAAAACCAAGAGTCGAAGACTGGAACAACTGAGCCACCCATGCGCCCCACCATTTTGGCTTTTAAAGACAATTCACCATAGCTGTACACACCAAAAATTATAATGAAAGAAAAATAAGTTCAGAATGACAGTATATGATAATAGTTCAATCTTTACTATTCTATTGTCTTCCAACAAGAAGACAAAGCTGATGGAAGGATTTAGGTACGCCAACTGGGTTGTAACTGACATTCATCGTAATGAATATGTAAAAGGTTAAGTGCTTGGGTTGCACTTTAGAATCAACAGCCAATGAGAAATATATGTTGAAGAATCAGAACCTCAACCAGAATTTAAGCAGAACCTTTTTTTCCCCCAAGCAAGATGAAAATATATTTCCATTTTGGAAGAAAATAAGAAATGTAGATTATGTGTCAAATATTGACTGTTTCACAAACTTCAGGAGAGAGGTATGCAAGGCAAGCCTTGGTGTGCAGTTTGAAAAATATGCTGTGAAAGGTGTCAGTGCCATCTGCCTGGAGCTAGTTCTGCATAGTTTCCAAATGGTATTTTTATCTTGTAATTATGCAAAAAGTCACATTGACAGAAATCCACAGCACATGTGATAGAATCACATGAAATATGTGTAAGTTTTAAAGTATATGGTAGTACACAGAGGTCAAATCCTAAAAAGGCTTGAATTTTCTATTAGAGTAAAAGATAATGGTGACAGTGGAAAACCAAAGATTACAATAGGTGGAAGTCTAAGACGTCTTTCTTCTGGCTCCCTTATCTGCTGTCAAGAACCAAGCTGACTTAGGTGCATCTGGGTAGTTCAGTCAGTTAAGCATCCGACTTCAGCTCAGGTCATGATCTCACAGTTCACAGGTTTGAGTCCAATCAGGCTCTGTGCTGACAGCTCAGAGCCTGGAGCCTGCTTCAGATTCTGTGTCTCCCTCTCTCTCTACCCCTCTGCCTCTCGCACTCTGTCTCTCTCTCTCTCTCTCTCTCTCTCTCTCAAAAATAAATAAATATTTAAAAAATTTTTCTTAAAAAAAAGAACCAAGCTTAGAACTGAATATTGCAGTAACTATTGGTTTAGTCATCTCAAAATGATGCACTGTTTATATTGGATTATGTGATCTCATTTAGTATCATCACATAGCACTTTGATACATTTTGGTACATTTTGTGGTACATATTATATAACTCTCCAAGTTCTTTCCTAGGTAATTAATTAATTAAGAACAAATAACAAATCAACAATGCCTTACTAACATGAGAGAAATATTAGTCATCCACTTTCATAAGCTAGAAATGTTAAAATGTTCCTCAATTTCTATTTGTTGCTCAACAGTTTCTTCTTCCTCCTCAAATGACCTCCAAATACTATCATTTCAATCTAAAAATTGATTTTTCACATCCAACCTTTCCTCCTGTTCCCACATCTACTCTCTTAGTCCAGTTCCTTGTTCTCTATCATTTCTTATCAGTCTCTCCCTACTCTAGACTATTTCACATAATGCCACCAAAGTATCTTCAAAATTAAATCATAATCATGTCATAATTCTGCCTTTGAAAGTGTTACTTCCGGGGTGCCTGGATGGCTCAGTTGGTTGAGCATCCGACTTCGGCTCAGGTCATGATCTCACAGTTCATGAGTTCAAGCCCCATGTCAGGCTCTGTGCTGACAGCTCAGAGCCTGGAGCCTGCTTTGGATTCTGTGTCTCCCTCTCTCTCTGTCCCTCCCCCACTTGCACTCTGTCTCTCTCTCAAAAATAAATAAACATTAAAAGAAGAAAGAAAGGAAGAAAGAGTGACTTCCTATGTCTCTTTATACCCATAGAACAAAAATCAACTTCTTGGGTTAGGTCCTTCTCAATCTGGCTCCAACCCTAACTCTGACTTTTTCTTCTGCTTCATCAACTTCAACTACTTTCCACTCAATGGACATTCTAAAATTCTCATGCTCTCCAAGGAGGCCATGCCCTTTCACATATGATTCCCACTGCCTGGAATGTCCTTCAGGTCAATTCCACAAATACTAATGTGGGCATCTGCCATATACCAGACACTGTTCTGGGGACTGGAAAACAAAAATAAGAAGATAAAGATCCATCTGTCAATGAGTCCAAAGTCTGGTAGCAAGGGCAACATGTATACAAACAAATAATGATGTACTATGATACACACAAAATAGAAGTATATACTAAAAGCAGAGGCAGCACAGAGGAGAACATGGTAAACTGTCTGGAGGGAGCCAGACAAGGAAACATGTCAAGATCCAGACAGACAAGGTGGGAAAGGCAATGCAGGTGTAACAAGGGGCACCGGGACAGGAAAGAGCTTCACATTTTCAGGAAGCAGTAAGCTTCCACATGTAATGTGAAAACATAAAATGCAATGGGGATGAACTTTACAGTTGAAAATGGTTAAGATGCTACATTTTGTCATATCTGTTTTTGGCCACAATTAAATTTTGTTTTCATTATTTAAAAGAAATGCAGTGGGGGGAGTATCCAAAGACTAGGATAAACAACAACCTGTCTTTCCCTCCTTCTCAGCTTGCAAACTCATACTCATCTTTTAGGATCAGCTCACATGTCTAAATGACCCCTCCTTTGCAGTTCCTATGTGGCTCCCTCAGCCTGTCTTCCTTTTTCTATGCTTCCTGTAGCACTCCTAGGCTTCTGTTAGAGTACCTAGTCACAGCATATGGAAAGTTTTTGTTTACTCCTCTGTTTCCCCAACAAGACTATGAGTTCCCTGAAGGCTGGCACCATTACTTATACAAGCATAGATCCTACACCTCTACAAGAATTATTTCTTGAATTAAATTGTTAGTTAACCTGCAATTAATTAACCATGTGCCAGCCACTACACGAATGTAGCCATATGCTACATGCACGATCTCCTTTTATCCATACAACAACCATATGAGGGTAGATATTGTTCTCATTTCCATTTTAAAGACAAGAAAACTGGGATAACTAGAAGCTAGGTATCTTGCCAGAGGTCACAGCCAGTAGTTGAGATCTGAAGCCAGATTGAGGCCAAACTGTGATTTTAATGACAAAGAAAATAATCAATAAAAAGATGTTTCCAAGGGAATAAAGGAGGGAGTGGGATCTTACAATATTAGTTGAGAAGACTTAGCAGGAAGCGTTAGCCTAGTAGGTGTCAGACTGTGCTATGTACCTTGCTGAAGTCATTTCATTTAAAATAATTTCATCCTCGGGGATTAAGTGTCCGACTTCAGCTCAGATCATGAGCCTTGCGTCAGAGCCCACTTCAAATCCTCTATCCCCCTCTCTCTCTGTCTCTCTCCCACTCACTCTCTCTCTCTCAAAAATAAACATTAATAAAATAAAATAAAATAAAGTAAAGTAAAGTAAAGTAAAGTAAAGTAAAGCAAAGTAAAGTAAAGTAAAGTAAAATAATTTCATCCTCCTGAAATCTCTTTGAGACCCAGATATCCCTCTGAAGTTCAGGACAGCTGGGCTCTGGTGAGAGCTCTCTTCTGGGTTGTAGACTGCCAACTTCTCATCATAGCTTCACATTCTTCACAGAGAAGAGAGTGCTGAGCTTTCCATCCCCTTGTAAGGGCACCAATCTCATCACCCCCAAGACTGCATCCAAACCTCCCAAAGACCCCACCTCCAGATACCATCACAATGGAGATTAGGCTTCAACATATGAATCTGGAAGGGTCCATAGCACCATGTGAATTAAATCCAGCTTTCTCCCTATCCCATACCTGAACCCTCTTGGCTATATCACTATCACTACAGATTCATGACTACTGACCTCAAGTGTAGCCTTTCTGTGCCCAGCAATTATACTTCACTATCTATGTCTCTCATTCACTCTCCTGCTTCCACTCTTCATCGCTCTGACCTGGTGACTTTGCTTCCTATTTCATCCAGAAAAATCAGAAAAAAAGCAATCAGAAGAACAATTCCACTAACTCCCACTACTGCATTTACCCACTTTCCTGCATCAGTGCCCATATGCTCTGCCCTGCATCCTGTTACTATGAACTGCTCATGTTCCTACCCAAGGCCAACACCTCCTCTTTCCCCCTTTCTATTGGATCATTCCCATTCAATGTCAAACATTTGTAATCTATTTCATCTTACCATAAACAAAGCAAAAACTAGAACCTTCACTTGCATTCCTATCCCCTCCAGTTTTAGCTACCACCACATTTCTGTGCCTTTCTAGAAAAGCTCCTCAAAAGAGTTATCTGTTCCCATGCTCAAATTCCTCTACTCCGACCTCCTTAATTCTCTTCAGATGGGCTCACCACTCATCATTATGGTGAAACTGTCCCTATCGAGGACACCGATGGTCTTCATGTTGTCAAATGCAAAAATATATCCCCATGCCCCATCTTCTGGGCCTCTCAGCATTTAACCCAGCGAATGTTGCCTATGTGATGTGGAAACCTTGTTTAGCTTCCAGAACACCACACTCATGACTTTTTTTCCTTTCTCGCTAATTGCTCCTTCTTTGTTACCTTTGCTGGTTCATTCTCAACACCCCAAGCAAAAGCCATTCACATTTAATGCCCTCTAATCTAAAATAAATAATGTAGTTCGTTTTTCAGCAAATTTGCCTTCTTGATTATATCTTCTTATCTGTAATTTAATTAGCTTTCATTCTCAGCATATACCAACTGGCTAAAGGAGGAGTCTTAGAGGTTCGCTGGGTGGTAAAGGAAAACTATTTCAGGATTGCCAGGCCTGATCTTCACAGATAACCTCGTTACTCATCAGTCCTTGTGTGTCCTCTCTGTTGTAGAGTGTTCCTGTCATCCAGTGGGATCAGCTGTCCTTCCTTTCAGCTCAGTGACCTTCTGTGACCCCAGCAATGGTGACTGCCCTTGCAAGCCTGGGGTGGCAGGGCCACATTGTGACAGGTGTATGGTGGGGTACTGGGGCTTCGGAGACTATGGCTGCAGGCCCTGTGACTGCGCAGGGAGCTGTGACCCACTCACAGGCGATTGCATCAGCAGGTGAGTGCACATGGCTCTTGCTCTGTCTCTGTGTCCTTTGGATTCTTTTGAAGATCTAGTAACGACTTAGAAAGTCTTACATGCTGTCAGTGGAGCAAAGATGCATTTGCACAGCTCTTTGAAGAATCTTCGTCAAATTTGTTCTTGCAAGATTCTCGAGATGGTCTGGTTCATTTTACAAAATAAATTATTAATCTTAACAATAGTCCCTTAAAACACTATTTCTGAAAACTAAAGGGATGGGAAAGTACCTGATTAGATTTACAGCTCCATAAACACATTCATTTCATTCAAGTTCTAAGAAATTCCTTAACTTCATCATTTTCTATTTTATTAGCAGCACAGACATGGACTGGTATCATGAAATTCCTGACCTCCATTCCATGGACAATAAAAGTGAACCAGCCTGGGAGTGGGAGGGTGAGCAAGGATTTTCTGCACTTCGACACTCAGGTGAGATGATAGATATAACCAGATACCATATTTCCGGGTCTGGTCTTGAGTAACAGTGATTTGTGACAAACCAGGAAACAACTCTTGTATCCTATGAGGGGGATGCTTTAGCTCTGAGGTTAATAAAGTAGTGACTCCCTTAAGTATAGAACTATTCAATTTAGTTAAGGAGTATTTTAACAAGCTTCTGTTTATTTTCTGATTATTAGAGGAACATATATAATTAGTATAGAAAATCTGGAAAATTCAAAACATCACAGTAAAAAAAAAAAAATCCAAATCTCATTACCCAAGCTGTTACTGTTTTGGTGTGTCTTTCTCTGTCTAAAATACACTCTTTTACAGAGGTGAGAGCTACTGAATATGTCACGTTTGGAAATGTAGAGATCCTTTTAAAGGAAAAATGTTCTTACAGACCTAGTGTAATTTAATATGCACAAAGGCAGGTGTGAACTCCTTATGTTTATATCTTTTATACAACTAGAAGACAATAAAACTAACAAAATTCAAATTAACGCCATTAATTCAAGATGAAAAATAATTTTTACTGAAGCCAAAGCACTCTTCACTACATAAATATGGTTCTTTAAGTCTGCCAGGTCTATACTACTCTTTCCTCTCAGTTTTCCTATGATGTTTATCTGTTCCTTCGTTTGATGAGTATGCCGTAATATTGGTGTGAATACATGATTTCTGTGTTCATCCTGCCTCTATTCTTTTCTTGTAGAAAGTTGAGTGGTGCTATTCACCACAAACACAAATGTGGGCATGAGATCTGTGTCAGCATTTGGTTGTAAAGAGCTCCCCAAATGATACAAATGAAACTTATAATAAGTTTTTTAACTTTTTTATTGGGGTATAATTCACATATAACGTATTAGTGTAGGTGTACAATATAATGATTCAATATTTGTGTGTACTGTGAAATGGTCACCAAAAAAATTCTTTGTATTAAACATTACAAATGCCCAAAATGTATTATGAACACCCATATACACACACCTATCAAACTTTAAGTTTTGCCATAATTGTTTTATATTTTCATTTAAATTTTAAAGTGTTATACATACATTTGAAGACCTGTATCAATTTCCAACTTCACTAGCCTCCCCTACTCCACAGAGTAATCGCCACCCTGAATTTTGGTATTTATCATTCACTTTCATATTTTTTCTATTTTACTACACATATACATAAGAGTGTTTTTAAGACTGCATGTACATAACTTACCTACCCCTTTAAAGCTTTTTTTGACCTAAATATGTATTTTTTTAGATTTATGCATTCTATTATTTGAATATATCACTTTTTATTCTCTCATTATTTGCCATTTAGGATATTTCCAATTCCTAATTTTCCACTGTTATATGTAATGCTACCACAAATGTCCTCTTAAATGTAACTCTGTGCACTTGAGAAGGAGTTTCACTAGAGCAGGGGCTGGTAAACTGTCCCTCAGACCAAATTGGGCCTGCCATCTGTTTTTCTACAGCCCACAAACTACCTGCTCTAAGGTTTAGATGGTTACAGCTTAAATAGTTACATAAGTGGGGCACCTGGGTGGCTCAGTTGTTTAAGGGTCCAGCTTTGGCTCAGGTCATGGTCTCATGGCTCATGGGTTCTAGCCCTGTGTTGGGCTCTGCGCTGACAACCTAGAGCCTGGAGCCTGCTTCAGATTCTGTGTCTCCCTCTCTCTCTCTCTGCCCCTCCCCCACTTGTGCTCTCTCTCTCCCTCTCTCTCTCTTTCTCTCTCTCACACTCTCTCATGTGTGTACATGCTCTCTCTCTCTCTCTCTCTCTCTCAAAATAAACTTTAAAAACATAAAATAAATAGTTATATAAGTACCTACATCAAAATCTTTAATTTTGTCTCTTAGGCCAACATATTTGTTATCTGTCCCTTTATAGAAAACGTTTGCTGAGCCTTCTTCTAGGGTACAACCTAGCCACTGTTGGGTCACAAGTATGCTTTTATCAGATTTACCACATACTGCCAAGTAGCTCTCCAAAGCAGTTGTACAGATTTGCACTCCACCACCAGAGATGACATCCTGCTGCTTATTCCACATCCTCACTGATAACTTCATATTTATGTAACAAACTTGTGTGTAACACATATGAGGGGCCAAGGACTATTCTACCTCACTAACTCAGGCACAGTTCAACTCCTTTAACATTTTCCGACTTCTGAAGTTAACATTATCAAACCTCTCAACTTTTGCCCATCTGGTGAGTGTGAAATGGGACCCTGCCATTATAAGTTGTATTTTCCTGATTACTAACAGTTTTAGTAGCTTTTCACGGTTTCTTGGCCATTCAGGTCTCTTATTCTGTGTATTTCCAATTCGTAATTTTCTCACTACTTAGTAGTTCTTTGTAAATTCATTCATCTATCCAACAAATATTTATTGCATACCCATACTATGTGTCAGTACTGTAAATACAGTAATAGAACAAAACGGACAAAAATCCCAGACTCCAAGGAGTTTACATTCTTGTGGAGGAAGACAATAAATAAATAAATAAAATTTTGTGTCATGTTATCTAATATAACAGAGAAATAAAGCAAGGAGGGAGATAATAAATGGCTGGGAGGGGCATACTTTTAAATAGGGTGATCAAGGAAAGTCTTTTGAAGGTGATGTTTGCAGAAGAACACCTGAAAAAGGTAAGAGTGAGCTCTACAGATAAAAGAGGGAAGAGAGTTTAGGCAGAAGATACTGCAAGTGCAAAAGCCCTGTGGTGAGCAAAGAGACCAGGGTGATTGGGGCAGAGCAAGAAACCACAATTTTAATTCATTTTCATAGAGAACTTATGGACTCTTCAAGAATCAAGAATCCAAATTTGAGAAATACTGGTATTTGCAATTCTGTATCATTTTTTTTTTTTTTTTTACTTAACCTGATCTTACGATCCTTTTCCTAATGTTTTCATTTTAGGTCACAACAGGAAAGAAGGTGGGAAAGATAAAGAAACACAAAGTTGTCATATTTATCTTTTCAGCATTTGAAAAAGAAAAAATCTTTCTCATTAATTTTTTGCCTCAATGCTAAATAGTCTGAATTCTATAATTTTAACTTTAACCACTTGCGAAAGTTTTCTTCTATTTCTCTAACACGATGATTTTCATAATTATCCAACTTTGTCTGCTAAGCCAAATCTGTGAAAATCAACTTTTTAGCATGATAGGACATTCATTAAGCCAATCACGTTACTAGGGAGCTGGCGACACACCAATTAAGCACGTAACTTGCTGGCATCAGAATGACTCCAGACTCACATCCACAACAGCTGTTAGGTCTGTGATATCCCCCAGAGAGTCTCTGAAATTCATCTGGAGGGGTTCCAGATTGAGGAAGACATTGTTCAGTTTCCTGCTAAACAGCAAAGTTCCCACTGGATATAGAATGGTGCTCCTGGGCACCTTTTACCAACAAAGTGATAATCAGTTTCCTAAGCACCACAGTTCATTCTCGAATACATGTGCCTGCCTACCTATTTACCTACCATAAGTTTCCATAACTAGAAGTGTAATGCACTATACCAGCAAGATACCCTTAATTTCTACCACTTCTTGTGAGACAGAGAACATTAGATACATAATTTTACCTCCTGTACAACAAATCTGGCTTTAACTAGTACCACAGAACTTATATAACAAAACTGGCTTGAACTAGTACTATAGAATTTGTTCAACACAACTGGCTTTACCTGATACCACAGAACTGTAAATGATGTTTCTCATAACCCAGTATTAACTAACTAGGTTTTTCTCCCTTTCCAGATTTCCTTTTAGAAAACACATCTGGGGGCACCTGGGTGGCTCAGTCAGTTGAGCGCCCAACTTCGGCTCAGGTCATGATCTCACAGTTCGAGTTTGAAGCCCATGTCAGGCTCTGTGCTAACAGCTCGGAGCCTGGAGCCTGCTTTGGATTCTCTCTCCCTTGCTCTCTAACCATCCCCCGCTTGCACTCTGTCTCTCTCGCGCTCAAATATAAATAAATGTTAAAAAATTTTTTAAAAAAGGAAACACCTCTGGGTTAAATAAAGCCTGATCAACACAGATTCATTCAAAAACAAATTTGAATGTCTGATTTCTTAACATGAAAAAGGGAGTATTGGAAAGCAGCCACAGAAATATCTTCAAATAACAGAACTTTGTATATTCTTGTTGGCTGAAGGACTAAAAAGAACATAAGTTAAGGAATAATACATGCCCTTTGGAGCTCAATTGGTTTTTTTAGCATGGTGGTTACCACACTCTCCAGCTTTGGTGGAATTATCAAAGGCCCTGGGCTATCTTAGGTTACTACAATTCCTGAAGGAGTAACCATCTCTGCTATGTTTAGATGATACGCAATATTATTTAACAAATCACAACAGCTAATTTTAAGCACCTGTGATTTCTCATTCCCACTATTTAATTCCACTGTGATTTTCCACTGGCAAAATCTCATTCTCTGGTTTCTAACAGCTTTAGTCAGAGTCAGCATGTCACCATTTGCCACATTACCATGTCTACCCAACCTCATCTCACCGGAATCCTACTCCCATTTCCACCTGCATATTCTGTCAGCAACTCTAAGTCATTATATTCTCCGCATACTAGACCTCTGTTGTTTCTGCCTACCCAGATCCATTTCCCCCTCTTTATTCCTGCTATTTCTGTGGCAGCTTAACCCAAACTTTCTCTAGGGAACCAGCCTTCCCCCATTTAGTAAAGTCTTGGTGAGGCCAATCAGATGTTCTCTCCCCGGAATTTAAATCGTGAGCTGAAAGTGACAAAGTCTGAAAGTAATCACAGTTCGTGATTCCAATGACACAGCCATAAAAGAGACTGTATAACAGTTCCTGGTACCTAGATCTCTGGCGCTGTCCTGATGCTTGTCTTTTCTGAGTTCTGGTTCTTCAGCTTTTTCTCCTTTCTATGAGCTACTCCATATCCTTTCAAAAATTAAGTTAAACCATTGGTTGCTACCAAAAACCATAAGTTACACACTCCTGAAGTGTTCTCCTCCTAACGTCTCTATTTCTGTTAGTAATACTTTAGTCTTCTGTCATCTTAGCTGAAAACTCCAAGTTCATCCTTAGGCTCCCTCTTCCCTTGCCGTAATCCAATCCATTGACAAGATTTGTAGACCCTAACTCTGCATCCTCCCTTAATATTCCTTCTTTTCTAGACCCACAGCCATTTCTTTAGTTCAGACCTACATTTCATCTGACTTAGGGAGACAGTACAGTGGAAAGATCAGGGGCTTCAGATTCTCCCAGACCCTGGCTTAAAATCTGGCTTTTCTACGTTAGCTTTGCTGCCTTGGATAAGCTAATTAACTTCTTTGAGCCTTTATGTTTTCACTTGTTAATAAAGCCTGTCCCATAAGGTTATTATAAATATTAAATAAGACCATATAAAGTTCCTTACATAGTTTATGGCTTATAGTTGGCACTCAATTCAGTTACTGTTGTTACCATCAATATCATCATCTTCTAATTGGTCCCCATCTCCATTTTCTCTCTTTTCCGGTACTTTTGATATGGTAATGCCAGGTTAATTTTCATATATATATATACGTATATATATATATATATATATATATATGTACGAAGTACGAAGTATATGTATATATGTATATATATATATACACGTATATATATATATATATTTAATTCATGTAACTTCTTTAATCTGATAAACTTCGAAAATTCGTCTTTATCAATGGGCAAAATGGGTGAAGGAGAGCAGGAGATACAGGCTTCCGGTTATGTAATGAATAAGTCATGGGAATAAAAGTCACCACATAGGGAATATAGTCAATGATACTGTAATAGCATTGCATGGTGACAGATGGTAGCTACATTTGTGGTGAACACAGCATGACATATAGAGTTGTTGAACTGCTATGCTGTACACCTGAAACTAATGTAACATTGTATGTGACTTGTACTCAAATTTTAAAAAAAATTTCTCCTTTATCTAACAAATTAAATTCAGGCCCTAATTGCATTATCAGTCAAGGTCCTCCATGATGCCTTCTACTATTCACAACTCAATCTGTACCCAGGAAAAACAGAAACATTTATTCTTCCATGAACACACTACACTCTGCCTTTCTGTCTTACATTTCTTTAGTCACTCTTTTTTTTTAATTTTTTTTTTAATCTTTATTTTTGAGAGAGAGAGAGAGAGAAAGAGAGTGCCAGAGTGCAAGTGGGGGAGAAAGAGAGAGAGAGGGAGACACAGAATCTGAAGCAGGCTCCAGGCTCTGAGCTGTCAGCACAGAGCCCAACATGGGGCTCAAACTCATGAGCCATGAGTTCATGCCCTGAGCCGAAGTCGGATGGTTAACCGGCAGAGCCACCCAGGCACCCCCTTTACTCACCCTTTTATCTCTATATTCTTGTCAAATTTCTATGTGTTAGAATCTTAGATGAGTAAATAAATGTAAAACACTTAAAACAGTGCCTGGCACAGGGGCGCCTGCATGTCTCAGTCGGTTGGGCGTCCGACTTCGGCTCAGGTCATGATCTCACAGCTTGTGAGTTCAAGCCCTGCATCAAGCTCTGTGCTGACAGCCCAGAGCCTGGACCCTGCTTCAGATTCTGTCTCCCTCTCTCTCTCTGCCCCTCCCCCACTCATGCTCTGCTCTCTCTCTCTCTCCTTCAAAAATAAATAAACATTAAAAAAAAATTTTTTTTAAATAGTGCCTGGCACATAGTAGGTCTTCCTCAGTAAATGTTACCTATGTTTACACCACTCAATGCCTATTTAAATGTAATGCATGAAGGCAGAAGGGGAGGGATGATAAAATTATATCGAATTATTAAATATGTAAGAACGGAAATCCTATTCCTTCTAGGGATTTAAAGATAAATAAGACATAACTGTTGTCCTCAAGGATCACACTTTAGAGAGGAAACAGATAAATAAGAATGCTATATATAGACTACGTACAAAGGCATTTTGCAAGTCTTCCACAGGGCCTGACAAATGTGTCACACACAATAATTGTAATGCATAATTTAAACTGTTGGGGAAATATCTTACTTATTCTTCAGGGTCCATTTCAAATCCTTCTTCAGCCATGTAGCCTTTTTCCATCCTCCCAAACATGTGACTCTCACCCAAGCATATTGTATCTGTCTTAGAACACTGTTTATACACTTGCTTTATTCACCTTACTGAATTGTAAGCCTTCAGGCAAGAATTGTATATTGCTCATTTTTATATACTCTGAAGTGTATATAGCACCATGTCCTGCACATAATAGGTGAAATAAATACTTTTAAATTGGATGGCATTACCTTCAAAGGACTGCCCAGTTATTTTACTCTATTTGACTTTTGCTGTAGTGAACATTAATTGTAAAAAGAAAGTGTCTTTTCTATAGTTTATTCATTTAGTTTTTCTTTTCCATTAGCATGGAATATTCATACTGGACTATATCTATCATAACATCAATTACAAGCATTAAAATATATCATTGTTTCTACCTTTGTATATTTCTCTTAAGTCAGTACTTTATTGGATGATAACTAATTCAATTCAGAAAGTGACTCTACTTTGTTTGAATGACTGTTTATGATTTCTTAGTATTTATGGATTATGTGAATCACTCAAGTCTTAAAGAGTTATGCTACCTGACACCTGAAACTAATATAACACTGTATGTTAATTATATTTCAATGTTTTTTTTTTTTAAATGAGTTATGCTACCTGGATTTACTTGTGTTGTTTTTTTTTTTCTCTTCCTTGTTTCTAAATAACTGACACAATTTTTCACTTACTTTTTGTAGGTAAATGTGAATGTAAAGAACAGGTGTTAGGAAACCCCAAGGCATTCTGTGGAATGAAATATTCATATGGTGAGTTTGAAATCCTGAATGCTTCTAAGAATCTATTCAAACTAAATCCAAAGAGTTTTTTAGGAAATGGGAGGTCTAGTCTATGACATTCTCAAAATATCAAAGCATTAGTCTTAATATAATAATACCTAATAGAGATAGTGTTGAAGGTCCTAGTGAGGGCAGGAGGCTGCTAGAGCAAAGGCAAAGTCATCCTACTATGAGGAAAAGAGGCAAACAAAAAGAAGAAAACCATCACACATAACCCTTTCTTATGGATGCTTCTTGTCTTAGTAACCTAAAAGGGAAGTCCCTAGCCACTAAAATGATTCCTGTGCCAGTTTTATGTAGTATTACCAGTTTCGAGTAATAACCTGTGCCAGTTATCATGTAGTAATATGAAGCAAAAATCAGTTTAAACACTATTTCACAGTGATTAAGAGTTCGAGCTTTGGATTCAGACCTACGTGGGTTGGATTTCTGGTTTGTTGGGTAACTTCACTTCTCTAGACTTCTTCATCTATAAAATTGGATGGTGCCACCTTTCCCATAAAATGAGAGTTTTGAAAAGCACACAGCACATTACCTTGCATACACTATATGCTCAGTAACTGGTAGGGAGAAGGAAGAGGATATATATTTAGGAAGCACTGAGGCTAGCTGTCCACTCAAGCCTCTTCCCTGCCCTCTCTGTATATTCTAGACTCCTCTACTTTTCAAATACCAGGGAAATACAGACAAAGGGAAATGTTACTGCTATGTAAAGACTGTTCCTATCTTCAAACTCTAAATGGCTTTATGCTTACTATTAAATATACTAGATGCCTTATCTTGCCAACATATTTTTCACTAGTATCTGAGGCTTTTTACTGTTCCATAATTCTTTTTTTTTTTTTAATTTTTTTAACGTTTATTTATTTTTGAGACAGAGAGAGACAGAGCATGAACGGGGGAGGGTCAGAGAGAGAGGGAGACACAGAATCTGAAACAGGCTCCAGGCTCTGAGCAGTCAGCACAGAGCCCAATGCGGGGCTCGAACTCACGGGCCGCGAGATCATGACCTGAGCTGAAGTCGGACGCTTAACCGACTGAGCCACCCAGGTGCCCCTGTTCCATAATTCATACTGCCTGAAATACACATTACAATGAAGAGAAAATTTTAAGTCATGATCTCTGAAACCAAGTGTTTAGGTTCTTTTTTTCCTCCTAGGTTCTTGATAACATCGTATTTAATCTCATAAAAGATTTTTTTTAAGTAAATGTTAAAAATCTCATAAATCTTGGGGCGCCTGGGTGGCTCAGTTGGTTGAGCATCCAACTTCGACTCATGTCATGATCTCACAGTTCTTGAGTTCGAGCCCCACATCGGGCTGTGTGCTGACAGCTCAGAGCCTGGAGCCTGCTTCAGATTCTGTGTCTCCCTCTGTCTCTGCCCCTCCCCCACTCATGCTTTGTCTCTCTGTCTCTCCAAAATGAATAAATGCTAAAAAAAAAAAAAAATCTCATAAATTTTTATCTAAAATTACATGCATGTTTCCCTCCTTTCACTTGACAACTTGGCTAAATAATAGAAGAAAACTTTTGAAATGTATAGTGCCCAATAAAGAAAAATTCATTTTGAGAAAATGGTATTTACTATCAAAAGCAAAAAACAGGACAATTTAGTTCAAAGATGGTCAGTTTAGTGGAAATATCAACTAGTTTTCAATATTACATATATTTGGTAGCTCTCTGAATTTACAAACAACTGCACTGGCATCTTTTAATACAATTGTACTATTTTCTGCTTAAGAAACTTTGAACACTCTACCTTGTTCTTTTTTTTTCTTGTTTATTTTTATTTATTTTGAGGCGGTGGGGAGAGAGAGGGGACAGAGAATCGAAAGCAGGCTCCACACTGTTAGCACGGAGCCTGATGCGGGGTTCAAACTCATGAACCATGAGGTCATGACCTGAGCCGAAGTCAAAAGTCAGAGGCTCAACTGACTGAGCCATCCAGACATCCTGAAATACCTTATTCTTATTAACACATCTACAGACTTGGGGGGAAAAATGGTTTCCCTTCTCCATTCTATTAGTGGAAAAAAGAAACTTGATTCATTTGTTTATTCCTTAGAAAATATTTATTAAGTTATAATAATGAATAGATGAGGTCCCTGTTCTCTTTGACCATACAGTCTAGTGGAAAAATAACAGCGAACATTTACTGAGCATTAGCCATGTGTGAGGAACTATGCTACGTACCCTTCATGCATTATCTTATCTATTTGGATTTGATACCTCTCTAACTGACTGGTCATGCAAATTTGGGAAGTTCACTTGATTTCTTATAACTTGCTTCCTCATACATAAAACAAGATTAGATGACCTCTTAAGACCACTTATAAGTCTAAAATTTGGTGATTCTATAAAGATATCTGATATCTGACAACAGTATTATTAGGAAATGGAACCAGCCAGTGTAGGGTTCTCTCATTACACAGAATTTTCCATCAAGATATAGATGAGCCAGTAAGAACTCCTCTAATAGTATAGAATATACATCCAGTGTTCCTTAGATCTACTTTCTTCCTCACCCCAAGTTATTCCAACTGCTTAACCCCTAGCCACATCATTTCATAGATGAAGAGCATAGCGTAATAGAATCATGAGTTATAGAGAATATTGAAGCTCTGCCATCATATAGAAGGACAGCCATTCCAACCCCAGTTGGCTTGGATTTTACATCTGGGAAGAAGATTAAATACTCCATTTTTATTATTTTATTATTTAATTATTTAATCTCTTTAGAATATGTAAAATATATTCTGGCAGTAATATTTTGTTTGTTTTTTGTCATAACTTTATACACAGTGAGCTGCAGAGTAAAATATAATCAGAATCTAAATAAAAACCAGGATAACAATTCTACTTCCTATACATTTTTTTTCTATTTGGATTTGATAGCTGAATGTGTTTAAGATATGTTTGCAGTAGGCAAATGGCTGATTTTCTCTTAGCATAATGATATGAGTAACAGAAGCAGATGAAAATGTCGAAGAAAGAAGAGTATAGTTAATATCGATAAATAAGGTGAAGCCAATGCAAAAGTTAGTGAGCCTAATGATTTTTTTTTTAGTTTTTTCAAATTTCAGTATAGCTAATATACCATTTCATATTACTTTCAGGTACATACTATAGTGATTCAACAATTCTACATATTACTCACTGTTCATCAAGATGAACCTAATGATTTTAAAAGCAAATTTCCACATTTGCATCATCATTAGTTAACTTTTCCATTATACTCTGAAATGCTTATTTAAGTTATTCAGAGTTCAACAGGTAACATGAAATCCTATACATTTTGACTTTTGGAATTGTGTTGTTACAGTGCTAAAAATAAAGATTTTATCAGCTCATGACAAAGGATCTCATGCTGAGGTCAATGTGAAGATAAAAAAAGTCTTAAAATCTACCAAATTGAAAATTTTACGAGGAAAACGAACATTATATCCAGAATCGTGGACTAACAGAGGCTGCACTTGTCCAATCCTCAATCCTGGTAAGCATTAGACTTTTCTAGCTTAGTAACTACTTTGTCTCTGCTGATTTGCTCCTTGTCTTATTCTCTAAACCACAACTGAAATCAACTCACCAAGAGTATGTCTCCTTTTCACCATCTGAATTCTGGGGGAAAATCCAAATGGTACTCTTTGAACTGACATCAAAAAACTGTTTCTCTTCCACATGTTCTAAAAAGTGAAACATTTTAAAATCCAGCAATATAATATTTTCTGTCCTAAAAGAGAAGTCTTAGCTTGGTTCCATGTGCCAGTAGCATAGAAAACACTTTCATAATTTAGTTACCACTAATACTTCATCTGAAAGCTAGGTCCTATTACGGTGCCCTGGGTAGAATTTTCTCCCAAAGGAAATTCAAATGCAACATTCCATCTGTGCAAATAATACTGAATTCATTTTTACGATTGCATGAGAAGCATCTGTTCCTCCTGGATAGAAAACAACTCTCAAGTTCTCATCATCTTGTTTTTCATTAAATGACCATTCTGGTTCCAAATTAGAAACAGCAGAAATGTAAAAAAAAAACAAAAACAAAAACAAAACACTGTAGAATCTTAGAAAAACTGGAAATTAAGGGAATTTGCACCTTAAAATGTTTCTACAGTGGTAGAGACAAGTGAGTAAGCATGGGATTCTTACCTTTATGCTCTACAAGTACACTTTCATACTGTGTCATAAGCTGCTTATTTCTCTGTGTCCTTCATTAAATTTGAGGATGGGATTTAGATTTTCGATCACAACATCTCTAGTACCTACCATTAGTACCTAAAAAATAACATAGTACCCAGATAGTAAGTTATCAAAACAAATATTTTTTTAAAAAATCCTCTGTATTTTCCACTTTATGTAGTTGCCATCTGTATTTTAGTGGCACTGCTAAAACAGGTGCATAATTTATGCTCTGGATCTAATTCCTTTAAAATAAAAGTCCAGGAAACCCCAGTTATGTTAATAAGAAATTACTGTAGTCTTTGATTAATAACTTTGAGAGAAACAGATAACCGAGTGACAGAGAAAAAGAGAAAATCAGTCAATAAAATATTATCCCCTAAACAATCTAAAATAATATAAAACTGTTGACGTTTTGACCCATTGACTAATCTCTTACATCCTTTTATACCCCTTTAGTATTTTATTTATTTTAAATTTTAATAAGGAAAAGGAAAAGGGGACATTTTAAATAATAAATAAATATGTTTCCAAAGAACAAGTGAAGTAATTAGAATCTTGGATTTTGAATACAGGAAACTAAGAGTCATAAATTTAAGTTCTATTTCCTAATAATCTGTATGTAGAGGCTCTTCCTATAAGCACTTTTTACTATCTTGGCAAAAGAAAAAAAAATATGCCCAGTCTTTTAGTAAGCCACTAAAAGAAAAAAAAAAGCTTTGACCATCTGAGCCACCCTCCAGGAAGTAAACTATACTTCCTAATCAGGTTTCTGCCAGAGCCAAAGAATCAACTGAGTTCATCACAATTGAAAACATAAGCGCAATTATTCAAAGAATTCTTAAAAACATGTTTACTTGCTTTGAAGAAAAGACTGGAACCTGCCAAAGCAAAACCAGACACTCTTTCATTTCACTTTGTTTTTCCATTTTTACAAGTTCAATAGCCAAGGCCAAAGAAAGCTGATAAGAAAATTCGGAAACCTTACACGCCAACTTGCTTCCTCTGCTACTTTTTTGAAAAGGAACAATCTAATTGGCATCCCTGCAAATTCATTCATTCCTACATTCATACATACATTTACTCATTCATTAATCAATTTAGGATATCAAGACTAGCAGTAAAGTATTATATTTTCTTTTTCTAAAGAAACAAAATAAATCTTGTGCCCTCAAACGTGTAGCAAAGTAGATGTCAAAAGCATAAAAATAGGAAAGCAAAATGTAAATGCTAGTAAGTGATGCAACAGATAACATTGTTTTCCATGCTAATTTTTGGCATGATACTGCTCCATAATTTATGGATTTATTCAGTATCATTTTTGTTGGTTTATTTTTATACTTTAATTTTTTTCATTTTATTTATTTTAGAGAGAGAGAGAGCAAGCAGGGGAGAGGGGCAGAGGGAGAGAGAGAGAATCCTTAGCAGGCTCCATGCTCAGCACAGAGCTTGATTCAGGGCTCTATCCCATGACCCTGCGATCATGACCTGAGCAGAAACCAAGGGTTGGATGCTCAACCAACGGAACCACCCAGGTGTCCCAAATTTATATTTATACTTTAAATTAATGGCAAGCTCCTATCGTATTTGTTCTGTTTATAGTTTCAAAGTAAATTCATTTAAAATACTAGACTTAGCAATGAAGTTTCCTGAAAATTATGTATTGTGTTTTTAAATGAAGATGTTATTACTTTAGGTATGATACAAACATGATATTATATCAAGACCACTATATTTTAATTAGACTGTTAATTAAATATTGGGATTCTTTTTCATGCAAAAGCTAAGGTTACTCTTCAAAGAATTTTAATATTTTATAATCCTTACATTTGTGCTCTGCAGTGTGTTTAAAATCTCTATCATTATTTTCTCTCTTTTTCTTTTTTTTTTTTTTTTTTTTTGAAAACACCATCATAGCTGTTTTTAAGTTTAGTGCTGAATTCTTTTAATAATTTTTTAAATAACCCTCTTGAGGCACCTGATTGGCTGAGCTGGTGAAGCATCCAACTGTTGATTTTGGGGTTGTGAGTTTGAACCCCACATTGGGTATAGAGATTACTTTTAAAAGTTTAAAAAATCTTAAGGAGCGCCTGGGTGGCTCAGTTGGTTAAGCGTCTGACTCTTGATCTTGGCTCAGGTCATGATCTTATGATTCTTGAGTTCCAGCCCCACATGGCGCTCTGTGTTGACAGCGCTGACAGCGCAGAGCCTACTTAGGATTCTGTTTCTCTCTCTCTCTCTCTCTCTCTCTACCCCTCCTTAGCTCACTCTCTCACTCTGTCTCAAAAATAAATAAATATTTAAAAATAAATATATAACCCTCTATAGAAGCTATACATGTACATTATAAAATTTTAGGGGAAAATTTAAAATGTCACATTTCTTACCTCCAAAGATTCTCTGTTGACAGCTTAGTGTAAAATCCTTCCAGGTCTTCCTCTGTGCATGTACATATAATTTTTAACCAAAATAAATTCATACTATACTCTGTTTTGCAACCTACTTTATTCAGTTAGTGATCTTTGCCTTCAATTATAGTTTATTTTCATATACTATAATACTCAGACCACATGCCAATTTCCCAACTGGTCCCAAAATGTCCTTTAGGACTGATTTGTCCTTGTCAGGTTTAATCCAGGATCACACATTGTATCTGGTTTTTAAGACTCTCAAGTCTCTTTTATTCAAGCACAGTTCCTTTTTTCATTGTTGAAAAAATTATTAGTGTTGAAGAAACCAGCCCAAGTGTCCTGTAGATCGTATTACCTTCTATATTTGTCTGGTTGGTTCCTTGTGGTGTCATTTATCTTGTCCCTCTACTGCCTATGTAATCTCTAAAGAAAAGCTTGATAGATTCAAGATAAATATTTGGACTAGAATCCATTAGAGATATTGCTGTGTGTGTACTTCATGTTAAATCATATCAGAAGACATATAGTAACTGGAAAACTCACCATCAGGGTTGCTCGACTTGATCCTTGGGTTAGAGTGATGATAGTCTGGTCTCTCCATTGGGCAGTTTTGTTTTCCCTTTTGAGACTAGAAAATAATGAGTGTGGTATTACTTAGTCATGATACAAACATCCAGTTTCCCAGTAACTATTGATTTAATGACATTATCATTGATTGGTAATCTTCCTGAATCAACAATTTCATTAGAGTTTGAGAAATGACATTTTCCTAACTTCCCTCATTTATTAGTTGATGCTTCTGTAAGGGGACTGTCTCTTTGAAACTGGGCTATTAGGTTACCATTCAATATAGTTCCTATTGTAAAAGGCAGAATAAATGCTAAATTCTTTCCCCATAATTTCCAATTTTCAAAGTAAGTAATGGTTTTAACAGCTTCCTCAAAAGATGACAAATTAGGGGTGCCTGGGTCACTCAGTGGGTTAAGTGACCAACTTCAGCTCAGGTCATGATCACAGGGTTCTATGAGTTTGAGCCCTGCACGGGGCTCTCTGCTGTCAGAACAGAGCTGTCTCCCTCTCTCTCTGCCCCTCCCCTGCTCACTCTCTCTCTCAAAAATAAATAAACATTTAAAAAAAAAAAGGATGACAATTTAGTTTTTTCTAGATTTCTCTTTTTTGAGTATCATTTTGGAATTATGGATATTGGTTGATTCAAATAGATAGACACCAATAGGTACAAATTATTATATTCCTTGGTGCTCAGATTATCACAACTTTAAAAAGTTGTAACCCTTTCTTGATAACTCCCATGTCCTTCTGAATTGATCCCCATTAATCTTTGAAAGCTTCTGTGCCTTTTACCACAATAGGATGTCCCATGCTACCTTGTATCTTCCTGCCCTGGACCTGCAATAGCATTTGTCCAAGAATTGTTTTGTTTTGTTTTGGTGAGATCTGTTTAATTAGAGACTACAGTATATCTATTATAGGTGTTCACTGCTACTTGAATGCCTTTTTTTTAGGTCATTTCAGTGGACAAGTGTTATATATATATATATATATATACACCATATTCATATGTTTTACTTTTATTATTTTATTAATATATATTAATTTTTATATGTACATATAAAGCCATGAGTTTAAATTAGTATTTTCAGCTTAATTTTAGCATCTACTATTTTCCCTTAAGTTTTAAAGTATATGTCTCTTTATCTTGGAAAGCTGTCATATAAATATAACTACTTATTTCTCTACCCTATAATATTAAAGAAAATTATTTCAAAATACCAATATTAATATTATTACAAACATATCCTAAAGGAGATTAACATATTTCCTTTTTATAGTGTATAGGTATTGAAACCATCCTTTAATTTTTCTGTGTGTTATCCAAAATTTTTTATTTGAAGTCTGAAAAGAATTTTTAATTACAAAGTCAACACTAGGTCCAGTTAAGTCTCAATTATTTTTTTTAATATATGACAAACAAACATCCTATATCCCAAAAACACACTGACTTTTTTTTTATTTTATTTTTGTAATCTTCATTTATTTTTGAGAGAGAGACAGCGTGTGAGCAGGGGAGGAGCAGAGAGAGAGGGAGACACAGAATCGGAAGCAGGTTCCAGGCTCTGAGCTGCCAGCACAGAGCCTGACGCAGGGCTTGAACCCACGAACCGTGAGATCATGACTTGAGCCGAAATCAGACGCTTAACCGACTGAGCCACCCAGGCGCCCCAACACTGACTTTCTATAGGAAATATGTGTTACTTTGTATAATTTATAACTCTCTTCCAATATGTTTTCCCAAATGGTTTTTCACTTTTATAAAATCCTCAATATACACTACCATACATAGTGAGTCTCCAAGAAATAGTAATTTATGGCAGTGTGCTAAGCATGCACAGAATCCTCACTTCTTTACCATGAAGGGTGGTACAGTATAAAGTAAAAGTTCTACAGACAGACTTGAGCTTAAGTCAGAGTGTTAACTATTTACTGGGAGACACTGAACAACTTGTGTAATCTTGCTGAGCCTCACCCCTTATTTGTGACACAAGAAGAAAAACAAGACCTACTTCATAGGGTTATTTTCAAGATTAAATAAATAATACATGTAAACCATTTAGCACACAGTAAATGCTTATTAAGTGTTAGCTCTTACTACCTGTGACTCCCTATTTCGACTATGAATATATAAAAGCATGAACCGTGCATATAAAATTACTGAAGTCACATCTCTCTCCTTCAATAAATTATGATACTCTATAGCCCCTAACTTTGTTCTCTTTTAGGTTTGGAGTACCTTGTGGCAGGACATGAAGATGTAAGAACAGGCAAATTAGTCGTGAATATGAAAAGTTTTGTCCAGCACTGGAAGCCATCCCTTGGAAGAAAAGTGATGGATATTTTAAAAAGAGAGTGCAAGTAGCAATAAAGGTATATAGCACATAATGGCACTTCTCTATGTATGAAACACAAACTTCATGGAAAGGAGACCTCAAAAATGAAACTGGAATTTTTTAAGTGCCAAAACATATAGAAATGTTCCAATGCATAGGCCTTGTCTAATCTGACTCTTTGGGAGGCCATGTTTAAATACAGTTTGTTTCATAAAGACAAATGAAAACTCCTATGCTGATACCTGGTTTCTATGGGACTGATTCTGAAATTTGTAACTATTAAGAGTTTTTAACAGCAGTGTGATATTTAGCAGTAATCCATTAAGGGCAGTACATCTAACAAGGACTCCTTCCAGCTTCAGATATGTTACTTATATTTGTGCTACTTAAAGCAATTAAGGAGATTTTAAGGACTCCCCAACCCTACTATCAAAAAAGGTTTTTCTTAAAAAAGAGCCTTCTTTTGCGTGATGTGTGTGAACTTTGGTCTGTGGGGTGTTAAATGGAACCTCTCCACATGTATATAGTATTTCCTTGTATAAAGCACTTTACTACCTACCACTTGTGTTGTGAAAGTTTGGAAACCGTTGTTGACAGAAAGAAAAATAAAGGGCATGTAAGAAAACCTACTGAAACAGAAGCACTGCCACTACATGTGGACAAAAGGAAGTTGTACGTTTTAACTCTGAACACTTGGGGAAAAAATATGTGAAGATACAACCTAAAAGAACATGTTTGCATATCAAATCTCAGCTTCAGGCTAGAGGTTAGATTCCACAGATACCAACCATGATGAAAATTTTTTTAAAAACTAAACAAGATGAGACTTTAAAATTAGAGGAAGAAGAAATCATAAGTGTAGAAATATGCTTGGATAAAGAGGAAATTGACTTTAAATTTTTAAAAGCTCATTTATTTGCAATGCACTTGTAAACACTGCAAAAATTATTATAGACACAGAATTTGTTTTATTTTTGTGTTTAGTATTTAAACCTGAATGTTGAGACAGTTTTCTCCTTATCTTTATTAACAATATATGGTCATTATATTTGCTCACTTTTTTGACACAATGTATGTGATAGTTCACCAAACTACAGTCTTCATTATTATTCATCTGTACACATGCATAACCACAATACGTACAGTTTCTTCTGTACTTGAATATACAAAACATGAACCACAGTGCCATAAGATTAACTTCACATACAGAACATATTTTTTTCCTGAGGTCCTGTGGACTTGCAAAAAAAAAAAAATATATATATATATATATTGCTCTGTTAATTTTTTTTATATTTCATATATGTAATAAAGGAATATGATCTCTTGATTTTTGTCTCATTTCCTGATCAACTCTTTTAATGATGCTAAAGATTATCTTTTCTTAATGAGGGAACACAAACCTAATTCCTTAAATTAAGAAAATCAGGGCACGTGGGTGGCTCAGTCAGTGAAGTGTCTGACTCTTGATTTCAGCTCAGGCCATGACTTCAGGGTTTGTGAGATCAAGCCCCATGTTGGGCTCTATGCTGACAGCACAGTGGAGCCTATTTAGGATTCTCTCTCCTCTCTCTCTGTTCCTTCCCCGCTTGCACTCTCTCTCTCAAAATAAATAAATAAACTTAAAAAAAAAATCAAATAAGTGCCCAGTATTTTGACTCTTTTACTCTGGTGCATGGATATAGAGTAGAAGCTACAGGTTTAGTTTCTGTCACATGAAATTTTTTTTTTATCAGATGCAATGCATTTTTATACTATATTTACTTTTTTAAAAAGCAATGAAAGTTCATTGTTGAAAATATAGAAAATTGTATCAGGAAAAAAATCCTATGTTTAAACCATCCTGTGATGACAGCATTAGCATTTGAGTGCCTATTCTGCTAGACTGTTTTCTATGCATGTACATCCCTTTTATAGAATTGGAATTATGTTATACATACTCTCATGAAATCTGCTTTTATAACCTGTAACATGTCTCTCAGCTTCTTATCTTTTCCTATTTTATCCTGGTAGGTGGAATGCTGTATAGTAGGGTATCATTTACAAACAACTTATCAAAAATGTGGGTAAGTAGATCACATCAAGAAAAATATTTTAGGGTCACCTACATGGGTCAGTCAGTTGGGCAACCGATCCTTGATTTTGGTTCAGGTCATGATCTCACGGTTTGTGGTTCAAGCCCCTGAGTTGAGCTCCTAGCTAGTAATGTGGAGCTTGCTTGGGATTCTCTGTCTCCCTCATCTCTCTACCCCTTCCCTGGTCACTTGTGAGCTTTCTGTCTCTCTCTCTCAAAAATAAATAAACAGGGGTGCCTGGGTGACTCAGTCGATTAAGCATCTGACTTCAGCTCAGGTCATGATCTTCACAGTTTGTGAATTCAAGCCCCACATCGGGCTCTGTTCTGACAGCTCAGAGCCTGCAGCTCCCTTCAGATTCTGTGTCTCCCTCTCTCTCTGCCCCTCCCTGCTCATGTGAGCTTTCTGTGTTTGTCTCCCAAAAATAAATAAAAACATTACAAAAAAAATTAAAAATAAATAAATAAATAAACAACCAAACCAAACAAACAAACAGGGGCGCCTAGGTGGCTCAGTCAGTTAAGCATCCGGCTCTTGGTTTCAGCTCAGGTCATGATCTCACAGTTCCTGGGTTGGAGCTCCCATCGAGCTCTGTGCTGACAATGCAAAGCCTGCTTGAGATTCTCTGTCTCTCCCTCTTTCTCTGCCCCCTTCCTGCTCATGCGCACGCGCTCTCTCTCTCAAAATAAACTGTTAAAAATAATAAATATTTTTAATTAAAAAAAAAGAAAAATATTTTAAATACATCAAATACAGGATTTTCTTAAGTTTCAGAATTGCCAAGTAGCCTTGTTTTCCATATCACTTTATTTAAAATAAGTATTACCTGGGGTGCCTGGGTGGCTCAGTCGTTTGGGCGTCCGACTTCGGCTCAGGTCATGATCTCACAGTCCGTGAGTTCGAGCCCCACATCGGGCTCTGTGCTGACAGCTCAGAGCCTGGAGCCTGCTTCACATTCTGTGTCTCCCTCTCTCTCTGCCCCTTCCCTGCTCATGTTCTGTCTCTCTCTGTCTCAAAAATAAATAAACATTAAAAAAAATTAAAAAAAAATAAGTATTACCTATAAAAGAGACTACAAATAATGTCTATTTTTTAAGAGTAGAAAAATGTCCATAGTATATTATTAAGCTTAAAAAAACTGCATAACAAAACTTATAGTAACAGAGCCCACCCCCAAAACACATTTATATTATGTACAGTGTTTTAAAAGGCCTGAAAGATAGATTATAGCAGTATTTACCCCTGTAACGGAAAGAAGGAGGGAGATTTTCACTTTTTATTTTGTATACATCTGTATTACTTGATATTCTTTCATTGATCATGTACCACTTTTGTAATTTATTTGACAATTAAAATTTAATCCATTGCTTATAAAGTATGTTCAAGCAAAGTCATAACTAAAAGTTCAGTTTTAAGTAGTTCACCAAATTATTGGGTCCTTAATGTCTTCCTATTCCTTTTTGACTAGAATCTTCTTCCTTACGTGCTCTTTCAACACCTTTTCTGGCAACATAAAAAAAAATACATTATTGTTATAATTGTTTCTTAATATCCTCATTCTTAGGTCACTTGCAGCCCTTCCACTGAAGTTTTCATTCCTTATGAGCATCATTTGGCTTCCAAAGTGGAAAAAAAAGAAACCCTATGTCCCCCATCCTTAAAAGTGTGAGCAAGCTGCCTCAGGACCCCACTCCCTTTCCATTATTCTATCATTCTGCCACACTTCCTATATACACTTTCTCTTCCTTGGCGTCTTTCAAAATAACCATCACAGCACCAAGTCAAACAAAACTTCCATCTATGGCTTTATATGAATGTGAACACTTCCTTCAAGTGCTACTGGGAAAGTCTCTGCCCCCAGAGCTTTACCCTGTTCCACTGGGTGTTATTAGTCAACAGATTAGTTACATAATCTCCACATACCTATCTGTATAATTTGCCTGAGGTCAACTCAGACTATGCCCTCTTATTACATCACTTTCTCCGTAGAGGAATGTTGCTAATATTTAGTATTTGATGCAATGGAAATTCTCAATAATAGGATAATCTTTTAATAGTGTCCACCAAGTGAGGTCAAATCTGTGGGGATGTGACCACGAGTCCAAAAAGCAGCATCCATCTGGCTATATTAAACAGAGAGCAAGGCTTGTTAGGGTAAACATAGTTCTTTGGGATACTTTGGGTTCTTGCGGAACAAATCCTTTTCTAAATGATCAGAGACTTAACAACTCTGAAGGGTGGGAAAAAGAACCTTGAGAATTCCTTGTGCTGGCTGTCCTTTTAGCCACTCCCCTGGAATGTCTGAGAACAAGGAGTGTGAGCACTGCCTTGGTATTGAGGAGTTTTGTCAGAGGCCCCAGGACTGAACTGCTTTTGTGTTCATTGTTTCAATGATAAGCAGTCCCCTAACCTAACTTTATCAAAGAGCCAAAGTTACTCATGACTTATTTCCCACAGTTTGGAAGGAAAATATTTATGAACAACTTCAATTTTGCATGGGAGATTGATATGATAAAAATGGAATAGAAGTAAAGGGGTGTGCCTTGCATGACTGATATTATTTTTAAGTCTCTCAGAGAATGATTTGTCTGAGAATACCTTCTGAAAAACGATGCCCTTTTCCTTATTTTCCTACACTTTCACCAAAAGGATGCAAACATTTCTCTACTTTTTTGAGCATTATTGACTGTGTTTTGAGACCTGTAATATTTAAATGACAAATTCCCAGATTTACTATTAGTTTACATATGCTGAATAACAAAAAAAGCAGAATGTTATTCATGAGAAAAAAATATGCCATAGGCCAAATAGATACTTCCAGAATTGAGATGCATGTTCCATTAAGGGATGGTTTCAGTACACAGTGAATACATGTCTAGTTTCTTAATTTGTAGTCACAGGTGGATACCATGTTCCAAAGTGTGATCACTAGCAATGAATTAATTTATAAAACCAGAAATATCCAAGATTTACTAGAAATGATCAAATCATAGTATACTTATCTAAATAAAGGGGTGGACATCAGCCAGGCAGAGAACCTTGCTTCACAGAAAGAAAAATAACTACTGTCCGCAAATTCTCACAGTATGAGCAAATTGGTCTGCCCAGAAACTCCCTGGACACCTCCTTCTCAGTCAGGATACCAGCAAGGGTTTCAAGCTCAGCAAGTAAAAAAATACAAAAGATGATAATTGAGAGTTTACTTCAAGGTAGGTACTTTTCTAAGTGTTTTTCATGTGTTATTCCCAGTTGATCTTCCTAAGCACACCTAAAGTGTGTGTTATTATTATCTCTATATCCCAAATAAGGAAACTGAGGCACAAGGAGACTGGCTAAATTGGACACTCAGCTTATAATTGTGGAGCCTGGATTTGAATCCACGAATTATACTTCCCAGAGTTCATATTTCAACCACTGAAAAGGGATTCTGGCATTTAGAAAGGAATTCATGTGAGGTGATGCCAACTGCACCATTTTCCTCATTGACTATTTCTTTTAGATCGTAGATGTGGGGACAACACCTGAAAGTCAGCATTTCTCCCAGTTTTCCTTCTCCATACTCCAAATTATAGTGTATCCCATTATTCCACCCTGCAATTACATAATTTTCTACTAACTTTCTCATTTTTACATTGCCATTAGGATAATACTGTTTATCATAATTGATACCAAGATAAAATAGTACATGTCTGGTTTTTACCTTTGCTATTTTCCTCTTGGTCTGGCTTTCTGAGATCTATTTAGGCATAAGATCTTCTCTTGCATTTATCAGTACCAACTCTGAATAAGCTGCTATCAAATTCAGTAGCATTTCAAATCAATTCTCTCAGCTCTGACTTGTGCTGTGTAGAGTAATTCTGCTTGCAAGATGAATGAGAAGAAATTACACCAGAGAGAGAGACAAGGAAACAGAAAAAAAAGAATGTAGGCACTTTGTCAACCAAGGAAAGAGAGCAAGGGGCAGGAAACAAGGCATAAAGATATAAAAGAATAGGGGTGCCTAGATGGTTCAGTGGGAAGAACATACAACTCTTGATCTTGGGGTTGTGGGTTTGAATCCCACTCTGGGCAGAGAGATTACTTAAAAATAAAATGTTTTTTAAAGAGTATTAAACATATACATAAGAAAAAAGGAAAGCAACAGCTGGGAAAGGAACCAGGTAGTCTGTTCTAGTAACAATATGTGAAATATTTCAAAGTAGAACATACTCAGTTAACCAATTCTTCCATTGCTAGGTAACCATGATTTATGTGAGATAGTTCTGAATATTTATTACAGAATTTTTCCATCCAAGTCTGATGCTATTAGTGATGTTTGAGGAGACAGAAAAGTTAAGGATGATAAAGCAACAGAGAAACTTTAGGTAATTATAATTAGGAAATTAGGAAATCAATTGATTTTATCATATTTTGGAAGAGAATTTTATTTTTTTTAGTGTTTATTTATTCATATTGAGAGAGAGAAAGAGAGAGAAGGAGAAGCAGAGAGAGAGGAAGAGAGAGAATCCTAAGCAGGCTCCACGCTGTCAGTGCAGAGCCCAAGCAAGGCTTGAATTCACGAAATGTGAGATCATGACCTGAGCTGATTTCAGATGTGGGGCACCTGGGTGGCTCAGTTGGTTAAGTGTCAGACTTCAGCTCAGGTCATGATCTTGTAGTTCACGAGTTAGAGCCTCATGTTGGGCTCTGTGCTGACAGTTCACAGTCTGGAGCCTGCTTCAGATTTTGTGTCTCCCTCTCTCTCCGCCCCTCCCCCACTCGCGCACGCTCTCTCTCTCTCTCTCTCTCGCTCTCTCTCTCTCTCTCTCTCTCTCTCTCTCTTTCTCTCCCTCAAAAGCAAATAAACATTTAAAAAAGTTTTAATTTTTTTTATATTTTATTTATTTTTGATAAACAGAGAGAGACAGAGCACAAGTGGGGGAGAGGCAGAGAGAAAAGGAGACACAGAATCCGAAGCAGGCTCCAGACTCCGAGCTGTGAGCACATAGTCCAACACAGTGCTCGAACCCACAAACTGCGAGATCATGACCTGAGCCGAAGCCGGATGCTCAACCAACTGAGCAACCCAGTCATCCCTTGAAACAGAATTTTAAATTTATCTTTTGTAAAGTAAATATTCCACAAAATATCTAACATCAGTAAGCACTGCCTTAGAGTCTTTTTCAATATACATACTCATCATTATAATGATTATCATTTTTGCTCTTATTAGGTGCCAGGTGCTGTGCTAAACTTCACATGACTTATGTTCTCAGACCTCACTTAATAACCTTGCAAAGTTGCTACTATTATTATGAGGAAACTGAGAACCAGAGGGTTAAATAATTTGTCCAAGGTCACTAAACAAGTAAGTAGTGGAGCAAGGACTTGAACCTTAATTATCCTTTAGGACTCATACTTTTAATCTCTATAATCTAGTAGTGCTCTCAACTAATAACTCTCAAACAATGTTCATTAAAATCACCAGACATGTTTGTTAGAATGTAGAGTCCAGACTCCTACCTCTGAACATCTGTTTCAGAAGGTCTGGTGGGGACCAGGGATGGACAATTTAATAAGTACCAGAAACAGTGCTCCTAGGCACTTTTATAGAGTAGTCTGAACAAAGTCATAGAATTAATCATTTGTTCTATTTCTACAAATGTATTGCCCTCTGGTCATAAATCTACTTGGCCTTCATCAAAATGTTATTTTATGAATAAGAGAATCATTAGTCTTGTTATGGTTACCCAAGAACTAAGGTGGTAGAAAAGGGAATTAAAAGGAGATCCCTTCAGTTATTATGTACCCTACTTCCTCATCTGGCCTTAAATAGAATTGTGAAATATGTAAATGCGTCTTTGATATCTTTGCTCCTCAATCTACTTTGGGCAATCTCCTCCCCAGGGCCATTGGCTTCATACTGCTCAGAGTGTACAAGAAGATGCTACATAAGACTCCATTTCCCAATTTCCCCCACATCCTTAAATAGAATATTGATTTGTCAAGATGCTACCTTTGACCAAAAGATTGAGAGATTCAGAAGATAAAATCATTCTAATGAGATACTTTCCTATTTTCCCACCTCCCTCTTTCTCCCTAACACAATGCTTTATTGACCCAAATAAACCATGCATGACTGCAGAAAATTTTTAATGGGTGATTCTTATCATGGGAATTTCAAGCACTGATGGCAGGCGGGTGGAAGAGATATTTTTGGTCACATGTGCCTTTCAATGCCTCATAAATCAGGCTGCTTAGGCAGCTTCCTAATATCTGTTTAGGCAGTGCCTGTCTTGCTGACACACTCAATTGTACCACAGTCAGAGGCCCATGAAGTAAAGAGAAAGATGAAAAACCAGCGACATTGGGAAAGGAAAACATGGGGGACCGCCTAACTTAATCTCTCTCAAAAATGAGGACTCAAGCTACAAAAAAAATAATAATCCACACAGACTTCACATGTTTCTTTCCCATTCCTGTAAATAAGAAATAAAAGTCAGGATTACATTTTCCTTGATAGGTATGAAGAAAAAACTCAAGAAAATGCACACAACTTGCATCACAGCAAATAGAATTCCTTAACCTCAGAAATACTCATGTTGCATACACACATGCCCTCCAACCTCTTACTCATGGAGACTTGCCCAGCAGTGACCTTCAACAACCTAGAGAGCTTTTTATAACATTTGAGAATGCACAACTGGATATTTTTATCAGCACGTGCTCTGCCTTTGATAAATGTTCTACTAAGCAGTTTGAAGAAAAACACAATGAACACATTTTTTTTAATAAGGTATCTACAAGAACTCTTAATTAGCATCCTCCAGAATTTTACAGGTTTCACCAAATGTCTCAGGAAAGAAGACCAAGTTTAGAAAAGACCACTCTTGGGGTGCCTTGGTGGCTCAGTTGGTTGAGTGTCTGATTCTTGATTTTGGGATGCCAGGTCATGATCCCAGGGTTGTGGGATTGAGCCCGTAACAGGCTCCATGCTGAGAGTGGAGCCTGCTTGAGATTCTCTCTCTCTCCTTTGCCCCTCTCTCCAACTCACTCTCTCTCTCTAAAATAAAAGTTAAAAAAAAATAAGAATAAAGGAAAGGAAAGGAAAAGACCGCTCCAAGGTTTCACTTGTCCCCAAATGTTATCCTACTAGGCTTAGATAAAATCTATTTGAGAAGTGATGTGTAAAGCCTCATATTAGCCATAGTTGACTTTTCAGGATTCCCATTCAATATATTTATGAAATGTGTTTTCCCTTTTTAAAGCAGAAAAATCAAATAGCACATGTGAAAAAAAATAATGAATGCCATACAACATGAAGAAAAGTTCTTTATAATCTTTTTATTGTAACAAATAGATGCCTGCCTATGTTATTCTCCCATCATAGGGAGTTCATCATATAAAAATCTTACTTGATTTATGGAAGGATAGGGGTAGCACCAGCATTTTCGGAGTGCCCAACACCATCACAATCTTCATCTCAGTTAATCCTCAGAACGGCCTTTTGAAGTAGGTGTTATTATCTCATTTTACAGATGAGGAACATGAGGTTAAGAAGAGTAAAGTAACTTGCCCAGGTTACTTTTGCCAGTAATAAGCAGAACCAAGTATCTAAAACAGGTGTCTGTCTTATTCCAAATCCTATGCTCCTTCAACTGCATAATTCTGCTTGAAAGTTCTAAGCTTACTTTTCAACATCATTTGTTGGATTGGAGACCTTTATTTATTAATTTCACAGAGATATCTTATGACCTTCCTATGCACTGTGCACTATTCTGGGCCCTGGGCATATAGCAGTGAACAAAACAAAATCCCTACTCTCCTAGAGCTCGCATTCTAGTGGGGGGTGAACTTCAGAAAATAGCTATAATATCCCTGCTCTCTATTCACAATGTAGGCCTTATCTCTCAGGCATTTATTGCCCTGAATGATTTAAGTGAAATATTCTTTTACCATCACTGAGGGAAAATTCAATGCCATAGACCCCATTATCCTGATTGTATTGAATACCATTATCCCTCAGATGAACTGAAAGCAATAAATGACTAAATTCAAATGAAAAGCTGTTGTAATTGGATAATGACCACAAAGCAGGAGGGGTTGGGGGGGGGAGGTTTGTTTGTTTGTTTGTTGTTGTTGTTGTTTGTTTCTGAGTTATACTGAGCGTTTAGAGGAAAATAGAATTCTTCTGCCCGCTGCCCATTATGGAGCTAACAAGGTCCTGCTCTGTGCTGTGCTCCTTAATTTTCTTGTTGGCTTTAAAGATTCACAACAGCTCTGTCTGACATCTATACATGAGAAACATAGGGATCCCCAAGTGCCCAAGCCATGGTGCACTGGCCAGCTTTGCTCCCCCACAGCTGCTAGGGGCTCATCTACTGGAACCAGGGCAGCTCTGGGAGATTCACTTGCTTCTGTGAGAAATAACAGTGACCATAATAGAAAAAGAAATTCTAGGCATTCTTTCAAGCTGTTGGGAAGTTCCAGCACATTCCAGTTGTGAAAGAATTCAAGTCCCTCCACTCATGTCAAAACTCCAGTGCCATCATTGTGTGCTTTGTACATTTACTAGACCAAGGCCTAGTAATTAACTGCAAATTCTCTGCCTGCCTTTTTTTAAAAGTAGGCTTCATGCCCAGCACAGAGCCCAACACAGGGCTCAAACTCACCACCCTGAAATCAAGATCTGAGCTGAGATCAAGAGTCAGATGCTTAACCAACTGAGCCACCCATATGCCCCAATTCCCTGCCTTTTTTATCATGAACCAGAAGCTGATTCTATAGGTCAATCTGTGATTTGGTGAATTATCCTCAGACTTTGACAATCCTCAGGCAATGACAGATTTCAGAAGTTTGAAGATTCTCAACATGAAGCACTGCTATTCTAGAGCCCTGAGCCAATTGTTTGTGACCTGGAAATTTTGCAAAATATTTTATTCCATAAGCTTTGGAAATCCACATCCATGACATCTTATGACTGTTATAGAAAAAGTCTTCACTGTTTTCAAGGTCCAGAAAGCCAAATGTTTTTTTTCTAGGCCCAAGTGCTTCCCCCAAATCACTCCTGATTGAACCTCCCTTGAAAATTTCATTCTCATCTGTGATTCTATTTAGGAAGATGTCTTACTTCTTGCTTACCTCCTAACTCTTCTTTGCTTTTTTCTTCCTCTACAAAACAAGGAAGAAAAATAAACAGCAAAACAAAAGAAGTTGCTCCAATTTTTCTTAAGGCAAAGGAAAAAAATTCTCCCATCATTAAGAAGTGGCCCTGAGGATCTTCAACTGATACAAATTTGGCTATTGTTACTAGGAGTCAAAAGCACTGACCTTGATAACATGGCAGAGATAACAAGAGAAACCGTTTCCACAAGAAGAAACCGTTCCACAAGAGAACTCTCTTTCCACAAGAGAAACCGTTTCTTCACTGTGCCACAGATTCAGTATGTATTTCCTTCAATATAGAAGGCAGATGCCCTCATTCCAAAAATTGAGGGGCGGAAGAGGAAGAAGATTAATACAATTCAAACACAAGCAAATAGAGGTTGTTTGGGGGAAATGACACAGACAAGCAATAGTGTGTCACCCCGGGAGAAATACTATTAATGAACTACAAATAAACAGTGCTGAGGAAGCCCTGAATAAGAGATTGTAGAAAACCCCACAGAGAAGATGGTTTTAACTGGATCTATCAGCAACCTCCGAGCTTTTGAATTTCACCAGGCAGAGATAGAGTCTGCATTGTGATTTTAGAACAACTGTGATGACTCAGATGCCCAGACTTTCCTGAAATCCAAATACTGCTGTCACTGAGATCTGCTTTAGATGCATTATCTTCACAACAACTTGATGCTAACCTCTGAGGCAGGTGCTGTTACTACTCATTTTACTCATGAGGAAAAGGAAGTTCAAGTAGGCAACGAGGCTATTGTATTACAAGCAGTAAGTGAGTAAGTGAGAGTACAAGCCCAGGTCTGAGCCCCGGACTCCGTGCTTCTAGTCACCACATTACAGCACTTCTTCCTCACGTGTGCCTTTTCAGTCGGCAGAGACGGCCAACTGCCCTGCTTCTCCATGGCTCTCTCTCTTCCTTTTGGTTCTCTGCTGACAAGACTCAGGGATTGAGTCCTGAGGCAATGACCTGGTAACTCTTCCTATAGCTAGGCTCCATCAGCAATAGGAGCTTCAGCATCTCCATTCTCTTCTCCCTACTACAACTAAGAAATGATAACTGCCTTCTAATCTTTTTTAAAAAGTCGCTGTGTAGGAAATGTCAGCAAGGCTCCATTACCTAATAGTATACCCTATAGAACAGGTATGGGTGGTACTCTGATTGCTTGAAAGGATATATCTGAAAGGGAAACCAGACATCGTGGGTAGCAATGGTACTGGTTATACTTCTAGACCACCACCTTAGAAGGAGGGAAAGTGACAGCAAGTAATATATTTGCTCATTTTTACATTTTGTTAATCTATTCTCTTGTGTTAGGTTGTACAAGATCTTTGAGGGCAGGGATCATATCTGTTTCATTCACATTGTATCTCCTGTGCATACCATAATACCTGGCACATGGTAGGTGCTCAGAAAATATTTGTCAGATGAATAAATAGGTGATATCCCCAAATTAGAAAAGCATATCCAACTACTCCCTTTTCCTTATTTACTCAATCATTCACATTTATTGAAAGCTGCTGCAAAAAAATAGCATAATGGATTGATTAAGTACATAGACTCTAGACTCTAATTGCCTGGATTCAAATACTGGTTCTGTCACCAGCTGTGTGACTCTGAGCTAGCCAATGGTAAAATGGGGGAAATAATAGTACTAACTCATAGTGTTGTTGTGAGCATGAAGTAAATTAATATAAGTAAACTATTTTTAAAGTTTATTTATTTATTTTTGAGAGAGAGAGGGAATGAGATGGGAGGGGCAGAGAGAGAGGGAAAGAGAGAGTCCTAAGCAGGCTCAGTGGTGTCAGCACAAAGCCCAATGGGAGGCTTGATCTCTGGAACCATGAAATCACAACCTGAGCCAAAATCAACAGTCAGACACTTAAAGGACTGAGCCACCCAGGTGCTCCATAAGTAAAGTGTTTGGAACAGCTCCTGGCATATAGTAAATACTAGGTGTTTGATGTTATGATGATGATAATGTTCCAGGCTTCAGGACACTGGGGATATAAGAGTGAAGAAGGCAGGTCTCTGAGTGCTTGCAACTCACATTCTAGTAAGAGAAACGATCATCCTCCTGATGATTTGATAAAATAATTACAAATAGTTTTAAACGCCATGAAGAAAATAATGCTTCCCTGGTGCTAAGAAGCAGACCCTGAGGTGGAAGTTAGCATTCAAAATGTTTACTAAGGAGGGTCCTTTAAACCAGCATCAGTGGGGGCGCCTGGGTGGCTCAGTCAGTTGAGCATTAATTAGACTTTGGCTCAGGTCACGATCTCACGGTTGGTGGGTTTGAGCCCCGCATCAGGCTCTGTACTGACCGCTCAGAGCCTGGAGTCGGCTCTGGATTCTGTGTCTCCCTCTCTCTCTGCCCCTCCCCTGCTCTCACTCTGTCTCTTGAAAATGAATAAATGTTAAAAAACAAAAACAAAAAACCAGCATCAGTGATAGAGGAGAAAACACTGGAAGGTGGGCAGAGAGAGAAGGTGGTGGCAAAACAGGCCCAACCACAGCCTCAGGCTACTCCACAGGGAAAGCTGAAGAGGAATGACCCCTCACAGTTGTCCTGACCACTCTACCCTACTGGGGGTGGGCCACCGTGGGAAGGGCGTGGCCTTGTGCTCTGCAGCTGAAGCAATCCCTAAAAGGGCTGACAGCTGAAGACTGTCTGCCAACAGCACACACAGCAGCTGGGGCGGCAGAGCCTCCAATGAGGGAGGATAGGGCAGCACAACACCGTACACATTCCACCTAGCAGACATGAGGTAAGTGTGAGTTGCTACCTAAAACAAAGTGGTTAGGGAAGGCCTCTCTGAGGAGGTAATACTTAAGCTAATATAACTACACAGTGAGGAGGCAGCAGCCAAATAAATAGATGGGCGAAAGCATTCTTCCTAAAGGAAATAGCCAGTATAACATCCCCTCAGTCAGAATAAGTTGGGAGTGTTCCAAGTACAGAAAGGAAGAGCAGTGAGGCCAGAGACTGGTATAAAGTGAGTCTGAAGAGGCAGGCACGGGCCAGAACATGAGAAACATGAGAACTTTCAGGAGTTTGGATTTTATTCTAAGTAATGATGAGTAGCAACTGGAGGAAAGTGGAAGGATATGATTTACTCTTTCAAAAGATCACTCTGGATGTTATGCGAGAAATGGGTGAAGAAAGGATAAAAGTGAAGGCAGAAAAAACAACTAAAAATTTACCGAACTTTTCTAAACAAAAGATAGTATATTGATGAAGATGAGAAAAGTGGACATATTTATACGCAGAACTCTGTAGGACACTATGCAGAGATTGCTAAAGGATTAAATGTCAAAATGAAGAAAAGGAGAATTAAAAATGACTCCCAAATTTTTGGCTTGAACAACTGGAAGGATGATGGTATATACTGATATAGGAAAAGGAAAATTTAGGGATGAATATAGAGTCCCATTCCTATTAAACATCAAGTAGAGATGCCAAGTATTCAGCCGGATACACAAGTCTGGAGTACAGAAGAAGAGAGGTGAAAAGCTAAATATTTATATTTGGAAGTCATATAACAAATAGATTATATGGTCACTACTCCACCACTCCCACCACTCAGTGGCATAAGCAACAATACTTTATTTTTGCTCCCATCTGCAGATTGGCTGAGGTTCAATTTAACCATCTCTGCTTCTACCTGTGGGGTCAGGTGTTGTCTCTAGAACACAATGTTACATGTCAATTACATCTCAATATTTTTTTAAGTCCTGGACACATGATACACCTTGACCTTCACCAGTATATCATTATCCAAAGCAAGTTACACATCCAAGACTGTATGTGATGACAACCTGGATGCAAGAATTGGCAGGGGCGGGGGCGTCAGGAGGGAGAGTATGAAATTGGGGTCCATAATTTAGTCTGCCAGAGATGAGATCAGCCAGGGTAAGAACATAGATAGTTAACACAGCCAGGCTCAGACAAATTCCCAAGGTACTTCAGCGTTTACCACTCAGCTAGAAGAGGAAAAACTAGCAAGGATTTAGGAGGAGTAAGTGCAGTTGGAGAATAATTAAGAGAAAATAAGAGAGGTAGGAGAGAACAGTGTTTCAAAGAAACCATCTGATGTTGCTGAGACATCAAATAGGATGTGAACAGAGAGAGAGGTTTATGGTAACTGGCAACAAGGCCCAGCAATCCAGGTGTTCCATAACAGGACACTGGGACAGGTGAGAGGGTAAGACCCTACTGTCTCATCCTGTGTTCTCAACAGCAGAAAAGCAAATTATGTTTGGAAAATTTAAAAACACCATTCTGTCAGGAACAGTGGGAATAGGATGGTGACTGATTAATTATTAGGTTGTTTAAGGCCAGACTGCTGAAGTTCTTCAACACCTGCCTAGGGAGCTGGAACTTGGTTCTTTTTTATTTTTTTTTATTTTTTTTTTTTAACGTTTATTTATTTTTGAGACAGAGAGAGACAGAGCATGAACGGGGGAGGGTCAGAGAGAGGGAGACACAGAATCTGAAACAGGCTCCAGGCTCTGAGCTGTCAGCACAGAGCCCGACGCGGGGCTTGAACTCACAGACCGCGAGATCATGACCTGAGCCGAAGTCGGCTGCTTAACTGACTGACCCACCCAGGCACCCCGGAACTTGGTTCTTTAAACAACCGTGAGTCATTAAAAGCTTTTGGAACAGAGGAGTGATAAATACCAACTTTCGGTTCTAACTGCAGCCTAAGATGGATTTGAGAGAGAAGAGACCGGTGACAAAGAAGCAGGTTATCCTAGATCTGTTACTCAGACCTCTTGCCCAGACCCTCACCTCTCAGAGAGACTTAGATTCCCTTAGATCAAGTTTCTGATGCTTATTGCTATTAAAATCCTTCTTGTCTGCTTTCTCCTTGCCTGGCTGACCTTAATTGACTTACGGTAACTTTCTAATCAAAATCTGGGTCCTGACCCTCTGCCTCCACCTTCCATCTCAGCACTCACTCATTTAGAAGTATCACCTTTCCTTTTGTGTCCACGCAGGAAACTCCTTCACCAATGGGCTTCATATGGCAGCATGAAACCACAGCCTGACTTGTTCACAATTCCAGGGTGTTGCTATTCAGACTTGTTCCCTGAGTCCCTGCTGCTTTCCTTCCCCCAGCCCATTCCTGTCCATTCTCCCAGAGCACATTGAAAGTTAGTTCATGGAGTTCAGAACATGGTGGTAAGCCTCCAGTTTGCTAGCATAGCTCTAGTCCTCATCTCAGGCTTGGTCTCTGAGGGATATCTACCCTGTGCGAATGCTTTTCTACCTTAAATTCCCATTTGGCGCCTCTAGTGACTCTTACCAGGGGGTTGAGGTAGCAATAGGGTGTAGGCAAGCAATGATCCTGAAAAGCAACCATTTTGTCTACTATGTGGCTCAATTCTGCACCATTTTCTAAGAAGCCTAAAAGGCAAATATATCAACAAATATCCCACATAAGTGAAATATTACCATTGGCATTTCGTAGTGATTTGGCTTGGAAAATTTTTCCTACGTTCTCATGCCTGGGCTACGTGTTCTCATGCCTTTCTACAGCAAGATGAACAGGTGTTGTTTCTAGAACACAAGAATTACTTGAAATGAGTTATGGTTTAAAATGAGAAGTCATTATTGATTAAATGCCAGGATTTCCCCTGTTATTTTTATAGGGCCATGATATTTTTCCCTAACACATATTTCTTCAATTGCTATGCATAGTATTTTCCTGTTGTCTGCTAGCCAAATATTCTTTAGCTGACTGGTCCTAGCAGGGAATGGAGAAAATCATAAAACTGGAAACTAGGAAGCAATGACATCAGTGTTCAAATCACAAAAGACTAGGTGGAAACAAATATTTGCTTTAACCCTGATTTGTACTGTTAATGAAAGACTAAATATGGCAAAACTGGAAATTTGCTAACTCTTCTCAGTCACTACCATTTAGTAAAAATTTGTTTCTCTGACCTCAGTAGTACTTCATCTGGCCATAGTGCTCACTGGGAAATTGGCAGTGACACGTGAACTCTCTCCAATTGCACCACTCCTGGGATCTAGCTGCATCTGCTGGCCATAGAATCCTTTTGTGGTCTCTTCAGTCTTTGCTCTGGAAATAAGGCAAAGAATAACTATGCTGCCCACCTGATGACAGAGCCACTCAAAGCTGACTTGTTCTCACATTACATTAGGCATCTTCAGAAGCAGCTTTAACTCTGGTCTCTGCTCTCAGAATATTTCATGATTTGATTACTTCAGAGTTTGTGATACCTAGACTGAATTACTCTTGTCTAATAGGGGCCAGAGTATAAGGCTGATGATCCATGCTGCTCCCTTCAGCCATGCAACCCCCTCGTGGCAAAGCTCTCATAAACTCTGATGTCCTTTGCTGCCTCAGGAGTTAGTTACACTTCTTAGAGTGGCTCTGCACTACCTTTGTCAAAGAGTGGTTCATGGCATTTTCTCCACTGAGGATCCCTACTGCTCACATAGATCCTATCTCATAGCTTCTCCTAACAACCTTTTTGAATTTAACTTGCATAAGGCCCTAAAATATCACAGTAGGGAAGCTAGCTAAAGGAACACACCAGAGTCACACTCAAAGCTGCCACTTGATGCTGTCATTTGGGTCTCTGAGACAGGACATGGCCTTATGTCTTGAAATGTGTTCTTGGCCTTTCTTCCATGACTCCCACCTGTCTGTACCACCACCCCCAGATGGAACAGGGACACATGAAAAAACCAGCCTTGAATATCTCTTAGTTTCTCCAACACAGACCTGTGACACCCTCGGTTATATTGGTAAAGGAATGGAGCCCATGACTAAAGCCTGTGTCAGAGTCAAGTGACTTCAAATATTTATTGAGCACCTTCTTTATGCCCAGTATCAAGGAGATCTTGGCACCCAGTTATTATCACTAGCCCCAACAGATTTCCCTGAAAGTGTGATTACATCACATGCTTTTCATAGGCCTCACTGCCTTCCAGTAATTATGGAGCAACACTGGGTAGCTGTGACTGCTGAAGGGAGCAAGCCTGGGCCACAGATGAACCAAAAGCAGATGCAGTAGAGCTGATTCCCCCATTCCTCCTGTATCCTCCAAAAAGCTCAGAGTAAACAGTACCTTTATGTTATGGTCATTATTTTGTGCTTTTCTCCTTTGTGTCTCATATCTGTTGAGGTCAAGCAACCTCATATCTGTTGCTTAGACTGTAAACACAGACCAAATGCCAAGACACAGATAAAGTCACCAGGAAACTCAGTTCCATGTGCCAGACCCACCTTTGTGCTTTTGGACTATTGCTATGTTTGTTTAGAGATGGCAGGGAAAAAGTGCCACATGGCTCAGTGCTCATTTGCTTCCTGCTCTGTTAGGTATTAAACCCCAGCAACCTGCCCAAGTCTCAGTGTCCCTTACTATAGCTAACTAACTAGAACACTAACCCCCAGCTTAATGTCCCATGAGTACAGTCCTCTCCTCTTCTCTTCTTCCTTCTTCTTTTTTCTTCCCAAGATCCTATGAGCTAAATATCATCATTATAATAAGCAAGAATTATAAATGCAGACAGTTCTCTTCTTTGTAGTTCTACTCATACGGAAAAAAAAAAAAAAAGAATTGTTGATTATCTTAACCTACACATAACTTGTAGGACAGAAAGATTCCTGTCAAATAATCCTCCCTTCATAAATTCCCTTCACTATTATAAACTAAGACATGACCTTCAAGCATTAATGCCCAGACAATATAACATTTGTGTGTTATTTAATTAGTGTATTGCTTTTGTTAATGTACATTCCTGTGGTTATACCGCTTTCCACTCGAACTTTAAAAAAATACTACTTGGTATTAAAAAAATTTTTTTTACTAATGTGTCCATACTTTTGCTCCATTAATTTTTTTTTTTTTTACAAGCCAGGATCTCTTAATGTTTTGAGGTTATCTCATAACAATGGCTAATTTATTAAGTCCTGTAAAATTATAACAACAGTAAGTCTTTGTGCAAAGTTGGCATCCTGGAGATTTTTGGTTAAAAAAAAAAGAATGTGATAGATCTAGCAGAGACCACTGTCATTTCTGTACCATCTAATCCCTATTATAAAGTAATTTTTGTCAAATTGAGAAGTGATCATGTGGCAGCATAAACAACACTGGAAAAGCTAATTCAATAAATCGGAGGGGTTATTCTATGTCATCTACATGCTCAAACAAGAGGGAGAGCACATTGGCTTTAATAAATCCTCAGTTTCCAGCCAAAGGCCTTTCAGAGCTCTTGGCTGCCTAATCAGATGTCTGGAATTATGAAAGCAAAGAAAGTTTTGGGAACTTAAGGAGGAACTTCTGACTTACCATAAAAAGATTTAAACTGGACAGATTGCTCAGTATTCTACATAAGTATCTAATAATCCTGTGATTGTCTAATAATTATTATTGCATTTTACAGATAAGGAAACTAAGACTAAAAAGAGTTAAGAAATTTGTTCATAGTTGGGTAGCTAGGAAATGCTGGATCTGCAATGCTAACCTTTCTACAGTGTCCACATTATAACATAGGATATCAGACAGTGTGCTGGTTTTGTCAGTGATTCCATTTCAGTCCCATAGGTTGCCCAGTCTGGGCATGATGTATGTGACCAGGTGATTCAGATCACTGGGCTGATGAGGAAGAGAGTCATTTACTGATTCAGCACAAATATTACTGAGCAACTACTATGTGTCAGGCACTGTTCCAGATGCTAGAGATATAGTAGTGAATAAATAGACAAAATCCCTTTCCTCACTGAGTTTACATTCTACTGAGGGGACACAGACAAACAAGTACATGACGTCAGGAAGTGATAAGCACTATGAAGGAAAAGAAGGATAGGAGAAAAGAGAAAACTTCAGTGGGGGTGCCCATCTAGTTAGATGGTCAGGGAAATGCTCTCTGATAAGAAGACATTTGAGGAAAGTCTGAAGGATATGAGGGGAGGGAGTAAAAAGTGAACCATGTCAGATGTGGGGAAAGAGCATTTCAGACAGAGGGAACACAAAGTGAAGGGTCTAACTAAGCAGGATGCTCTGTACATTTACAGGAAAGCACCGAAGATCCCAGCGTGGCTGCAGCAGAGTTAGCAAAGAGAGTTGAAAGAGATGAGGTGGAATGGGTGGCAAGGAGGGAGACAACCATGTAAGGCCCTTTGGATCCTGTAAACATTTTGGGTTTTACTCCATGTGAGATGGGAAGTCTTTGGGAGGTTTGCGGCACAGTGACATACTGACTTATGTTTTAAGAAAATCACTCTTAATTAGCCAGTTGACTTGGATGCCTCTAGTCAGCAAGACCCCAAACTATAAACAGAATGAGTGGTAGAACAGTAGTGCAAAGAACACGAGCTTTGGAATTAGATCTGTGTCCAAACCTCAGCCTCCATCACTAGCTGGTTCTATTAACCTTGCACTAGTTATTTAACCTCTTTGAACCTCAGTTTCCTCAACTGCAAAAGGAGAATAACATAAACTACTCCACAATTATTAATTATATGAGATATGTGTGAAGCACCTAAAATATTACTATATTTTAACAGTCCTAAAAAATAAAAATAACCAGCCATTGTATTTAATTTAGTGATTAATTATTGAATTATTTTATCATTATTAAAAATAGTACAGGCAAGACCTACACTGGATAATATTTCTTCTCTGCTTCTAGAATAATAACAATAGAAAATTTTTTTAAAACTTTGTATTTTTGGAAACTTTCAAAGATATACAAAATTAATACAAGTAATCTAATGAAAGTCATGTATACAATTTCAATACTGAGCATTTATCCTATCTTATTTCACCTTATTTTTCTGGAATATTTTAAAGCAAATCCCAAATATATTATCATTTTCAACTATAAATACTTCAGTTTGCATCTCTAACAGAAAAGAATTTTTTTTAGCATAACCCAATACAATGAACATATCTAATGAAACTAGCAATCATTTCTTAATATCCTCTGAATCCAGTCCATGGTCAAATTTTTCAGCTACCTCTAAAGTATCTGTTTTACAAATGTTTTGCTCAAATCAGGATCTAAACCAAGTCCATAGATTGCCCTTGGCTGATAAGGCTCTCAAGTCCCCTTTTATCTGCGACAGTTTCTCCTTCTATTTTTCCCCCCATGATTTTGGATTTGGAAGAAATTTTCATTTGAAAGATATGCTCTATTAATGGCAGGTTAGTAATATTCCCTCCATATGCAAAGAACATCAAACCTACATTTTGCACTATAGCATTCCAAGTGCTTTCAGAGAGGAGAGGAATGTTTTCTGCTTCCAAGAGAGGAACTTAACACTATCAACTCTTGTAGAGAAAATGCCACTTAATATGGTAAGGAGCTGGCCTTAGATTCTTTAACATGGACGGACACAAAGGACTATCATGAAATGGATCATAAGACCTGAGGGCTTTCTTCCAGTCCTAGATTTCTCTGGGACCTATCATTAGATGGGTATTTAGATGTTCACCATAGGAAAATGACCAAAAGAATTTCCCATTTTCTGTTAAAGAGTAATCAAAAATTCTTCTTTGGGGTGCTGCGTGGCTCAATCAGTTAAGCATCTGGCTCTTGATTTGGGTCCAGGTCATGATTTCACAGTTCATGGGTTGGAGCCCCCCATTGGGCTCTGTGCTGACAGCATGGAGCCTGCTTGGGATTCTCTCACTCCCTCTCTCTCTCTCTGCCCCTCCTCTGTTCATTAGCTCTCCCTCTGTCTCTCCAAATAAATAAATAATAAAAACATTAAAAAAAATCTTTTAACCTAAAAAAAAGTTCTTCTTTGTTGATAAGAAATGACAAGAATATTTCTTGACCTAGTGAAAGGAGACAGGTCAGTTATTACTATGAAAGCCTATACTGCCCTTAAAACTGATGGCCCAAATGGGTTTGGCTAAATTCAACTCTGAGGTCCTAACTAGAATTAGTTGGCTTTCATCAATTCTTTCAGGTAATTCAATAGAATAATACCCAAAAGAATTAAAGGGACACTGATAAATTCTGAATGAGCATAAGAGATTTTCTGAGATAAGAGGGGAAAAAAAAAACCAAGGTAAATGTAGCCCCTGTTGATTCTGTATCATGGTATGAATAGGTTTTGTCAAAGGATCACTTGAAGAAATAACTACCAAGGAGATAAACTTTCAAGATCTTGACCAAGAAATGACTTCTGGAAGCAAGTCAAAAACTTAAATTTAGATATTGGTTCCCATACGCATTATTTAGCCATCAAATATAACATTTTTTTTTTACAGACTGTAATAAAAGGCCAAAATTATAAATGAGGTGTTTGTATTCATTACAAATTATTTTGGACTTGGGGATTCTTTTGAAATGTCCATGTGAGTCAACATGGAGTGGGAACTGGAAAAAGAAAGCACGGTCTCCCACTCATAGCTAATTCTGGCTCTGGTAATCAGGGAAACACAAGAGGCAGCCAAGTATGGACTGGCAACCCCAACTAGCTTGTTTTGTCATTTTGTCTTTCACTCAATAATCAACCTATCTTGGGCATTCATTAGAGTATGACCTCGTGCTAGGCCCACTGTGTTCTGAGTATAATAATTCTTCATCAAAATGTGAAGCCAGGGGTCTGTTTTAACACTGACATTCACTTTTAATTAATATGGATAATTCAGAAAGATGTTATTGTTGGCAAACAAACCACAAAAGGAAATTAGTGGTCTATTGAACACAAGGCAGGATGGTGGAGAGAAAAGAGAGTGACAAGAGAAGAAAACAGACAGGAGAAAGAAAATTTTTGTTTTGCTTTATTTTTAAATATTCCAAATATCTGATAAAAAGGAAAATAGAAGAAAGGGAAGAAAGAAAGGAAAGGAAATTATAGTGATTGTGTTATGTTCAAAGACATTTTTAAAAGTTGGCACATATAGGGACACCTGGGTGGCTCAGTCGGTTAAATGTCTGACTTTGGCTCAGGTCATGATCTCTCTGTTCATGAGTTCAAGCCCCACGTCAGGCTCTGTGCTGACAACTCAGAACCTGGGGCCTGCTTCAGATTCTGTCTCCCTCTCTCTCTCTGCTTCTCCCCACTCATGCTCTGTCTCTCTCTCAAAAATAAATAAACTTAAAAAAAAAAGTTAGCACGTGTAAGACTGTGGGGGGCGGGGGGAAGCTCCAAATCTCCTACATGCTGGGTTGATTGTGGGGACGAGGGGAGAGATGAAGGGCATCCTAGTATGTGCTTCATCCATATGGATAGGAGGAGTGAAGGAGGCTCTGTCTTGGGTAAGGCCTTTCCTGCACAAGCAAAAGGCTGAGCTGTTCCATTGGTCTTGGTCTTTGGGGTGTGGACAAGACAAGCCCAGTCCATTCAATCTACAAATGCTTTTTATAACTATTAGTGTTTGTTAAGGCCTAGAACTAAGAGAAAGCAGCACAATTTTTAATCCTTCAATTTCAAATCTCAAAAGATGGAATTTTGGTCAGATGCGATCCAGATTCTATAATAAGTTGCTTTAAAAGAAAAAAAACCCTAAAAACCTGGCAACTGATAAGGGTTGTTCCTTGGAAGAAGGCATAATATATTGATTCTGTTTCCTCAAACCAGAATCATTTAGACCAGGAAGATAGATTTCAACTCAATACTCAAGCAAGAACATTTTTTAACACTTTTATCAGCCCAATCAATGAAACTCTTTGAACGGGTGAGATGCATGACACTGGAAATTGTCAAGAATAGATAACTTTCTATCAGAAAAACTGAACATGAGTGGTTTCAACCCTGGTAGGACAATGAGGACCACTTTGAAGTTTAGTTATGACCCTCAGGTTAGCATTCATGCTCTTAGTATCCATTAAGAAACATGATGATTAATGCTACAGATCTATTTAAAAATCATTAAAATGGTACATTTTATGTTATTTATGGTTTACCATAGTAAAAAACAAGAAACCATGATGACAAAATATTAATTTAGTAGTGCTTTTTAAATAAGTGTGTACTTTATTTATCATGCCAGCATTCACATATATTAGAAAAATAATATTCATTATCCCCTTATTCATTTATTTATTTACAGAATGTCTAATGTGTCCCAGGCACTGAAGTGGGCACTGATGATACAAAAATGAGTGAAAACCAATATGGCGCCCAACCTTAGAAAGCACATATATATGCGAGACATGCTATTTATTGATCTACACACAGTGCTATTTCACATGCTGATTAGAGAACCCTGTCTCTAGTTTCCCCAGTTTCTCAGGAGTCCTAGCCCACAAGTTGAAAATTACTAATATATAGCAACATTCTCCTTCTTTAATCTTCTTTAACTCTCTACTGTGTGACTATAAACAAAAACCCAAGTCAGGAATAATATTTGGCTACAGGTAATGTGGTAGAGTATGAAAACTTCATCCCATGCTGATTAGTCACAAGAAGACAGATTTAGGATCTTTTTCATGTAACCTAATATGCCCTTGACCAGAATAGGAAGGTGATTGATAACATGATGATTTGTCATTCCAGATTTGGACTTTTGGTCCTATTGTACAAAAAGGAAAAAAAAAAAGCACTTTTAAAGTGTTTTTAAAAGGCCTTAGGAAGGAATATTTAGGGGCATCTAAAATGGGACTATGAACCACTAGTTTAAAATAAAGAGGTTTTGCTTTAATACCACACTCAATTTTCCTCTTGTAAAAGAATAGTCAGATGGTTAACAATTTACCTGATATCTTGGGTGCCTGCCAAGGTACTTGCTGATTTCATTCTAAAATATGTCCTTCCAGGGGGTACAAAATGAGAGTGATTCCTCTAGTTTTGCATCTGTATTTGATATACGTTCTTCCAAGGACAGTCAGGGGAAAAGGGGGGATGTTTTATATTATTATATTTAGCTATACTATTTGACAACAGAGAGCCTCTGAATAATCAGATTTTTTTTTCTTCTCTACTTGGCCCCCAACTGAGCAGGTTGAAATCCTTTCCTACCTGGAGCACTGCAGGGGGTGTGACAAATGGAGATATTACTGGACATTTGCATTTAAAGAATTAATAAAAATTCCTCATTTGCCTGAAAGCCCCATGAAGTTTATGACCTTGACATTTTATAACCCCCTACACTGGTTTCTCTCCTGATATGGCCAAACAAACCAACATAAATCTGTATTTTAAAGAATGCAATTAGTAATGTGCTACTGGACTGCACACTGGAACTATGCAGTTCCCTGGCCACAGAATTTCACAAAAGGGAAACCAACAATACAAAACAGTGAAAAGCATTCCCTAAGCTATATTAACCTTTAGGTCACCCATATTAATGACAACTATTCCATGTGAACATTTCTTAACTCAAGCAAACAATCTATTGAGAACAAAAGGTCAAAACTGCCTTTCTTTGAGGTTAACACAGAAAAACTTCTTTTTACTTATTCTTGTTTAGAAATTGATATTTTTGGTGCTTCCTGGGGATGATTTTTGAGGTTTAGTCTGTAAATCTACCTTAAGGTTCTCTGAGATCCATCCCTAGACTAGTACCTGAGCCCAGTCTGTCTCTATGGTCCTGTACTTGAGGCAACACAGAAAGAGCTAATTAGGGCTGTTACCAAAGCCAACAGATCCCTGAGGATGTGCCAAGGGAAAGTGATGGGTTCTACTATCAACACCCTGCAGTGCAGGAAGAACACTGGGAAGGGGGTACCCATGGAAAATTCAAGAATGTTTCCTGAGCCAAGGGAGAGAAAGGGAAGCTGGCCCTGAGCCTGGCACTGAAGAATACAGAGAACACAGGACTGATTAGGACTCCACAGTCCTGCTCCTCTTGTGTAATCTTTAAAAAAGGAATTTCTTGGAAGAAAGTGGAATCCCTAACTGGTGAAGGCCATTCAGGACTTTGGTAGAGACCCAAGCGCCCTCTGGAGGTGACACTGAGGTTTCCAGTCACTGTGTTGCTTGAGGATGTTTGGGGAGGGGCGTGAGGGGTGGTTACCAAATACATAAACCTGAGAAAAGTCCCCAAGACCAGAAGTACCACTAGGAGCTACCAGGGAAGCCCTGGCTGATAGGAATGATTCCGAAGAGCAGCAATGTCACACTCTGTCTTTTCTTCCTACTTGTCACCCTTGAGGGATACTGAAGTCAGTCTTTACTAGCTATTTAACATCTGGGTGTGGTATAGGGAAGGAAAAGGATTTCTTCTTTTGGAAGCCACTCTATGCTCTCAAGCCCTTTAACCCCAAACCATGTGGACCCTGACTACAAAATCATTTCCTGTTATTTTTTTTCTATGAAAAATTCTTGCAGACTTCAACCTTGCCACCTCCCAGCAGCCTAAGTCCACTGCCTCCCATGATGTCCCTCATGAGACAGCTACTCTACTAAGCATGGCTTTCTTCAGCTTGGTCACCACCACTGCTCCTGCTGCTCTGGCCTTGGGGGTAAGGCATCACCCTCCCTTTTGCCACATCTTTTAAAGTATGTAACAGGCCCTTCCGGTATTCCATCACAGCAGACTAGCGGCTCTAACAAGACTTCAACCAAGGTTCAAAAGTAGCCAACTGGAAAGCAGCCTAAGATTATTTCCTAAAATGTGAACTAAATGCATTAGATTTATCTGGAATATTTGTTATAAACAAGGTTAAGGGCCCCACTTCACTCTTATTCAATTAGAATTTCTGGAAGTGGGTCTCAGATATCTGAGTCTATAAAAAGCTCCACAAGATATCTCTTGCACACCAACATCTGAATCACTGGCATGGGAAGTAATTTACAACTGCTATAAGTAATTTATAACTGCTATGGTTTCTCCCAGAACCTTCTGGACAGGGAGCCAACATTCACAGACCCTCAGGGTATCTCCTTGCCTAGATTTCAACCTGCCTAAATGTGGCAAGCTTTGGCTCACCCCCCACCACTGGCAGTGTACTGGCACATCTATACAAGAAAGCCTAGGCAAAATGCCAAAAGGTCCAGTGAGAGAAGAATTCTCTCTCTTGCCTTCAGTCTAAGGCTCACCCATGTCCTGCCTTTTTTTCCAGTCCCAGGAAATGCTTCTTCTGATAGGAGTGACAAGGGAATTCCCATTGTCATCATGGAAACCACTACTCCAACTCACAAAGGTATGCTCTTGCTCTGAGAGTCTCAAGGATAATCACTTCAATACATTTTCAAAAGTCTGGGTCATTCCTTTCCTAAATAACATCACAGTTTAGGCATTAACAGTCCAAACTCAGCATCACCAAGTCCAAGCAAGTTTTTTTAATAGTCTCTCCTCTGTTGTAAGATAAAGACAAGGCCTTGGGGCACCTGGGTGGCTCAATTGGTTAAGTGTCCAACTCTTGATTTCAGCTCAGGTCATAATCTCACCATTAGTGAGATTGAGCCCTGCCTCGGGCTCTGTGCTGCCAGTGCAGAGCCTGCCTGGGATTTGCGCTCTCTCTCTCTCTCTCTCTCTCTCTCTCCCCAGCCTCGCCCTGCTCGCTCCCTTTCTCTTTCAAAATAAATAAATAAATAAACATGAAAAAAAAAAAAAAGCTATACCCCTTTCCTGTAGTTCTCTGGGTCCTTAACAGCTCTTTCCAAGAAAAAGCAAGAGGTAGCAGACAGAGAAGTCTTGATCCATACCTGGTAAAGAGGCATTTCAAATTCTTTGATTCTAAAATGGCATCAGGGGCACCTGGGTGGCTCAGTCAGTTAAGCATCTGACTTCAGCTCAGTTCATGATCTCATCATTTGTGAGTTCCAGCCCTGTGTCGGGCTCTATGCTGACAGCTCTGAGCCTGTAATCTGCTTCAGATTCTGTGTCTCCCTCTCTCTGCCCCTCCTCTGCTTGCACTCTGTCTCTCTGTCTCTCTCAAAAAAATATATAAACATTAAAAACAGTAAGTAAGGGGGCGCCTGGGTGGCTCAGTCGGTTAAGCGGCCGACTTCGGCTCAGGTCATGATCTCACGGTCCGTGAGTTCGAGCCCCGCATCGGGCTCTGTGCTGACAGCTCAGAGCCTGGAGCCTGTTTCAGATTCTGTGTCTCCCTCTCTCTCTGCCCCTCCCCTGTTCATGCTCTGTCTCTCTCTGTCTCAAAAATAAATAAGCGTTAAAAAAAAAAAATTTAAAAAAAAAACAGTAAGTAAATAAATAAATGACATAAATTATCAGAGAGACCATCAATAATAATGCACTTTTTAAAAAAACCCAATATAGGGGCGTCTGGGTGGCTCAGTCAGGTGTCGCACTTCAGCTCAGGTCATGATCTCAGGGTTCTTGGGTTCGAGCCCCATGTCGGGCTCTCTGCTGTCAGTGTGGAGCCCACTTCAGGTCCTCTGTTCTCCTCTCTTTCTGCCCCTTCCCCGCTCTCTCTCTAAAATAAATATTTTTAAAAAACTAAAAACTTAAAAACCCAGTATATTAAATGTACACAAAAATGTTTACTAAACATGTATTTATCCATACAATTACATTACGCTGTATTATGTAGTATTACAGTCAAAGTTAAAGACTTTTCCTATTCATATACTTCCAATTCACTTTTTACAGTGATCATGCCATGCACAATACATGGCATCAGTGACCTTGATTTGGCATAATATTTGCTGATCCTCTTTACCACTTTTAGGATTAACAGAATAATTTCAAAGCAGATTAATTAAAGAATACCAGGATGTGTTCTGCACTCTGCATTTGTTTTTATTTTCTTAGTTGGATGTTATCCAGAAAATTCAAGCTTCCCTTGAATATTATCCAGAAAATTTTGACATATATTTAGTGCCCGAGTCTTTCAGATATCTGAATCAGTCATACCAGTTTTTCCTATATTTAGCAATTTCCACTGCCTGTAATTGCATTGCTAGGCCCACAATACATAATTCTTTTGCACACATCACTCACAAAATAAAACAAAGTATTTGTGGGTGGCTCCCTTTCTTAGAACCTGGAAAGCATGTGGTTTTTGCTAACCCAAGAAACTATGAACAGCAAGCCAATCTTAGAATGACAAACTTTTGTTCCCTGAAAAAATGTATATCCCATAGATCTATTTTCATGCCCTTCAAATACACACTAACTTTTCTTTTCAATGCTACATGAAAGTGTAATCTTTTTAAAATTATTTTAAGTGACACTAAGGGACCCAAATTTAAATTTAAATATTTATGGTATCATGCAAATAATTCAACCAAGTGACAATCCGATTATAGAAATTTGTATACATGGCTTAAGTTTCCATTTACATATAAAATGGTAACTATGTAAAAAATTATTTTTGATGCAGAGCTCTGATGGGTAGTTGGTAATTTCAGAATCACTAAAATTTAAAAGGTGGGGGACTGCAAAGATACAACTCTACCGGTACTGTAAAGGATCTACTTTTTTATAGCTTTTTAAAAGGTTTATTTATTTTTGAAAGAGAATGTGCGGGATAGGGGCAGAGAGAGGGTGGTATAGAAGATCTGAAGCAGGCTCTGCACTGACAGCAGAGAGCCCATTGCAGGACTTAAACTCATGAACCACGACATCATGACCTGAGCTGAAGTCGAACACTTAACCGACCGAGCCACCCAAATGCCCCTAAAGGATCTACTTTTTAACACAAAGAACATGTATAAGTAGTTTTACATTTAGAAAAAATACAGCATACACACACACACACACAGTACAAATCAGTTCCAGGAAGTTTAAGAATTTAAATATGAAAAGCAAAACTTTAACACTCTTAGAAAAAAATACATAGGATTTTTTAAAATGATCAGTAAACGTATGAAGAGATGTTCATTCTTACTAGTTATCAGAGAAATGTAAATTTAAACAATGAATGAGATATAAGATTGGCATACATTAAGAAATCTGATAATATCCAATGATATTGAAGAGGTGGAAAAAATAGGAATTCTAAGGCACTATAATTTGTATAGCAGAGCAATTTGGCAATAACTAACAAAATTAAAGCTACACCCCATTTCTTGATTTATACCATAGAAAAACTCCCACACATGTGCACAATGAAGCATATCAAGTAAAAACCTAAATATCCACCAACAGAAGACTAGATAAGTAAATTAAGGTACATTTAAGCACTAGAACACTATACAGCAGTTTTTTGTTCCATTATTACAGCAATTTATTTTTTTTTAATTTTTTTTTTTAACGTTTATTTATTTTTGAGACAGAGAGAGACAGAGCATGAACGGGGGAGGGGCAGAGAGAGAGGGAGACACAGAATCGGAAGCAGGCTCCAGGCTCTGAGCCATCAGCCCAGAGCCCGACACGGGGCTCGAACCCACGGACTGTGAGATCGTGACCTGAGCTGAAGTCGGACGCTCAACCGACTGAGCCACCCAGGCGCCCCTATTACAGCAATTTAAATAAATGTATTGGAGCAACACCTGTCAACATGGATAAATCCTTTTATGTTAAGCAAAAAAGAAAAGTAATTGGAAGACTTTAGGTACAGTATACTGTTTATATAAAGTTTAAAGTCATGCAAACAATCCTACCTATTGTTTATGGATGCATAACTCATATAATAAAAAGAAGCATAACAAAAAAATAAGCAAAAATAAAAACAAAAGCAAAAAAACAGGCATAGAATGATGAACACCAAATTCGCAATAGTGGTTATCACAGGAGAGGGGCAGAGGAAGGCTATACAGGGTATTTCAGATATATATAGGTACTATATCTTACTTTTTGGTACTCTTATTCCAAAAAACAAAACAAAAAGATACGAAAAAACTGTGGTAAGATGCTAAGACTTTTTAAAGCTGGACAGTGGGTATATGTTACTTGTCATATGATTTTCTTTACCTTTTCTATATGCTTAAATTATTTTATAAGTTTATAAAGGGGAAAGACTATATTATGAGATAGTAACAACAGAACTTAAAGATAACTGATGGACCATCTCCCACTGTTAGATGAGAGTTACTCCAAGTAGATAAATGCAAATAAGTCAAAAGTTTTCAGTGACATAGTACTTTAAAGAATCAGCACGTGTCAGTGGGTATTTTAAGTATATTGATCACTGCAACTGACTTGAATGATAATGGGAAGTAATTTTCTATTATTTTCATTTGACAATGAAGCCAAAAATTGGGAACAAGTAATAAAAGAAATTAGGTTTTCAAGAGTACTCTTCTCATTTTGAAAGTACTAGCCATTTCATGTCTTCAGAGATGCAGGAGAGAGAATGTTTTTAAATGATGTTTTTAGTGACTTAAACAGAGTTCCAAAAGGTGAACATATTGCCTTTTTTCAGTGCCCAATCAAGTCATCAAAATATTGGAAGCAGCATGTTGTAACAAAAAGACCACAAAGGCAGAAATCAAGAAACAGAATCTTAAGGATAGTTTTGCTACTAACTAGATATAGGGAAAAGTATAGCCTCTTAATCAGTGCAATTTGGACATTGGATTAGTTAACCCCTAAATTCTCTCAGTCCTGATTAAGAATATTTTCATTTATCTCCAACAGTAAAGTTAGATGGTGATTTAGTGAAAATAAAAAGTAAAATGTAACCTCCAAATGAAAGGCAAGCGTTTTAAAACTCCCAACCAGTGGCCTAACAGTCTAAATCCAGAGTACAATTTGCTAAGCGCCAAGTAATAATCAGATGGTCAATTGGATCGTGGAGGCATTTCTTTTTTTTTTTTTAATTTTTTTTACATTTATTTATTTTTGCTAGAGAAAGACAGAGCACAAGTGGGGGAGGGGCAGAGAGAGGAGACACAATCTGAAGCAGTCTCCAGGTTCTGAGCTGTCAGCACAGAGCCTGAAGCAGGGCTCGAACTGACAAACCACGAGATCATGACCTGAGCCGAAGTCGGACGCTTAACCCACTGAGCCACCCGGGTGCCCTGAGGCGTTTCTAATTTAACACTACCTGAATGATTTATTTGGGGTTTGAGGAAAATTGAGTAATTGAGAACTAAAACTATTAAAAGGAGAACGCTGTAATCAGTGGTTCTCAAACTTTCTTATGTATCAGAAGCGCTCATATGTCCTATGGCAAATACAGCTGCCTGGAGTCCATCTGATTCAGGAAATCTAAAGTGGGACTCAGGTGTATTCTTCATAAGCCCCACTGATGATTTTAGTGTATGGAAACATTTCAGAATCAATGTTGTATGTGAACCATACCAACAGATTTACTGGTCATTTTACTTAGATATTAATTACAGAATTGTAACTATATGGTTACAATTGTATAATTATCATGTACCTTCTCACTTCAAAAAAAAAAAACCTGGTGCAAACATGGTAATGATGATGATGATTATGATGACAATGACGATGATGGTGATGACCATGATGATGACAGCAACTAATATTTATCAAGCATATATTATCAGCCAGACATCATGCTACATGCCCTACATATATAAACTCTTTAAAACCTCACAACAACCCCAGAAGATAGGCATTATTATTATTATTATTATTATTATTATTATTATTACCATCACCCGGCCCAATATAACAGTTAATCAGTGGCAATGCCTGGATTCCAACTCAGGCAAATTTACTTCAGAGCCCAAACTATCAACCACTGCCTTATATTGCCTCTATAAATGGTACAATTCCCAACTATAGCTGCAATAACAATAGTTATCATTTTTTTAAGTTTATTTATTTATTTTGAGAGGGAAAGAGAGAGAACAAGCAGGAGAGGGACAGAGAGAGAGAAAGAGAGAATCAAGAGTTGGATGCTTAACCAATTGAGCCACCCAGGTGCTCCACAATAGCTATCATTTATAGTGTACCTACTATGTGCTGAACTCTTTTAAATACATACATTATCTCATTTAATTCTCAAACCATTCCTGCCAGTTAAGTATCTCTATCCCTGTTTTACACATGGGGAAAGTGGGACTGAGAGATAGGGTAACACAGCCGTCAGGTGGCAGAATTCAAAGATCAGATCTGCTGACTCTTAAGCCTATTCTCTTTTGGCTATGTCATACTGCCTCTCAAGCTATCAGCAGCCAGAGCCCCCAATTCCTATCCACTTCCTCCTTTTCCTGGCATTTTACCGTTGTCCTATCTGGATTGGTCATTTTCTAATATACCAATGACTCTAGAAGTATACTGTCCATTACATCTACTTCTGGAGGCCAACTTTCTTTTTGGATACCTGCCTTTTAAGGCTAAGTTTTAATTTTCCCTGCCTTATAAGGCAGTGGTTTCCAAATTTTGTTTTCACTGCTCAACCTTATCAGTAAAACATTTGAGCCTAAGTCCCACCATATGCATATTTATTTATAAATTATATAATACATACTTATATATTTCTTTTTTTCTTTAATTTTTTTTTAATGTTTATTTATTTTTGAGACAGAGAGAGACAGAGCATGAATGGGGGAGGGGCAGAGAGAGAGGGAGACACAGAATTGGAAGCAGGCTCCAGGCTCTGAGCCATCAGCCCAGAGCCTGATGCGGGGCTCAAACTCACGAACCATGAGATCGTGACCTGAGCTGAAGTCGGACGCTCAACCGACTGAGCCACCCAGGCGCCCCTATAAATTATATAATACATACTTATATATTTCATAATACATGAAAAAGTAGAACATTTTAAATGAGATTTTTAAAATATAAATATACAGGGGCCCCTGGGTGCCTCAGTCCATTGAGTGTCTGACTTCAGCTCAGATTATAATCTCACAGTTCCTGGGTTTGAGCCCCCGCATCAGGCTCTGTGCTGACAGCTCCGAGCCTGGAGACTGCTTCAGATTCTGTGTCTCCCTCTCTCTCTCTGCCCCTCCCCTGTCACACTGTCTCTCTGTCTCTCAAAAATATATACACATTTTAAAAATTTAAATATAAATATATAAAATACTTCTAATATTTTCTTCTGACATCCCACTTTGGAGACTATCACTTTAAGAAACTCTCACTTAGGTCTGATGTCCAGCATCAGCAATCTCACAATTTAAAAGTTATAAAACTCCAAGACAGCAGCTCCTAATCTGACTGAGTTGAAAAACTTTTTTAAAAGATAGAATCTCAAGTCCCACTCCCCCAAATTCCAACTTAGAACATGTTAACACCCCAGTTGTGGCTGATGCTCAGATGTGGAAACCACTGCAGTAAGAGACCCAAGCCCTGCCCAGAGGGCCACAGGGTCAGTGAAAACAGTGATTACATCTGTTTGGTCCTAATATTATCACCTCTCCCTCTCTGGTCATTCATCCCTGACCATCTCATCCCTCTGATAAACTCTGACTCACAATGTTTTGATTATCCTTCTGATCTCTGTGTTAGAGAGGAGAAATTACTTATGCCTACTCTCTGGTTTCAGATGGAAAAGAATAGTTTCAGAGGGATTTTTACCACTAGGGAAACTGTCCTAGGTAACAACAGACAACTTTCTTGGGTGGGCTGGTCCTCTATCTCTTAAAAAAAGAAAAAAACTCCCCATTCTTCCCAAAGTAGCAATGCAAGAACAAAATAGCTTTTAGACCATCTCCCTGGGCTCAATGCAGAATGCCTTTGATTATTTCTTGTTCACTACCTTTGAGCTCAAAATACTACCACTTCTAAGATAAATGATTTTATTTTTATTATAATAACTACATTTGTGCTCAAAATACTACCACTTCAAAGATAAATGTTTTTATTTTTATTATTTTTTCAAAGTTTATTTTTGAAAGAGAGAGAGTGTGTGTACATGGATAGGAGAGGGGCAGAGAGAGAGGGAGAGAGAATCCTAAGTAGGCTCTACACTGTCAGCATGGAGCCCAAAGCGGGGCTCCAACTCAAGAACCATAAGATCATGATCTGAGCTGAAATCAAGACTCAGAGGCTCAACCAACTGAACCACCCAGGCACCACCCAGCAAAATAAACGCTTTTAATAATTAATTTTATTCACACAGCTACATTTTTGGGTACGTGTACATGCAGTGTGTGTGTGTGTGTGTGTGTGTGTGTGTGTGTGTGTGTGTGTGCTGTAAATGATTGAGGAAGAATACAACCATCCAATCTGTCTTAATGACTAAACTGTATCCACACTTGAGAATGGCTTATCAAATGTTTGTATAAGCCATTGTGTTTTGGCATATCAATAGGATGTTTTCACTAAGCCAGATGATTAGCATTCATTAAAACAGATTAAAGGGGCTCCTGGGTGGCTCAGTCGGTTGGGCGGCCGACTTCGGCTCACGTTGTGATCTCTCGGTCTGTGAGTTCAAGCCCCGCGTCGGGCTCTGTGCTGACAACTCAGAGCCTGGAGTCTGTTTCAGATTCTGTGTCTCCCTCTCTCTGACCCTCTTCCGTTCATGCTCTGTCTCTCTCTGTCTCAAAAATAAATAAACGTTAAAAAAAAAAATTTAAAACAGATTAAAGTATCTACTCTATTTCTCAGACCCACTCTGACCAACATCAGTTATTACCCTTTACTTATGTCTTTCTTGCCTGACTTGGTATTAATTCCTATCTATCTTTGGTCACCAGTCTTTGTCTCTTTCTCTACCCTCTAGACCCTTGCCCAAATGACATGAGTGATAATATCAGGTCTATAGCTGCAAGTGGGTAGCTGTGAATGAAGCAATGGTGCATTCACAGCAGCAGGAGAAAACTCCATGCCAATTTGTCCCCCAAATATATTTACAATGCTTACAAAATCACAAACAAATGAAACTGATAATGTTTCATTTCTTGGACTACCCCAAAGAAACTTTTCCGTCTTAAAAGAAACAAAACTATTTTGTTAGACAATTCATTTCTCACACATAGAAGCTGAAAGGAACTATAAACTTGAAAATAACAAGTTTTTTCATTATTTCACCCATTAAAATTGAGGTGACCATAACATTGAACTCATTAATCTTAGATTTAGGAATTTATCCTAAGGAAATAAGATACATCTAAGATTTATGTTCAACTAGATTTATGTTCAACTGCTAGATGTTGTTATAAAATGGAAAAATTGAGGCCAATCTAAATGTCCAACAGTAGTAATTTGATTAAATTGTGGTATGTTCATTTGATTAAGTTTTAAGATCATGTTACCAAATAATATTTTAAGAAAGAATTAAATGTTGAAAATATATGGTGACAGGAAAAGCAAATAGTAAACACTGTTGGATTTATACAGACTTTGATATCAATTTTGTAGAAGAGAAAATGCTTGTGTGCATTTCTTTAGAAAGACTGGAAAGATAAAAAAAAAATATTTGTAATGATCTCTGATAAAATGTCAGGTGAAAATTTTCCACATTTTCTACAACAAGCATTCTCTTACTTATATACAGATACATACACATAGTTTGGTTTGTTGAAACACTGAGAAATGATTTTATTATGAAAGTATTCTTTGGTCCCTAAATCACTTTAATTTGAAAATCCATGTAAACAGAACTTTCCACATTTTTTTACAGAGACTACTAAGTGTATTTATATTATTATTCATATTACTAAATTATCATGTTTATTTAAGCCACATGCATTTACATACACATAAATAATATTCCTATGTTGTTTTTATTCTATCTGCCTTTCCTATTATTTGAATATATGTGAAAATAATAAAGAGAAAAATATTCTCTGACATCCAGTACTAAAAAGTAATAATAGTAAACATTCAAAGGAGCTGGCTAATAATAATATTGCTTCTTCTATAGGAAAAGATAAATTTTAAGACAGTAAATCATAACCAACAGGTGGCCTTTGCTATGCAGTAATACAGCTCGGGTTTCCCATGGTCCTGTATTATCTGTCTTTATAGTAAACAGTGTCATATAATTCTTTGGGCTATAAATTAGTAACTCTAAAAATGATCAAAAAGAGAGTTACAGCTTATTATATATAATTCCCAAGTTCCTAAGTTTTTCAGAAACAGCAAAGAAGCAAGAGAAATTTTCAAACATATTTTAAAGTGTTGACTTTTAGAATTCCTTAATGGCCCATCTCTTCATGGGATTTATGCCATTGAAAACACAGATAAATCACAGAAGAAAAGCACCATCCATATAATTATTCCAGTGAGGATGAGGCGGAGAAAGGGAGCTGAGAGCTTCCACCCAACAACCCAGATTTAAGCCTTCATGTGTTGTTGGGACATACAGCATGACCTGTTTTAATACAGCCACAGAACAGTATTCCTCTGACAAGGTGTTTAAAAGATTACTGCCAGATATCAGAGGGAGGATGTAAGTGTGAAGGCTGAGTTTAGTTGGTTTCGTGTGGGTCTTTAAATTGAGCTATCATATAATAATAATACTTTTTCCAACTATGCAACATAGAACAAAAAGGGCAGGGAAGCTTAAAAGAGCTATTCATGAGAACAAAATCTGAGCTCTGAGTCAACTGTTTACACATTGCAAATGTATTTCGTGCACTTTAACACAACACCACCCCCGGTGGTGATGCCTGCCAAGCTTCAGACTGTCTTCAGTTTAAGGACCCAAAGAAGTAGATCTTGGGCTTTAAATGTTCCCAAATGCACTGTTCTCCCAGGTGAAAAGGAAGCACCTGGATTTTGGACTAGCCCTTCTCAGAAATCTGCTATGATATATACTTCAAAATTGGAAGCTGTTCCTTCTACTTATACAGATGGTATCATAACTAGAAAGGGTTTCCCAGATAAAAAGCAAACATGATTCAAGGTTGAGACCTTATTAGCATTTCCAAAAGGCTGTGAAAAGCCTCTATTTCTCTCTCCCCTGCCAAGTAAATGTTGTTTTGCTGAGCTTTGGCACTGTTCCTCTGTTGTCATGGTGGGGCATTATTGTCACAGCTGTCTCAGGGGGCGCTGCCTTGAATATGTTTAGAAAATAACACACAAATAAGAAACATGACATTTGCACCACACCTACTGCTGCAAAACTCAAAGCTGGCAATATATGCATCACTTTGCACTTTTAAAACAATGGAGCCAAAAGATGAAATTAAGCAAATGAATGAAAGTAATTACTACTAAGAACATAAAGAGAGTAAACACAGATACCTTCACTAAAGAGAAAAAGCAAAACAGAGAAAGACAACTTTGAAGATCTACTTAAAAAATTTTTTTTCACGTTTATCTACTTGTTTTGAGACCATGAGTGAGTGGGGGCAGGGCGGGGGGAAGGGGCAGAGAGTGAGGTAGAGAGAGAATCCCAATCCGGCTCCTCACTGTCAGTGCAGAGCCTGATGCAGGAGTCAATCCCACAAACCATGAGATCATGTCCTGAGCCGAAATCAAGTCAGCTGCTTAACCCACTGAGCCACGCAGGTGCCCCAAAGATCTACTTTTTAATATGAACAACTGATGGAAACTTTCTCAAAAATAATTATAAGCCATCCCGCAACTGCCTACTTCATTTAGTAATTTTGTTTTTCAAAATGACCAATTATTTTGTTTTGATTATCTTGCTCTTCAGAAAACAGTGGGCTGTCAGCAGCATGAAAAGAAGTATTGCAATTCTCAATTTCATATTGATTATGAATAAAAAAATGTACTTAGAGAAGTTGATAATAGTACATACAATGCCTTGAATGATGGGTAAAATGTGAATATGTTATGCAACATACTGGAATTTCCTTTACAAGTATGCTGCCTTTAGGATATTTATGTTTAACCAGAATTGCAGGTAGGAACCTGCAATTAACATGCATTTAATGAAATGTTATTCATTCTACCTTTACTCGTAAATACATGGTTCAGCAGTCATTTAACATCTTCTAATCACTTTCGAAATGATTTTGGGTTAAAAACAAAAACAAAGAAACTTTATCTTAGTTGCTACTTCTAACGGACATCTTCAGAATCACGGGAAATGGGAGCATTTCCCCATACCATCACAGATTTGCCATGGGATTTTGAGAAAGTTACTTTTCCAATCATCACTTCTTTTTCTAGAAATAGATCAATGATTAAAATAAAGTAATAATGCTTACAGTGGATCATTTAGGGATTTCTTCCAGTAAGATATAGTTATATTAAGATATTGCTTTGAGCACCTTAATAGAATCCAACATAACAGTGACTTAAATAAGAATGAAGACTTATTGGGGCACCTGGGTGGCTTAGTTGGTTAAGCATCCAACTTGATTTTGGCTCATAGTCATGGGATTGAGTCCTGAGTCAGGCTCTGTGCTGAGTGTGGAGCCTGCTTGTTCTCTCTCCCTCTCTCCCTGCCCCTTCCCCTCTCACTCAAAAGAAGAAGGAAAGAAAGAGAGAGAGAAAGGAGGGAGGGAAGGAGGTAGGAGAGAGAAAAAGGAATGAAGGAATGAAGGAAGGAGGGAAGGAGGGAGGGAGGGAGGGAGAGAGAGTGAGAGAGAGAGAGAGAAATAAAGAAATAAAAAAAAGAAAGAGGGGCGCCTGGGTGGCTCAGTCGGTTAAGCGTCCGACTTCAGCTCAGGTCACGATCTCACAGTCCGCGAGTTCGAGCCCCGCGTCGGGCTCTGGGCTGATGGCTCAGAGCCTGGAGCCTGCTTCCAATTCTGTGTCTCCCTCTCTCTCTGCCCCTCCACCGTTCATGCTCTGTCTCTCTCTGTCTCAAAAATAAATAAACGTTAAAAAAAATTTTTTTAAAAAGAAAGAAAGAAGGAAAGAAAGACTTATTTCTCCACATAAAAGTCTGAACTAGTAGATGAGGAATGTAGAGTGGCTTTCTTCCATGAGGTCATCCAGGGGCCTAGATTTCACCTATCTTATTGTTCCATCAAATCAGGGATAGAAAAATTATAGTTGGTAAGCTGGACACCTGTTTTTGTAAATAAAGTTTAATTGGAACATAACCATGCCCAATTGTATAAGTATTATCTATGGCTGCTTTTGAATTATGATGGCAGATTTGAGTAGTTATGACAGAGACTCTATGACATTTAAGTCAAAGTATTTCCTATCAGCCCCTTTAAGAAAATTTGCCAGGCCCTGCAAAGAAAATTTACTAAATGAAGCTCCCAGCCACACAGTCAAATAATTTACTACCACATTGCAGGTTGTATGAAAGGGTAAAAGGAGAAGTGATGATATCTTCTTAAGGACATAGATCATCTCTTTTCACATCTCATTGGCCAGGACATAGCTTTATGGCCCACTTACATACAGCTAGAAAATGTTGTTTCTAGCTTGATAACCATGTGTCTAACTAAAATTTGAAAGTTCTATTCCTAAAAGGAAGATTGAGAGAATGGATATCATAGGCCAATTAGTAGGCTTTTCTACAAACCACTTCTCTGGCTGTCCAAATATTGATATATACTCTTTTGATAATACAAGAACACATTCACCTCCATCCCAAGAGAACCAATATGACCTCCCACCAAGTTACCACACCCATCTCAGAGTCCAAGATCTCTGAGAATTAGTCCTCTCCATCAAGTTTGGATGTGGCTCCTTTTGGAAGAGGGACTCATAAACTAAGGCACCCAATATGCACTGGTGTGTGAGAAAGACATGATAACCATAGTAAAAACTCCAAGTCAGAAAAGGAAAGAATGGGAAATATATAGTAGTCACTGGTCCACAGCAAATGCAAAGATTCCCTGCCCTGACAGAGAGTAAGTCTGCCCAATTCCCTGCCCTTCTGATCCACCCTGATTCTGCTATCTGGGAGGTTCTTTCATGCCCATTATCCTCTGTAACCACCTCTTAAATCAGTAATGAAGACTATGTCCTTCTTGGAGATTCAAAAATTTCTCAGCCTGGGGGTGCTTGTGTGGCTCAGTTGGTTGAGCATCTGACTCTTGATTTCAGCTCAGGTTATGATCTCACAGTTCATGAGATTGAGCTCCTCATTGGGTTCTGCACTGAAAGTGTGGAGAATGCTTGGGATTTTCTCTCTCTCTCTCTCTCTCTCTCTCTCTCTCTCAAAAATAAATAAATAAATAAACATCAAAAAAAAAAGTTTCCTACTAGTGTGGGCTTGGACGCCCCAGAGGTTGTATTTGCAGTTATAAAATCATAGGTGTATAGCTTCTTGCAGGCATTTAATAGGTTTCTGTGAATGATGCCCCTGGAGTGGTATAGTGCACAACCTGCAAGGCTGTTATGTGATGACCCTGATTCTGACTAAGGTCAAATTACAGGATGGCAAGAGACCCATTAGAAGACAGGTAGAAAGAGTCTAGAAGGGTTTTCAAGAAAGGTTGTAAATCAGAGTGCTGCCCCTAGTACTTTGTAGGTAATATCAGAATCCATCCTGAACCTGTCACAACAGAGCTGTGAGTGTACCTGTGGGGGAAATGGCTTGGGGCTTATAAGTTGAGTAGAGCTCTACCTTTTGGAATCCAGAGAGGTTTTTTGTGCCAGAGTACAGCCCTGAAAGAGCATTATACAGAGAGAGGGACCATTTTCTCCCCTCTATCCCTCAACTTGCAGTTATATAAATATTGTACCCTCCCTCCAAGCAAAGTAAAAATGCCCCTTTTCCATGAGACCTTCTCAGTACAGGTCAGAATTATTCAATTCTTCCTCAGGGCTCCCGTAGCACTTACAAAGTATGGCCATTTAATGGCTGATCACTAGTTAATTTCCCTATGACCTACTTTCCTTATGGAAATAATAGTAAAGATTTCATAGAATTATTATGAGAATAAGATCTGTTAACATTTGGGAAGCATTTTGAACAACTCCTGTTACAGGGGGAGCACTTGATAAAATTTGGCTATGATTATTATCGTGAGCCAGTGAATTCCATTTTCGTATAAGCAGTTTGGATTGGGTTTCTATAACTTCCAACTTAAAGTGGCCTGATTCCAATTACTTTGTAAGAAACTGCTAAGAGACAAGAACCAATCCCTTCAACATAAGCTCATTTTTTTCACTTCTAATTTCACTGAACAGAAATTTGAGGGCATGTAAGATGGAGGAAAACTAAAATTTTAAATTGCATGCTGAACTTGTTTGCCTCTAACAGCATGTGATGTGGACATTTTAGCTACCTAACCAGATCTATTATCTTCCTGACAGAACCCTGATTGGTTCAAGTATATATCCCCATCTGCCTTACACAAACCTGACTCACTCTTAGCTTAGGGAGTAATCCTAAACTATCTAAATAATAGCTTGCAGTCAGGATGATTTGCTTCCCAAGGGACATTTGGCAATGTTGGTTGGTTGGTTGTCACTGGTGGGAAGACGCTACTGGGTAAAAAAACAGGGATGCTGCTAAATATCCTACAATGCACGGATAGCCCTTCACAATTATGTGCAACTCTAATCCATGAAATATGGGAAAAGGTTTTCTAGGTGCTTTGGGGAAAACTTTCATCTCTCCTAAGAAGATCAGGGGTCCTGTACCCCCCACCCCCACTGCCTCCTGCCACGTCACATGCCAAATTAGTATGCAGCCTAATCACTCCATCATCCATCCTCCAACCATAAGAGGAAACTGCCTAAGGATTAAAATAGAACAGAGCAGTATGAAGAACCTCTGGTTTTGATGATCTACTGAGACCATTGGATCTACCTTGCCACTGGAGTTCCTTTTATATAAAACAACACACTTCCTCATTTTTAAAGTCTGAGTTACATATTCCATGAGTTGCATCAACTTAAAGCTTTTATTAAATGCCCACTGGGGCGCCTGGGTGGCGCAGTCGGTTAAGCGTCCGACTTCAGTCAGGTCACGATCTCGCGGTCTGTGAGTTCGAGCCCCGCGTCAGGCTCTGGGCTGATGGCTCGGAGCCTGGAGCCTGTTTCCGATTCTGTGTCTCCCTCTCTCTCTGCCCCTACCCCGTTCATGCTCTGTCTCTCTCTGTCCCAAAAATAAATAAAAAACGTTGAAAAAAAAATTTAAATGCCCACTGTATCAAGGACAGTATTCAGCACTGAGAATATAAAAGTGAATAAGACAGCCAATTGGCCCATTGTAGAATTTTTATTCTAAAACAGCGCAGGTATCCCAAAAGAAATAATTATGATACGTGTTATAATAGAGATAGGTACAATGTGAGCCTAATGGAAGAAGTATTAGTTCTGCTTGTCTGGGAAATCAAGTCTATCTCCCTCACTAGATTCCTTAAGGGCTAAGATTCAAATCATTTTAATCTTCTTGTTCTCAATATTTGGCATGACTCCTTGTACACAGGTGTTCAATATTTGGTTAATTTAATCTAAATACTTATCAAAAGAATCATTTTTACTAGATTCTCTGATGTGCCTAATGATTTTTATAGGATAAAAGTTCAAATGCAATACACATATCCATTAATATTTCTTCCTATTTGATAGAAGTCTCCACCCTTATCTAGTAATGTATGAGTGTGTATTTGCTGTACTTCCAAAATGTGTTTAAGGTACCTTGAAAATTAAAATACAGACATACCTGGGGCACCTGGGTGGCTCAGTTAGTTGGGCATTTGACTTCAGTTCAGGTCATGATCTCGCCATTCGTGGGTTCTAGCCCCGCTTTTGGCTCTGTGCTGACAGCTCAGAGGCTGGAGCCTGCTTTGGATTCTGTGTCTCCTTCTCTCTCTACCCCTTCCCCACTCATGCTCTCTCTCTCTCTCTCTCAAATATAAAAACATTAAAAAATTTTTTTAATACAGACATACTTGAATATATATTTTTCCAAAGAAAACATATAAATGGCCAACAGATATATGAGAAGACATTCAATATTACTAAACATCAGGAAAATGCAAAACCACAATGAGATAGCACCGCATACCTGTTAGAATGGCCATTATCAAAAAGTCAAAAGATAACAAATATGGGAAAGGACATGGAAAAAAGAGAACCCTTGTGCACTGTTGGTGGGAATATAAATTGGTGCCTCCATTATAAAAAACAATTTGGAAATTCCTCAAAAAATTAAAAACAGAACTACCATGTGAGCCAGCAAACCTACTTTTGGGTATATATCCAAAGGAAATAAAATCACTGTCTTGAGGAGACATCTGCTTTCCTATGTTTACTGTTGCATTATTCCTAATAGCCAATGTGTGGAAACAACGTAAGTGCCCTTTGACAGATGAATGGATAAACAATGTGATGGAAAGACAGATATCATGGAATATTATATATATATATATATATATATATATATATATATATATATATATATATATTTCATTGCAATATTATAAAATATAGGACTCATAGAAACAGAGAAAAGAAAAATTGTTGCCAGGGGCTTTTTTTGGGAAATGTAAGTGACAGTTGTTAACATTTTAGAACAGAATTTTCATATAATTTCATACTTTTTCACTAGGTGGAAGTGATTGCCTTAATCCAGACAGGTAGAGCCATGTTTGACAAGGATCTGCATCCTAATTTTTTTTCCAAAAAATATGCTGCTACCTACTGGGAGGCTTTAGCCCAAGGAATATAGTTGTAGCTTCATTTTAGCCTGAAATATTAGGAATATAGGACCTAGAGAAATAAATAGAATTAAAAAACCCTGGGCACCGTACCTCCTTAGGAATGCCTGTAGAGATAGGCAATATTGATTTTCAGTTGTGTTGATGATGTGATGAATGTGCTGAGCATGAGTTATTTTCTGATGGGTGAAAAGGAGACTTCTAAGCCCAGATCAGTAAACTTGTTTTTAATGCATCTCTAGCTGCCAGCTTTGAAATTACATATTTTTATCCTTACAAAGAAAACTAAAATAATCCTTCAGAATTTTCAAAGTTTAAGACCATCTCCTCCTTCCTTCTACTACTTCCCTTCCCACCTTTTGGACTTGAATTTTATCTCCTCACTTTGATTAGTGATTTTCAGTTTAAACAATGTATTTTATTCATTCATTCACTCATTCATTTTTTGATAAAAGTTGTAATATTTAAGTGTACAACATGATGTTTTGATACAAGTATACATTACAAATATGAAATGATTAGCACAATCAAGCTAATTAATGTATCCACTACCTCCCATAGTTATGATGTGTGTGTGTGTGTGTGTGTGTGTGCGTGTGTGTGTGGTAGGAACACTTGAGATCTACTCTCAGTAAATTTCAAGTATACAATACATTATTATTAGCTATAATCACCATGCTGTACATTAGGTCTCCAGAACTTATTCATCTTATAACTGAAAGTCTGCACCCTTTTATCAATTATCTCCCCTTTTCCCCCACCCCTAGCCTCTGGTAATCACCATTCTACTCTGTTACTATGCGTTTGACCTTTTTTTTTTAGGATCCACATGTAAGTGATACCAGGCAATATTTGTCTTTTTCTGTCTGGCTTATTTTACTTAGTATAAAACCCCACCCAGGGTTCATCTGTATTGGTGCTATATATATAACTTTCTTGATCCATTCATTTGTTGATCAATCGGTATCTTAGCTATTGTGAATAATGCTGCAGTGAACATGGGAGTATAAATATCTCTTCAAGAAAATGGTTTCATTTCTTTTTTTTTCTTTTTTTTAACGTTTATTTATTTTTGAGACAGAGAGAGACAGAGCATGAATGGGGGAGGGTCAGAGAGAGAGGGAGACACAGAATCGGAAGCAGGCTCCAGGCTCTGAGCCATCAGCCCAGAGCCCGACGCGGGGCTCGAACCCACGGACCACGAGATCGTGACCTGAGCTGAAGTCGGACGCTTAACCAACTGAGCCACCCAGGTGCCCCATCATTTCTTTTGGGTATATATCCAGAAGTGGAACTGCTAGATAAGAAAGCTATTTTTATGGTTGCATAAATTTTCCTTAAGGAATAGGTTGCTATTAATTATTACTCTTGATTGCAAATGAGACTAACACAATTTAAATGAGTTTAAGCAAAAGAGCAAATGAGTAGATTGTCTGAAAGTTCAAATACAGCTGTATCCTGAGGCCAGACCAATACTGGCAACGTTTATTTTCTCTGTCTCCACCCTGCTCCCATTTGTTAGTTTTCTCCTAATATAAGACAGACTCCATGAGGTTTCAGAAAATTATCATGTGTGACTCCATGTTACATCCTAAGCTAGCAACTTCTGCAGAAGGAATCCTCTCTACCATCATTCAGCTATGGCCAGATGAGTGAGGCCCTTGGAATTGTAGCCCATCAGAATCATAGGAAGTGGAGGAGGAGGAGTTCCTGTAAAGAAGAGATGCTGGATTAAAAAAAAAAAAAAAGTTTAATGTCCAGTACAGTAGTAGAAAAACATAACATCAGGTAATACATATAGTCCCAGAAAGTTTTTAGACCTGCATATGGGGCCTTTGACAATTAGTATTCTTCAAAGGTTGAGAGGGTTGGTGGGAAGGGGAAACAGCAACCTTCTATCCTAGAACTAGTAACCTTGCATCATGGGAATTTGTATTGTGCCAACCTTACAGGCTACTTGTTCCACGGATCAACTCTTCTATTTTGCTGTTACCTCAGATAACATGTTTAGCTCTTATTCTGAATATATCATGTATGAGACAGGATAAATGGGCCCTAATATGGCATGCAGTTCTTCTCTAAAGCACTCTGAAATCCTGGGAAGACTGGGGTTATAGCATATGCTCCAGTGAGCCTGTTAAGATTACTCATGATGACTCTAGGCTATGTTTGGAACTCTTTCTGAAGTGAATAAACAGATGGCTAGCAGTGGCTAAAATTGAAAGTAGTTTTTAAAATGCTGAGAATCAATTACTTTAATATTCTCCAAGCTTAAATATCCTTCAAAAATGAGTGGACAGTATTTACTAAGAAATATGTTCCTTCTGGAATGAATTCAACTCAAGGAGAGCAAATGTGCTGTAATATTCTTAGACATGAATTCAAAGTGATGTGAAAAAAAGAATTACTGGTTTCATATCCCTATCACAGAAGTCTTGAGGCATAATTAATTGATGATGATTGCTTCAGAAATATTCTGAGCCAAGACTCCACCAAAAAAAGAGTAGTACTTTTCTCATTAGCTTTCTAATAGCACATATTATTCACAAGAAATTCATAGGAATGGGCATGCTATGTCTTAGAAAAATGACCCATTTAGGGTATGCTTGAGCCAGAAACAGCAAAATGGTGGGAAAGGCAAGTTTATGAATCCTAGAAACTATGCCAGTAGGATTTTCTGAGGGCCAAAAAAAGATAATGAATCAGCCAGTCCAGCTGTGAGAATGCAGCTGTGAGACTGCTGAAGGAAATGATGAAGTAAAAGGCAAGCTCATGAAATGACATGCCACCAAGCTGAGAGCAGTGTTAGCATGCTGGAGGACAAAATAAGTTATTCCTAATGACTCTGGCAATTTAGAGATTTGGATCTAAGAAAAAAAATTCAACAAGACCAGTAACAAATTAGTATCAAATAAGCATCAATAAGGACCAACATAGGGCTGTAGGCAGAAGTTGAGCAGCAATGGAGCAAAGTATACCACACTCTCTAATAGAGAGTTTATAGTATGTACAGAGTATCTTGTCCAACTAATTCACTTTGAACTAATGCACAGATTTAAAAAAATAAATAAATAAAAATAAAAACAAAGTCTTGCCCAGGGAGGATGTTTCCATTGTTTCTTGCTACTTAACAAATTACCCGCCAAAAATAGTGCCTTAAAATTGGTTATTTGCTCACAATTCTGTAAGGTGGGCAAGCCTCAGCAAAGATAGCTTGTCACTGCTCCACATGGCGTCAGCTAGGGCAGAGCAACTATGACTAGATAATCTACTTCCAAGATGGCCTTACTCAGAAGCAGGCAAGTTGGTGTAGCTGTCGGTTAGAAGATCAGCTGGGCCTGTTGGCCAGGGTTTGGTTCTCCTCCTCATGGTCTCTCCATGTGGCTAGGTTGGGCTCATGGAGAGGCCATGTGGAAGACAACTGCTCACAGATGGCAGTTTCAGGGTAAACATATTACACAGCAGCTGGCTTTCCCCAGAAGGCTAGGTCTTCCTAAGGCTTAAGCCTGGAACAAGCACAGTGTCACTTCCTCTAAATTCTCTTGGTTAAAGTAGAGCCAGCCCAGATCCAACAGAATACCACACAGGTGATGAATACAGAAGCCATGGTTCAGTTTACCACAGAGGAGATGTGACTTATGCAAAGTTAACTATATGCTACTATTAATTAGAGGAAAAGTTGATGCTAATAAGCCTGTAAAATAAAGCATAGGGGAAAAGAGACAGACAGACAGGCAGAGAGAGAGAGAGAGGGAGAGAGAGAACTGTTTTGTATGGCCAACATAGAAGAAAAAGAACAGAAAAAGAAGAAAAAAAAGACAAAGGAAAATAGGCAGAAATAGTAAAATAATGATCCCATTATAAGGACCATGGTCAAATCGCAGCTTCACAACTTAAAAGAAACCTAAAAATTTTAGAGATAAGTCAGAGGAGAGCAGTAATTAGGACTAGAGAATAGGAAAATAAAATTATGATGAAAACTTTTAAAAATAAAATTATATACCTGGAGAAAAGAGACTGGAGAGTGACTGAATAATGATCCTCAAAGCAGTCTATCAACATTCACCACCAATTTCTATGCTCCAAGAACAGAAAAAGAGGATGGCAGTTTAAATTGATCATATAAGGGGTGCCTGGGTGGCTGCATTGGTTAAGTATCTGACTCTTTTTTTTTTTTTTTTTTTTAAATGTTTATTTATTTTTGGGACAGAGAGAGACAGAGTGCAAGTGGGGGAGGGGCAGAGAGAGAGGGAGACACAGAATCTGAAACAGGCTCCAGGCTCTGAGCGGTCGGCACAGAGCCCGACGCGGGGCTCGAACCCACGGACTGTGAGATCATGACCTGAGCCGAAGTCGAACGCTCAACCGACTGAGCCACCCAGGCGCCCCAAGTATCTGACTCTTGATATCAGCTCAGGTTATGACCTCACAGTTCATGGGATTGAGCCCCCAGTGAGATTCTGTGTTAAGAGTGTAGACCTTGCTTGGGATTCTCTCTCTCCCTCTCTCTCTGCCCCTCCCCTGCTTGCTCTCTCTCTCTCTCTCTCTGTCTCTGTCTCTCTGTCTGTCTCTCTCTCAAAATAAATACACATTTTTTAAATGTTAATAAATCAATCATATAAGATTTAGGTTGAAAGAATTTCCTGGAACAGATGATGGATTAGAAAAATGAGAAATAAAAATTTCTTTCCAAAAATCCTTGAGAGGCTACAATTAAATATATGAAAAAGTTTTTCTTCCCTGGAAAAAAGGAACCCTCCATGATGACCGTCTCCTATGAAACTGAAACTACTAGGGAATAGTGAAGTTCTCTATAGGTCACTTGTCTATACCTTTCCACCTGCATAACCCTTTTATGCCCCTGCTCTTGCTCCCTGCCCTATATCCCAACTAGACTGCAAATTTCTTGAGGGCAGGATTATGTCTTGATCTTTTCCCAGCATCTACAACTTGCTCTCAACAGGATATGCTCAATACAGAAAGTGTTTAGATACTTTTGCCCATGGCAATTGATTGTATGCTAAGCATGATGATTGAATAATTGTTCATTTATTCAACTGACATTTACTGTATATTGACTTTCTGCCAGACACTACACTACATGTAATGACATACTGAGATCAGTAAAACAAACATAGCTTTTGTCCTTATAGTATGGTAAGAAAATATAAATACATACATATGTATAGTTTTTGAAAAAAACTATAGGATGATATGAGAGATTAAAATAGGAGGACCACTGACCTGGGAGATAAAATAGTGATTATGAGCACAGGCTCCAGGGTTGTACTCCCTGCAAGTTTCTTAACAATGTAAACACTAAGTTTTTTGATCTGTAAATGGGGATAATAATAATACCTATATCATAAAATTGTTATAAAATTCAACTTGGTATAATGTCAGTGTCCACTAGACTCGTTTTTGGTTATTGATTTTCTTTTCTGCGCTGTTCTGTTTGTAAGGATTGATTTTTCATAGAGGTCTTCCTCAAATATTGACTTTTGTTTTATCTTAGATGTCTTCAAAAAACAAAGAGAAATTTTGCTTTTTTATTTTTAATAGGTTAAAATTCATTCTATTTTGCAATTACCATAAAGGTCCACTGGACCCTTTGAAAATCTATGATAAATTATGGAATCTTAGTGATCTTATTTTTCTTGTATCTTGAAATATTTTGCTATTTCATCAACCTTAGAATAAGTTCATCACTGCTAACCAATTATTCTCAACTGCAATTTTAAAAAAGACTAAACCAAGGGGCACCTGGGTGGCTCAGTCAGTTAAGTTACTGACTCCATTTCGGCTCAAGTCTAGATCTCATGATTCATGAGATCAAGCCCCTCTTTGGGCTCCACGCTAACACTAGGGAGCCTGCTTGGGATTCTCTCCCTCTCTCTGCTCCTCCTCTGCTCTCATTCTATCTCTCTCTCTCTCTCAAAAATAAATATTTTTTAAAAAGAGTAAAATAATGGGGCACCTGAGTAGCTCAGTCGGTTAAATGTCTGACTTTGGCTCAGGTCATGATTTCACAGTTCATGAGTTCAAGCCCCAGGTCAGGCTCTGTGCTCAAAGCTCAGAGCCTGGAGCCTGCTTTGGAGTCTGTGTCTCCCTCTCTCTCTGCCCCTCCCCACTCACACTGTCTTTCTCAAAAATAAACATTAAAAAAAATTTTTTTAAAGAGTAAAATAATAAGAAAATGGAAGAAATATTAAATTACCTATAGCAATAGTGAAACAATGACCACTTGCATAACATTCTTCCACTTCATTTTCCTTTTCTTCAGTTTCTTATTGTACTGACCAAAGTATTAAATCATCTTTCGGGGCACCTGGGTAACTCAGTTGGTTAAGCTTCCAACTCTTGATTTTAGCTCAGGTAATAATCTCACAATTGTGAGATCAAGCCCTATATCGAGCTTTGAGCTGGGCATTGAGCCTGCTTAAGATTCTCTCTCTATCCCCCCTCACTCTGCCCCTCTCCCACTAGTTTGCATGAACAGTCTCTCTCTCTCAAAAAGAAAAAAAAAAGTACTCAAAAAAAAATACTCAAAGTATTGAATCATCTTTGAGTCATTAGAGCAAGCAACTCTTGATATTGGAGTTGTGGGTTCAAGCTCCATGTTGGGTGTAGGGATTATTTTAAAATAAAATCTAGGGCCACCTGGGTGGCTCAGTAGGTTGAGTCCTGACTCTTGATTTTGGCTCAGGCCATGATCCCAGGGTCATGGGATCAAGCCCCATGTCAGGCTCTGAGCTGAGCATGGAGCCTGCTTAAGATTCTCTCTCTCCCTCTGCCCCTCTTCCCTGCTTGCGTGCTTTCTCTCTCTCTCTCAAAAAGAAAAAAAGAAAAGAAAAGAAAATCTAAAAAAGAAGAAGAAGGCATTAAAAATATAGGGAAGACTATCTTTAAGTCTTTTTTTAAGCTTTTTAAAAAATACTTTTAGGAGATTTGAGTGTACAAGTTCAGGAAGTAAGAGCATTCAGAGATAGGGAAATAATACTTGATGTGGCACACATGACAACAAAGAAAAATAGTAAAAGAATAATTAAGGCTCAGGAAACACTCCCCTTGATTATCTTGAAACCCCTCAACTAGATTGTAAACACGGAGAGAGGGCTTTTATAATTTTATATTCTCCCCAAGCTGGACTGGGCTGGGCTCATAGTATGTTTTCAATAAATGATTCATTAATTGAGAGAAATGGACTCAAATCAGTCCTTCATGTCACTAAAGTGGAATGGCTAGATGTATGAATCTTTTTTATATAAAGTTTATTTGTTTACTTTGGGAGAGAGGGTATGAAGGAGGGGGGGAGAGAGAGAGGGAGAGAACCTTATGCAGCTCTGCACCCTCAGTACACAAAGCCCAATGCAGCGCTCGAACTCACAAACCTGTGAGATCATGACCCGAGCCAAAATCAACAGTTGGGGGCTGAACTGACTGAGCCACCCAGGCTCCCCTGGCCAGAAGAGTGAATCTTGTAGTCTGATTATCCTGGGTTCTAATTCCTGCTCTGCCACTTAACTACGTTTTACTTTAACTTAGCCCTCTGAGTCTCAATTTCACAATCTATAGTAGAGAGAAACTAACACAATCTACCTCATAAGACTGATACAATTCTTAAATGAGCTAATACAGGTGAAATACTTAGCAGAATGCTCAGTAAGTGTTAGCCTCTATTATTTTTTTCCCTAGTTAACAGATATTTTTCATCAGCACAGCAGTCAAATGTACAAAACCAAATGTCAACAGCATTAAAACAATAGTCTCATATGACTATTATTTTCTAGAGCAGAAGCCAGCTTTTCATTTATTGTTATGATTTATGATGGGATTACATTTGTCAAGGGAATGAATTTAAAATCTGGGCCTGGCTTTCCCCTAATAAACCAGGAAAGAGACTTCCTTAGGAATCATCGAATGACACTGAATTAGATCTTTTAAAAGCAAAAGGAAGAATAAAATTCCTTTTATCATGTGAAAAGAGATTAGCATTCATACCACAGGAAAACAACCTTCTTCAGGATCAACTTGATATAATGTATGCACAACAGAAATGTTATAATAATATTCATTTCCACTTCTACCAACTCTTCTCCATGCTTAATAAAAATGAACCTTAAACTCTTAAAGGCCTAGAGATTATGAATTTGGAAAACACTTAAAACTGTAGTTGCTGGGGCAGCTGGGTGTCTGACTTCGGCTCAGGTCATGATTTCACGGTTCATGAGTTTGAGCCCCACGTTGGGCTCTGTGCTGACAGCTCAGAGCTTGGACCCTACTTCAGATTCTCTGTCGCCCTCTCTGTCTGCCCCTTCCCCACTCACACTCTGCCTCTCTCTGTCTCAGAGTTGCTATCTCTGAGATGCAGTGAAATTTTTTTAATTGAAGTATAATTAACATAAAATGTTATATTAGTTTCAAGTGTATAATGTAATGATTTAATATTATAAATCGCAACTTTAAAGAATTAAAAAGAAATCTTTGTAGCACAAAATAATACTGTGTGCTGAAATACATGTGAAGTGAATATAAAATTTAATACACTTTAAAAAATGAAGCTTAGGGGCGCCTGGGTGGCTCAGTTGGTTAAGCAGCCGACTTCGGCTCAGGTCATGATCTCGGGGTCCGTGAGTTCGAGCCCCGTGTCGGGCTCTGTGCTGACAGCTCAGAGCCTGGAGCCTGTTTCAGATTCTGTGTCTCCCTCTCTCTGACCCTCCCCTGTTCATGCTCTGTCTCTCCCTGTCTCAAAAATAAATAAAACGTTAAAAAAAAAATGAAGCTTAGAAAAAAACATTTTTCTCAAGATATCTGCCAACTAGGTGAGAACAATAATATTAATAATGGTATTGATAATAAAGATAGTTAGCACTTAATCAGTACCATAAGTATTCCACATGAATTATCTCATTGAATTATCATGCTGATACATATTATATACGAAAAAAAACAAAAACAAAAAAAAATACATGAACAGTTTTAAGAAGTTGATCCCAAGAATAAGAAGGGTGAATGAGATAGACATTATGATGTACCACCCAGATCTCTCATCACTGAAGGACTTGTTGCTCCAGCTGCTAGGAGAACTGTTGGCAGACAGCCCTACCATGTGTTAACACCTTTCAGAAATTGCCTCAATCAGCCAGCCGTCAGCTGTCAGCCAGCCCCTTCCAGGATTGTCTGAGAAGCAGAGAGCAGCTTTGCCGGAAACCACGCCCTTTCCAGGACAGCCCATCTCCAATGACTGGCTGCTGCTGGAGTATAAAGACTTGGCTATCTAGGGCCAACTTAGGACACCACTGAAGGGCTAGTCCAGCTTCAGAGCTCTTTGTGGGGTCAGATGAGATTGTGGTTGGTACGCATCACAGCTGGACTTATCCCTCTGCTTCCTTCCCCATGTTTTGACAAGTTTTGATCCCAAGGGCCCTGCCTAATAAACATCCTTCACTCTGTCTCAGAGTCTGCTGCCTGGGAAACCCAACTTTCAACACTGCAAGTCAACTACTAACAAAAGACTATCTTTACTCACACAAAATATCTTATGTCTTTAATAATACATGTTCCTAATTTACTTCTTGTAAAATATGGAATCACAAACAAGTTATATTATTCTTAGTCTTATTCTGGACATTTCCATAGTCCACAGGATGTAGAGAAGATGGCCATGGGATAGCTATGCTCTGACACACAGAGTACAGAAATAGTTCTAGCATACAGTGTAGGTGAACATTGGGAAACAAAATTTGACAGACTGAAGGTGATAACTAATCCTCTAACCAAAAGAAAATAAAAATAAAGAAAAGTAGGGTCTTCCTCTGGAATAAAGGACAAATGTAAGTAATACATTCTGATTGGGAAATTTTTAATTATAGAAATTTTACAAAATTAAAAAGGAAAGGGGCACCTAGGTGGCTCAGTCAGTTAAGTGTCTGACTCTTGATTTCGGCTCAGGTCATGATATCAGTTTGTGAGTTTAAGCCTGGAGTTGGGCTCTGAACTGACAGCACAGAGCCTGCTTGGGATTCTCTCTCTCTCTCTCTCTCTCTCTCTCTCTCTCTCTCTCTCTCTCTTTCTCTCCCCCCCCCCCCCACTTGTGTGCACTCACTTGCTCTCTCACTCTCTCTCTCCCCCTCTCTCTTCTCTCTCTCTTGCCTGCTCTCTCTCAAAATAAATAAACTTAGAAAAAAGGAGAGGCGCCTGGGTGGCTCAGTTGTTAAGCATCTGACTTCCACTCAGGTCATGATCTCAAGGTTTGTAAGTTCAAGCCCCAAATCAGGCTCTGTGCTGACAGCTCAGAGCCTGGAGCCTGCTTCGGATTCTCTCTCTCTCTGCCCCTCCCTGCTTATACTCTGTTTCTCTGTCTCTCTCTCTCTCTCTCTCAAAAATAAATAAACATGAAAAAAAAAATAAAAAAGGAAAAAGAAAAAAGGAAAGATATACTCTTTCTTCACCTCAACTCTTGTCCCACTTCCCAGAGGTTATTGCTGTTGGTTTGGTGTGCATTATTTTCAGAACCTTTTCCATGAGTATTTAATTATAGGTGTGTATATGTTTGAATGTGATTTTTTAAATAAAAATGGAATTTACAGTATGCATTGTTCATCAGCGTACATTATGGAAGGTAATCTGCTTTACTCAAACCACTGATTTAAATGTCAATCACATATGGGCCTCTGGGTGGCTCAGTCAGTTGAGTGTCTGACTCTTGATTTCTGCTGAGATCATGATCTCACAGTTAGTGGGATCAAGCCCCACATCAGGCTACTCACTCTCAGCAAGAAACCTACTTGGGATTCTCTCTCTCCCTCTCTCTCTCTGCCCCTCCCCTGCTCACACACTCTCTCTCTCAAAATAAACTTAACAAAAAAATCTCAATAATATCTAAAAACTACCTTCACAGCAATATCTAGACTGGTGTTTGACCAAACATCTGGGCACCACAGATGTTGATACATAAAATTAATCATCACAAGACCACCTCTTGTCAACTTGGCACTCTTTAAACCATACTTGATATCTAAATAAACAAAACAAGTGTCTTAGGGGATCTGGTTGGTGCAGTCAATAGGATATGTGACTCTTGATCTTGGGGTTGTGAGTTCAAGCCCCACGTTGGGCGTAGAGTTTACTTTAAAAAATTTTTTAAATGTTTAAGACAAGCATCTTCGGGCTACTATACAAAAGTACCATAGACTGGGTGGCTTACAAACAACAGAAATTTATTTCTCAAGTTTTGAAGTTTGGAAATCTAAGAACAAGATGCCATCATGGTTGAATTCTAATGAGAACCATCTTCTGGTTGCAAACTGCTGACTTTTTTTAAAGTAAGATCTACACCTAATGTGGGACTTGAACTCACAACCCCAAGATCAAGAGTCTCATGCTATACCAAATGAGCCAGCCCAGGCATCCCAGACTGCTGGCTTCTTATATCCTCAGAGGGCAGAGAGCAGAGAGGGTAAGAAAGCTCTCCTATGACTTTTATAAAGGCACTAATGCTATTCATGAGGGTTACACCCTCATGCCCTCATCTAATCCTAATTACCTCCCAAAGGCCCCATCTCCTAATACCATCACATTAGAGGCACAGGGTTTCAACATAAGAATTTTCAGGGGAAACAAACATTCAGTCCATAACAATGTGGTTATACTTCTACTTAACATGATACAACTATCCTTCGTACAACTAAAAAAAACATTAAACTGGAGTGCCTCGGTGGCTCAGTCAGTTAAGCATCAGACTTCGGCTTAGGTCATAATCTCAAGGTTTGTGGGTTCAAGCCCCACATTGGGCTCTGTGCTGACAGATCAGAGCCTGAAGCCTGCTTTGGATTCTGTGTCTTCCTCTCTCTGCCCCCCTCCCACTCATTCTCTCTCTCTCTCTCTCTTTCTCTCTCTCGTCTCTCTCTCTCAAAATAAATAAACATTAAAAAAGAAAAAATTAAAAATAAATAAAATTTTAAAAACATTAACCCTTTCCCCAGAAGAAAATGCAAAGTCCTTGGGTGATGTTCACTCTTCTTGATATCATATAACTTAAATACTATGATGTAAAGTCAAAGCATTTATATTATATGAGATGAGGATAAGAGGGAAAAAAACAAAGATACTTGCTACACACACACATACACATAAACATATTCATAACAAAATAAAGAAGAAATACTCATGATAATTCCAGACCTCATTATTACTGAATATAATACTGGTCATAGCTAGTATTTAAAATTATTCTTCCACTCTGTATTCTGTATTCCCTTTGTCCTTAGCAAGCACCTCAGCTGCTCATGGTTCTTTACCAGGTGGGGTAATTTAACCTTCATTCCTAAAGGGTCTGGGTCATCTCTAGTCCTGCCTGAACTGGGTTGCAGTTTTCCATCAATTTCAACTGTGTGGTAATAATAAAAGATAGCCAGGTGTACCCGGCTGGCTCAGTCAGTAAAACACATAAATCTTTTTTTTTTTTTAATATTTTTTTTTTGAGACAGAGAGAGACAGAGAGAGAGAGCATGAGTGTGGGAGGGACAGAGAGAGAGGGAGATACAGAATCCAAAGCAGGCTCCAGGCTCCAAGTTGTCAGCACAGAATTCAATGCAAGGCTCAAATTCATGAACCACAAGATCATGACCTGAACCAAAGTTGGCCACCCAACCAACTGAGCCACCCAAGCACTCCTAAAACACACAACTCTTAATCTGGGAGTTGTGAGTTCAAGCCCCATGTTGGGTGTGCATATTACTAAAACAAAATAAAATTTAATTTAAAAAATAATAAAAGGGTGCATCATACTCCTGTTTTGGGGTCAGGTCATGATCTCACGGTTTGGGAGTTCAAGCCCCAACGTTGGGCTTCATGCTGTCAGTGCAGAGCCTGCTTGGGATTCTCTCTCTCCCTCTTTACCACTCTCCTGCTCACGCACTCTCTCCCTCTCTCAAAATAAATAAATAAACTTTAAAAAATAAAAAATATAAAGAAGTAATTAAAATCCCAGACATACCTTTCCTCCCCTCCACTGTGAAGTAGCAACCCAATTTCCCCTTGGTAATCAAGATCAATCACCCCAACCAGCACAGTAACTCCCTTCTTTTCCTGTTCAGAGGCATGGGGAACCTAAAGACCAGGTGGCAGTCTTAACTGCCAATTCAGTGGAATAATTGTTGTGTCTCCTAGTAAAGGCATTCTTCCATTTGCCACCAAGGCCTCGAGGCCAGGAGTGCATGAGGTCATAAGGACAGGAAAAAATTTTACTAGTAGTTTACTAGGGCTAATGGTGAGTGGTGCCACTGCCACTCCTTGATTCCTAGACCCATGAAGCCTGGCTATGGGAGAACAGCAGAATATACAGAGCATATACAGCCTCCCAGAGAATCCTGTCCTAGCCCTGCAAGATATTGCCACCTTGCTGGCATTGTAACTGAGTCTTCAAAAGGCCATTCTAGCATTCTATGAAACTAGCTGCCTCAAGATGATGAGAAATATGGTAATACCAGTGAATTCATGAGCATTGGCCCACTATCACACTTCATTTGCTGTGAAGTGAGTTCCTTGATCAGAAGCAATGCTGTGTGAAATACTAGTGATGGTGGATAAGGCATTCTATAAGTCTATGGATGGTACTTTTGGCTGAAGGATTACATGCAGGGAAGGCAAATCCATATCCAGAGTATCTATTCCAGTGAGAACAAAATGCTGCCCCTTCTATGATGGAAATGGTCCAATATAATCAACCTGCTAGCAGGTAGGTGGCTAATCACCCCAGGGAATGGTGCCACACTGGGGAATCTCTGCTTCTAGAAGATTGAGCAGTCAGCAGTGGCCTTAGCCTGGTCAGCTGTGGTGAGTAGAAGTCCATGTCATTGAGCCCATGAATAACTTCAATCCCCACTACCATGGCCACTTTGTTCATGAGCCCATTGGGCAATGACAGGTGTGGCTTGAGAAAGAGACTAACTGGTATCCATAGAATATGTCATCCTATCCACTTGGTTATTAAAATCTTCCTCTACTGAGGACATACTCTGGTGATCATTCACATGAGACACAAATATCTTCACATTTTTTACCCTTTCAGCAAGGTCTATCCACATACCTCTTCCCCAAATCTCTTTGTTACCAATTCTCCAATCATGTTCCTTCCAAGTCTCTGACCAGCCAGCCAAACTACTGGCCACAACCCATAAATCAGTGTATAATCACTAATCTGGCCATTTTTTACTTCCAAGAAAAATGAACAACCAGGTGCACTGCTTAACATTCTGTCCAGTGAGAGAATTTCCCTTCACCATTGTCCTTTATGTCCCAGAAAGGAGCTGTAGTACTACAGCTGTTCATTTTCAAGTGGTGCCTACATATCGCACAGAACTACCTATAAATCAGGCCTACGATTTCTTTTCCTCTGTCAACTGATTGTAGGAAAGTCCCCATGAGGCCAGAGGCACAGGCTGGGAAAGAGAAGGCAATATAGTAGGAATGGGGATACTTTCATATCTGCACTATGAATGTAGCTCATTCATTTAACAGCTGGATAGTATTCCATTTTATCCTTATACCATAAAACAACTATCCCATTGTAATGGGTTTTTAGCTTGCCTCCAATTTTTTTTATTTTGCTTTTAAAATGTTCCAGAGAATGAATGAGTATATATATATCCTTGTGCACTTGTGAGATTTCCATAAAATATTTAAAAATACAAATAGAAAATAAGATATCAACTATGACAACTAGATTGGCTACCCTAGAACAAAGATGCATCAAGAGGCTCAAAGAACCATTCTGAAATCTATTACAAATATCTCCCACCAACCACTCAGAAAAGAAACTAATGAAACTCTCGAGAGAATGTGTGTATATGTACATATTTTACCACTTAATACTGTTGCACTAACATTTAAACCAATATAAGAGCAATTATTTTTGTCTACAGTTTTGAGTTGGCTTAGTACTGTCACTGAATAAATTTTGGGTATTCAATAGTCAGAATATAATACAAATTACTTAAAAGTCTTCTGTTGGCTGCTTCCAAAAATTACCAAGTATATCAGTTACCTATTCAGTATTTCTGATGATTATTTCCATCCCAAGAGATGGCCCAATCTTAAGATTAATTAAGGGCTTCACTTCAAATTCAACAGATAAGTTATTCTTACACCTCCACATAATAATATATCTTTTCTAACTTTGCCAAACTAGTGATCTTACAATTTATACTTCATAAATCAAAGAAATTTATTCCATTCCAGCCAAGAGTATAATTTTTTCCAATTTCTTTTATGAAGGACTTCTAAGTTTCATACATTAGCAGTTGGTTATATTTCATCTGTCTAAGCGGAGAACAGTCATCTCATACATGAGCAGCTAAAATGTGTATCTCTATTTACAGTCCTTAGTAGAGATTTTGTAGAGATTCCACCTCTGAATCACATAGCAGAAACTTCAGGCAAAGTTTTAAATCTTTGTCAGCTTCAGAAGAAACCAACTTTCTTTCAAGCTAAAGATGGGGAGGTCTCTTCTTCGGTGGATCATCTACAAGCAGAGGCTGCTTGTTACTCACAAAATCTTAAAAGTGAACCACCTTGTGAAAATAGCTTAAATTCCATCATCTGAGATTTTATTTGGAGTCTTTAAAGACTTTCAGTCTTCTAAAAAAATCTCTTAAAATACAAATTCCTGGAATAGTTAATCCCTTAAGCCAAGAGAGCAACTACCATCTTCATTAAACAATTTAGAAATGAGACACAGGATTTGGGCAGAGATAAAATCAAGAGAAAAACAATTTTTTTGCCTACTTTTCAATTTTATCAACAGTCTACTTTCATAACATTTCAGGTAATAAATGAATCAGAAATATAAATACATATTAACAGGTTTATATATTAACTTATCTTCTAAAACATTTCAAAATACCAATCTGATAAGTCTAGAGAATGACTTACTTATAGATATCACTTCTGTCAGGCACATTTTCTTTTCAACTCATGAACTTTCTATATCTTGTTCCTTCTAGAAATCATAAATACTTGCTAACTCTGAAGAATAGATCCTTTTTTATTCTCCCATCCCTCTTGAGCTAAGCATTATCTTAACTTTTATCATGATCCTGGATTGCTCTCCTTTAGTTTTACCACCCATATGTATATCCTTAAATAAAAGAATTTAGTTTTGCCTATTTTTGAACTTTATAGAAATGGAATCATACTGTACATACTCTCTTTTTCTCCATATTGTTTCTGATAGCTGTACTTTGTTCATTTTAATTTCTGGATATAAGTATACTTCAATTTATTCCTCCCTTGCACAGTTAATGGATATTTGTAATGTTTCCATTGGGGGTCATTATGAACAATGCTGTTATTATAAGTACTGTTAAACATGAACTCTAGTAAACATAAGCACACAATATATTCCTAGGAGAATTGTTGTGTCATAGAATATGAGTGTCTCAGCTTTATTGATAATGCAAACTAAGTTCCAAAGTGGTTGTGCCAACTTACACTGTTACTAGAAGTGTATGAGAGCTCCTGTTGCTTCTTATCCTGACCAACCTCAAATTTTTCTAATTTTCAAAAATCTGGTATGTATACATTGGTATCCCACTAGTCTAAATAACCCTAATTAGGAAGGAAGCTGAATACTTTTTTCATATATTTTATCAACCATTTAGATATCCCTTATTATGAAATGGTGAAATGCCCTTCACTTTTGTTGCCCTTTTTTCTATAGGGTAGTCTTTTTTTTTTTAAGAAGTTCTTTATTCTGGATACTAGTATGTACTTGATTGATGTTACAGGTTGCAAAAATCTTCTATTCTGTGCCTTTTCTTTTTGTACTGTCTTTTGACACTTTTAAAAAAAAATTTTAGGACAGCCTCTTGATCAGAAGGGAGCCTAAAGGCCCACCCTTGGAGAGAAAGGCCATCATGAAGGGTAAAGCCTCCAAGCGGGGAGAGAACAGCATTGGAGCTGGTACCAAGCGTGCCACGAAGCTGGCCGTGTGCTCAGCAAGTACTGGCAGAGCCTGGAGTGATGACTGGGGTGGCTTTCTCAGGTAAGGGGCTGTGCTTCTGATTGTACTTATATTTGCATTTCCCATTCATGGCGATCAAGATTCCAGCAATGCACAGGAGCCCTCCAAAAATCATCCCACCCACCTGCAGGCTTTCCCTGTCATAGTAGAAGGGACTTTGGCATCCAAGGCAGGCAGCCCTGCCAGTGTGAAGAGAAGGCCCCAAGTCACTCTCTTCATGACACAGCTGGAGGGCAGGGCTGGGAGCCGTTTTCCTGAGCTCACCTGAGAGCTGGGTGCAGAAAGCAGGTCTGAAGAGGTTCCTGGGGCTGTCTTGACAATTTGGGGGTAGTCAATTTTCCCTTTATGTTTAATGCCTTTTGTGACTTGTTTATAAATCATTTACTACCCTTGAGGTATTCTGCTATATTATCTCCTAACAGCTTTATAGTTTTGACTTTCATACCTAAGTCATGAATCTACCTGGTATTGATTTTTGTCTATGTTATGAAGTAGAACTCAATTTCTTTTTATTTCATATAGATACCCAATTGTTCCAGCACCAATATTCCAGAGCAAGAAGAAATTCTACTGAGTTCTTTCTTTTCCTTTAATGTAGGTGTAGGAAACTTCTAGCCCTTAACTCAATTGCTTTCAGCTCATAGAGAAGGCAACAAGAAGGGGTTCAGTTTATTCCTAAAGTTGCTAAAACTCAAAAGAGTTGATTTCTTCAAATTGTTAGTTGTAATAATATGAGGCTGAAATGTGGAAATGGGTTTTTCTATCTAAATCTTTTAACGTTTATTCATTTTTGAGACAGAGAGAGACAGAGCATGAATGGGGGAAGGTCAGAGAGAGGGAGATACAGAATCTGAAACAGGCTCCAGGTTCTGAGCTGTCAGCACAGAGCCCGACGCGGGGCTCGAACTCAAGGACCGCGAGATTGTGACCTGAGCCGAAGTCGGACGCCCAACCGATGAGCCACCCAGGTGCCCCATGGGTTTTTCTATCTAAAACAGATATCTAACTTGCCTAACTTATAGTATAGAAAATAGGCTTAAACTATATTGAAAATAAAACGGATAAAAAATATTCCTAGACTTATAACATTTAATGTAATTCAATTCAACAAACACTTAAGAAGTAAAATATTTTATAACATTTATTTTATACCTAAAGATTATGCACATTTAACACTTTATTTTTGCTATCTTTGTAAATAAATAGAGTTTTGAGACTTGTTTTACCCTCAAGGTTTGGGCAGAATTGAGGCCATATCTCTATCTCATAGACTCTATCCTATTGTCATGGCACCTTCATACTTGAATCTTCTCTGCAACATTATTGCCCAGTGGTCAACTAATTTGAAGACTCAATATTGAATTTGACTGATCTGTACTTTTTCCATTTACTGAACAAAATTCGACTTGGAGGTCCACCCAGAAGCAACCTTCTTCCTCCTGTTGACTTTTCTAATCTTGCCTTCTTCACACTAAATAACACTAAGATTCTTTCATTCTTCTTGATGTCCTAATTTCATATCCCCTCATCATCCTAACTGACCAGCAGAAAGTAGAATAAACCATCACCTTCTTTACTTCACATATAATACCTCCATTAATGTATTTGTTTTTTGAGAAGCTACTTTTCATTGCTGCTTTTGCATGCCATCCACAACTAATCATAATAATGACATAAAATTAAATATCTATTTGTTAACACTAGCAAATAGCATTTTGTTCCTATTTTAAAAGTGATTGAGTCTAATATTCCTATATTTCTCTCATTCTTAAAAGTAACCTTAATTATGTTGCCTGTGTACTTACAGTTCATTTCAAATGGTTTAAAATTCACACACACACTCACACACACACACACACACACACACACACATTTCTTGAGAGGAAATAAAATCATTTCTAGTAAAACATATATCTAAGTGAGTTCTATATTTCACTCTTTAACATGTAGAGATTTTTTGGCCACTTTTTTTCTTCACTATTCTTTTTTTTTAGTGAGGCAAGGAAAATTCTGTTTCTCTGCTTAGTCACATTCTCAGCATGTGAATGGGACAACACCTTTGCCCCTCTCAGAAAGATTTTTTCTAGCATAGCCAGTCATAATTATGAAGTCTTTCCTTTATTCAACTATAAAGGTTTCTTTTTCTTTTTGAAGAATTACGACTGATGCTCCAAAAAACTCAATTATGCCTAGCAAAATTCCATTATCTCATTTCCCAAGGGGTACTAGAGCCCTGCCCCACCAGCCAGGATACACAAGAATTCTGTTTTAAAGCAGTTCCACATGAATGCCTATTTCTCCCTTGTGTTCTCCATGGCTGGGAACCACCTCTTTGAAAAACACAATGCCATGCTGAATGTGCATTTTTCATTAAAATGTGACCTGTTTCCAGGCTGGTATCTGTGCTCCACATTCAACTAACCCTTTGGCCAAATTCACACCCACATATTTTGGACATTCTTCTGGCCTAAAACTGCACCCAGAGCATCTGTTCTGTGCAAAGGATTAATGAAAAAAAAATGTGTGTGCAGGTCAGAAGCTAGTCTAGTGACTGCACATCCCCCTTCAGATGCTTCATCAGCTCACAAAATGTATGAGACAACTATCAGCCATATGGAGTTTATGGCTTACTTTAAACCTTAAATCTTTTAAACTTATAGATGGGAAGGCCACGAGAAAAATGAAAAAACAAAAACAAATCTTGGAGAACATTTTCCTTCTGTTTTAGTTCTTGGCCGTTTGGTAATCTCTGATGGTGTCTAATATTAGACTCTTAAAGAAAATCTTTTCCTTAGGCTGTTCTATTATAATCAGGAGTCTAAGAAAAGATTGGGTTATTTTTTCTATGATTAGAAAAGAACAAGAAAAATATAATTTTAAATATCAAAATAAGTGGAGGGGAAAGCTTGTGTACATTTTCCTTTACTCAAAAGTCTTCATTTTCCTCTTTCCTCTGCATCACCTCTAGAAAGAAAAGCCATAAAGGCAACCAATTTGGAAAGCAGAACCTAAAACATGTTTAAGGAAAATGTATTTTTTAAATATAGATGTTTTTTTTAAATAAGTAAATAAAAATATAGATGATATGAATATATATATATATTTTTTTTTTTTCACGTAATGTAGTGTATTAAGAGTGCACTAAAGACTATGTCTGGACATTATTCTCAAATAAAATCTCCCAAATTAAGGTGTGCCTGAGTGTCTCAGTCAGTTAGGCCTCAAGCTCTTTCTTGGTTTTGGCTTGGGTCATGATCTCACAGTTGCGGAGTTCGAGCCCCACATCCTACTCCACACTGTCAGTGTGGAATCTGTTTGGGGTTTTCTCTCTCTCTCTCTCTCTCTCTCTCTCTCTCCCTCCCTCCCCCACGCACTCTTTCTTGCTCTCAAAATAAATAAACTTTTAAGAAAATCTCCCAAGTTATACTATACAAATCCTCAGCTAAATTTCCCTTTTGCATATAGAGAGTTAAATGGTCATAAACATGACTAAAAAAGCCTCTCCTGTTTTTGCCTAAGGAGATGAGTTTAGGGACTATATAATCTTTCATATTCAAATATGTAACATTTCTCTTTATCCTTCTGCTATATGCCATGGCCCTTTGCCACCCAGGCAGGAAGGAGCCAATGTCAACAGACATCTGCAGCAGAACCCTATGAGTTACTTAGACCAAAACAGTGAGGACCCTCCATTCTGGCCACCAGACGTTGTAGCCATTTCTCTAAATGTCCTGTTTGTGACCTTGACTCTTTAGTTCCCCTTCACAGCATTCTATACTTGAAAGAGCTACTATGATTGCCTCTGATTCTCCCTTCCAGTCTGAATACAGAAGGGAGTCTCCTCCTCACTGCCTCAACCCCCCCTCACCAACCTTAGAGAGGCAAGAATAGAACCTAAGAATTGACCAACAAATACTGCAGGGGTGACAGTGAAACTATTGTGGAATTCTTGGTTCCTAACCCCCTGCCTTAAGAATAAACTAATACAAAACACTGACACAACTTTGGAAGAAAGCAGTTTCAACTATATCACCACAGCATTGGCCAAAGACATAGTGAAAGTAATGCTGCAAAAAAAAAAAAAAAAAAAAAAAAACAAAAAAAAACTAAAGGAAAACAGCAAATGCTAATCCCTGAGATATGGTTTTCATTTTCCAACCTAGCAGAACTCAGGTGCAGCTTTGGTTTATTGTGAATCAAATCCCTTAAAAGGTAACAAGCGTCTACAAAAAAAAAAAAAAAAAAAAAAAAACATCTTCCAATGTCTGTCTTTTCCTTTGAAGCCAGACACTGGCTATTTACATTTTAAACAGTTTTCAACATTCTTTTCACGTTTTTAATTTAAATTGACACCTTTTGAGGGTTAGTGAAATGAGATGCAAACAGAATTAACAAATCTATATGTTTGCTTTTTTTTCAGGTAGCGGAGCAGAAAAGATAGCTGTTTGCTAAAAATTATTATCCCAGAGCACCCCCTTATGGCAAATGCACTAATGCAAGTGCTTCCGTAGGAAAAGTAAAAAAAAAGTGTTTCAAACCTTCAGTATACGGAGGTAAATATTGCTTTTCCACTCTTAAGATCTTTTCTTCATTTTTCTTTTTTTTTTTTTAATTTTTTTAATGTTTATTTATTTTTGAGACAGTGACAGAATGCGAGTGGGTTAGGGACAGAGAGAGAGGGGGACACAGACTCCAAAGCAGGCTCCAGGCTCTGAGCTGTCAGCACAGAGCCCAACGCGGGGCTTGAACTCAGGAGCTGTGAGATCACGACCTGAGCCGAGGTGGAGCTGAAGTCAGACACTCAACCAACTGAGCCACCCACGTGCCCCTCTTTTTTATTTTTATTTTTTAATATAAGCTCTACGTCCAGTGTGGGACTTGAACTCACAACCCCGAGACCAAGAGTCACATGCACTACTGACTGAGCCAGCCAGGTCCCCCTTTTCTTTATTTTTGTTGGGAAATTAGAAAGCATCTTGCCACTCAAAAGAACAGTCTCATTTCACTTCATAGATAGATTTATTTACTACTTCAAAAATAATTTCTTTCATGCTAGAACATGGAATCCTATACTTTAGATTCACCCAATAATGGCAAACCTAAATTAACCCAGTTTTTATACTTCTGTTGAACTTAATTCTCAAATGGCTTTCCTCTACCACCAGCTGAACTTGAAGTATTTTGTCAAGTGCCATCTTTCACTAAACCATGCATACCCACTAGCCTCTGAATTCCTCTTGGGTGTCATCTTCATAACCCATACATGTTACAAGTGCCATATGAGCTGTTATTTACTAAACAGAATCATTAAGTCCTATTGTTAAGATAGATCATGAACTGTCGCAGCTATAAGTGTGATTCTCTGGTGGGTTTTTGCTGAAGCTAGAAAGACAAGAAATGAGATAGTTCTGCCCCAAGCAGGCAAATGTTTATAATAATTTAGCACAACCAGAAATTCATACATAACTTCTATTTTTCTAATCCATTATATATTTTTTTCTTCAAATGTTTATTTAAATTCTACTTAGTTACATATAGCGTAATACTGTTTTCAGGAGTAGAATTTAGTGATTCATCACTTACGTATAATACCCAGGGCTCAACACAACAAGTACCCTCCTTAATACCCATCACCCATTTAGCCCATCCCCCATCCACTTCTCCCCATCAACCCTGGGTTGCTCTCTATCATAAAGAGTCTTTTATGGTTTTCTAACTCATTATTTAGATTCTTCAAGTTTTCTATATGTGTTAAGAATACATCTCTGTGTTCTTGTGTTAAACATTAGAAAAAAGCATTTAAATTTAAATGTATGATAGAATTTGGTTTAACAGCATCTTTAAATGCTAATCAAAAGAATATTCAATATTGAGTTTCTATATCCCTCTGAGAAAACATCCTCATTATTAATTTATAATCACCTTATCCTGAGGGCATGATATAAATCCCATCATAACAGAGTTCCAAAAAGGTCAGGCCTACAACCCTAAGTCCTTAGAAGCCTTAGTCCTACAGCTAGATGAGACCTCAGTGTTCAACATAGGACCAAACCCAGGGGGTAGTGACTTGAGAAATAGGCTCACAGGTACAAGATTAAATACCAGGTTAGAGGGGAGCAAGGGGATTATTATTAGACAAAAGGCCCAAACAAACCACATGTCCAAACCAGCTATTCCCCAGTGTAAGAGTGGGCCAGCTACCACCAGGGTTTGGATCCTCATGGACAGAGTTGGGGCAGGGTAACCTCCCTAAAACATCCAAGAGTTGGTACATGCTGAGAGGTAAGTCCCAGTAAATGTTCTTGAAGAGTTCCAAGTAGCAAGCCAGGTAATCAAGATCAGTGCAGTCCAGTGGAAAGAAAGCATGATCTAGAGCCAGTAAAGGAGCCAGGGTAGGCCCTAGGCAATGACCATATATGGAATTTGCCCATTTTTTGGCTGTTGTGTAGGGCTGGATAAAAGGTACAGGGTGAGAGTGGGAGAGACAGAAACAGAGAGACAGAGACTAACAGATTGACAGACTGTTTAGCCCCAAGTTGGAACTCTTAAAATGTTCGCTTCCTTTTCTTCCTCCCAACAAGAAGCCGCAGCACTCAAAAAAGAACATAAAAGGACACCTGGGTGGCTCAGTCAGTTGAGTGTCTGACTCTTGATTTCGGCTCAGGTCATGATCTCATGATTTGTTGGATGGAGCCCTGCATCAGGCTCTGTGCTGACAGCTCAGAGCCTGCTTGGGATTCTCTCTCTCCCTCTCTCTCCCCAAGTAGATAATCTTTAAAAAACAAAACAAAACAGGGGCACATGGGTAGCTCAGTCAGTTGAGTGTCCAACTTCAATTTAGGTCATGATCTCATGGTTCACGAGTTCGAGTCCCACATGGGGATCACTGCTGTCAGCACAGAGCCAGCTTCAGTTCTTCTGTCCTCCTTTCTCTCTCTGCCCCTCCCCAGCTCACATTCTCTTCCCTCAAAAATAAATAAACATTAAAAAAAAAAAAACAATAGAACATAAAGCTTTCTGCCCCTGGATGCCACTGAGTAACCATCATTAAAGTCTCCCCTCCTACCACCATCATGTCTAAGTCAGAGGCTCCCAAAGAGCCTGAACAGCTGCAGAAGCTCTTTATCAGGGGTTTGAGCTTTGAAACAACCAATGAGAGTGTAAGGGGCTATTTTGAACAATGGGGAATGTTTATGGATTGTGTGGTAATCAGAGATCCAAACACCAAGAACTGCAGACCCTTTGAGTTTGTCACATATGCCACTGTGGTGGATGCAGCCACAAATGCAAGGGCACACAAAGTGGATGGAAGAGTTGTGGAACCAAAGAGGGCTGCCTCAAGAGAAGATTCTCAAAGACCTGGTGCCCACTTAATTGTGAAAAAGATTTTTGTTGGTGGTAATAGAGAAGACACCATCTTCTTAGATGGTGATGAAGAACACTATCTAAGAGATTATTTTGAATAGTATGTGAAAACTGAAGTGACTGACATCATGACTGACCAAGGCAGTGCCAAGAACAGTTTTGCTTTTGTAACATTTGATGACTATAACTCCGTAGACAAGATTGTCTTTCAAAAGTAACACACTTTGGGGCGCCTGGGTGGCTCAGTGGGTTAAGCATCCAACTCTTGATTTCAGCTCAGGTCATGATCTCATGGTTTGTGAGTTGGAGCCCCGTGTTAGGCTCTGCACTGACAGGGTGGAGCCTTCTTGGATTCTTTCTTTCTCCCTCTATATCTGCCCCTCCCCGACGCTCGCACATGCCCTCTCTCTCTCTCTCTCTCCTCTCCCACTCATGCGTGCTCTCTCTCTCAAAATATATATACCATACTGTGAATGGCCACAACTGCAAAGTAAGAAAAGCCCTATCTAAGCAAGAGGTGGCTAGTGCTTCATCCAGACAAAGAGGTTGAAGTGGTTCTGGAAACTTTGGTGGTGGTTGTGGAGGTAGTTTTGGTGGGAATGACAACTTTGGTCATGGAGGAAACTTCAGTGAGCCGGTAGCTTTAGTGGAAGTCCAGGTGGTGGTAGATATGGTGGCAGTGGAGACAGCTATAATGGATTTGGTAATGATGGAAGCAATGGAAACTATAATGATTTGGGCAATTATAACAATCAATCTTCAAATTCTGGACCCTCAAAAGGAAGAAATTTTGGATGCAGAAGCTCTGGCCACTATGGCGGTGAAGGCCAAAATTTTGCCAAACAATGAAACCAAGGTGGCTATGGTGGTTCCAGCAGCAGCAGTAGCTATGGCAGTGGCAGAAGGTTTTAATTACTGCCAAGAAACAAAGCTTAGCAGGAGAGGGAAGCCAGAGAAGTGACAGGGAAGCTACAGGTTACCACAGATCTGTGAACTCAGCCAAGAACAGTGGTGGCAGGGCCTAGCTGCTGTATACAAAGAAGACATGTTTTAGACAATACTCATGTGTCCATACACATGGGCAAAAAACTCGAGGACTGTATTTGTGACTAAGTGTAAACAGATTATTTTAGTTTCTGTTCTGTAGAAAATGTAAAATATTCCAACAAAGGGTTTTAATGTAGATTTTTTTTTTTTGCACCCATGCTGTTGATTGTTAAATAGCCTGATCATGTGTCTTTAAAAAACACACAAAACATAAAATGTGGAACACTTCCTCCCTCACTTTGCCTAAAGGTCTATCATGACTTCATATCATTCTTACTATTCATTATTTCAAAGAGACAACTTTTTTTTTCTAAAATCAATCCAATGGGTTCGTCCTGACTCGTCGTTCATAATCTGATCTTCAGTCCTTCCTTTTCTAGAGAAATGTTAGTTCCAAAGAACTCAAGGTCTCTTGCAGCGACTTTTACCAGTGATGAACCTTGCTTCATCCAAAAGTACCTCCCTCACCTGTCTCAGCCTTGGCATTGAAGCTTACCATGCATCCAACTGAACTTCAGGGCACTAGGTAGCTGAATAGCTAATCTAACTTGGGTGGACTGCCCCTCCAGCTCCTTGTTCCAGAATTTCTTGGAAACTACCAGAAAAGTCCACTAGAGGTCACTTTACTGCCACATGCAATGGATAGGGAATTTCAGAGTTTCATTTCTCCCAAAATGGTTATGAAATAAAGTGTTGATGTTAAAGTTCTAAGAAAATATGAAAACAACTTGGGAATTACCATGTCTTTCCATGCCACAGTGCAGAGTGCTCCCAGAATTTCAAACACAGGAGGCTGAAAGTGCTTATGGAAATTATAAAAAATTGAGAGGAAATCAGTTTATTGCTTCCTAAAAGCCACATTCATCACTTATTCCTTCATACTAGACCAGAACCCATATGACTCCAGAAAGACACTAGAGCAGGCAGGGTTCCTAATTTGGAGATGGTATATTCTTAGGTATTGGAAGGTCTGTGAACCTCTAAAATTGTGTTTTTCTGAGGATAGAACGATCCTCAAAGAAGTTTAAGAGATGAAAGACTCAGAAACGGGAAGAGCTGCTTTTTTTTCACCAAAGAAAATTGAAAGAGAAATTTGGGCTCAGAAACCCCCTCCAACACTAAGATTTTCTCAGCCAGCCAGGGACAAATCAAGGAATTGATATTTGAGCCTCTGTCCTTTAGAAAGGACCTGAGTGGCAGCAACTGAAAGGCTAGCAAAACTTCAGCATTCCCCACCAAACTAAAAGGTACAGAATAAACGATAATTATGGTTAAGGCAGAATGCAACCTAAAAACAAAGAGAAGATAACATGAGAATGGCTCCCCAGGACCCAAAACCCCAGGCACTAGGGACAAATGGGTTAGAAAAAGGGGTGGAAACCCTCAGTGTGATGCAGATTTGTTTGAAGTGGAGTGACCAGCTACTAAATAGGGGAGTCCCCACAGATCAGCTCACCCCTCCCCCACAGCCCTATGTGAGCTCATAATACCTACCCTTCTGAAAGCAGTTGCCTCATAGGGATTCAAACTGACCAAAATGGAAAGCTTTGGATGAGTGGAGCTGGGGTCTGCCATCGGTATAAAGTCTGAGAATTCAGAAAGTTCTGAAGTGTGGGCAGGTGAGCCTGAAAGAAAAGAGAATTCAGAGAACTGTGATTTATTTCTGTCCCATTAGGGATGGAAGATGCTTTGATATATACTTAAACCATCTCTGGGGAGTTTAGAGTTTAGGATATTTTGAAAATAAAGGCTTTTGTTTTTGACTGTTACTCCTGACCCTTCCCATCTATTAACTAAATTTGACTTATTAACTTATTAGCAAAAATCCTGTCCATTTGAAGATGGTGCTAGGTATCCTTGTACCAAAATACTCTCCCTAATCCTCTGGGGAAATGACTATATTTACTTGTCTCAGCACTGGGCTTCTTCAGAAATGGTCACGCTTATGGGAAGTTTTATACTATGTCTTAAAAGCAATCTAACCGGAATCCTAGAATGGAATCATCTCAAAATAGAAGCATAGTCTAATTTTGTAGCAGTATGCCATCCGTATAGTCCTAAAGATACTAAACAGGTTCTTTTTAAATCAAAGGATCAAACAGGCACCTCTGTCTACAAGCACTTAGGAAAAAATGAGCCAAATTTATATTTTCAAGCCAATAACATCCAGTAGACTACACAAACAAGTAGAAACAAAACCAAGATATACTGCAAGACTGATTCCAACTCCAAACAAATTCTGTGAACTTCTCAGGTCTCTTACCTTGCTACCACAGATATTCCACTTGATCTGATATTTAGCATATTAATTACAATGTAAAGTATAAGGATTCAAAGTCCAGGCACTAATCCCTTGGAAACCCTAAGATCTAAGTGCCAATGTAGCTATTTTCTAGTTTTGTGATTTTGAAATTATTTAACTTCAGTTTCCTTATCTGTAAAATGGAAATAATAAGATCTACTTTGTAAGGATTAGGAAAGGAGGTGTGTGTGTACTTGAGTTATCCCAGCCTCCTCTCAGATGACAGGGTAAGCCAAAATACAATGTACTCTACAGAAAACACTTGGAGAAACAAAAGTATCATATAAAGAACACTAACTGATAAATCCATAATGATACAGAGCATACTGAGGGTTCACTTCTGCCATCACACATAATAAAAAAAGACTAAAATTTGTTTCAGATCTATTAAAATTGTTCTTTCAATCATTTGTAGGACAAATAAAAAGCTACCAGAAGACTTGTTTCTACTCAACATCAGAAAAAGTTACCAACAGCAGTCCTAAAACAGAAGGGCTGCCTCTGGAAACTGTGAGTCCTTTGTTACTAGAATCATAGGACAAGGGAAGATGATGGGAGGGAAATGAGGAGGGCACTCAAGGATGTCCAGATGTCAACCACTTGGCTGGACTTTATCAGGTCTCTTCCAAAGCTGAAAACTTTTTTTTTTAACTTTGATTTTTTACTTTTGATTTAAGATATATTTAAAACGTCAGATTCTCTTTTTTTCATGGTTTACATACTGCTGAATTCAAATTATTTGCATTTTATTTAAAATTATTTCTTAAATTTAAATCCAAATTAGTTAACATATAGTGTAACAACGATTTCAGGAATAGAATTTAGTGATTCACCCTTACCTACATGTTGCACCCAGTGCTCATTCCAACAAGTGTCCTGCTTAATGCCCCTTGCCCATTTAGCCCATCCCCACACCTAACACCCCACCAGCAACCCTCAGTTTGTTCTCTGTATTAAGGGTCTCTTATGGTTCGTCTCCCTTCCTATTTTTATATTATTTTTGCTTCCCTTCTCTTATGTCCATCTCTTTTGTATCTTAAATTCCACATGAGTGAAATCATGATATTGGTGTTTTTCTGACTGACCTATTTTACTTAGCATAATACACTCTAGTTCCATCCACCTTGTTGCAAGATTTCACTCTTTCTGATCACCAAGTAATAACCGTTGTATATATATACCACATTTTCTTTATCCATTCATTCATCGATGGACATTTGGGCTCTTTCCATACTTTGGTTATTGTCGATAGTGCTGCTGTAAACACTGGGGTGCATGTGCCCCTTTGAATCAGTACTCCTGTATCCTTTGGATACCTAGCAGTGCAATTCCTGGGTCATACGGTAGTTCTATTTTTAATTTTTTGAGGAACTTCCATACTGTTTTCCAGAGTGGCTGCACCAGTTTGCATTCCTACCGCAGTGCAAAAGGATTCCTCTTTCTCCTCATCCTCTCCAACATCTGTTGTTGCCTGAGTTGTTAATGTTAGCCATTCTGACAGGCGTGAGGTGGTATCTCATTGTGGTTTTGATTTGTATTTCCCTGGTGATGAGAGATATGGAGCATTTTTTCATGTGTCTGTTAACCATCTGCATGTCTTCCTTGGAGAAGTGTCTATTCATGTCTTTTGCCCATTTCTTCACCAGATTATTTGTTTTTTGGGTGTTGAGTTTGATAAGTTCTTTATAGATTTTGGATACTAACCCTTTATCTGATATGTCATTTGCAAATATCTTCTCCCATTCCATCGGTTGCCTTTTAGTTTTGCTCATTGTTTCCTTCACTGTACAGAAGCTTTTTATGTTGATGAGGTCCCAATAGTTCATTTTTGCTTTTGCCTTGCCTATGGAATCATGTCAGGTAAGAAGTTGGTGTGGCCGAGGTCAAAGAAGTTGTTGCCTGTTTTCTTCTGTAGGATTTTGATGGCTTCCTGTCTTATGTTTACTTATGAAACTGGACCACCTTCTTACACCATTTGAATTTATTTTTGTGTATGGTGTAAGAAGGTGGTCCAGTTTCATTCTTCTACATGTTGCTTTCCAGTTTTCCCAACACATTTGCTGAAGAGTCTATCTTTTGTCCATTGCATATTCTTTCTTGCTTTGTCAAAGATTAGTTGGCCATATGTTTGTGGGTCCATTTCTAGGTTCTCTCTTCTGTTCCATTGATGTATGTGTCTGCTTTTGTGCCAGTACCATACTGTCTTGATGATTACAGCTTTGTAATACAGCTTGAAGCCTGGAATTGTGATGCCTCCAGCTTTGGTTTTCTTTTTCAGGATTGCTTTGGCTATTCGAGGTCTTTTGTGGTTCCATACAAATTTTAGGATTGTTTGTTCTAGCTCATGAAGAATGCTGGTGTTATTTTTTAGGGATTGCACTGAATATGTAGATTGCTTTGGATAGTATCAACATTTTAACAATATTTTTCCAAACGATGAGCATGGAATGTTTTTCTATTTGGGGGAGGGGGTCTTCTTCAATTTCTTTCATAAGCTTTCTATAGTTTTCAGTGTATAGATTTTTCACCTCTTTGATTAGGTTCATTCCTAGGTTCTTAATGGTTTTTGGTATGAAAACTGTTTGCTAAAGAATTACAGAAGGATATTCTATACCAAAACTACACTCATGGGGCACCTGGCTGGCTCAGTTGGTAGAGTGTGTGACTCTTGATCTCCAGGTAGTGTGTTCAAGCCTCACTTTGGGCATAGACTTTACTTAAAAACAAAAACAAAAATTATACTCTTGATCTACATTACTACTCTTGCTCAACTTTCCAAAAAAGCATCTTCCTACAGTGGTTGCACTAACTGAAGAAAAAATGTTCACATTTTCTGCTTCTTTGCAATTACAGTAAAACTTTGGTTTGTGAGCATAGTTTAGTTTTGGAAACATGCTTGCAATCCAAAGCACTTGCATATCAAAGCAAATTTCAAGAACCATTGGCCCACTGTGATCATGTGACATTCAGCATCACATACTACTTGCATTGCAAGACATCACTCATTTATCAAGTTAAAATTTATTACAAATATTTGCTCATTTTAAGGAACACTTGCAGAACAAGTTATTCCAATCCAAAGTTTAACTGTATTCCTAAAAACACTCATTCACAGGAGCTAGAAACCTAGCTCTAGGACACAGTGGCTTAAAAAGCAAAAGCTACAGGAGGGCCTGGCTGGATCAATCAATGGAACGTGTGACTCTCAAACTGAGGTTGGAGCCCTACATTGGGTGTAGACAGTACTAACAAAATAAACTTAAAAAAATAAGTGAAATAAAATGTTTTTAAAAAGCAAAAGCTACACTAATGACATAAAAAAAGAATTTTATAGCATTGTTCAGTTTGTTCAGAAATGAAACAAACTTTTATGTATATATTTGAATTCAATTCTTTAGTTTATCTTCCTAATGAAATACCTGTTTTCCTAAGAATTGTAAGAAAAACAAAAATATTATCAGAGCATCTGAAGGCTTTTAACATTAAAATAAGCTATAAGCCACCAAATAGATGTTGTGTGTGGCATACCTAAAAGCAGACCCGAAGTTGAGAGCTGCCAGTTGTCTCAGTGTATGTATAGACCAAAGCACTGTACATAGTAGAAGTAAGTATACATAGGAATCTCTGGAGTCTTCCTGGATTCAAATCCTGGTGTTGCTACCTGTTAACTACATGACCTAAAACAAGTTACTTGATCTCCATACCTCAGTGTCTTCATTTCTAAATGGGAATAACAGTATATACTTCATGGGCTTAGTGTGAGGATTAAATGACAAAATACTTACAAAGCTGCATGCATAGTCCCTGGGCATAAAAGTGAGTGTTTATGAAATAATAGATACCATTAACACAATAGCTCCCACTGGATAGGTGATAGACTTGTTAAATATTTTTAAATGAATTTTTTTAATAAAAACAATATATGCTTATTGTAGAATGTGTAAATGACTACAAAGAATTTAAAAAGGATATTAATCACCCATAATCCTAACAATTAAAGAAAGGACTATTACATTTGGCATATTCTTTCCAAATATTTTTTTCTTGTATATTTTTCCATGGTTGAGGATCATATGTTCACAGTCTGGTAGATTGAGGAATAGGTTTAGAGCTGCACCTTCTTCAGTGTCATAGGTGAGATGACAGATACCATGAAAAACTATATTTTCCTCTTTTTCATTATCTTTTTTTTCCAGGACTTTACTATCTACAGAGTAAAGACATAGCCCTGTAATCCTTGGCTACTTTTTTTTTTTTTAAGATTTTATTGGTAAGTAATCTCTACATCCAACATGGGGTTCAAGCAACCCCAAGATCAAAAGTTACATGCTCTAGTTCTACCAACTGAGCCAGCCAGGTGCCCCTCCCTGGCTTCTTAATGCGAACTTTCTCACTTTCAAATGTACATCTCCTTTCTAAGCACCTCAGGAGGTGAGGTACCCACTTCTGTAACCCAAACTTCTCTTCTCCCTTTTTCTCCAATGCCAGACTGGCCCTGAAGAATTCCTCCCCTGGACTGTGCAGAGACAGATGTCTAGAAATGGAGCTTCTTCCCACCATTATTTCCTTTAACATTTTTTAACTATAAAAATTACATAAAGTGGGACACCTGAGTGACTCAGTTAAGTATCTGACTCTTGATTGCAGCACAGGTCATGATCTCATGGTTTGTGAGTTCAAGCCCCACATCAGGGTTCTCTCTCTTCCTCCCTCTCTCTGTCCCTCTCCTACTCACACGTGTGTACTCTCTCTCTCAAAATAAATAAATAAACATTTTTTGAAAATTACATAAAACTTCATAGAAATAATTACCCATTTGTCCCTATATTAGATGTATAGCAAACAGCAGCGTCTGGCTGGCTCAGTCAGAAGGCCATGCAACTCTTGATCTCGAGGTCATGAGTTCAAGCCCCACATTTGGTATGGTGATTACTAAAAAAAATTAATAAACTTAAAAAAATTTTAAGAACAAATAAAGATGTATGACCAATATAACTTTAAACTGGATCATCAAGAAATTGATCTCTACTCTATAATAAGGCACAATGGTTGTCAGAGTTACAAATCATCATCTGCTACCATCTAATCTAGTACCTTTTTTTTTCAAGATTTTATTTTTGGGGTGCCTGGGTAGCTTAGTTGGTTAAGCATCCAACTCTTGATTTTGGCTCAGGCCATGATCTCATGGCCATGAGATTGAGCCCCACACTGGGCTCTGTACTGGGAGTGGAGCCTGCTTAAGATTCTCTCTCTACCTCTCCCTTTGCCCCTCTGTCCCTTGCTTGTGTGCAAGTGTGTACTCTCTCAAAAAATATATGTATATATTTTTTATTTTTAAGTAATCTATATACCCAACATGAGACTCAGACTTAACAACCCTGAAATCAAGAGTTGAATGTTCTACCAACTAAGCCAGCCAGGCAACCCTCTAATCTAGTACTTTTAACTCTGTAGTTCATTCTTACTATAGCTATTGCTATCTTCAGCAACAAAATACATCACCATAATAAGGTACTATCACCACTATCAGCAAACACATACCATTTATCATGCACCTAAGTAATTGGCTATGTCTATTTTTACATATATTAGCTCATTCAATCCTCAAAACAACTCTGTGAGATCACCCATTTCACAGGTAAAGAGAATCTGAATGAAGGTCTGTTTTGACTCCAAAATCACTGAAATTTTTTTCTAATTAATACTCTGAAAATCCTTCCTGGTCACACCTAGTTCCAGAGTTTTGACACGATATCACTTCATAATACTCTAACACAATCTTTTTTTTAATGTTTATTTATTTATTTAGAGGGGGGTTGGGGCACGGAGAGAGTCCCAAGCAGGCTCCACACCATCAGCACAGAGTCTGACTCAGGGCTCAATCCCACAACTGTGAGATCATGACCAAAGCCAAAATCAAGAGTCAGACACTTAACCAACTGAGCCACCCAGGTGCCCCTCTAATACAGTCTTTTAGATTCATGCTAGAATATTAGACTTTTAGAGAGATAAAGACTTATAAAATACAACTGTGTCTGGGAAGTCAGTCCTCTTTGAAAGAGAATAGTTTCTGGGGGAAGAAAACATGAAGTGAGAAACGCGGAAAAGATGCTTGTCCAACCAGCCAAATTAGCTAAATCAATCCTAGAAGCAGCTGATCACAGACAGTACAAGCACAGCTTCACCAAAAAAAAAGTTGGCCTTAAAGTCCCATGTGCACTTGTTTTAGCAATCTCCTACTGACTTTTTTTTTTTTTTAACGCTTCACGAATTTGCGTGTCATCCTTGCGCAGGGGCCATGCTAATCTTCTCTGTATCGTTCCAATTTTAGTATATGTGCTGCCGAAGCGAGCACTCCTACTGACTCTTTGAGAGTCTTTGTAAACGTCAACTCCTTGTCAAATTTTCTGCTCCCCATCCTCATCCTCATCCCACCCCACATTCTCTCCACCATTTTCCCATAGCACTTTGTAAATGCCTCTATTGTGACACTACATTGAATTTACCTATCCATACCTCAAGCCTGTGAGGGAAGGGGTTACCATATCTTATGTTTGTGTTCCCAGTGTACCACGTAGTGCCTGGAACATGTGGACGGAATGAAGGACTGATGAATGAGTCAACGAATGAATGAAATGGAAAAGCAAAAATAGAACTAAAAGTTAGGAATAAAAAGAACAATGAGGGGGCACCTGGCTGGCTCAGTCCAAAGAGCATGTGACTCTCAATGTCAGGGTGTGAGCTCAAGCCCCATGTTGGGTGTAGAGATTACTTAAATAACGAACAAAAAAATAAATAAATACTTTTAAACAAACCAATGAGTTTTCAATAACTAAGAAGTTCCTTTATTTAGTCATACATTTTACAGAAGAAAAAACAAACTTGTGGGGCACCTGGGTGGCTCAGTCGTTTAAAGTATCTGACTTCAGCTCAGGTCAGCCTGCTTTGGATTCTGTGTCTCCCTCTCTCTCTGCCCCTCCCCTGCTCATACTCTCTCTCTCTCTCTCTCTCTCTCTCTCTCTCTCTCTCTCTCTCTCTCAAAAATAAATAAAACATTAAAAAATTATCTAAAAAAAAAAAGAAAGAAAAAACAAACTTGTTATTAGTTAAATGACTTGTCTATACTAGTTACTATCAGGGGCACCTGGCTGGCTCAGTTGGTAGAGCATATGACTCTAGATTTTAGAGTCATGAGTTTGAGCCCATGTTGGGCATGGAGCCTACTTAAAAAAACAATAACAACAACAACAAATTAGTTAATGTCAGAAGCAGGACTAGAACACAACAGGTCTATTAACCTCAACTTTTTGTTTCCCTGATCTTTTCTCATCATTATAACACTGATCACACTGTATTGCCAGTCTTCCCCAGCACATCAAGCTCCTTGAAGGCAGTAACAATGTCTTATTGATCTCTAATCTATCCCTTGATTATAAATGCTGAAGGTAATGAATACAGTCCTCTGTGCCATAAAAATGACCTCAAAATCAGATATGTGGGTTTGCAATCCCCTTTAACACCACTTCTATACTAATTTCCACACTGTCAGAGATACCTGAATGAATTTTAGTGAAACAGTGAAATAACCCTGAGTTTTAAAACCAAACACACCTGAGTTTAAATGTCAGTTCTGAAATTTATTGTGATGTCAGGCATACTATTTAAAATTTTAGAGCTCAATTACTTCACCTGTAACCCAGATCAGAAAGGCTAAGAGGACAGGTAATAACATCTATCCTGCAAACTAGCATATTATAGGTGTTCAATTAAAGGGTCATTATGTTATTGTTGTTATTGTTAATTAACAAATTAGTGAATTCATTCATTACAACATGGAGCATTTTTTCAACTTCTCTCTGCATATCACCTGTCCTTTAAACCATTTCCAGGCAGATTTCTCTAGAAATTTTCTGAGTGATAATCGCTATTTCCTGACTTCACACAATACTGAGTGGCCAACACACAACTTTTAGCATTGGATTATAAATTCTGTCTTGTGCTATTCTCTAATTTTTTATTATGCACATATCTCATTTTTCTCATCAAGTTGTAAGGTTTTTGACTATGTAATAAGGGTAATATGTAATATGTAATAGGGTAGCATAGAGAGAATAGAAGCAGAGAATTGAGTATAGAGGCTAATTATAATAGTGCTGACAAGGAATGATAAGAATGAGAGCTGGGGCAGTGGCATTGAAAAAAGAAATGGGACTCAGGGACACTTAAATGATAGAACTGGCAAGATTTGGCCCCTGATTCAATGTGATGGATAATGCTGGGTTGGGGAATAAAAGATGATCCTAAGGTATCTAAAATAAATGGTTGACTAGATGATGATTCTATTATCTAAAATAAGGAGTAAAATAAAAAGAAGAGATTGGAGACTGGGAGTGGGAGAAGGAAGGACAAAAGGTATTAAAGACATGTTAAATCTTTTGCAAGTAGGCACAAGTGGGCAATAAAAAGAGAGAGAAAAAGATCTAAAATACTGAAAACTCTTGGTTGGAGAAATTTCCTCAGGAAATAAAGCAGCTTCTGAACCTAAGCTGTACAAGATATAAAAGAGACTGAGGTTGGGCAGAGAGGATACAGAAGCAGGTTGTCCAGTGAGGCCCTGCAGGGCAGAAATAGACTCAGATGGTAAATGTTATAAGTAAATAAATTTTTATTTGCCCTAAGGGAGAATTTTCTAAAAACATGAGGTTTCTGAGTCACCAAATCTTGGAGGAAACAGCTGTCCTTTGGGATCCAGGGAGCTATGTATCCCATTGTATGACTCTGGACCAGTCATTTCGCCCCAGCTTCCACTGTCATATCTGCAAATTTCAGACCAAAGCCATTATCCTTATTATTCAGATTCTAGTGCTTATTAGGACACTTCCTATATCACTGAGTATAACCAAAGAAACAGATTCGTGGCCATCAATGCATTTCACATAAAATGCAGATGGAGTAAATAAGGATACAGCTCAGATCAGGAAGATGAGTAAAGCTTTAATTATGAACCAGTTGATCCCTACACCCATCCTACAATGAGTAGCTTAGAAAGCACATACATTTCTGTTTCTTCTTTGAGACTGTCTTATCTGTTTTTCTGTCCATTCTCCAAGGTCATGAGTTTACCTATTTATGACTGAATACATTTTGGTGGAAGAGCTTCTATAATTATGATAGAATGACATCTCAGTTGATTTGGACACCTTTAAATGTAGCTCAAATTAGCTTGGCAAGGAAGCAATCTAGCAGGAAATAAACTACAGGTAAAATTCTCTAAATCAATTTTTCTCATTATATCTATACAAATTCTTCTTGGAGATGCTAACACTATCTTCTGTTTAATTTAGACAGTCAGGTTTAAGGACTTTTTTTCAAAAGTAGACAAGTTGAGAGGTGGGAAGTGCTTTAATAACTATCTCTCAAAAGAAATCACTTCCATGGTATCTATAAAGTACACTTCAGAGAACAATGGTATCTATAAGGTACGCATGCTGTGAAGAACAATGGCTGGTCATAGGAAGACTTGTTTTCTAATCCCAGGTCTGATCAATGCCGTGTGGCTTCAGACAAGTCACTTAATATCTTAATAATTTCCTCAGCTATATAATGATAAATATGAAGAAAGATAATGTGAAAATTCTTTGAGATATAAATTGTCTGCAATGAAAGGCTTTATAAGTAATGCACAATTCCTCCTTTCCTCAATCTATTTATATAGATATGAGGTCCTTAATATATCTTTGAGATAACTCATAATCCTCTCCTCCCTCCATTAGATTTGTTAATCAAACGATTGAAAGTATTTTGGTAGATGGGGTGCCTGGCTGGCTCAGTCGGTTGAGTGTCCGACTTTGGCTCAGGTCATGATCTCGGGGCTCATGAGTTCAAGTCCTGAGTCGGGCTCTGTGCTGGCAGCTCAGAGCCTGGAGCCTGCATCTGATTCTGTGTCTCCCTCTCTCTGCCCCTCCCCGGTTCGTGTTCATGCTCTCTCTCTCTCCCTCTCTCTCTCTCTCTCTGCCCCTCTCTCTCTCTCTCTCACACACACATACACACACACAAATAAAAATAAACAAAAAAAATTTTGAAAGTACTTTGGTAGATAGGTAAAAGATTTAGTGACAAAACCTGCTAAAAGAAGAAAGCCAAATGCCTCTGAAAAAAGGTAAGGGTATCTTAAATGAAAAAAATCAAAGACTATATATACATTTAATGTGTTTGTAAGACATACTCTGTCTTTATTATTTTTCAGATCTGTCAGTTAAAAAATAAAAGTAGTGGTGTAATATACTCAAGAGGTTTAATATTATGTTAATCAAAGCTGACAACTGTGAAAAACATTTATTTTTGTATGTGAACCACTAATTTCAGATGCAATCTAAAATACTCAAGTCCCAATTGTTAACACTGAAATGCCAACAAAAACCTTAAGGAAATCTTTTGTAGCTAGATTATACTGTTATGCATTTATTTGAGAAACTAAAACATGTATGTAACCAATGTATCTAAATCCTACTGTATCACTGCAAAGTCTCCAATAAAATCTACTTGGTCAAAATTTGAGCAAATTATACTACATAGCTTAATTTAAAATCTATGTTGTCATTCATCAAATTCTGATAACTATACTATGCAATTTAGTGTATGTGGTTAGAGCATTGCCTAGACTCAACAAATCCAAAGTTGCATTCCCATTCCTCCTGGAGCCAGTTGACTTGAAAAGGAGAAAAATATCAGTAACCTAGCACAGCTTGCTTTCTATCCACTTTCTCTGATTTTGGTGAAAACTGAGTTCAAAGGACACTTGATAAAATTGTGGATGAATAGCCTGTGTAAAGAAACTACCTGAAATGCCACCTTCACAAACAAAGTACAGTACTCCCTCAAAATATAAATAAATGGAATAAAACAAATAAACTTTCCTTCTCTAAATATAGGGAACAGAGCATGTCGTGATCCAGTTTAGGTCTGCCTCTCCACTGCTAAATCTAACACCTCCAGAGAAGATCCTAGTCTGATGTGTGAATATAAATAAATTGATTAAATCCTGAACATGTTTCCTCCTCAACTGTAAAATGAGGATAATAATACTGACCTCCTTAGGACAATTGTGAGAATTACAGTAAGCAGTGACTATAAGCTAACTATTAAGTGAAAGCAGCAATAATAGTAGCAGCAGCAGCAGCAGCAGCAGCAGCCATAGTTATCATTCTGTCCTGATACATAGGGGATCATGTACAGGTCTAAGAATAAAATCTAAGAGTGTATTTTAAGAAGGAAAAGGTGATCAACTTTAGCATATTTTTGGTGAAGGAAGATCAATGGTTTTTGAATTTGTCCAGGAAGAAATTGCTGGGGAGCTTGTTTTAAAAGAATATTTTCAGGGACACCTACCTGGGTGGCTCAGCCAGTTAAGCATTAGACTTCAGCTCAGGTCATGATCTCAAGGTTCCTGAGTTTAAGCCCCGCATTGGGCTCTTGGCTGTTAGCACAGAGCCCACTTTAGATCCTCTGTCCCCCTCTTTCACTGCCCCCCGTGCTCGTGTTCTGTCTCTCAAAAATAGACATTTAAAAATAAGTAAATGAAAGAATATTTTCAAAGCAGTAAGGTGAGAAGCCTGATTGTAGGTGGCTAATGAAAAGAAAATGGAGATGGCAGGTATAAACCAGGCATTTTCAACATCCACCAATCACTATCATAGAGTCATGATGATTTTTTTTAAATCAGAGGACTTATATTTCTAGGCTTTTTATTATAGTTCTCATTTACAGAGAGTTTTAGGATTGAGAAAAATAATTACTAAGATTGTCTTGTTGCCATTGTTCTAACTCACAAAATGTTCTTAGTGGTTGACAATGTAGAAAACTATTGAGGTTATTTGGTAAAGAGTACATTGATGATGAATTTAAAACTGATAGGTAAAGTGGGCAGGGGGAGGCAAACCATAGCTCTAAGTAGACAGGAGACTGAAGAAAAATGAATTTTTATTGAATGTAATGAAACATGGTTTCAAGGCAACTATTCTCAGGGTTTTGTAACTAGTTAGCATGCCAGAGTCTCATTCGTTATTGGAATTAACCAGACAAATCACTCCACCAGCTAAGAACGGCCATGCACCACCACCCACAGAATCAAGAAAGAGATATCAATCTGTCAATCCTGTCCATGCCTTTGGTTTCCCGTGTTGAGTCAAATTAAGCAGGAGGTTCCACTCCTGGTGGCAACCTTCTGCCAATTCCTTTAAGTTTCAGCTTTGCAACCATACTCTCCCCCTGCCCCTCCCCCACTCCCATGCCCAACCAGAATCCAAAGACTTTGGTTTCCCAGAAGCTGCACCAGTGTATCACCAGTCGGCATCATTTATGTTTGGAACTATGGCAACTATCTCTGTGCCTTTGAGATCTACTGATATAAGCTTCTCATTGATGATATAAGGGAGAAGAGAAATTAAGGGGTTGAGACAGGAAGCTATACATCAAGCGATTTCTTTCAAGATGTGGACAACTGGATGTTTAAAAGCAGAGGTTTAGGAGCCAGTGAAAAGGAAGAGAACAAAGAAATGTTAGAAGAAGCAGAAAAGCTTAGCAACAAAGTACCTCACATATTAGGATAGGATAAGATTCAATAATAATAATAGCACCTCACATTTATTGGGAACTATCATTTAAAAATTTTGTTATATCTTTGTGTTATGCATAGTAGCAGCTAGTAGAAATACCACAATTCTGATTTTGCTGGTGTCAATAAAAAATCTGCAAATTATATAGAAAGATCATTTATCCACCTTTTGGACTTAATTTACTTTGAATTCATGTAGTACTTCATAGTTTACAAAAGCATTTACATAATCCTCAAAACGACATGAATCTGCTGAATCAGTTTTGTAATTCCCATTTTCAGAGAGAATCTCAAGCAGATTCCATGCCCTGCGCAAAGCCAAAAGTGGGGCTTGATCCCCCAACCAAGAGATCATGACCTGAGCTGAAATCAAGAGATGGCAGCTTAACCAACTGAGCCACACAGGCTTTTTTTTGTTTCTCTTAAGTCCACAGTTGATTATGAAGAAAGAATTCTCACATTTTCGGTAGATATTTAAAGTGTTGGACTTCCTAACTAGCATTCATCTTAAGATAAAACGGTGGGTTTTTTTTTTTTAATGTTTACTTATTTATTTTGAGAGAGAGTGAGCGCAAGCAGGTGAGGAGTAGAGAGAGGGAGAGAAAGAGAAAATCCCAAGCAGGATCTGCATTGCCAGTGCAGACCCTGATGCAGGGCTTCAACTCATGAGCCATGAGATCATGACCTGAGCTGAAATCAAGAGTTGGACACTTAAGCAACTGAGCCACCTAGGTGCCCCTTAAGAAAAAACATTTTATCTTCATTCAGATTTCCTCTATTTCCGCAAAGACCCAGTGAGTGCCTGATGCTGTTCCACTCCTAATCAGGCCTCTCCAAGGCAACGCAATATCTATGCGTGTTTCCCATTTTCCCTGTCATCCCCCAAATTTAAAAACCTATTTCCCATTATCTTCACAGCACTGTTAATTTATCTAATTCACTAATTTGCAATAAGATACTAAAACTGTTAGGAGCTTGGGGTGCCTGGCTGGCTCAAGAATCAGGGAACATGTGACTCTTGATCTTGAAATCATGGGTTCAGGCCCCATGTTGGGCATGGAGCTTTCTTGGGAAAAAAAACAACAACAACAAACTAATAGGAACTTAAAAAATATCCCCCTCTCCCCCAGATTTGCATTTTAACCTGGGGTCTTAAATTGTTTTAATAATATGGGCATTTCTGACCCTCATAATGGAGCCAAGGTAATTTGGTTTTTCTTGGCATCCCATCACACCAACACAACAAAGGCATACTTTATAGTGCTTTTTGTACAAATAATGTACATTACATGTACATCAGTATTAAACAAAAAGGGAGAAAACTATTCATAATGAGACTAGTCAAAATTATAATCCTCTTGCCCAGTGTGATTAATAATAATGTTAAAACTAGATTTTTGTCTTAATTCAATAAAATGTTATAAGCATAAGCAAATAAGTTAAATGTTTAAGTCATTCTTTAATATCATTGGTTTTTAGGAAAAGAAGAAGTAACTTCATAATTATTCAATAGTGAATTTATACAAATTTCCTTCTGTGATCAATCCCAAGTCATTTTAGAATTTTCATGCAAATAGATGAAAGAAAACTTCATTGTTGCTAAAAAGACTTCTTTATGCCACCTTTTGTTTTCTGATTGACTCATCTTTCATTATTTTTCTATAGACCAGGAATCATATATTTAGTTTAAAAATTAAGAAACCTCGGGGCGCCTGGGTGGCTCAGTTGGTTAAGCGGCCGACTTCGGCTCAGGTCATGATCTCGCAGTCCGTGAGTTCAAGCCCCGCGTCGGGCTCTGTGCTGACAGCTCAGAGCCTGGAGCCTGTTTCGGATTCTGTGTCTCCCTCTCTCTGACCCTCCCCTGTTCGTGTTCTGTCTCTCCCTGTCTCAAAAATAAATAAAACGTTAAAAAAAATTAAAAAAAAAAAATTAAGAAACCTCTACCAAGCATCCGTTCTGCTTAGTTTTGTAAATATTAGTTTAAAGACCAAAGATAAAATGAAATAGATGGAGGCTATCTGCCTTACATACAACCTCCTTTCCTTTTAAGAATTTCCTGTGGAAATGCGGTTTTCTAGAACTTCATCTCTGGTTAACCGAGCAAGGGGAAGCTTACAGACACAAACAGATGGCTAAACCAATGACTGTCACCAAGAGGGCCCTATGGCCTGAAAGGAAGTCACCTTAAGACAACAGAGAAAAGCAGGGTGGTCATCCTAGCTCTTGCACATGAAGAATTGTTAGCTTTTTTAAGATTTATTTAAAAAAAAATTTTTTTTTAACGTTTTATTTATTTTTGATACAGGGAGAGACAGAGCATGAACAGGGGAGGGTTAGAGAGAGGGAGACACAGAATCTGAAACAGGCTCCAGGCTCCAAGCTGTCAGCACAGAGCCCGACGCAGGGCTCAAACTCACAGACCACGAGATCATGACCTGAGCCGAAGTCGGCCGCTCAACCCACTGAGCCACCCAGGCACCCCTTTACGATTTATTTTTAAATAATCTCTACATCCAACATGGGGCTCAAACTTACAACCCTGAGATCAAGAGTCACGTGCTCTATCTATGGAGTCAGCAAGGCACCCCAGAATCGTTAGCTCTTTTTACTGCATGCATATATACTGAATCTACAGTATATATGAGGTATATATATGAGTATGAGGTTTCCTTTATATGCTGCAGTACCTTACTACATTAATCGCTGCTTTATACTCAGCTTTCTTTTTTTTTGCAACACTAAAGGATTTCAGTTTCCAAAGGGTTTGTGAAGATGTAAATAATTATACAAACAATTATGATTAACCACTTTTCTTAATTGTTTTTTTTAAATGAGTTTAGGGGTGCCTGGGTGTGCTCAGTCCGTTAAGCACCTGACTCTTGATTTCAGCTCAGGTCATGATTTCATGGTTCGTGGGTTCAAGCCCACATCAGGCTCTGCACTGACACTGGGGAGCCTGCTTGGGATTCTCTGTCTTCCTCTCTCTCTGCCCCTCCCCTGCTGGCTCTCTCTCTCTTAAAAATAAACACTTTTTTAAAATTAAAAAAAAAATACAGGTTTAAAAATATGTACAGGGGCACCTGGGTGGCTCAGTCGGTTAAGCACAGGATTTTGGTTTAGGTCATGATCTCACGGTTTGTGAGTTCAAGCCCCACATCAGGCTCTCTGTTATCAGTGCAGAGCCCACTTCAGATGCTCTGTCTCCCTCTCTCTCTGTCCCCCCCCCTCAAAATTAAATATACAGTATTTAATTACATGTACAGTATAAAATAAAATTTAGGTACCCCAATCATCTTCCCTCATGAAAGATTATTTTCCCTCATGAGGGATGCCTGGCTGGCTCAGTTGGAAGAGCATGTGACTCCTGATCTCAGGGTCATGAGTTCAAGCCCCACATTGGGTACAGAGATTACTTAAATAAAACTTAAAAAAAAAAAAAAGATTACTTTCCCTCATGAAAGATACTTTTAGTATCTTTTTGGCATGGTTTACTAAAGCTTTATAAGTTAGAATTTCCAATTCTAACCCTTTTCCTTTCTCTCTCTGCTTCTCCAGATCCTTTCCCTGCTTGCTATGAGAAAAGGAGGCTAAAACTTTGTTCTACATGTTTCTCATAATATCATAACTAATTTTAACCTTTATGGTATTTATCCTCCAATTAGCTATTACTTTAGTAAAAAGTAAACCTCAGGTTAAAGGGTTATAAATATGAACAAATCTCAGTTCCTGACCTCAAGGAAATTTACAGGGCAGTAATGATCCTGAGAGAAATAATGATAAGTACATTTACTTTTCTCTTTATACTTTAGGAAGGGTTTAAACATGCAAAAGTTCATTTGATGTTTAAAACATCCTTGTAAGGAAGATAGGACAGATACTATTTCCCTAACTTTACAGAGGAGATAAAAGTAAAACATGCAACACATTTAAAGAACTAAAAATATTTAGATAAACTGTCATACATTGTGATTATAACTAGATAAACATGTTATAACATTATACACACACATACATCCTTAACTTATCCTTAGAAAGGCATCCAGGCTTAAGAAAATATCTCATTTGTTTTCCACAATGCTTAAAATCTCATCTTTTAGGGGCGCCTGGGTGGCTCAGTCGGTTGGGCAATCAACTTCGGCTCAGGTCATGATCTCGCAGTTTGTGAGTTCGAGCCCCGCATCCGGCTCTGTGCTGACAGCTCAGAGCCTGGAGCCTGCTTCGGATTCTGTGTCTCTCCCCTCTGTCTAACCCTCCCCTGCTCATGCTCTGTGTCTCTCTGTCTCTCAATAATAAATAAACATTAAAAAAAAAATTTTTTTAAATCTCATCTTTTACATTTATTTATTTATTCATTCATTCAGATTTTATTTTTAAGTAATCTCTACACCCAATGTGGGGCTCAAATCACAACTCCGAGATCAAGAGTCTCTCACTCCACCGACTTGAGCCAGCATGGACCCCTAAAATCTCATTTTATAATCCCATACTAGTGTCTATAGGAGGTTCCATTATAAATAGTCAGAAATGCAAAAAACATTACTAAACACTAGAATTTACTACATGATAACTGGGCTCCTTAGAAAATGGAAGTTTGGAGTAAAGAGTCCTAGAATAACGTGGGAAACGATTTATTGGGAAAAAAGAAAAAAAAAAGCCTTGATAAACTGATATAAAGCCCTGGGCACAAGCAGCCTGTGGATTCCTGAAAAAATTGAGTAGGATGGAGGTGGAGAAGATATTACAAGGAGAGACAAAATGACTATTTTACAATTTTGCTGCTGTTAATGACAAAACCCCGGGCTCCTTTTCAATTTCTAGTAGGCATATGTTGTACTTTTCAAGGTATAAGCTTCCCTCACAGGCCACTAAATAAACACTTACCAGCCCTTTAAAATTAAATCAGTTTGGGGGTCTTCTACTTTTTAACTTGCATTTGCCTCCCTTACCTGCCACCACCCTCATTCTTTGTTTCTTAGAATTAAAAAAGCCTAGGGGCATCTGGTTGGCTCAGTTGGTACAGCATGTGACTCTCAATCTCAAGGTAGTGAGTTCAAGCCCCACAATGGGCATGGAGCCTACTCAGAAAAAGAAACTAAAAAAAAGAAAGAATTTAAAAGAGCTAATTCTAAAGCCATTTCTTTCTGCTCATGTTCCACTCTCTATATTCACCTACTAAGACCATATGTTGTCATCTGCTGTTCTAATATTTCTCTCTCAACTCTTTTCTTACATATTTGCCTCAAATTTAAGGTTTTTGGGTGACTCTATTTTTAAAAAATCAACAGCAGGGTGTTGTTACACCTTAATCAGACTTTAGGTCTGAGTCTTTTAGTATTTTCTTTACCTACTTTCTCCATTCAATCCTTTATTTCTTCCTAACATTGAAATGAAGGTCATGGACATGTCAGTGCCTAGCATAGTGCCAGGCACATAGGTGTTCAAAAAATATTTGTCAAATGAATCTTTCATAGCTTTAAAATTATTGATAGGAACATTTAGTCTGTAAAACTGAAAATTCTTGGAAGCAGTTTTCTCAAAGTTAACAAAACCCTAAACTCTTCTTTAATAGACAATTAGGATTCCCAAGATATTTCTCATTTTAATAAAAGACTGGAATAGAAAATTCTAAAAATCAACACAAAGATTAAAAAGCAGCCCTAAGATTAACAAAATTTTGTGTTTTGTCTTCCTTTAATTCATTCAGACTCTGACGATCCAAGAAACAACCAGTTAGTGTTGTATCTACTTCAGAAGTTGGATCTGGCCTCAGAATGGAGGTATCAAAGTCATTAAAATTTTATCTTGTTAGGAAACTGTACTTACCTTAGAAAAAAAAGCAAATTGACGTTTCTCCCAATTTAGGAACTGTGGAAACAAGGGAAACCACTACACATCATTTCCACAATGCCCTATTATGCGAGAGAACATCTAATTTTGTTAATTCATTAAGCATTTTAAGAGTATTTTTGGCCATCACTATACTAAGGAGCTGTAGAGAGACACACAGTGGAGCCAGTGCACATTCCTTCTCCCCAAAGAGGTTACAATGCAAAGAGAGAACCAGGCGCGGAACTCAGAACAAAAGCTGTGACTGCATAATAATGTATTGGGGGTTGGGGGATGGGGATCTGAAAGCCTAGTTACTAGGAAAGCAATTTCCAGGAGGTAAGAGCTTAGGCCAGCTCTGAAAGAGGTTGATTGTAATTTTGCAGGAGTGAAAGTTGGAGGGGCTTCTACTTAGGAGATAAACATCTGCGCAGATTTAAAGGTGGGAAGTGCCTGAAGTGTGCAAGACTGTAAAGAGACTGACCTCCTAGCAGTCAAAGGCTGATAAGGGGAAAGACTGATTTTGAGGATGTAGGTAAGTTTGGGGAAGCCTGTTGATGATGTGTGAAGGGAAGAAGACATTTTTTTCTTTGTTATAGTAAAAAGCTTAGATTTCATGACATGGGTGTAAAACAAAGAGGAAAATTACGTGAGAAAAATTATTAAGACAGCTATGTAAAAATGAGGTTCTGGTTCTGGAGCTCTAGAAACAAGTTAGACACGGCATAATTTAGGTCTACGTTGTTAAGACTCAGAATAAAATGGTAGCTAAGGAAATTTTCAAAGTTGAGTAAATAGTAATAACAGTAAACATATATAAGGTTATGCTACAATCGATCTCTTTAATTATTAACACAATTAATGACAATCTCCAGATAATTTCTTATCTCTAGCTCATTCCTTCCCATCCAGCACCTCTCTCTAGCTTACATCTTTGTATTCAAGACCTTTTGAGGACATCTATTCAGTACCCTCCTCCTATGACTTACTCAACTTGTCTTTGCTTTGTCTTCTTCCCATAAATGAAAAAATATCATCTTAGTCTTTAAAAGACCCAGCCTAAATACCGTTTCCTTGAAGTCATTTATGACCTCAGGAAATTATCTGAACTTCTATCTGCTAGTCACTTTGGCCACATGCAGCTTATTTTCTGAACAATTTTTTTTTAATGTTTTATTTATTCTTGACAGAAAGAGAGACAGAGCATGAGTGAGGGAGCGGCACAGCGAGAGAGGGACAAAATCCAAAGCAGACTCCAGGCTCTGAGCTGTCAGCACAGAGCCCAACGTGGGGCTCGAACTCATAAACTATGAGATCATAACCTGAGCCGAAGTCCAACCCTTAATCGACTGAGCCACCCAGGCGCCCCTGAACAATTTTTGAATACTGATGATCTTCATTCTATTTAACCCTTTAAAACAGTTTTTTAAAAATCATGGGGCACCCGGGCAGCTCAGTCAATTCAGTGTTGGACTTCGGCTCAGGTTATGATCTCACAGTTCATGAGTTCAAGCCCCACATCGGGCGCTCTGCTGTTGGTGCAGAGCCCACTTCAGATCCTCTATCCCCCTCCTTCCATGCCCCTCCCTCACTCATCCGCACGAATGTACCCACGCACTCTCAAAAAAAAAACATTAAAAAAAAATAAGTATGATCATTGCAGAACACATAGAAAATAAAAATCACTTGTGGAGTGCCTGGTTGGCTCAGTCAGTGGAGCGACTCCTGATCTCAAGGTTGTAAATTCAAGCCCCATGCTGGGTGGAGAGATTACTTAAAAAAATAAAATCTTTTAAAAACGGCACTTGTAATCCTGCCACCATTACTAAAATGTTGATGTATTCCAAGTGTTCAATGTGAATAGTATATACATTCGTTTTTAAATACAATATATACATTTTTGCATCCTGCATTTAGTTTTTGCTTTTTTTTTTTTACATTGTTATTTTACAGACTCTTGGCATCCAAACCATTCTACTCAGAATCTGAAGACCCCAGCTACTGCTTCTTTTTACCTCAGCTGTTAATCCTTATATCCTCTTTTTTTTTTTTTAATTTTTTTTCAACGTTTTTTATTTATTTTTGGGACAGAGAGAGACAGAGCATGAACGGGGGAGGGGCAGAGAGAGGGAGACACAGAATCGGAAACAGGCTCCAGGCTCCGAGCCATCAGCCCAGAGCCTGACGCGGGGCTCGAACTCACGGACCGCGAGATCGTGACCTGGCTGAAGTCGGACGCTTAACCGACTGCGCCACCCAGGCGCCCCTATATCCTCTTTCTTTATGCCTCTTGCTTCCAGGTGTCCACTGTTTGCCTTCTCAATGTGCCTTTAATTAATTAATTAATTAATTAATTAATTTTTATTTCAATGTGCCTTTAAATCAATATTCAACCCATCTCAACCCCTTTTACCTCAGTGTTTGAGAAGAGGTTTTATCTATCTATCTATCTATCTATCTATCTATCTATCTATCTATGATTTTGTTTTTAAGTAATCCCTATTCCCAATGTGAGGCTTGAACTCACAAGCCCTGAGATCAAGAGCAGCATGCTCCACTGACTGAGCCAGCCAGGTCCCCAGGGGTGGGCAGGGAGAGCTTTTAAAGAGCTTCCTACAGATTGATTGGTCTTGGGTCTGGTGTTCATCTCAGACTAATAAACTCTGGAAAAGAGGGAGAAGGGGTCATACAGTCCAGTAAGATAATTTATAAAGAAGGACCCTCTTTGAAGAATTGGGAATGGGAGACACAGTTGACTTGACCTATAAATCCTTCATTTAATATTTTTAGAAAAGAAGATTTTTTTAAAAAATTGCTTTATTTTATATTTGAGAGAGAGAGACAGAGAAAGCGAGCAGGGGAGGTGCATGCAGAGAGAGAGACAGAATCCGAAGCAGGCTCCAGACTCCGAGCTGTTAGCACAGAGCCCAACGCAGGACTCGAACTCACAAGCAGTGAGATCATGACCTGAGCTGAAGTCGGACGCTTACCCGACTGAGCCATCCAGGTGCCCCGAAAATAAGATTTTTTAAAAGTAATCTCTATGCTGAACTTGGGATTCAAACTCATGACCCCGAGATCAAGTCACATGCTCTACCAACTGAGCCAGCCAGGCACCCCCTGAAAATAGAATTTTTAAAATAATTGTTTAAGTTTATTTATTTATTTTGAAAGAGGGAATGCATGAGCAGGGGAGGGGAGAGGGAGAGCGAGAGAATCCCAAGCAGTCTCTGCACTGTAAGCATAGAGCAGATACAGGGCTCGAACTCACAAACTGCAAGATCATGACCTGGGCCAAAATGAAGAGTCGGTCACTTAAGTGACTGAACTACCTAGACAGCCCTGAAAATAATATTTTTGATGACTATATAATATTCTGTCCTATGACTATATCAGATATACTTATCCTTTCCCATGGTACTGAACAGTTAGGTTGTTTCTGGTCTTCACTATTCTAAATAACACTGAGCAGAAGTAAAAAATTGTTTGTATTCCTAAAAGCAAAATTACTAGATCAGTGGCGGCGGATTCTTAATATTTGCCAAAGACCTTCTAGATGGGTTTTATGACCTTAAAAAAGGAGAGCAAGGTTTTTGAACTTATATTTTGCTTTCTAGGAAATGCAGGAAAAACTATATTGTAGTTTTTCAAAAATGCCAAAAATACTTAAATGAAATACTTCCTCTTAAGAGATACTCTCATATAATGCATTTTAGAAATTAAGGTGATGGGAAAGATTACAAGACAGTGGTTTATGTGTTTTGAACTGGAGGACTGCACTGGGGACAGAATTGAATTCTATAGAATTATTAATGCACTTGTATTAGAAAAAAAGAATGAAAGGAGTATTAAACTATGAAAATTCATCACTTATCATTTATACGTGCAAAACTACATTTTATGCAATTGAATCTTCAACTGGTACTTTTTATAATGTGAATTGATTAGACCGTTGCCATTTGTTATCTACGTAAGAATTCCTGAGGCTAATATGCCGATGTTAATTAGCCATTTCCCTTCAAACTTTTGTTTAAATATGCTATGAATGCCTTTGTGCGCTCATTTTTTTCCCCATTCATACCATGGAAAGATATTCCCTGAAGTGGAGTTGTTCATGTGAACAATTTTATAGCTTCCCTTATATATTGCAAGATAAGGTACTCCACGGACACGTTATTAACGGTGCATGTTTGTCTTGCTGCTTCTACCCCTCCTTAAAAAGATAGGTCTTTTCATTTTAAATATTCCCCACAGGGTAGCGGAGGTAGAAATGGCACACAGCTGAGCACAGAGTACAAGCTCAAGAAATACTAATGGCTTAATTTTCATGTACCTGTGGGTTTGACTTTCTCTTCTCTAGATCTTTCTCTCTCAGCTCTTCTTTTCGGTATCTATTTCATTACCTTAAATTGGCAATTTCAAGTAAATCGACAGCTTCAGGTTGATTTTGGACACAGGAGTCTCTTCGTGTCCCTCAAATTTATGTCTCAGTGAGTGTCCCATTCTGGAACCTTACTTGCCCGACTGCTGTCTGAGGAAGCTGAATTCAAAGCAGTCACGATCCCCTCGAGGTCACACGTAGGGTTGCCTCCTCAGAAAGGAAGCGTTTTCTCAACGAATGTCTATGCCAGTCAATTTGCGCTGATTTGGAAGATAACGGAATGGGCGCGCCTTCCTGCCAATTTGACGCTGTGCGAGTCGCAGAAATTCAGTGGAGGGGTTCGGACGCCCGCGGAATCTTTTGCATCTCACAGAATTGTAGTAAACACTGGCTGCACCCTCCCGTGCCCGGGAGATGAGGACAGGTGCGAAGCCCGCCTGGGGAGGAAACGGCTACTATCCGCTCAGAGCCACATGCCGCGCTGAGCAAAGCCCATCCCTGGACCACGACCGGAATCCCGGCTGCCGCTCGCCTCTCAGGGCGTCCCCGGCAGCCGAGCGGGTGGCATTAGCCAAGCGGAGCGGCACCCCCGGCACGCCAAAGGCCCGGGGGGCGGGGCGGCACGGCGTCACCTGTGACGTAGCCGCTCGACCGGGCCGCCGCCGCCGCCGCCGCCGCCGCCGCCGCAGCCGCTGAACCGGGGGCGGGGGGCCCGGGGGTGAGCGCAAAGATGGCCGCTTCGGCTCGGGCTGGTGAGTGTGCGTGACGGACGCGCGCGGCTGCAGCGGTTGGCGGAATGAGGCTCTCTACCGGAGCGGAGGTCCGACCAGAGCCTTCGGGGCCTGGGGGCACCTGGCGGTGTTTTCCCGCCTCGCAGGGCGCGGGGAGGTCCTGAGGGAGGGAGAGGGGGGCTGCGGACGGACTGAGGGGAGCGGGCCGAGGGGCGCGCGGAGAAGGCAGTGGCAGTGGCGGCGGGTCCGGCGAATTTAGAATTGGCGCCTCTGGGAAGTTTCGGTGGGTCGTGCGATGTCCTGGTGGCTGGCCACCTCAGGAGTGCCCAGAGATGCTGCGGGCAGCCGCGCGTCCCGTGTGGCCAGGGTCACCGCGTAGCCACCCTGAGCGGGGCTGGAGGGGCATGAGTTGGGAGGAGAAGAGGCGAAATAGGAAGACTTTGGGGGGTGCGGAGGGGGAGATGTGCCCTGACCCGCGTTGGGGAGCGCTATGTAGATGTGATCATGAATAGGGATGCGCGCTGGGCACTCTGCAGAGCTGGTACTGTCGAAATAAAACCGCATCCTAACCCCTGGCTCTGATTGCTGCCAGGTGATGCTCGAAATCCCCTGGGAGGCTTTGGAAGGGCATTTTCTAGCCGTCCGTTTATGAGGAATGGCTTGCTTTCCTTCCAACGATCGGGTCCCAGCGTTGCCAGCACCTGCTGCCACTTAGAGACACTTAGGATTTTTGAATACCAGCTTCCGCTGGCCTTCGGGGAAGGAATGCTAATGGGCTAAACTCATTTGGGGGCTTAAGAAACGTGTTAGCATGAGAAGAAAAAAATGTTCAAGTTTAAGAGGTGGTAGGAGACCCTCGTACGCCCACTCCCAATAAAAAAGAAAGTGAAACGTAGTGATTGTTTCAACTGCAAGTTTGAGCTGTTGTACATTCTGCATGTAACCGGATAATTTCTTGCAGTTTTAATTTTGGAAGTAGACAATTTAGCAAGTCTTAGGAGAGTCGCTTTGTCCTTAACCCCTCCTGATTTCCCCCACTTTTAAACTCTAATGGTCCTATCTTGCAAGTAACGGGATTGTGAAATTAGCATGGAAATAGGACCTTCAGACCCTGCACTTGAATTCCTTATTATCTGTGAAGTAGCCTGTGTGGGGCGGGTTGTGGGGCGGGGGGGGGGGGGGGGGGGGGGCCGGGGGGGGAGTAGGGGGTGGTAACATAGGGCCTGGAATTCCATTTTGAGTTGTCTTTAAAATCAGTATTCAGTGTAAACAATGAAAAAAAATTAGCTGTTCACTGTGATCAAATTCAGAAAGCCAAACATGAGTTAAGCACATGTTTATAGAATATTTCATCATCTCAGTGAGATTCAATATTCAGTTGTCTTGAAAGAGAGGAAAACTTTGTATTCTTGGAGCCCTAATCTTTTTATCCTTAATTTAGCATCTCGGGATTTGAAAGAGATTTTTATTTTTATTTAATTTCCAACCCCTACCCCCACACAGATTTGAAAGAGATTTTAAACATTTTGTCTTGTTTACCTTTTCTCCACCCTGCTCCGATTTCTCTAGTTTTTTGTGTACTAGCCGTTCATTTTGCAAAGGATGGCAGATTTTTCATTCTAGGAATTTTCATGTAGTCTATCTTTATTGAAATTTAGAGATATTCTAATATTTAACAAAGTTTAGCGCATACAGTGAGGAAATTTAAATGTTTTGGCTGTTTTCATTGTACATTCACCTTGTTTTTCTTCCAGAATATTAATTATCCCAGACTTTTTAGCTTAACAACATTTAAGTGATAAGTGAATCTGTGTTGAGTATACTATACAATGATACACTTTTTGGAATATTTAAATTGGAAAATCTGTTGAAGATTTGGGTTAAATATTTGAAATATATTGTTTCTACCTGTCTTTACCCCCCCCCCCATCTTTTCACAGATTTTTCTTTCTGTACTACAGAAATTTATCATATATACCCTCTACCCAAATTTTCCTCTACATGCTTAAATCTTACTGAGTATTATAGCATTGGTGGTACGTAAGAGGATTTTCTGCTCATTGGGTTGTTTGAGGGCAGAGTCTGATTGTATTTTGTTTGTATCCCCAGCACCTGACTATCTGCTTATCATGGAGGGAAAATCCCTGTAAGTGTCGAATTGTGGTTTTGAATGGTGCAGAGATATAGAGAAAGGCAACGTCTTGGCTTCTTATAGGCAGAAAAAGGGTGCTTTGAAGTGTTTCTCCTTCCTGTGATGTTAGGCAGAACAAACATGGTTGCCGGATTCTAATGGAGTTGTCTGGTTGAGGGAGATTAGACGGAGACTGGGGCCCAGGCTTAGGAGACTAATCAAGGTAGGAAATGTGTGCCCATCATTTTCTGGATTCAGTAATGGACAGTTTTGCCATTAGGCCTAACCGAAATAGGAAGTGACAAGTCACTAAAATATAGGAGGATTCTATAATACTGGCTTTCTGGCAAAAATTAAGATTATTGAAGTACATTGGTTTTTCACAGCGCTTTCAGAGACCATAAAACTTTACTTTCAGTGGAGTTTTACATACCATGGGAAAAGCTTATTTATAGTCCAAGAATATATTTGTTAGGCCAAATTATAGATGTGCTAGAATGATAGAGTCTAAGCATTTTACACAAAGTATTTGAACTCAATTTTCTAGACCCATAATAGAATGCTTAATTTTTTTTTTTTTTTTTTTTGAGAGGTGGGGTGGGGAAATGGGCAGAGGGAGAAAGTGAGAGAATCTTAAGCAGGCTCCATGCTCAGCACAGAGCCTGACATGGGGCTCAGTCCTGCGACTCTGGGATCATGCCCTGAGCCAAAATCAAGAGTTGGGTGCTCAACTGAGCCACCCAGGTGCCCCACTCAATCTTTTTGTGAACATTTCTCCCATTGTTATGAAGTTAGCTGCAGTATGTTGATATATAAGTATGGTGATGTGACACTAATGATAAATATTTTGGAACAAAATTGCCCATGAATGAAATACCTGTAAGTAGTGATGGGTAAGGAAATCAAATAAACCTGGTGGCAGAACTTAATTTCCAGTTCTTTTTCTTAGAACATCAACTAGAGTCAATCTCTGTGCTTCTGGGGAGGCAATGTTAGAGATGTGAAGAAGGCCCAGGGAAAAAGAGTATCCTTTTTTGTTTAATGAAGAGTTTCAAGCGAGATCAGGGTAATTATAGATTCTAGATTTCTAGAGGAAGGAAGAATAACTAGGGCCTGTCTAGGGATAAAGGAAAGGAAATACATCATGATTGATAAGAGGTGCCAAAGCACTTAAGAGGCATGATAGCATACCTAAGAGGGAGTAGGGAGAGTTTGAGAGGCCTTTTTGTTAATTCATTCAATCATTTGTTCATTTAAATTTTTGAACCCCTTTGTACCAGGCACTATGCTTGACCCTTGGCATTTTGCAAACATCTCCTAAGAGCACGGGTTACTATGGTAGTTCCATGGAAATTTGGAACCTGCTTATAAGGAGTGGGGTAGGATTTGCCCTAATTACTATGCATAAAGGTTATTTTCATTCTTATCCAAATGAACGCAAAGATTGGTGTGGTTAGTAATTCCTAAGGCCAACTTCCTATTGAAATTGCCATTTCCTCCTATCTTTTATTATGGAAAATAACAAATCTTCCTACTTTTAATAGCTTTTAGAGGATCTGTTTAGGTGATTTGCTACTGTTAAAAGAAAATTAAATTTTGTTATAAAAATTATCTTTATTAAAATAAAGATTCAGCATATGTTGAATCTTTAATATCTATCCCTCTAGGAATTCTCAAATGAGACAAAGATGATTACTGTGATGCAATTTTATTTAAATATTCTTTATGCCCAGTGTTATGTATGTATATAAGTATTTATATAAAATGTGCACACCCATTGCCTTTGAAACAGTAGTAAATACCCCAGTTACAAAAATTTTTTATTCACAATATGGTCATTTGTATATAAAAACATTTTAATAAAAGATACGTGAAAAGTGGCTGGTCATAGATGAGAATAGAAAAGTATATATTGTGCCACAATTTGAAGGCAATTTGAAGGCACTTACAGGCCATGGTAAAGAGTTTAGACTGATCTTGTGGTATTTCAAAACTTTTAAACAATTTTTCAATGATTGCAAAGCTGTTCTATGAGACACACTAGAAATGATGTAAAATGCAAATGTTTTTATGACTCTGAAAAGGGAGAAGCTTTTTTTGAGGGGGAGGAGGAAGAGCGCAAGTGGGGGAGAGGCAGAGAGAGGGGGACAGAGGATCCTAAGTGAGCTTACACTGACAGGCTGACAGCCGCAAGCCCAATGTGGGGCTTGAATTCACGAACCTGCAAGATCATGACCTCGGCTGAAGTCGGAGGCTCAACTGACTGAGCCACCCAGGTGCCTTGGGAGAAGTTTAATAGAGCATAATGATACTATTTTAGTGTCTGTTCAGATTTTTAAATATAGATTTTCTTTTAGGAGTGTATATTAGCCAGTTCCCTCGTTCTGTGTCACTTTTTTTTTTAAGCTTTTTTTTTTTTTTTAAGTTTATTTTTGAGAGACAGACCAAGTGCAAGTGGGGGGAAGAGCAGAGAGAGAGAGGGAGATACAGAATCTGAAGCAGGGTCCAGGCTCTGAGCTGTCCGCACAGAGCCCAATGCAGGACTCAAACTCATGAACTGCAAGATCATGACCTGAGCTGAAGTCAGACACTTGACCAACTGAGCCACCCAGGAGCTCCCTGTGTCACTTTTTAAAATAGTAATTTAGTTTGGCTATTTTTGTGTGTTTATTTTTCATGGTAACTTCCTGTTTTTTCATGAAAACATTTTTTAAAGCAAAGAATATGAAAACTGTGTTACTAATTGCACTGGCGAAATCAAGATTACTTTTATGTGAATGATCTTTAGTACCTGTCCTCCTCTAGGAACTTCCAAAGTTTATACTGTTATTGTACCTTTCCATATTTTCTTTCTAAGTGTTTTAAGATAAAATAGGTGGAATGGGGTGGTCAGCTGAAAAGACCATTTTGTTGAAGGTAACAAATTTATAGAGGAATATTAATTTTTGAAGTAAAATTAGCTATCCTTCTAAGTTTTCAGTGATTTTTGTAGTTCTTAGTAATATTTGTATTTGGAGCACAAATATTTATTTGAAGTGTCACTGCATATCATACCAAAATTTAACCCTTTTTTTTTTTACTTTTTTATTGTTTATTTTTAATTTTTTTAAAGATTTTATTTTTAAGTAATCTCTACACCCAACATGGGGCTCAAATTTAGAACCCCAAGATGAAAAGTCACATGCTCTACCGACTGAGCCAGCCAGGTGCCCCTGTTTATTTTTTTATTTTTATTTTTTTTTTAAGGATTTTATTTTCAAGTAATCTCTACACCCAATGTGGGGCTTGAATTTGCAATCCTGAGATCAAGAGCCGCATGCTCTACTGACTGAGCCTGCTAGGTGCCTCTGGTTGTTGTGGTTGGTTTGTGTGTTTGTTTTTGTTTTTAAGTTTTTATTTTGAGAGAGAGAGAGCATGAAGGGGGGGGAGGGAGAGAAAGAGGAAGGAAGGAAGGAAGGAAGGAAGGAAGGAAGGAAGGAAGGAAGGAAGGAAGGAAAGGAAGAAAAGAAAGGAAGGAAGGAAGGAAAAAGGGAGAGAGGGAGGAAGGGAGGAAGGAAGGAAGAGAGAGAGAAAGAGAAAGAGAGAGAGAGAGAGAAAGAAAGGAAAGAAAGAAAGAAAGAAAGAAAGAAAGAAAGAAAGAAAGAAAGAACCCCAAGCAGCCTCCTCACTACCAGTGCAGAGTCCAATGTGGTGCTCAAACTCACAAAACTGCGAGGTCATAACCTGAGCCAAAACAGAGTCAGACACTTAACCAACTGAGCCACCCAGGTACCCCACCTAGTTTGTGTGTGTGTTTGTTTTGTTTTGTTTTGTTTTTTAATAAATTCTACTCCCAACATGGGGCTCCAGCTCACGGCATCGAGATCAAGAGTCACATGCTGTATCAAGAGTTGCTTGACGTACCAACTGAGCCAGCCAGGCACCTAAAATAATTAGGGTTAGGGAAGTATATCTCAGTTTACTTTTGTATAAAGTCTATTTGGGGTGTCTGAAAGCACATAGAATGGTACTAGACACGTGGTAGGCTGTGGTTAAGGATGGAGAAATAGGATAATGATATCACAAAATATCAGGAAACTGTTCCTTAACTGACCTTGAGGGAAAAATAGCCACTTGGTTGAGGGTGGGGGGGGGGGCAGTTTGGGTCACTAGTAATCAGTGACCTCCTATTCTTTCTTTTTGTCTTTCTAAGTATAATCGGCTTCCTATTCTTAACCACTTATTCAAATGTCATAAAGAGAACTGAAGCAAGACCTGCATTCAATACTAGTTGTTTGTGCCAAGAATTTGGTAGCCTAAAACAACATGGCTATCAAACCTATAGGATTTTTTTTTTAAGTAAAATGGCTTTTTTTTTTTTTTTTTAAACTAAGACGCTAAAAAAATGTTTGACATGTAGTCCCTCCCTGGCCATAGGGAACCTATCCAACAGTTCAGTGGCAGTAAGGATGTATATACAAACAAAGGATTCACATTTGGCACAACCCAAGTCCTTTAGGAAGTTAGAGATTTTTTTAAATTTGCTAATTTATTGATTAATTGATTTTAATCTCTATACCCAACATGGGGCTCAAACTCATGACCGAGATCATGAGTCACATGATCTACCAACTGAGCCAGCCTGGTGCCCCAGAAATCCTCTGTTTTATTGAACTATGGGACAAAGGATTCTAATAGTTAAAGGCTCAAAGGAAACTTGGAAGATTAGTTTGGCAGGATAGTACTATGGAGGAGAATGAGAGTCTGGAGGATGGGAAACCAGTTTGGAGGTTACTGCTGTACCTCAGGAATGATACAGTAAAGTCCATAATAAGAATGATAGCTCTGCAAATGAAAAGGAATAAAGACTTGGGGAGTGATAACCTTTTATACATAGGTGATAAGAATGTTTGAGTAGAAAGGATGGGAGGGAGGAGTAAAACCAAAGACAAAACAAAACAAAATAGCCTGGGTACTTAAATAATACTACTCTATCTTTAATAAGAGAATATTAGGGGCGTCTGGGTGGCTCAGTTGGTTGGGCGGCCAACTTCAGTTCAGGTCATGGTCTTGTAGTTCATGAGTTTGAGCCCCTCATTGGGTTTACTGCACAGAACCCCCTTTGGATCTTCTGTCCCCTTCTGTTTCTGCCCCTCCCCTGCTCACGTATGCTCCCTCACAAATAAAACATTTAAAAATATTTTTAAAAAATATGAGAATATTGGAAGAGAAACTAACTCTGTGACAGCAAGATGTACAGGTAAGCTGAGTTTGCAGTGTGCCTGAGACTGGTTCAGAAAGGTTCTGGTGGTCAGCTACCTACATCTGTCATTGAACTTCTGCCAGTAGGATGAGCTATTGAAATAGATGTCAGAAGGGTATTACTACATGCTGAAAGCCTGGATTGTATGTTGCAAAGGGCTATCATTTGAGTAAATGAAAATTAATTTCAGAGAGTCTTCACTGGGTGGTAAGTATAAGCAGTTTTGTGCTGTTGAACTGTTACAAGTTAAGTAGTTTACCCATGTATTTGATACTTGTGTGTGATGTAAATTTTTAACTAAAAATACCATATTTAATAAGATCTTATGTTTTCTTTCTCTTCTAGTCATTTTAGTTTTCTATTTTATAATTGCTTTTGTTATATGTTAACTCTGTGTAAAATAATTAGCTTTCAATAAGTCAAATACAATTATTTTCTTAAACTGTAGAGATTTGCTATGTAATAGCAGTAGCAGGGAATTTTAAAAATAAAAATGTTCATCAGTTATATGCCATGGAAAGTTTAAATAGCTTGAATGGTTTTCTTTGAACCAATTAAAAATTTCATTGTCTTTAATCAGTGAAGAATAACAAAGCTTTCAGAATATTATAAATCCATCTGTCTTTTCAAATAAAGGTAGCATACTTGGTTTAAAAAAACATTTCATAGATATTAATTGGAACTTTAAGTATGAAACATTTTTTAAATGTATGAGAAAATGATAGTATGGATTATTTTAATCCTTGTATATAGATTCCATTCAGAACATCTTGACTAATTGTGTGTTGCTATTATATTAGGTAATATTTTATCAGATTCTACATGGAGTATGCAAAAATATTTTATTTTCTCTCTTTAAAGTGAATATACTGATAAAAATTACATAACCAACCTGCTGAAGCTAAACAGAGTTTAATACATAGCTTCTCCACAGTGGATTAGCAAATGAAAAGAAGTGCTCTGAACCCAATAGAGGAAAATAGGAAGTGTCAAGGAAATACTCCCATACCCCTTAATTTTCCTCCAAGCTTTTAGATCTTGTGTGATGAGAACCCTTTGGGGATACCTTATTAAGTGTCTCTGAGCTTTGACACCAGGCAGCAGAGCAAACTGGAAGCCTCAGGTGGCAGCAACCTGGCTTTCTAGTTCCTGCTTACCTCCCTGCCCCTCTTTTGGTTATCTGCCCTCCTGGTTTCTTTCATAACTCGACCGGGTAAGTGGACCCCCTGCTCTAAAATATTAATCTTATTGGTCATTCAACCATTCTGGTTTCACTTCTTGGTGGGTTTTTTTGTTTTGGTTTTTAAGATTTATTTTTGGGGCGCCTGGCTGGCTCAGTCGGTTAAGCCTCTGACTTCGGCTGAGGTCATGATCTCGTGGTTTACTGGTTCGAGCCCCGCGTCGAGCTCTGTTCTGACCACTCAGAGCCTGGAGCCTGCTTCGGATTCTGTGTCTCCCTCTCTCTCTGCCCCTCTCCCCTCACGCTCTGTCTCTCTCTCCTTGAAAAATAAATACATATCAAAAAACATTATAAAAGATTTTATTTTTAAGTAATCTCCACACCCAGGGTAGGGCTTGAACTCAGAACCCTGAGATCAAGCAAGAGTCTCTTGCTCTATCAACTGAGCCAGCCAGGTGCTCCTGGTTTCACTTCTTCAGATTTTTTAAAAAAGATTTTATCTTTGAGAGCTCCCCTTTTAAAAAGTAAATACTCCTGGGAGAGGTTAGACCTTAGTTCTCAGCTAATACCTTCATTTTCAGTTAGCACCTTAGTTGGGCTCAGTATACATTTGGCTGAGAAGAATGAATCCCTGGCTAAAAGTGATAAAACTAGAAGAAAATTAGCCTATATAATAGCAGTAGCAGTGGCAGTATTCACAGTAGTATTGTCAACTAAGATACTGAGAGCCACATAATTAAGTGCCAGGGTTTATTCTAAGTGCTTTATGAATATAAATTTCTCCGATTCCCTCAACAACCTTATTGGTGTTCTTACCACCGTTTCTTAAAGATAAGAAAATTGAGGTAAGTAGAGCATAAATAATTTGTCTAGGTTACTTGGTAAATATAGCTAAGTGTTAAACTCAGTCATTTGGATTGTAGAGTGTCCTTTCTAACCATTTTGTTGTGATACCTCTCCACTGCTATATTGCCTCTCAGAGAGATGGCATCTGATCAGCATTTCACTTTTTTCAGGGTTTTTCATTGAATGGAATCACAATGTTCAATTTTAGGCCACTTCCTGTTGAAGGGCCGTGAGAACCTTGCCATCATCATGTAAATAGATTTTTTAGTAACAATTAGGAATGTATTTGCAGAACAGAGAAGAGATTAAAGAGGCTTGTGTATAATTTAGCTACATATGTGCTAAATTATATACTAGTATGCATATTTAAAATTTATTGTATAAGTAACATGCTTATTTAGATATTCGAAAATATGGATAGCCCCAAAATAAACTATATTATACATTCTTTCTAGAAGTTTCTTTTCTTTTGAGTCTTCTTTTCTGAATGTTATGCAAGGTATAACTCATACCACCTCTAAAATTTTAGAATGAAATAATTTCCCTTGAGTGTAAATAAGCAGCATTTCCATCTTCATCTCAAGAAGTTGAACTAATAATTATTGTCTGACTTGCCAGAAAGGAATGTTTAAATTGTCTCTGTATTCTTTATATGATCCTTTTTATTTTATTTTTTATATAATCTTTTTAAAACAAAAGTAGAGGGGGCCTGGGTGGCTCAGTTGGATGACCATTCGATTCTTGATTTTGGGCTCAGAATTGACCCCTGCACTGAGCGTGGAACCTGCTTAAGGTTCTCTCTCTCCCCCTCTGCTTCCCTCCCCAGCTCACATGTGCTCTCTCTCTCTTAAAAAAAAAAACAAAACAACAACAACAAAAACCACATTAAAGTAGATAGAAGAGAACCCTACATTTTTATCTTAATCTCCATATTGAACCAGTTCTTTAAGCCAAAGTTTGTTTGACGCTAATCTACCTCTGCTCCCATCTTTCCTTCAACACTTCTGCAGCTTTAATTTCCTTGTATCTGGAGTAATAATCTCTTTTAATCATTCATCCTTCCTCTGGGTCTGCATTTCAGATCCATCTGTGACCTATATATCTGATCATGTCATTCTTCTCTACAGAGTTTTTCAGTGACTTATCGCCCATAGTTTCTGGAAGCAGGCTTGGGGATGATTAGGGCAGGGAATTTTCTGGGTCTTAGGTACCCATGAATGGATCTAAAAGGGAAGCTGGGATGTGTGCAGGCTCCAGGTGACCACCTTCCCCTGACTCTGCAGACTCCACATCATGGGAGAGGGTTAGGGCAGGGACCCCCTTAAGTGTCAGGTCTGGGCCCTGGTGGTCTAGGTTTATAGGAAGAGCATGCTGTTGCTGTGTAAACTCTTGGTGGCAACAAGGATCAAAGCTGGGAGACCATTTAGGAGCCTTATTGCAGTAATCCAGGTGAGACTTGATTGTGACTTGGACCAGGGTGAGAGCAGTAGAGGTAATAAATTGTCGGGTTCTCGATATATTTTTAAGATAGAGCCAGTCATTTTTTCCTGAAGGATTGGTGTAGGGAGAGAGAAAAAGGAGTCAAGGATGAGATATTTAGCTTCAGTACGTGGAAGGGTTTAGGATAATGGAGCATATTAATCTTTGATGTCTTAATTTTGCCATTAGCAACTACTGTTGAATGCTAGGAGTTCTAATAAAATACTGTATTTGAACAGATTCTGGACCTCAGGAAATTTTGAAGGAAGAGAAATAAACTTGAAATATGAGCCTGAAGGGGTGTCTGGGTGGTTCAGACGGTTAAGTGTCCAACTCTTGATTTTGGCTCAGGTCATGGTCTCACAGTTTATGAGTTTGAGCCCTGCATCAGGCTCTGCACTGACAGTGTGGAGCCTGCTTGGGATTCTCCCTCTCTCTCTGCCCCTATCCCACTTGTGCTTGTTTACTTATTTATAAATAAATAAACTTCAAAAATTTTAAGAAAAAATGTGTGCCTGAAATGTGTACACATGTGAGTGTTGGGACTGGTCAGCCTTAAGTCCATATTCATGATACACCCTACATTTGAAAGTTAAGAAATGAAGGGGGAGAGGCTCTCTGATTGCTAGGAGATTTTACTAAAAAAAAAAAAAAAAAATTGGTGAGAAGGAACCAAAAATTAACTTCACCTTTGCAGCTTTCTTAGATGCCTGGAGGTGGCACCTAAGTACCATTGAAATTCATATTGCTGTCCTAAAAAAAATGTATTTTTTATTTATCTTTTCAAATTTATATTTAAATCCTAGTTAGTTAACATAGTGTAATATTGTTTTCAGGAGTAGGATTTAGTGATTCATCACTTATGTATAACACCCAGTGCTCAACACAAGTGCCCTCCTTAATCTCCATCACCCATTTAGCCCATTACCCACCTATGTCCCCTCCAGCAACCCTCAGTTTGTTGTCTGTAATTTAAAGAATCTCTTACCATCTGCTTCCCTCTCTTTTTTTTCCCCCTTCTCCTATATTCATCTGTTTTGTTTATTAAATTCCACATACAAGTGAAATCCTATGGTATTTGTCTTTCACTGACTGACTTCTTTCACTAAGCATAATACAGTCTAGCTATATCCATGCTATTGCAAGTTCCAAGATTTCATTCTTTTTTTTTTTTTTAAGAGAGAGCGAGCACACGCACACACGCACAAATGGGGATGAGGTAGAGAGTATCTTAAGCAGGCTCCACGCTCAGCTCAGAGCCCAACTCAGGGCTCCATCTCACATGAGACTGTGAGATCACGACGTGAGCCAAAATCAAGAGTTGGACATTTGGGGTGCTTGGGTGGCTCAGTCAGTTAAGCATCTGACTCTTGAATTCAGCTCAGGTCATTATCTTACTCATGAGATTGAGCCCTGAGTCAGGCTCCAAGGGATCCTGTTTGGGATTCTCTCTCCCCCTCTCTCTCTGCCCCTGCCCTGCTGTGTTCTCTGTCTCTGTTTGTCTCTCTCAAAATAAATAAATAAACATTAAAAAAAAAAAAAGAGTTGGATTCTTAACCAGCTGAGCCACCCAGGTGCCCCAAGATCTCATTTTTTTCGATGGCTGAGTAATATTCCATTGTTACCTATACCCCACATCTTCATTATTCATTCATCAGTTGTTGGACATTTGGGCCCTTTCCACAATTTGGCTATTGTTGATAATGCTGCTATTAACATTGGAGTGGACATACCTCTTTGAACCACTATTTTTGTATCCTTTGTATTTACTAGGTAAATACCTAGTAATGCAATTGCTGGATCATAGGGTAGTTCTATTTTTAACTTTTTGAAGAACCTCCATACTGTTTTCCAGAATGGCTGAACCAATTTGCATTCCTGCCAACAGGGCGAGAAAGCTCCCCTTTCTCCACATTTTCACCAACACGTGTTGTTTCCTGTGTTGTTAATTTTAGCCATCCTGACAGGTGAGAGGTGGTATCTCATCGTGGTTTTGATTTGTATTTCCTTGATGGTGAGTGATGTTGAGCATCTTTTCACGTGTCAGTCATCTGGATGTTTTCTTTGGAAAAATCAATTCATGTCTTCTGCCCATTTCTTAACTGGATTGTTTGTTTTTGAGGGAGGTTGTTTGATAAGTTATTTATAGATTTTGGATAGTGTCCTTTTATCAGCTGCCCTAAAAGTTTGAAAGTATTGATCATACTACATAAAATGTTCTGAGTTCTGGAACTCAGAACTCCACTGCTTATGCCTGGAGCCTGACTCAGGCCATCCCATGACCCTGGGATCATTCAGCTGAAATCAAGAGTGGCTCAACCAACTGAGCCACGCAGGCACCCCTACTATCTTTATTTTTATTTATCTATTTTTAAGATTTTACTTTTAAGTAATCTCTATACCCAATGTGGGGTCCAAACTCACAATCCTGAGATCAAGAAAGAGTTGCACACTAAAGCAACTAAGTCAGCCAAATGCCTCTATTTTTAGATCCTGTAGCAGAAGTTTTCCTGACTCTTAACTCATAAAGGAACATGTTTCTGGGTCAAAACCACACAGGTTTTGTTTGTTTTGTTTTATTATGTTGGGATGGGGTTTTGTTTTTGTTTTTGTAATACGCTTATAATTTCAGATAGTGCATAGGCCCACCAGAATGTAAACATTTATTATATTGCCATCCACTTCTTATTTTTCTTTTTTGCTTTGCTTATGTATCCTTGTACATTCCTAAGAGGCTATTCAAACACAAAAGCATGTCTCTGTCTTTCTCCCTCCCTAAGGTAAACTGTCAAGTCTGTCAAATTCAAAGTATGTTACAGAGCCATGAATTAAAGGTCATTATTGATTTACTAGTGGAAAGCTAAATTTAAAATGGTAATTAAGTAAATATCGATGTGATTTATTTGAATAAATAGACTATAATAGAATGTTAAGATTTGTTCATCTTAGGGGCACCTGGGTGGCTCAGTCAGTTAAACATCTGATTTAATCTCAGCTCAGGTCTCGATCTCAGAGTTCAAGCCCCATGTTGGGCTCTACAACTGGGCGTAGAGCCTACTTAAAATACATATTTTTTCACTGTAGCTACCATTATAGCTACCATTTATTGGGGGTTTACTGTGTGTTAAATATTTCATATTTTTTCAGTTTTTCATTGAAGTTGGTATGACTTTTCCCTGTTTTACAGAAATTTAGAGAAGTTAAAATATTTGCTCAAATCAGACATATAACAGTATGTTGCAGAGGTAGAATTCATATCTCTAAGTGTTTGTTTCAGAACTCATGCTGTTAACTATGATTATGCTTTAGTAACAATTTGGATAGGGGTCTCAGAATGTAGACATTACTGAGATATATTTCAGTCTTGCCGACCCTAATTTTTAAGAAAAGGAATGTAGTTCTTTAAACTGCCCTCAACTATTGGGTGAAAGGATGGATCTTATTCTAGTTCATTGAAAAGAGGGCACTACCCCCTTTCTACCAGTAGATGGTGGCAGAAAATTAAAAACAGTTTTTAAAGGGAACCTGTTGGAGAAAGTTAAGCGTGTATTTTTTTAGAGCAAGGCAGATGAGAGATTAGAGAGCTTCGGAACAAAAGACAAGTAAGAACTGCCTGTGGTGTTATGACAGGCAGCCCACAAATTGGGAGCAAAGGAAGCAAATTTATAAAAATTTTTCTTGGAAAAATACCTTATAAAAAAGAAAAATATTGGCTTTTATTAAAAATTGATATTGTTCTGCTTAGTTTTCAGATGTCTCAAGTATCGTGAACAGAGACTTGTTTGGATTATGTGTTTCTCAGCTAGACTGAATAAATGTTAACAATGGATAAGTGCAAACACATTGGGCAGTTGCGGCTTGCTCAAGACCATTCCATCCTCAACCCTCAGAAATGGCATTGTGTGGACTGCAATACAACTGAGTCGATTTGGGCTTGCCTTAGCTGTTCTCATGTTGCCTGTGGAAGATACATTGAAGAACATGCAGTCAGGCACTTTCAAGATAGCAGTCATCCTGTTGCCTTGGAGGTGAATGAGATGTATGTTTTTTGTTACCTTTGTGATGATTATGTTCTTAATGATAATGCAACTGGAGACCTGAAGTTACTACGAAGTACCTTAAGTGCAATCAAAAGTCAAAATTATCAGTGCACGACTCGTAGTGGAAGGGTTTTGCAGTCTGTGGGTACAAGTGATGATACTTATTACTTACACGATAGCACCCAATCTCTGCTTCAAAATGAAGATCAAATGTATACTGCTCTTTGGCATAGAAGAAGAATATTAATGGGTAAAATCTTTCGAACTTGGTTTGAACAATCACCCATTGGAAGAAAAAGACAAGAGGAACAATTTCAGGAAAAAATAGCAAAAAGAGAAGTGAAGAAAAGACGACAAGAATTAGAGTATCAAGTTAAAACAGAATTGGAAAGTATACATCCAAGAAAGAGTTTACGTTTGCAAGGTCTAGCTCAGTCTACCACAGTAGAAATAGTTCCTGTTCAAGTACCACTGCAAACCCCAGCATCACCAGCAAAAGATAAAGTAGTACCTACCTCAGAAGATGTAAGATTAAAAAAAGCCAATGACTCCTCAGGTAAACAAAGGCCAATAGTAACTCCTGGTGTAACTGGATTGAGAAATTTGGGAAATACTTGCTATATGAATTCTGTTCTTCAAGTGTTGAGTCATTTACTTATTTTTCGGCAATGTTTTTTAAAACTTGATCTGAACCGATGGCTGGCAGTGACAGCTAGTGATAAGACAAGATCACCTTATAAGCATCCACCAGTCACAGATACAGTATATCAAATGAATGAATGCCAAGAAAAAGATACAGGCTGTGTTCCCTCCAGACATCCAAGTTTATCATTAGGACTAAGTGGTGGAGCATCAAAGAGTAGAAAGATGGAACTTATTCAGCCAAAGGAACCAAGTTCACAATACATTTCTCTCTGTCATGAATTGCATACTTTGTTCCAAGTCATGTGGTCTGGAAAGTGGGCCTTAGTCTCACCATTTGCTATGCTACACTCCGTGTGGAGACTAATTCCAGCTTTTCGTGGTTATGCCCAACAGGATGCTCAGGAATTTCTCTGTGAACTTTTGGATAAAATACAACATGAACTAGAGACAACTGGTACTAGGTTACCAGCTCTTATCCCCACTTCTCAAAGGAAACTTATCAAACAGGTTCTGAATGTTGTGAATAATATTTTTCATGGACAACTACTTAGTCAGGTATGGATTTGTTTTTAATCTTTCATCTTGGGGAATTCATAAAACGAAGCCTAAAAAATGTGTATTCTCTGTTTATCTAGTGTGTTAGAAAGGACTGTTTTCAGGTCAGAATAGATTGCTTTTACAAATATGTGTCAAGAAGTCAGCTTATTCATTTACAGTGTTTCACTCATTTATGTGTTTCCTTCATGAATCACTGGAAGTAGTTTTTCATCTATGGTATCAAAGCTTTTGGGGCATCTGGCTGGCTCACTTGGTTAAGTATCCGACTCTTGATTTCAGCTCAGGTCATGATCACACAGTTCCTGAGTCCTGAGTCCTGTGCAGGGCTCTGCACTGACAGTGTGGAACCTGCTTGGGATTCTCTGTCTCCCCCTCTCTCTCTGCTCCTCGCCCACTCTTTTGCGCATGCACACGCACACTCTTTCTCTTTCAAAAATAATAAACATTTTTTAAAAAGCTTTTTTTGTGGGAAGAGGGAATCAGGAAACAAAGCTTCTTAGGTTGATAATATTAAATTCATTTTCTGAGAGATTGAGAAGAGAGGGTTTAATGCCTTAGGGAGCAGATTTGAAGATACTGCGGTACTGGGAATGGATTTGGTACACACTTGAATAATTTTAGGAACCAAGAGGTAGCCCTGGAAGACTTTCTATAAAACCCACGAGGGCAAGGTCTGAAAGCTTTAATAAGTAGGTAGGGAAATTTTAAGTAAGTGTGATTTCATTGAAAATAATCCTAAATGATTTTCCTTTATTTTAATTACTGCTGTAAAAGTTTCCCTTGTTGTGAAAAGGAATCACAAAACCAGGATCTTTAATCCAATTAATAACTCTAATGAGTGGACTTGTTGGTAAACTATTACTAGACATAAGGTTCTCTACTTTTCCATAGCATAGATCTTAAAAATTTTTTTGTTTTAGGCAATTGGCTGTTAGGTCATTTCCTTCCTCTTGCACACCTGCCTCTGTTCCTCATTTCAACTTTCACAGTAATGATACCACCTTTTGTTTTTATAACATTAGCATACTTTGCTAGAATGTAGCTTAAATATTAAAAAAAAATTTTTTTTTTGAAGCTTGGGGCACCTGGGTGGCTCAGTCAGTTGAGTGTCTGACTTGATTTTGGCCCAGGTCATGATCCCAGCGTCATTGGATGGAGCCACGTGTCAGGCTCTGCACTGACAGCATGGAGCCTGCTTGGGGTTCTCTCTCCCTCTCCGCCCCTCCCCTGCTTGTTCATACACTCTCTCTCTCTCAAAATAAACATTAAAAAAATTTTTTGAAGCTCTGTGCCCAACGTGGGGCTTGAATTCATGATCCCAAGATTAAGAGTCACATGCTCTACCAACTGAGCCAGCCATGCATGCCTGTAGTTTAAGTATTTCAAATGTAATTATTCCTTGGGTGTATCTGTGATCTTTATTCCACTTAATGTTTGAGAAATGTAAAGATTCTACATTGTGCCAAATAGCAAATTAGAGTTGTTTCTTGTGTTGCATGCAATTTTGTTTTTCTACCATTTTTCTGCAAAAGCTTAAAATGCACTATTAAGGGTGCCTGGGTGGCTTGGTTGATTAAGCATCCAACTTCAGCTCAGGTCATGATCTCATGATTCATGGGTTCAAGCCCCACATTGGACCTCACACTGACAGAGCAGAGCCTGGTTGGGATTCCCTCTGTCTGCCTTTCCCCCATCCGCACACACACTCTCTCTCAAAATAAATAAACTTAAAAAAAAGAAAGAGAGGAAAAAAATAATAAAATGCACTATTATAGGAGTGTCTGGCTGGCTCAGTCGGTAGGATATGCAACTCTGGATCCTTGGGGTTGTGAGTTCAAGCTCCATGTTGGGCCTAGAACTTACCTAAAAATTTAAACAAAAAATTTTTTTAATGTACTATTATAAATAGAGGTAATATATAGTTATAAATAGAGGTAATATATAGTCCCCAAGGACCTATATGATACAATAAATCTATGCAGTAAAAGAAAAACCATCCCCTTATCCCATAACTCCACAATCCACATATAAAAACTATTAATATTTTGGTATATTTCCTTCTAGTTTTTTTTCTTCTGCACATTTATACATATTTTCCCCAACTTGTGTGGTCATGATGAATTTATCTCCTTTCTTCATTTTTTTTTTGTTGTTGTTGTTGTTGTTGTTGTTGTTGTTGAGAGAGAGAGAGGGAGAGAGAGGGAATCTTAAGCAGACTTCATGTTCAGCACAGAGCCTGACTGGAGCTCAACATTCACAATCGTGAAATCATGACCTGAACAAAAATCAGGAGGCAGATGGCTAACTGAGCCACCCAGGTGCCTGTAGTTTTTCATTATGATGTAAAGATTTTTCAGTCTTTAGAATATTTTATCCTTTTTTTGTTTTTTACAGCATGTCAATGTCCATTATATGTATATACCATAATATATTTACCCATTTCCATATTGTTGACTTGTAAAATAGTTGCAGTTTTTCTGTTATTATAAAGTTATAAGACATTTTTTCTAATGATTTCCTTAAGACAGAACCCTAGAAGTAGCATTACTTTGTCAAAAGGTAGGTCTTTCGATACTTGAGTACAAGTTTCTTTCCAGAAAGAATTTTATATTTCATATTTTGAATAGTGCAAGAGTGCCCGTGTGTTTATTTTTTCTTTTATGGATGACTTGGAATTAATAAAAATTTTTATGCCAGCTTTTTGCTCTCTTCCTTTAGACATGTAATAAACTCTTAGGAATATGGTTATCTCAGGAGATTCAGATGCTTGGTTCCTTTAATAAACTGTTCTCAAAAGGTTAAAACCTGGCCCAAATGAGTCCCCAGACAAACACCAAGAGTGTTCTTTTCTTTTGTCAATTTGTTAAATCTAAAATCTACATTAGACCTGGCTTCTTTATTTTGTTGCCTGTTTCAGGAATGTAGCTTTATGAAAGAGTTTAGTAATCTATCATGTGGAGATTATTAGATTTGTAGTCTGTCTTCAACATTAAATCCTGCTGAGTGTTTCACTGAAGTTATAAGTCTTTCCCTTTCCAGTTGCTCTATTTCCTATGTCAGTTGTTAGAACTGCCCCGTATTCTTTGTAGTTCCTATATTTGGTGAAGATTTTGATGTAGTGATGTTTGTTTTAAGTGAGAGTATGATGACACCATTTACATTAAATGTATTGGCTTTTGAAATTATCAATTGGTAGGGCTTCAAAATCTACACGTACTAATATACTATATATAAAAATATACAAATAGTATTTTATTTGTATCATGGTTAAGAGGTTATAGGGATTTGGAGAGAGAAAATTAGTGAAAGATGAGGAAGGAAAAAGGACAAAGAACAAGTCTAATAATCTAAACATATTAAATTAAATGCATATAAATCTCTTTCACACACACACATATATACCAAATTAAATGAGTCCACAGTTGTCTTTTTTTTTTTTAAACCTACATTCAGACTTGACTAATGGCCTTGGAGTTTTTTAAATGCCTACTGGTTAAAGCCCACCAGTACATAATGGGTTTAATGACAGTCATTGAAAGGAAAAATTATAATAATAAAAAAATCCCTGAAAATAATACAAAGCAAATTATTCAGAATTCTGATGGTGCATTTTCATAAGAAAAACTAATTTACTGACCTCTATAGTGAAAGGAGTAAGTGTTTTGACAGAAGGATTGTAATCTGAGGAACTAATATTTTTATTTTCAGGTTACATGTGTTGCATGTGACAACAAATCAAACACCATAGAACCTTTCTGGGACTTGTCATTGGAATTTCCAGAAAGATACCAATGCAGTGGAAAAGATATTACTTCCCAGCCATGTCTGGTTACTGAAATGTTGGCCAAATTCACAGAAACTGAAGCTTTAGAAGGAAAAATCTACGTATGTGACCAGTGTAACTGTAAGTAGAGACTATATATTCTCTTTGCTTTTCTAAGATTAGCAAAGAGAAACACAAATGAGAGGAAGCGTAAAAAATTCCTGAAGTAGTAGTTCTGGAAATAAAGTTTGGTAGTTCATCAAAAGAAATTGAGATAGATGTTTCTACTTTATAATTGGCATTTGTGAACTATGTGTTTGTTTTGCCTTCTGATGACATTAAAAGAATTTATCCTATAGTCAATTGTGGAGAGAAAGAATTCATAAAATAAGAAATTTAAACTTAATATGTGAGACAGAATAAAGCAGCAACGGGGAATAGTCAAAGGAAAGCATATTATTTAGTACTGAATGTAATGTTTGCTGAGTCTTTTAGCTACATATCAAAACACTGATCTATAGATAACATATGCGTATAAGTGTGTGTATGCATAGCTAGATAATAGGACATAATATATAGGGGGACTGCTGTATGGAAATTGGTTTCATGAAAACAAAGATTTAGTCAAAAACCATCTACTGTCTCTTCTATATTAGTCATTGTTCTAATTGCTATGGATAGAAATAAAATACTTTTTAAGGTACTTACATTCCTAATGGAAGAAACAGACAATTAAGATCTATTATGAGAAACTCTGTCATAGAGGTGAGCACAGGAACCCAGCACTGGGGGATGAAACAGCCATTGCAGTTAAAGAGAAGCATCATCCTCCAGGGAAATTGTATATAAAACCATGACAGATCTGTTGTGTCTTTAGCTGGTGTCTATCTTTTCTATCAATGTACATGTGGCATCTTAGTGTTTATACCATATATTTTCAAGTATTCTTTCTAATTTCCATGTCTGGAAAAAATGACTCTAGAGTTTTAGATACTAAACTTCTAAAGTAATATAAAAGAAATATTGGATGTTCCAGCATTGAAGAAATGTCACATCAATTGATGGTTTTCTTAGAATGGCTTATACTGACATTTTCTGAGTGCTGTCTAATATGAACTCTGTTATAAATATATAACCCTAAGATTTATGAGGTTAGAACAAAATAAACCTTATCAAATTCAAATGGTGAAGTATTTTTTTTCTTGGACATAAATGTGAATGGTCCTAGATGCTTTCATCACCAAATCTGGGAATAGAAAGATACTATGAATGAATACAGAATATGATTTTATAATATGTTTGTGTGTGTGTGTTGGGCCTACCAAATAAAGGCCTAAAAGAGCTACTCTAATTTAATACATACAGGCAAGTGTTTAAAATTATAAGTCAGGGAGTTGACATCACTTATCTAGCTATACATGGGCCATATATTCAGGGAGACAATCCAAATGTAGGTCTAGGACATTCAGCAGCGCTGGATTCCTGGATGTCAGGAGCAGAGACTTGGAGGAAAGTCTTCTGGTGGCAAGTGGAGATGGCTTAGAGGATAGCCTCATAGGGGACTGGTTCCACCCCGTACAGGAGAAGCAGCTATTGCTGTGACTGGAGTCAGAGCTGCTGTATAAGTTGAAGGACAGCTCCTAGGCATCCAGAGCAAACTTGTAGATAATGGCCCAGCCTGAAGCTGCAGGGTACAATTCATAGGTGAACCTCTAAGAGAAGCAGAGGAGACAACAGAAAGAATCTAAAATGCCACCTGTTTTAAGATTTGTACTAAAATAGCAAAAGCAAGACACCGAGGGAGTCCTCAGACACAGAGCTGGTAAAGGACTGCTGTGCCAGGAAGTGGGGAAGGGTGTTCTGAGCAATTATGAACCTGTCCCCACTGGGATTCTGATTAAATTCAGTAAATGAACTGACCATGATAATTGTTTAAATGAAGAATTTGGGAAGTGTATATTAAAGTATGTTTAGGGAAAGTTTTCTTCTTAATTGGCATAGCCAAATCCATTTTTAAATATTGTAGCACTATATCATTCTGTTGCCTTATTTGCAGGATTATATTAAATCATGTACTGAATTGTGTACATGTCTGTCTACCTTGACTAGCTCTTAAGTTGTGTGTATGCATGTTTGTACTTACAAGTTTTTTTTAGAGCAAGTATGTCCTTATCTCTAGCACAGTACAATGCCTGTGACAGAGAAGATGTTTAATAATACATGTCTAAAGTATTTACTCAGCATTTCTTTGTATCTTTAAATTTGATTCTCATTCTGTCTTTGATATCACAGCAAAACGTAGAAGGTTTTCCTCAAAATCAGTTGTACTCACAGAGGCACGAAAACAGCTTATGGTTTGTCACCTACCTCAGGTTCTCAGACTACATCTCAAACGATTCAGGTTAGTTGTAGTGGTATTATAACTACATGCTTCATTTGTTTGTTTGTTTTAAAGATTTTTTATTTTTTAAGTAATCTCTACATTCAACGTGGGGTTTGAACTTAACACCACCAAGATCAAGAGTCACATGATATACCAACTGAGCCAGCCAGGCTCCCCTCCAACTTTACACTTCTAATTTAATCATTCCTTGTGCTTATCATGCTTTAAAACTTAACACACATAATGAATCAAATTTTAGTAGTATATACTGGGCTAGCAGATGACTTAATAACATCTACCTACTTCTGCATTCACTTATTTATTTACTTACTTTTTAAATGTTTACTTATTTGAGAGTGTGTGTGCATGGGGCAGAGGGAGAGGAAGAGAGAGAATCCCAAGCAGAGCTCCAGGTGGGGCTAGATATCAGGAACCATGAGATCATAACTTGAGCCAAGATTGAGAGTCAGATGCTTGGCTGACTGAGCCACCCAGGCACCCCTACTTCTGCTTTTTTTTAAAGACAAAAAAAATCCTGTCATTATCTCTAGCCTTGACCAGTAAACACTACATTTAATAACTAAACTTCTGATTTGCTTCCCTTGTAGAATACATTGCTAATGAGTCGACCCCTCCCATTTTGGTCTGCTCAGTAATCTTATTCTCCATGTAAGTTTCTGCTTATAGAGTTTAAAATATGCTCAGTGAGGGTGTAAAAGTCTTTATAACTTAGAGGATTTGGCTCAATTGTTTCATTCTCAGAAAAATAAGTTCAACTAAGAGCAGTTAACAAAAACAAAAAAAAATTCTAGTGTTCAGAAATATGTTTAGTCAGGTGAATTAGTTTGCAAAACTGTTGGTTAAGCAAAGCATATGGTTTCATACTTTGTAATAACCATGTTAACCTTAAAGCTTATTCTTCTCTTAAATGACTTTATGTGCTAGGACTTGAAAACTACTGAGACCATGTTTTTCATACATATTGGGTTTTGCTTGTTTAAAGTTTTTTTAATAATTGGGGCGCCTGGGTGGCTCAGTTGGTTAAGGGTCTGACGTCGGCTCAGGTCATGATCTCACGGTTTGTGAGTTCAAGCCCCACATCGGGCTCTGTGCTGACAGCTCAGAGTCTGGAGCCTGCTGTCTCCCTCTCACTCTGCCCCTCCCCACCTCACACTCTGTCTCTCTCTCCTTCAAAAATAAATAAACATTGAAAAATGTAAAGTTTTTTTAATAATTAAAATATTTATTTATTTTAACATTTATTTACTTATTTTTGAGACAGAGGCAGAGCATAAGCAGGGGAGGGGGAGGGAGGGAGAGAGAGAGAGAGAGAGAGAGAGATACAGAATCTGAAGCAGGCTCCGGGCTGCTCTGTTTGTTAGCACAGAGCCTGACGCGGGGCTCGAACTCACGAACTGCTAGACCATGACCCGAGCTGAAGTCAGACACTCAACCAACTGAGCCACCCAGGTGCCCCAATAATATATTTTTTTAATTCAAACTTTACAGAAGGTAAAGTAAAAGCCCAAAATAAGTATCTCTTTCCTCTCAGTCCCACTTCCCAGAGATATTCACTGTTAACTCTAGTCAGTTATTTCAGTTACTTATTGAAGCTGTTAAAGGAACAGTCAGCAAATAACATGTGAGTGCTGGTTAATGCAAGATGTTCTATATTCTTTGGGGAATATAAAGTAGGTTCCTTTTCTCAAGATTATAGTCAGGCATGCACAGAAATAGTGGTGAAATAGAAATACTAAGTATCACAAATTATATACAAATTGATTTATCAGAGACTTAGAAGAGGGGGTTAGCTGATGTTCCCAAAGCCTCTCTTATGGCATAGGGGTCTTTATATTATTCAGATCTCAGTTTATATGTCATCTCTTTAGAGCAGACTTCCCTGACCATCCTACTTAAAAGTAGAACCACTCAGGGAACCTGGGTGGCCCATTCAGTTAAGGGTTCATGTTTGGCTCAGGTCATGATCCCTGGGTTGTGGGATCTAGCCCTGTGTCGGGCTCGTGCTGAGCGTTTAAGATTCTTTCTCCCTCTGCCCCTCACCCTTGCTCAAGCTCTCTCGTTTTTTTCTAAAAAAAAAAAAAAAAAGGTAGTACCACCCAACCCTCATTATCATACTACCCTATTTCTGCTTAAATGGCAGAACCCATCACCTGCAATTAGTAGTTTACTTATTTCTCTTCCTCTGCTAGTGGAACAGAAGCTCAGTAAGGACAGGAATGTTGTCTATTTCATTCCTGTATCCCAAGGCCCAGAACCAAATTCTGTGCATAGTATTTGGCCGAAAATATTTACTAAGTGAATGAATGGGGCATGTACAGAAGGAGGAGCACTTTAGCCTAAGGGAGCAACGTGAACAAAGGTATGGAGGAAGGAACAGGGAAGGGTATAAACAAAAGGTTTAGTGAAGTCAGGCAAGACCTGCCATTGTGCATAAAATCAAGTGGAGTGGAAACTGGAGGACTAATTAGGAGGTTAATGTTGTATTCCAGGGCCAGGGAGCATGGAGAGGTAAGAACATAAAAGAGATTCTGTAAAGAAAAAACTGAAAGGACTCAAATTTTGGTTACATAAATTGGTACTGAATCGGCTACTGTAAACTGTTAAAGAACTTCCTGTTCTTCATAATTGCTGCTTTAACCTGGTATTTGAAGCTTTCCTTAGAGTTAAACCTGTTTGACTCCCTTTCCATCTTCTGCCCAAAACATTTTTGACCCTTCATGCCATATTTATTTCTGATTCAGAGATTTTGCTTATGCTGCATTTACCACTTTGTCTTTCTCCTTTTTCTTCATCTTTGAATGAAGATTTGCCAGTGTATAAAATATATAGGATATATAAAAGATAAAAGGGAGAATGGGATTGGACAGGGGCATACAGGAGCCTCTGAAAAGGCATAAGAAATGGAACGTTTCTAGTACCGTAAAAGCTCCCCACGTGTGTCTCCCGGTCTATTCTCTCCCTTCTCTTTGAAGTAAACCACTGTGCACTTAGGGTATAGTGTTATCTTGTTATCATTTTACTGTATTTCTTTTTTTTGTTTGTTTGTGTTTTATTTATTTTGAGAGAGAGCATGAGTGGGACAGAGAGAGAGTGAGAGAGAATCCCAAGCAGGCTCCGCACTGTCAGTGCAGATCCCAAAACAGGGTTCAAACTCACAAACCTCAAGATCATGATCTGAGGGGCGCCTGGGTGGCTCAGTCAGTTGAGTGTCCGACTTCAGCTCAGGTCATGATCTCATGGTTTGTGAGTTCAAGCCCCACGTCGGGCTCTGTGCTGACAGCTCAGAGCCTGGAGCCTGCTTCCGATTCTGTGTCTCCCTCTGTCTCTGCCCCTCCCCTACTTGTGCTCTGTCTCTCTCAAAAATAAATAATCATTAAAATTTTTTTTTAAAAATCATGATCTAAGCTGAAATCAAGAGTTGGACACTTAACCCACTGAGCCACCCAGGCACCCACAATTTACTGTATCAGCAGAAAAAAACTGGGTGCCAAACTTATCAATAGGAATCAATTGTCTATTTAGATGGCATACAAGTGTTTATTGAGCATTATTAAATAATGTAAGGTTTGAATTTTATGGTTAAATAAAATATAAACTTGTGAATGATAAGAATTATAGGAACTTACGTTAAGCAAGTGCCTTTTTTTTTTTAACGTGCTTGGTCTTCCATCCTGACTAAAGGTGCACTGGATGTAGGATTTTTCATACATTTCATGGGGAAGGATTGGGATATGAGTCTTAGTCCATTTAATTTGCAAGTCTCACCTTTAGTTCCATACCAGTTTATATTGTACTGATAGCATCTTCACATATTTTGACTTCACAAAACCTATCTATATTCCTTTCTCCTTTGTCTACTTATTTTTATCCATCATAACTTCATGTTTTAGTACTTTAATGCTATTATATTTTCATCAATGGCTGTCTTTTGTCTCTGCACCACAGTACCCCAAGCTGCATTATAATCCCTTCTAAGAACAACCATGTATTACATTATTTTCCCTTGTAGCACCAGCTCATACTCTGTGTATGATAAAAACATTGTTTGCCATGTTTTGATCTAGTACCAAGAAGGATGACCAACAGGCTGGGAAAAGGACAGTATAGCTAGGCACTATTAGAGTTCTATCCCTAATGAGTATTTTGCTGACTTACAAGGAAGGGTCACAGTTCCTTTTTTTTTTTTTTTTTAAGAGCTCTGAAGTGTTCTGAGGAATTAGAGGTTTTGTTCTGTTTTTTTCTCCACATCTGGCCAAGAAGGATCCAGAGTATGTTTCCCAAGTACAAACTCTAGCTTCTGGGGTATCTCCCTTATGGTGTGACAAGGCAACAGAGAATTAAAAACCTTTTGGTGGGCACCTGGCTGGTCAGTTGGTGGAGCCTACAACTCTTGGTCTTGGGGTTGTGAGCTCAAGTCCTATGTTGGGTGTAGAGATTATTTAAAATCTTTAGGGGTGCCTGGGTGGCTCAGTCAGTTGAGCATCCGACTCTTGATTTCAGCTCAGGTCATGATCCTAGGTTTGTGGGTTCCAGCCCCGTGTCAGGCTCTGTGCTGACAGCGCGAAGCCTGCTTAGAATTCGTTTCTCCCCTTCTCTGCCCCTACCCCACTCGCACTCTGTAAGTCTCTTTCAAAATAAATAAATAAACCTTTAAAAGATTTTTTTAATGAAAAATAAATACAATCTCTAAGAAAAATAAATAAAAATTTAAAAACCCTTTGGTACTTTAAATTAATCCATTAGAAGGGGGAAACTGCCACAGGGCCGTAATTTCCTTCCTATATTAATTTTCTTCCTATATTATCATCTAACTACAGAAGGCAGATACTTTAAAACCTGACTAGACCTGTTTAATAAGCCTAAATTCTTCCATTTATAGCCACCTTCAGCATTGAAAGGATTTTATATTTACATTATTTTACATATGATACTTTGTATTCTATACTGAGACCTATTATTATGACTGTCTGAACCTGGCACATGTTTATATTCCATTGATTTTTTTTTTTTTTTTTAATAATTTTACCCTGGTTTGTTCACAGGTGGTCAGGACGTAATAACCGAGAGAAAATTGGTGTTCATGTTGGCTTTGAAGAAATCTTAAACATGGAGCCTTATTGCTGCAGGGAATCCCTGAAATCCCTCAGACCAGAATGTTTTATCTATGACTTATCTGCTGTAGTAATGCACCATGGGAAAGGATTTGGCTCAGGACACTACACTGCCTACTGCTATAATTCTGAAGGAGGTATAGATGGGTAGATGGGGAAAAGTATTTTATCTTGGGTCAAATTTGGAAGCTGGAGTTCAGGCTTTACAATTTCTAAATTGACCACTAAATCATCTTAAGTGAAGCCACTTGACCTTTTGTTTTCTTTCAAGAATACTTCTATAGTTCATAAAAAAAACTGAGAGTTTGTGCAGAAAATGGATATTTTCTGCAGGATTGTAGTAGTTTTGACTTTCAAAGGCTGTAGCAATAAGATAGTAAGAATGGTTGCATTAATTCAGTGCTATCTTTTTTTATATAATTTTTTTCATGTTTATTTATGAGAGAGAGAGAGAGAGAAAGAGCACTAGTGGGGGAGGGCAGAGACAAAGACACAGAATCCAAAGCAGGCTCCAGGCTCCCAATTGTCAGCACAGAGCTTGAACTCACGAACTGTGGGATCATGACCTGAGCCGAAATCGGACACTTAACCAACTGAGCCACCCAGGCACCCTAGTGCTATCTTTTATTACAGGCGTTATTTCTAAGGGCAAGTCCTCTGTTTACTGGTTTCATCTAGTTAATTTTGCTAGAGAACAGACCATCTAATAAACTGGGATCACAGATACTTAGAATAAACTCTGAGTTTAGGTTTTAACAAAACTCACTTTAATTTACTGCCTCCATGGACCCTCAAGGACAGTCTTCATAGGTAACAAGTGACTTAGGGTTTTTTTATTTCCCTTCCTTACCTACTATTGAACGAAGACTGAGCCTCCACATTCATACCATTTCCCTTCACCCTACACAAAATAAACACAAAAGACGTGTGGACAGAAAGCCCACATAATCCACGAAGGCAATTAATTTAACAATAAACTACCAAGAGTGAATTGTACACTGTTTGCTTTACAGTATGACTAGTAGCAAAAGCATTAACTGGTAAAATGATACCTGGAATTAAAGATTGTGTCAGGTGAACTAATCAGATTCTTTAACTTAAAACTACTTGTAGAATAAAGGTAGATAAATCCAGAGTAACATACTGCCCAAACTATTTAAAAGAAAGGAGTTGGCTAATTATTTTCCCTTCAAAGAAACTTTAACTCTTACTGAAACTAATACCTTTAAATCCATTTTAATTTATACTAGAAACTTCTAAAATTCCTTTATAAACATTAAGGTATATTTCTGTGCTTCACTCTAGGGTTCTGGGTACACTGCAATGATTCCAAGCTAAGCATGTGCACTATGGATGAAGTATGCAAGGCCCAAGCTTATATCTTGTTTTATACCCAGCGAGTTACTGAGAATGGACATTCTAAACTCTTGCCTCCAGAACTCCTGTCTGGTAGCCAACATCCCAGTGAAGAAGCTGATACCTCTTCTAATGAAATCCTTAGCTGATCCAAAGACAGTGGGGCTTTCTTCTTGTGATTTTATATATACTTTTTAAAAGGGCTTACAATTTTGAGCTTCATTGTTTTAATTTTTTACTTAGGATTCAGTGCACAGTTTCTACATTTTGTATCCACAACAAAACTGTTTTTACAGAGACAAAATTAGCATAAACATGTATATCAATGACAGCAGGTAACTAAACTTTTCTCAAGTACTTGGGAGTTTTAAACTTTCAGTGTTTACTTCATACTGGCATTACTTCTTTTATATTTTCATGTCTTAATTGGCTCAGATCATGAATTTGTGCAATCTTTTACTGAAGTTCAGGTGGCATCATTTTATACATTTTTTATTTAGCTTTTGTAGGTATTTTCTATACAAATTCTTATTAGGTGGAAATTAGATAGTCTTCACTAATGATATTACCAAAAAAGAAAAAATTTCTTTCAGGCCATTTGCATAGTGAAGTTACCTTTGCCCCTTGAAGGCAGTTAAACTACTACATTCACTGTGAAATACCAAGGTATTACCTAAATACTCATCAGTCACACAAATTGATACTCCTGAGGCTTTGTGTGTTACAGGACTCAGAACAAACATTCCTTGGTTAAAGGAACTTCATTTTTTTCAAAAATGTATTAAGTTTTAATAATTGTTCTTTATTTGGCATAGTCAAACTTCATACAAATGAAAATGACAGCTTTATAAGTAGTATATTTAAATTACTTCAGTACTGTGGACATGAAAACAATGATGGCTCGGACTTATAATGATTTGTTTGGCAGCAAACAGGTTTGTCCAGATTCTAATAAAGCAGTCTTATCAAAAATCTGAATTCAGCAGTGTATTATGGTAAGCAAGTACAGTTTAACTTGGATATGAGGGTTTTTTGTATGTTTAACATTAGATCTCTTAAAAGCTTTGTACTGTATCATATCTTGAGATTTTTAGTTTAAAGGGAAAAAATAAGTCTTCTTGAAGAGAAAAAATTGCTTAGGACAGAGAAGATAATTGTTCAAAATTGGCAACTGGGCAAGATGTTCAGCATCTCATTTTTCTAAATAATTTTTCTAAATCTCATTTTCTAAATCGGCTTGGATTACTCACTCTTGCTCCGATTATGTGAAGACTAGGAACCTCAGATGTTCAAATACTTGGCCCTTTAAAAAAAACTATCTAAACTTCCATTTTATTATAAATATGTTATGAAATACTCTTTGCTCTTCCCAAATAATCTTACTAGATCTCTTTAAAATCCTACTGCTGCTAATTTATCATCCACTAACCTCTATAGATCAGCTATTTCACATCTTAGCTCAGTGTTAACCACTGGAAGATCATTTATTCTTTTTAGGTTTGCTTGTAGGTTAAAATCTTCATGAAAGATAACACCCTATAGAATGCTGTTTTTTGCCAGTGTTCATCTATTAAGTATAAGCTTGAAAAGGACCTCTATTAGCAAATTTTCCTTAAATTTCAGAGAGCCAAGTTGCTGGGGCAGCTGATGATGAAGTGCAATGAGAATTTATCACTGAACAGACAAGTCATTTATGCCAAAATACAGCCTGAGTATTAAATGGCTAAAGTTTAAAATCTTTCACTTAATTACCTATGCAAGTTGTTACCTCAACTGTTAACGTAATTATACCTCATTAAAGATTTATGTGGTCAAGATACCTGAGTCTAGCCTTTTTTAATTTCAAGGATTACTTTATACTTGGGTAAACTGCTATACACTTTAGCACCTGGTTTTAGGGAGATAATTTAAAGACATCTCTGGAAGATCTGCTGTTTGTAATGGTATAGATGTTTCAGTACTTATTTCAATATAAAAATATATGAGAAAGAAAGTGACTTACCCTTTTACTTTTTTTTTTAAAGGTATACACACCTATATGTATGCATATAGCTTTTTTTTTTAATTTTTTTTTTTAACCTTTATTGATTTTTGAGACAGAGAGAGAGAGAGCATGAACGGGGGAGGTTCAGAGAGATGGAGACACAGAATCTGAAAAAGGCTCCAGGCTCTGGGCTGTCAGCACAGAGCCCGACGTGGGGCTCGAACTCACAGACTGTGAGATCATGACCTGAGCTGAAGTCAGACGCTCAACCGACTGAGCCACCCAGGCGCCCCGAGCCTTTTACTTTTTAATCCCTCAAAACTAAAACCTAGGCGGAAGACTATGTGTGTGAGGTCAAGGGGGTATATGGGAACCCTGTACTTGATGCTCAATTTTGCTACAAACCTAAAATGGATATAAAAAGATGTATTAAATTTACAAAACCAAAACCTAGCCAATGAACAGAAACTTAAATTTCTTATTGTACATCTTAGTGTAGACTTCTACATTCGGCTAAGTTGATCTAACAAAAAACAACGTGTTTTGGTTGTAAAATAATTTACTAAAGGCACTATTTGTTAAACATCAACTAATAATTTGTTACTAATAAGGTACATCATTGTAAACATAACAAAATGATTTCAAGAGATACATGGCTAGTAGGTAAACAATACAATGTTTTTAAGTGACAGCTTTCCTATTTACAAGATCATATTTCTTCCAGCTATTCCAGGGGCATGCAGCGATGCTACTGCTCACAAGAGTTACTAGGAAGAGAGCTTGGAGGTTATAACTGGTTTGAGATCCCTACTGCTAAAGAGAGGTCTTATAATGCTCCAATATTCTTCATTCACAGGGTAAATTATAAAACTCTTGAGCATAGAAATTGAGATACTTTATATCTCCCACCAAAACACATCAAAGTAGTATGGACTCAGAACCCCAAGAGAACTAGCTGGAGGGCCCAAGCCCTATAACATGTCTAAGCATGAGCTTGTGAGCTCTGCCACTAGCACATCACAGAAACTGGAGAAAATAATCTGAAAGTAGCTATTGAACATTAGCACCATAATAAACATGGCTCATATAACTTAAAACTAGATTGTTTACCCCACAAGACAACATTTATAGCTCTAATGCTATATATATAATAAATGATCTAAGTACAGAAATCCAGTTTTTCTTCCTATGAGAAAAACATTAAACAAAATACAAACTAAACAGCATCCCAGAGGCAGTGAATCTTATTGTGCTAAAGCATATACAAATTAAGGCTTTACCTTGGTACATAAACAATTTTGAAATTGTGTTGGAACATCCCCAACAAATCGGTTACAAAGAATTCAGGCAATTTGTTCAAGAATCTGTAGTGGGACTCAGTTTAAATAAGTAAATATTAGGTATCTTACATTCAACTTACGCACTTAGCTGCCATAATTAGTGTAACTGAAATGCCACTAGTTTTTAATTCAAGCCAGTCAAGGGGCAGGGTGAATTTGATTCATTAATGGAAATGCCTAATAGTTCAATTTAACGTTTCTAATTATAGCAAGATCCAAGTATGGGAAGTTTTCCTGTTCTAGTGTTTGTAGTCTTAAATGCCCTTTTGGTTTATTGAGCAAGCTGAATACATTTCCTGATAAAAACTACCACTGGATAAAGGATCTAAATGTTGAGATTTTACTAAATCAAGGTTTCAAGTTGGTACAATGTTGTCTACTAGGTCATGTTTCAATTAATCTTCATAATGTCATGGGAAAAAAATGAAAGACAAAGACTAATATGGTTCTAAAAAGAAAACAAAGGCAAACCATTCCTAAAGCTTTAATTTGTGAAGATTTTCCCACATTATGCATGTGTAGATCTTGTTTTAGCCATTATGTCAGAAGAAAAGTTTCAGTGTAGAGGTCTACAATCCAGATAAAAGGCTCTACATTTCCCTACGTTAAGTTCAGCTATTTCCTGTGCAGAATTATAACCACAGACATTGAAATGTAGCTCTCAGATCTGAAAATGTCTTTATTTTTTAGAAAATGGATTCCAGGAAGGTTAAAAAGCAATACCAGAGGGTATAGGTGCAGAATTGGATGTAGTCATTCAAAGCATTCAATTAAGAATATGGCAATATAAATATCTGAAAAGCATCTCTTAGGTGTTTAAAACAAAAAATGTGTAAGTCATTCCTAACTAATTTGAGCTTTATAGCATTTCCTAGATGGGAAAAACAGTTAACATTTGAAAGTCCTGAAAGCTTTTTCCTTGGCTAATTACATTAGATGGTTTGCATTTGATCAAAGTCCTTCCTTTTTAAACATGGATAAAAGCATTACATAGGTCCACTGTTAAACAGACAAACATGTTGCAAATTAATTGTGGTATAATGTACTCCAACAAAGCTTAGAAAATAAAAGATGTTGAGGCGGCTTTGGACTAAGTTTAATAGTCATCTCCTCTGCTGACAACTTCTTTACACGTTGGACGCAACAGTATGGTATGTTCAAACTGTGCTGTATATGATCCTTTAATGTCACATAATGGTGGATATGGATCTACAATGCCCAAGTCACACAGATTCTTCAGAGCCATCAAGTATTTACTTTCTCCCAAGCGATCCAGCCATCTGCGGCAGAAGGCAAGGGTGCCAAAGTTTTCATTGATGACATTTAACAAGTGTTTTGTTCTTGGAAGCCTAAGAGGAGAAAATCCAAAATTAACAGGTGACTAAAAAGTTACCAACTCATTTTCCCCATTAAGGAAAGCTCATATGGTAGCTGTGGTTTTACTTGGTAATTAACTTCAAAAAACTTTTTGTCTCTTTCAACATTCAAAAGTCAGAATGTATAACAGCTCATACCTAATTATAGATGGCAGCTGAATGAGAGACCACCTGAAGACTATCTTACGTATTTATTTATGTGTCTACACATGTGTGTGTTAAATTCCCAGTAGAGACTCATCAACAGTATTATGGTGGTTAATTTCCTTTTTTGTGCACCAAGCTGAAAGACCTGCACATAAAGGAGGTATAAATCCATCCTTCAACCATCTTCTCCAAAAAGTTTAAGGGGGAAAAAAAGGTAAAAATAGAAAGTTTATTAATAGGAAAATATTAAGAACAAAAACCTAGAAATGCCAGCAAAATGATTCTCTCTGAAAGTATTAACAATTATTAGAAACTGGATCTGAAGAGAATACTTGCCTATATCATTTTCATCTCAGTTAAGATTTTTAACAGGCCAATTTCCTTGCTGTATTATAAAAATCCACACAACTTACTGGTAGGCTATAGAACTGTACATTAATGAATATACCACTGTGAACGTTTGTCACATTTTTAAAAATGCTACTACCTGGGAAAAGAAGCTTAATACTCCTATAAAAACAACAGTCTCTCACCTTATTGGCACATGTCCAACATCAAAATTTTTCATATAATGTGAGCATTCCATATCATCATGAACAACGCCTTTTCCTGTGCTTCCAAAGGTTTCAATGGCATACACTTCTCCTTCCTAAAGAATATGTAAGGTCAAGGGGAGAGAAGAAAAATTCAGAACCAATTAAAATTGCCATTTGTCAACTTCAGGCTGAGGTTATTATTTACTTCATATAAAAAACAACATGAAATAACCCCCTGGTAGTCATCCACCCTTCCTTGCTTTATCTCCTTAGCACTTTTTGGTCTATGTCCTCCTATTGGAATGTAGGCTTTATACAGGCAGGGAATTTTATTTTGTTCACTACTACATCCTCAGTGACTACTAAAGAGACTGGCATCTAAGAGATGCTTAGTAAATACTCATTAAGTGTTGAATGAACAATCCTCTGACATACCCAACTTCCATAGCTGACTGAGCCCTGGCCTGACCAGACACAATTTGCATACTTGCACAGACCAGTAAAGATGGCAAGTTAATTTTGCTCAACATACTATATACTCAACTATCACTAACTTTAGTTTAGGAAAAAAAAAATCAGAATGCTTCACAATAAACACTTTGTATGTATGGCATACATACCTCCATTCTTGTAGCCTCTCCTCCTTTCACGATGGGCACTGTTTTCCCAGCATGTATTCTATACGGCCCAATTGAATGTCCGTTTAGGTTACGGATTGGTTTCACTGGCATAATAGGAAAACAGTTATTCAAGGTTTCCAGAAGCACAAACAGATCTCTTGGCTTTCTGGCACAGAGTTCAAGCATTGATTTAAAAACGATATGGCACTACTAAATAACCTCGCATTGACATAGTTAAATACAAACTGGAAAACTAGCAGAATATAGAAAAGATGTTAATTGCAATTTACTAAAAACTAGAAGGGAGTAAAGGGGGATGATGGGAAAAGAAAAAACTATGTGATGAGGTAACAATGGGGGGTCATCTAAGGAGGTATTGTTTTTCATTCGTTTTTAACTTGTTTTTTTTTTTTTTATTTAATCTCTACACCGAACATGGGGTTCAAACCCACAACCTTGAGATAAAGTCACACACTCCTTGGACTGAGCCAGCCAAGTGCCATTAAGGAGGTACTGTTAATATAAAGTTATATTACACAGTACATGTCATGTACACAGTGATTACAAACAAAAAATATTTTTACAGTTATGGACCAAAAGGTATTGTGACAATGTGGATACTGTGTTGAAATGATAGGATGTAAAACCTTACATTTTTTTATTTTTTTCACAAACCAACTCATACAGTTTTTTCTTCAGTTGACAAAGGGGGGGGTTGGACTTCCAGTCCTAGGGCTTGAAGATCCCAGGACACAAAATGAATCTAGCAGGACTGCCACCAGGGTGTAGAAAATTCCAGAAAGCTTTGGCCTACATAATGGAATCCACACACCTCCCTATCTTAAATTTTACAATTATAGCACATTCCAAATGTTAATAAGGAAAATCCAAACAACTCCAAGGTCTTGAGACCAATTACAGAACAAACTGTGGTATATTCACGACAATGGAATACTAAACAATAAAAATGAAAGGTTGGGGATACACTGAACAACAAAATAAAACCTAAAGAAAAAAGAACAACAGGCACAATTATATACATATTGTTTTATTATTATATATGTAAAAGTTAAGCACAAATATACTGTTGTTTAAGGATGCATAGTTAGAAAAGCAAATGTAAATACTTTAGCACTCAAGACTTTGGTTTGCTAGAGGAAGACTGCTATAATTCAAGAGTATACAGAATTGAAGGGCTTTTGGAATGCTGACAATATTCTACTTCTCAAGGGATAAAATTACATAACTTTTACAATTGTTTAACTGAATTTTTGTGTTGCATGTATTTTCAGTGATATTCCACAATAAAAATGGTTTAAAAAAAATCTATCTCTGCAGTGCTAGAATTCCAGTACGAGTTGCCTTTCTTTTAAGGCAGAATTAGGTAGCAAGGTTTTTTCAACTCTACAACAATGAAACAATGACAATTATATTGATTGTACTGTACAAAAGACTGATTTGCACTGATGTTTACAGGATTACGGATTTGTGAGCAACAAGGACATACACCATCAGGTTGCAGAGGAAGAATACCTTCTGCAGTTGGTAGAAACACAGTAGTCTATCAGTATCAACAAGGTCAGGCAAAGAATGCTAAATAAATCATGTGAATTTACAGAGGTCAAGGAGGTATGAATGTCTCTGCTCAGATGACTACAAGGGAGAGACAGGATTTGGTTAAAGGAAATGTGGGAAACACTCCTTAAGAAAGTTATTAGAATAAATATACTCACTAAAAAATAAAAATAAATAAAAATAAAATTAAAAAGTTATTAGAACAGTAGTTACAGAGAGCAGTGAGCACAGATCAGGAAGGACAGTGGTTAGACCCTGAGAGCTGGGAAAGCAGCACAAAGCACAGGTGACTCTGGGACTGTGTACCTAAGGCAGTGGCTGGGAAAGACCAAGAGGCAAAGGGAATAAAGATTAAAGAAAAAACACACAAGGAATTAACTGGACTCCAAATTCTGAACTCAACTTAAAAAAAAAAGGTGAAGGGCTCATCAATGGAATGAGTCCCTGGCTTCTTTTTAAGCTTCAATTTGACTTAGTCACAGAAAACCAAGTCTACATTTTGGCCATTCTCAGATAAATCCCTGGGTATCTTATCAGCTACCACCGCAGCTCTGCAAGAGTTCCCACCTAGTGACCACAGTTTTCCTAATAAGATGAAGTTATTTTCCCTCCATTTTCCCTCTTTATATTCCCAGGAGATAAAGAAAGCACTCAACACTACTTTGTAAAATTAATTCTGCAAGAGGTCACATGCATTTCAAAATAATATTCATTTTTTAAAAACATACCTTGGTATGTCTTCCCATCTATTTCAACCTCATACGATTCCATAACTTCTTGGATGGCCTCACCAACATCACACAGACGGACATCAATTCCAGCACACTAAAAACAAAATGATATATATACTTGTTACTCAAAATGCATAATTTTATTACAATTTATTAGTATTCTAAAATAAGGGACAATTAGATAAACTGCTTTGTATATTATAACTTCCTTTATAAAACCTTTGGTATATTATACTAGGATTGTTCACTTAAAACCCTAAGGGCAGTGGACCAGTCTTACATAATCCAAAGACCTTCAACAGGCTATAAAATGCTCAAAATACATTGAATGAAATTGTGCTTCCAGTTCACATACCTTTATTCCAGTGTTAGTGGCATCTTTTACAGCTTTTAATAATGTATCATATTTCGGATTAAAAGTAACAGTAAAAGCACAGTCAATAATCCTACCTGAAAGAGAAAATTCTTCTTTAAGTTGATGTATCAGCTAGTCAATTTGTCTACTGCATCTATTCTATTAATCTGCCTAGTTAACATGCAAATAAAACGATGGGCTCAAAAGAAGGCAGCAGTCCAAGTACCCACACAGCATTCAAAATCAAAGTGAAAAAAAGTATAAATAAGTTAAATAAAAGTTTCAGAATGCAAAGACTAATTCCAGGGTCAGTATGTAACATTTCAAGATAGCACCAATATAGTACTAACCTAGGTGGATAAGCAAAAATATAAACAGAAACAAATCAAAAAGAGAAAAACCTGGGGACTAAGGAACAGTAATGTGGGCAGAGAAAATGTAAAGGTCTACAGACGCCAATCAGTGCAGCTTCTGCAATTTAGCAAAACCTCAGGTAAGTACTTTATCTGAACTTTATTTTCTTTATCTGAACTTTATTTTCTCACCTAAGTGAGATAAAAGGTACTCACCCAACAAGGTTTGGGGGCAGAATTTAGAAAAGCTAGCAAGTATATAAAGGTTGGTAAACTTAAACGTTCTAAGTAAATGTTTGTTGTTCTTATTAACAGATAAATTTCTGAAACAACATGAATAGATAAACAAGATTAATTTCTTCTCACCTTGATACAAAGAGTTATAAACCTCAATTACCCAATGGTTTGCATTATACTCCATGTAGTAGGATACTTAAAAGTAAATCTCAAAAACTGGCTCAACACAACTCTACTGAAAAGTGAGGCATAAAGAAGAAAATTAGGAAGTTCAAGTACCTGAGCCCCATCTAACATAGAGAAGACTACTTTTTTCGGGGGGGGGGGGGGGGGGGAATTATTTCCAAAAACTCACCACTTATATGTGTTCCAAAGTCTATCTTACAGATGTCATCATACTGTAATACTGTTGTGTCACCAGCATTTGGAGTATAATGGGCAGCACAGTTATTTAGAGAACACCCAGTAGGAAATGCCAGGCCTGCATTTAATCCATTCTCTTTAATTAGCTTTCGTGAACAGTCTTCCAACTTTTCACTATTTAAAAAAAAATTATTTACATTTTTATCTTTATATACCTTAAAGGTCATCAGGTCCAGAGAATTTACTAAAACTCTTAAGTTACTTTCTGGGAAAGATCTGAACAATTCCTGGATATGAATGACTAATAGTTCTCTGATGCTATGAAAATAGTAGCTCATTTCTAAAAGATAAAAGATTAAAAAAATTCAATTCCACTAGAAATCTGGAGAAACAGAACCACACAATCCACTTTTAACTTAGTTACTAGGAAGTGAGATTCTCCACTCAGACTAATATAAATGTTGATTACATTTTATTTACTCAATGTTGCACATTTAAAAAACTGTCTGAATTAGAGAACTGTTGCCTTTTATAGCTAATTACTACTCGAAAGGAAAACTAGAGACAAAGTACTTTTATTGGTTTCTTCATTGCATTGTAACTGTTTTGTGACCAATAATTTTAATACAAATTGTTAGATAGCGAAGTAATAGACTTCCAAACAGAAAGTAAGAATCAGAGTAATGTGTGCATTTGCACATATAAGTGTACAAAGTACAAAATAGGGTGGTTGAGGTATAAATGTCCTCTTATGGTTTCCTCATTACATTTACAGTATAAGAACTCATATTTCTAGAACCCTCACATCAAGTTTAAGCAAAGTAGTAAGAAAGCCAAACATTACAACTGGAGAGTTAGCACTTAAAAAAAAATTTTTTTTTATCACATTCTTACAAAAATATATTCCTTTTACCAGATTTCGATCATTGTCATCCCAGGCTTGATCCAGCTCATAACATATTTTCTAACTTGTCGATGTGCTTCTGCAGCTTCTCGAAAATCATTCCAAATCTCTTCACTAGCTTGATCTAATGCTTTCTTTTCTTCGCTTGTAGTTCTCCAAGCAGCTGTTCGCCTTTATAGTATGTATAGCATAGTATTAGTCACTTTAGAAACAGCAGATAAGCATAAAAGCTGAGAGATAAAAATACACTAATATAAGACATTTTAGATAAAAATGTCACACATTCAATTTCTTATATTAATTAAACATCAGCAAAGTTTCTGAAATATGAGTAGTCACACACTTGCAATCAAGCCAAATCAAGTTAAACCTTTTTTGTAAGACTCTCAAAGTCCTCAAGTGAAATTTCATTCATAGTCAGAGACTAAAACTTTGCCACACAAAAATAACACAAAAAGGAAAAAAAAAAAAAAAAACAGAGAAGCCAGAAAAGAGTCCTGGAAACCAAGCAGTGGAAGAAAAAAAATTATCCTTCCACTCAAGGTTACTCTGAGAGACTTCAAAAGACCACACCAAAAATTAATGTTTAATTTCATCAATAGGGTAAGTACTAATATGAAAACTTGACCGGAAATCTACATATACTTTCATCAAAATATAAAATATTATGTGCTTTTGCAGGATCTTTCTAATTGTACATATATGTAAGAGGCGATTCTCCTTGAAGGATATGGCTCATATTTGAAAACTGCCAGGGGTAACAAACATTTTTTATTCAGTATCTGGGAAATGAGAAGATACACTGACTCCCTTTAAGCAGCACCTTTCAAAAATAGTAACTTTTCAAATGAAAATCTTTTAAAAAGTTCTTATAACTTTCATACATTACTGGCAATACTGAATACACAGTTCACAACTCAGTGATCACTGAGGTATAAATTATACTCAGTATAAAGCGATGCCTTCATTGGGGCACCTGGGTGACTCAGTCAGTTGAGTGTCCAACTTCGGCTCAGGCCATGATCTCACAGTTTGTGGGCTGGAGCCCTGCGTGAGGCTCTGTGCTGACAGCTCAGAGCCTGGAGCCTGTTTCAGATTCTGCGTCTCCCCCTCTCTCTGCCCCTCCCATGCTCATGCTCTCTCTCTCTCTCTGTCTCTCAATAATAAATAAACATTAAAAAAAAAGTTTTAATTTAAAAATAAAAGAAATAAAGTGATGCATTCAAGATTACTCCTATTTTCCTCAAACTATGGCTTGCAGGCAAATCCAGCCTGGTACGTGTCTCGTAATCAAAATTTTACTGCAATACAACTATGTCTATTTGTGTACATACTGTCTATAGGTACTTACGTGCATGCTACAAAAGCATAAGTGAGTAACGCTCATGGCCTGAAATATTTACTACATGGCTCTTTATAGAAAAAGTTAACATAACTGCTCTAGAGTATGCCCCTAAATTAATGTTTCCAAATACTGTGAGTTCTTGGTCGTTGTCAAGTTATGATTACTTCCTACCGCAACAGCTACCTGTGTGCCAACATCTAGCAGCTCTAATTTGCTACAATGACACAAAGGGGCCGTCCTATGTCATTTTAGGGATACTTAAGCATCACAGAGGCTTCTTTGGCTTATTTTCTGTTTGGAAATGTATTTTGGATTATATACTGACATTATAAAGAAATATTGCAGCACCATCTGTTAAGGTCAGTTTTGAACACCACAAATACTTAAATGTGTATGAATTACTTTTAATCGGAATAGTGAAGATTCAAGAGGCAATTACAAGTATTCAAAGGAACATCCTCACACTAGAAGGTAACAGGATACAATCCTTTAAAAAGTATATTCTCAACATGTGGCTCAATCTTTTTCAGTTGCAATACACTTATAGTTGCTCACTCCATGATGGGACAGACAAGCCACAATCTCCTGACCTCCAGATATAACTCCAGTTTATTCTCTCCCATGAATCCAAAAATCTTTCCTGGAAACCAAGAACCCAAACATTCTAAGAATCAATCACTTCCAGGCATAAGAATACTGTAAAGACATCAGTTTTTAAACAAAACATATCACAGTTGTCTCTTACATGGGCCATAATTCTGGCACATATACAATAGCCATACCATTATTGCACCCCTTGCCTCAAAAGCCAAACATTTTGTGAAAAACAAAAATATCCCCAAATGTTTTTTCTAGAATGGTTAAGATGAAAGACTATGTCCACAGGGAATTGATGGATATCATGCAGTAGGGCCATGAAAAGGAAATTGGTCATTATCAATTCCAATTTTTTCTCTTCAATTCTTGGAATCCATTTCTTATAGATTAAAATGCTAAGTATAATTAAATTTCAAATGCTATCTAACTACATTTTAGAATCAGAATATGGCACAATAAAGATCTCCAATAGTGAAATCAACAGGTCTCACATAAACATCTTATACTTCTGAAGCTGCATAGCTGATTCTTAGAAGCAGTAATTCTTCAAAAGGTTATGGAATGTTCTGCATTATTGCTAAAGAGGTACCAATCAGAAGCTAGATTAAAGAAATTCTTTTCCTAAGTCTTGAGTTCAAATTGAAAGCCATTAGTAATATTCAAGAAATACACTGCCAGCATCTAAAATTATAATTCCAGGTTCGTGGGGCGCCTGGGTGGCGCAGTCGGTTAAGCGTCCGACTTCAGCCAGGTCACGATCTCGCGGTCCGTGAGTTCGAGCCCCGCGTCAGGCTCTGGGCTGATGGCTCGGAGCCTGGAGCCTGTTTCCGATTCTGTGTCTCCCTCTCTCTCTGCCCCTCCCCCGTTCATGCTCTGTCTCTCTCTGTCCCAAAAATAAATAAAAAACGTTGAAAAAAAAAAAAAAAAAAGAATTCCAGGTTCGTTCTAAAGACAAAAAATATTATCAAGGAGCCTGTCCTCTTTCCTAAATTTGGTATTTTGACGTTCAGTCTATTTAGCAAATACATAGAAATTAGTAAAATGAAAAACACATTCTGAGCCAATAATTATTTGAAAAGGCAATTAATTCATCCAAGTGACAGAGGTGGGTTAGAAATACTTTTTAAATAAATTATGTATATACAACAAAACTATCAAAATAACTGCTCGAAAGAGAATCTTTACAGAAGTGTTTACAGAGTATGTAAACTTCCCACACCTCTTTCATATTTCGGAGTCTTTTCAATATTTCATCATTTTTACTAGATGTGTTAAGAGCATAAAATGTAAGTAAAACCAAAAGATACAAAGGAATCTGATTATTAGTTTCAAACAGTTGTAAACATTTCTGAACTCACTGCATGGATAACTTGAAAGCTACTTACATTTATATTTTTAAAGCACCAAATACCACGTTTATAAAAATCATTTAAAAATGCATGCCTTTAACCTAGAAATTAAGATTGCATGTAGATCAATTCCTTCCTCTGAAAACTGGTAAACAGAAAAATAAAGCATGTTTTAACTTTGCCTATAAGAAACTATTGTTAACTGATAAAGTTAATTGAGACCCAGCTGATAAAGGAAAATTCTTCTTATAGAAAATCAGCTAATAAATGTAGAAAGAACTACAGAATTAGAAATTCATCATTTTGCAGTCCCCAATGAAAAAACTGATAAAGCATGAATGGATATTAAAATAATTAAGAAAAAGGCTGTTGAAAAAAAGGATATTCCAATGGTACCAAACTACCCACAGATTACTTGGAAACTGCAAAAAGAAAAAAGTACCTTTAAAAAAGAAACAGCTGGCTAGTATCACATTAACCAAGTGACCACATACAGTAAAACTAGTAACAGAACAATCTGACATTATATCTGATGCAACAGACTATGATTCAATATGAAGAACACAGTATCACTTATATGTCCCTGTCAAAATCTAAATATAATCTAAGCCTTTACAACTAATTCCAGGTTACAGAAAATAGAGCGAAATCACTAATAAAATTATACTAGATACAAAATAGAATATTATAGTCATTCAAAATTGGTTTAAAAATTTTTACTAACATAGGAAATACACACAGAAAGTCAGTTTTCTTAGAAGTGCAAATTACTAATTATAAGAGGAAAAAATAGTAATGACACACTAGAGAAACTAGATACACCTTATCCAAGTAATAAAATCTGATATCATGTGCCTCCAGATGTGACAATCCTGAAAAGGACAGGATATCTACTTGTCTAGTATTCCATCCAAAAATACACAAACTACTTTCAAATAATTCAGAAAAAGTAGATGAATACAGATTCACCAATATAACATTTTCCACATCTGCCCTCTATCTTTCTGTCTTCCAAGGAGAAAATGGAATGTTACTGGTATATTATACAGAATATATATATTCGGTGTAATTGTCATATTCCCCTGAGAAAGAGAACAATAGATGAGGCAAATGTTAAAGAGAACCTGAGTGAAAGGTATGCAGGAATTCTTTCTCTTAAGTGCAGAATTATTTTAAATAAAAAGCTAAATAAAATGCTGCACTCAACCTGGGTGGTAGTCACACAGGCAAGTTCTTTGTGATAATTCATGCAATTTTTAGTAAGTTTATTAAAAAAAAAATAATGAAGGAAAAAAAGAGACAAGCAAAGAAACAAACCCTATAATGTAGAGAACAAATTGATGGTTACAGGAGGTGGGAGGTGGGGGGAATAGATGAAACAGGTAATGGAGAGTAAGAAGTGCACTTGTTGTGACAAGCACTGGGCGATATATGGAAGTGTTGAATCCCTATGTTATACACCTGAAACTAGAATTATGCTGTGTGCTAACTAGAATTTAAATGAAAACTTAAAAAAAAAAAAAAGGGTATATACAAAACTGTATTTAATACTTTACCAAACCTATAAGAATACTGATTCTGATCTAGTTGCAAATAGTCAAAACTGGTTATATGAATGTCAAAAAATATTAAAACTTACTAAAAAGCAAACATAACCACAATAAACTTCTTTTTCATTTCCCCACAGCATACAAGATTGCTTTTAAATATTTAAGTATTACTTAAGAAATATAACATATAATTAATATCTTCCTCTATTGTTTCAAAATCAGAGGTTATTCTACCTCTACAATGTTTAATTTGCAACAGATGATAGTAAGAAGGGAAAGATAGTTTTTAAGGTTTATAAAATCTCAATTTTCTTTGTATTAAACATTACTTCAACTGTTCCACTATATTCACATTATTAAAAATATTAATCTATTTTTTAGTAAGTATAGGAAATCAATGGTTTTCTTCCACTTAGCAATAAACACATAGAAATGGAAACATAAAAACATCCTGTTCACATCAGTAACAAAACCATAAAACACTTAATAAATTTAACAAACAAGGGATGGGACCTACCTGAAAAGAATCAGAATAAGTGGGAAAATATACTATGACAATGGATAAGATAAAGTGACACAACTGTCAATTTTCTGAAAAAAGATACATAAGTATAATGCAATTCTGATCAGAATTCTAATGAGAGCATTTTTCTGTGGGTATATGTGTTAAAACTATTATGACTAAAAACAGCTTAGTATAAAAAAGAACTGTGTTTGGGCGTGTATGGCAGAGGAGAAAGACTTGCCTTATTGAATTATCAACATATAAAGTTGCTGATAAATCCAAATACTAGCACAGGAATACACAAACAGATCCGTAGAATAGAAATTGGTTGACTAAGAAAATATAGTTCCATAATATAAGAATATAGTATATGGCAGAGGTGGTTATTCCATTGAGTAGAATGAATTATTTCTTTTTTTTATTTTATTTTATTTTATTTTTTATTTTTTTTTTTATTTTTTCAACGTTTTTTATTTATTTTTGGGACAGAGAGAGACAGAGCATGAACGGGGGAGGGGCAGAGAGAGAGGGAGACACAGAATCGGAAACAGGCTCCAGGCTCTGAGCCATCAGCCCAGAGCCTGACGCGGGGCTCGAACTCACGGACCGCGAGATCGTGACCTGGCTGAAGTCGGACGCTTAACCGAATGCGCCACCCAGGCGCCCCTAGAATGAATTATTTCATGAATAAACAATTCTAGCACAATTGGCTGTCCATTTGAAATAAATTAAAATTAGCACTCCCAACTCTACACAAAAAAATTCCAGACTAACTAAAGACATAATAAAACACAGAGGAAGAGTTTGAAAAAAATCTAAGAGACTGCTAGGAATCCAGAGGTATAATATACCATATTCAAAATTTTAAAACTTTTAGAAGAGCAAAAGAACAAAGCCAACAATCAAAAAATGCTCACAATCATTAGCAGTTTGAGAATCATAAACTAAAGTGCTAACATATTCTTTGATTCAGCAGTTCCACTCCTGGAAAACTATCACACAGTAAAACTGCCAGAGTGTAAGGAGACACATACATAAACACGTATACATAAATACTATGTGTATCTTAGAAATACTTATTACAGAATGGTTTATAATATGGCAAAAAATATTAGAGACAAAGTAAATGCTCATCGACTAGAAAATGGTGAAATACAATATAGCATATTCACTCTATGGAATATTATAAAGCCATTCAAAAGAATAACAGGTCTTCTGACTGACTTGGAGAGCCTTCCTGAATGAGAAAAGGTGATGAAAATGTGCATAGGATTCCATTTTGGAAAACAAACAAGACCAAAACACTCCCCCTACATAAACAGACATAGATGTGCACATATAGGAGCATATAAAAATATGGAAGGCTACCTGCTAGGTGGTTACATGGGTCTGGAAGGAAGGGAAGGAAGAGGGAACAAGCAAAAAAAAAAAAAAAAAAAAAAATTAAAATGATTATATTTAAAAATAAATGTTGATTATATCGTATGTACTACAAAAAGTTAAATTACATGCCTGTAACATTTCAAAAACAGATGCTTTAAGATAGGGATGGTGATTGATGAATTCAAATCCAAAGAAAAGATGCTCATGACACAAAATTTCAGAACTTTATAGACTTATTCCCTATAGGTACTGGGAATTAAGGAGGGGGATTAAAATATAACAATATCATGTTCTTTCCTAAATTTAAAGAAAAACAATGATGTCTTTACAGGTCAGTGAAACAAGGCTACAGTAGAAGCTTTCTTAACCAACTATGGCAACCACTGGATTAACTGATGGTCTCAATTCCCTCTGTAAAATATACTGACCAATGGCCACTGTATTCTGAAAATTAGGGGCTGACAGGTTCCTGTTCTGAATAATAATAGCAGCAACTAACAATGCTTACATGTGTCTGTTACCCTCCTAAATGCTTTACATATATTCTTCACAACAACCCTATGAAGTGCTTATTTTATGGATGAAGAAATGAAAACAAAGACATGATAAATTACTTGCCCAAGTCACAAGCTAATAAGCATTAGAGTTGGTATTCAAATGAATCCCAGCTTCCATGTTCTTAGCCAGTCAACATAATGCCACTATGAGTGTCTGCTGGCCAGCGGAAATGTTGCCTTTCAGAAAAATCAGGTGATTTGCTCACAAACCGGTGTAAATTATCAGTTACTATAATTCTGTAATTTTGTTATATAGTACATAAAAAAAATTATTCCTATGAAAACTAAATTGACTACTCAGAAAAGTCTAAATAAAGGCAAGTCATCAAAAAAAAAAAAAAACTTGTCACATTAAGCGTAGATAAGAACTGCAAATGGTTTCAGGAAAAAAATGTAAACTTACAAGTATCAGACCTCAGACTACATAGTTTTTATTCACAGCAGCTCAAAATGGAATACATTCAAAGACAATACATTATGGATATAGCTTATGAGGAGAAAAAACATGTTCCAATATCAAGAATGATAAAAAACAAATGTTTAACTTTATCGATAAAGATTTTTATTTTTTGTTATTCCCCACTTTAACATACTTTTTTGATTAAACTATGACCGGTCCCAATTATTTTGGATAAGAGGGCTTCTACTGTATTTTTGGTTAACAAATTCACAAGCTTTTATTAAGGTGGTGGACCAAAGCTCTGAGAAAAATCAAATCTGCTTTATTGCTAAGCTACAATTTTCAAAAATCAAACTGGAAGTTATTTTATGATCCTTACCCATCTTGTGTGGGTGGGTACTCGCATTCTTGTCCTTTGGGAAATACACCGTTAGGATACAGGTCACATATTGGAACTGAGGGAGGGTCTGTTTGAACTTTTGCTGTGAGATACAAATAAAGCATTAACTCCTGCAGTTAAAAATAAAATTAAGCACTTATCATTACAGTTTTTCTCAGTTCCTAATGGTTGTTATATGACCTAATTTTAAAGAATCTCCTTGCTGTCTTACAGTTAAAAACAGAAGATATTTCACCATGCTGGCCACCTCCTCTCCGATGTACTGCTGCTTGGGAATAGAAATATTCAACTCCTTAGAATTCCATTATGTATTTAAACAGTATATGCCTTGGCAGAAAGCACATTCTAATGTTTTTGTCTTCATTTACTATACTGGAAATGGAATAGTATAAAGGCTGTTTTTCATAAATAAAAATCAAAGAAGCAACAAGAAAATATGGAAGAAATCCTATAAAGATGAAATAAAAATATAAAACTACTATGTATTAATAAATTAAGTGAAAAACTTATTTCAAGGAAATAATAAGGTATAAAAGTTAAGCATATACATACCCAGGGCTAAAAGAATTTAGGTAGCCATACACAAATTTCCAGATACTTAAAAAAAGGTAGAGTTCTTACATATGTTTTAAGAGCATTATTTCCCAAACTATGTTCTAAAACACACCAGTGTTCCAAGATGACTTTCAAAAATATCTGGGGATCTGTCTTCTGAAAAAAATGTTTAAATACATAAGAACTAGTTACATAGTTCTTATAATATGAAGAATCACCTTTTAGTAATGACTGCTATTTCCAAAGACTGCCAGGAAGTTGAGTTAATTTATGCAGTTGATATAAGACATTCAATGTATATCTGCAGCATTTCAACTACTGAGGTGAAATATGTGGTTTTCTTTTGATTATAACTGGTCTTATGTTACAGATTTTTGTCTTCAATTTTAACACATATTTTGCTCTTTTTGTTCTGCAATGGGGGAAAAAACTATATAAATAAAAATATGACTTTATTGAGCCAAATCATTTATCTATGGAACCATGTTCAGTTCCTTCCTTTAACCCAAATAGTATCTCATGAGCACCAAATGTTTTTCCGTCTTTACATAATGTTTAAAAGCGTCCTATGGGCAAGTAAACTTGGGAAACACTGTTTTAGGGCCCTCCTAAGAGGGAACATTTAAATTTAAAATAAAAAAAGATCTTAGAGGTCAACTAATTTAGCTTTACACTTAAATCCAGGAATCCCCTAATGCCTCTGACAGATGGCAGTGAACTCCTAACAATGGAAGCAGTCTTTATCTCCCAAGCAAAAATCCATTCATTTTGAAAGAACTGTAACTATTAGAAACCTCTTCCTATACTTATCCTGCTAGTTCCAGCTTTATTCTTTGCAGTTGAAAACATTTTACTTTTCATTTCAACTGATTCCTTCCTCTCTATGATAAGAAACCACTTTAAGGGAAATGGTTCTTAACACTTTCACCCCTATGTGGTGCCAGCCTTGAATTTGTCGATGTTCTTTGTAAGTTGGTATCAGAATTGATTTATATTAATAGTCCAAATAAGGTATAATTAATATAAGACTATACTTTTAATTCTAAAAATCTTAGAGCTATTAAATAGTTAAGACTCCCTGCTTTTTGGCTCACAATGTACTAGCACTCAAAATCCTTAGATCCTATTACCCTGTTCTAATTTTATGTACATCTATAAAAGTTCAGCTTGCTAATCCTAGTCTATTTCTCAGTTTTTTTGATCTTTTGAAATCCTGAGTTTATCAACAAAAGTATTACCACCCTCAGCTTTATTTCATCTACAAATCTGACAGATGCCTTTTATACTGTCCATAAACTTTAAAGCAAAAGACTCAAAAAGAACATTAGAGAAAAAAATTTGTAATCAAAATATGACTAGCCTTAACCACTTATTAACTGTGACTTGGACAAATGGCCAAATGTGCCAAGCCTCAGATTCCTCATCCACAAAATGAAAAACCAGATGAAATCTTGGATAACCTTTGAAAATTCTAATGTACCCTGCCCAAGTTTTATCTAAAACTATGAATAATTATACAATCTGTACTACAGTTATCATTACTATCATTTGTAATTCTCTCACTTTATAAATGAAGAAAATAAGGGCAGTGAATGACTCATTATTACATTATTTGGCTTATTCCAGAAGTGATTTATGATAGCCTACAAGGAGATCAAAAATAAACAAATAAGGAACAGTAAATAAGAGAACAAAAATCAAAACATGGAAAGAACATAAAGTAGAACCTGAAATACAGCCAATACAAAACCACAGATTTGGCTCTAAGCCCTCTAGTAGCCAATATATATATTTTTAAAGCTAGGTTATTTGCATATAGATCATGCTTATGAGATAAATACATTAAGTACTCAGGAAAAGCACAATTATTCTTGATACTAAGACCAAACAAAAGAGTGTCTCTTACAAGTACTCATAAAGAAATGTAATGAACAATAGGTTCAACAACATCCTCAGAGGAGGCACAATAAAAGCTGATGGCATCATAGTAAAACATCTGTCAGTGGAAGAATTCTACCAATGGCATATACAAAGTAGACCCTTAACATTACTCCCTGTTTATCTACTTCTGTTAGGGAGTAATTTAAGAGTATTGGGAGAAAGAGTTATCTCTCAAACCATTTTCAGACAATACCTTGTCTCATAGGCACACTTTTAACAATTTTTGAACGGAAGGAATATGATATCATAATCCCTGGAAGACTTCTAGAACATAGGTAGCCTATGCTCATTAAATACAGACTATGGGGGCACCTGGGTGGCTCAGTCGGTTGGGCGGCTGACTGCGGCTTAGGTCATAATCTCACGGTCTGTAAGTTCGAGCCCTGTGTCGGGCTCTGTGCGGGCAGCTCAGAGCCTGGAGACTGCTTCCGATTCTGTGTCTCTCTCTGCCCCTTCCCTGCTTGCTCTCTGTCTCTCTCAAAAATAATAAACTTAAAAAAAAATTTTTTTTTTTAATACAGACTATGCTAGGGACAGAACTGACATCCTATGTGTAGAAGGACCTAACAAAAGTAGAAGCCTGAATAGAAAGAAGGCTATCCTATCTTCATCTGGAGACACATCAGGAAAAATGCTGGCAGAGCCAAAAGCTTTCTTTAAAAAGTTAGGTATTTCTCTCAACACAGAGATAAAAATGAGTCAAGCCCCAATATTCTAATTCATAAAATTTTCGCCTGAAAGATTTAAAGAAAGGTGCAACCAGACATTCAATGGTCCCTAATAGCCCAAAGGGCATCCAAGATTAGAACTTGTTCTGATTCTCAACCCAACCCAACATTTATTCCCCAATACTTATACATTCTCCCCCTGGTCTCCCTAATAGAATTTCAGGTCCCTGAAGATGTCAATTTGCCATTTAAAATAAAACAAAACGCAAGTAGGATCATATTTTAAGTAATATGAAATAGTGCAATACGTCATTAGTAAAATTTTACCATATGCACAAATTTTAAATAATGGGAATCCTCATTAAATACTCATCAAGAATCTTGTAATTTCAAAGCTGGCAGGTGAACTGCCAACTATGTTTACCCTATTACCACACAGTGGCATCACTTTAGTCATCACTGAAAGAATTGTTATTTGCATTATTCAAGTTTTAAATGATAAACTCATCCCTAAATTGTGGTAAAATGCAACCAACTTATTATTAACATCCTTTATCTCAACAATAGGTAAAGAAAATACCAACAGGACTATTAAATGAAAGAATAGTTGTTTCATTAAATTCTACCTCTGTTAAGCCTAAATTTATTTCCCTGACATACACTAGGATCTTAGGCAACTTCAAACCTACTCTTCAAACCAGCTGGTTAACAAACACTTAAAATTTTTTAAGTAAGACCAACTTAAGATACTAACGTCCTCTCTTCTTCTTCTTCTTTTTCTTCTTCTTTCCAGCTGCTCCATCTCCATCCCCATCTCCATCTAAGAAAAGACCATTTCAAGTACACATTTATTTAAACCTCAGAAACAGAGAGACAAAACAAGCATAAGCAGACAAGTAACACACACACAAAGCATCTTAAATAACATACAACAGAGTTGATCCAATATTCTTAGAACAGAATTCTATATAATGCTAATGTCTCAAAATTTGGTTTGTATAATCAAAAGCACTAAGGAAACTTTGACTCACTCTAATAAAAGAATTATTGAAAAAGGTATTTTTAAGAATAAAAAGTATATTAACACTCTTTTTCAAAAACTAGGAAAAATAACCAGTGTTAGTTTAATGCTAATGACTGGGTGACTTCACCTAAAATATTACTAGTTTGTTTACATATGCTTTGCAGGTTAGTATTTCATGACCTCATGTGATCCTCAAAGCAACTTTATGAGGTAAAACAAGGAATGTTTAATGGACATGCCCAAGGTAATCCCAACTGATAATGGCAGAACTGGACCAAGAATATATCACCTGATTCCTAATCCGTGCAGGGATATTTAGGGGGTCATATTTTAAAATATCTTTTCCTGGGGCACCTCGGTGGCTCAGTCAGTTAAGCATCTGACTTTGGCTTAGGTCACGATCTCACGGTTCATGGGTTTGAGCCCCACGTTGGGTTCTGTGCTGACAGCTCCAAGCATGGAGCCTGCTTCAGATTCTGTGTCTCCCTCTTTCTCTCTCTGTCCCTCCCCCACTTGCGCTCTCTCTTGTTCAAAAATAAATTTAACCTTTTGGGATGAGCACTGGGTGTTGTACGGAAACCAATATGACAGTAAATTTCATATATTAAAAAATAAAAAAATAAAAAAATAAACAAAAAAAACCCCACAAAAATAAATTTAAAAAATTAAAAAATTTTAGGGGCGCCTGGGTGGCTTGGTCGGTTAAGCGTCCGACTTCGGCTCAGGTCATGATCTCACGGTCCATGAGTTCGAGCCCCGCGTCGGGCTCTGTGCTGACAGCTCAGAGCCTGGAGCCTGTTTCAGATTCTGTGTCTCCCTCTCTCTCTGCCCCTCCCCTGTTCATGCTCTGTCTCTCTCTGTCTCAAAAATAAATAAACGTTAAAAAAAAATTTTTTTTTTAAAAATTAAAAAATTTTAAATATCTTTTCCTGTATAGTTGTTATTAAAGAAAGAGTCCTTCTGGGTCAAATGTACACAAAAATCAGAGGGTATATACGCTTTTCCTAGGTTCAGTTGTCAGGTTCTCAAAAGAACCTGATGCCCAAAAATGGAGATTAAGAACTATCTGAAAAAATAGTTAGCAAAAGAGTAACTAAAGTAACCACTATCTGTTAGTTTTTATAACAATCTTTTATGAAGCCCATGCCATTCTCTTGAACTTGGAGAAAAGATAAAGGATACTATTATGGCCAAGATTAAATAAATAGTGACTTAAAACATTTTAAATAAAGGGTACCAAAAAATAGACTGGAATTTCTGAATTTCTAAAAAGGCTGCTCAATAAATTTCAACACTCATGAAGTACGCCAATCTACCCACAAATCACAATGCTATGAAACAGGGATGAATAGGAAGCTGTGGCAACAATTAGAAGTTAACAGTTTAATAGTATGTTCACCATATAGTCTTCTTTTAAATGTTTCCCCTAGTGGCAGTAACTCATGGCTAGCATCAATAATTTTAGATCATGAAATCCACACTCATAAAACAATGTCAAACGAATGCTTAAATTTTCTACTCCCAGAATGATAAGCAAGAGTCATAAAAGAAATTATCTCACCATGCTACCACCTATATTCTTCTATTATAATTATCACACAAAATTATATATATATATATATATATATATATTTTTTTTTTTTTTCCTGCAAAATGATAAGGGAGCTACAATGACCCTACTTGTCTGTGAGCTCCTTAAAGATTATACACCATTTCTTAAACTAAGGCACAGGACTAAGCATATGATAAATATTCACTCTATTCAACAAATGAATGTTCTTTTCGTTTATTTTATCCTACTTATTTTCACCTAAATGAGAAATAGGAAACAGCAGTTTAACAAAGAAGGAGGTAACATGATATAGGGCTTTAATGGATTGAGTGATAGAAAACAGCCAACATTTGACAATGTTTGACTTAGAAATTTGCAATTTCTTTTTTAAAAAAAAAATTTTTTTTTTTAACGTTTATTTATTTTTGAGACAGAGAGAGATAGAACATGATCGGGGGAGGGTCAGAGAGAGAGGGAGACACAGAATCTGAAACAGGCTCCAGGTTCTGGGCTGTCAGCACAGAACCCGATGCGGGGCTCAAACCCAAGAACTGTGAGATCGTGACCTGAGCTGAAGTCGGACGCTTAGCCGACTGAGCCACCCAGGCACCCCAGAAATTTGCAATTTCTTATGTTCATTCAACCTTATGAAATTGGGTACAGGAAACATGGAAACACAGTCGGAACACAAACATTGCCAACTTATGCATTACTGGTTTCTAGATTCAAAAGCTCAAGAAAAATAACAGTAAAAAATTTTTTTTATGTTTATTCATTTTTGAGACAGAGAGAGCACACACACACACACACGAGCAGGGGAGGGGAAGGGAGAGAATCCCAAGCAGGCTCCACGCTGTCAGAGCAGAGCCCAACGCAGGGCTTGATCTGACTAGAGATCATGACCTGAGCCGAAATCAAGACAACAAACTGAGCCACCCAGGAGCCCCTAACATGAATTTTTTTCTTTTTTTTTTTTTTTAGAAAACACAACTTTCAGGGTGCCTTGGTACCTCAGTCAGTTGAGTGGTTGACTAGTGATTTCAGCTCAGGTCATGATCCCAGGGTTCTCCCTCCTTCACCCCCTTTCCCCTCCCCCTCCACCACTCTCCCCTGCTTGCAGGTGCTCCAAAAAAAAAAAAAAAAATTAATTAAAAAAGAAAACACTAATTCACATATTCTGCACTACAATTTTAATAGTAACTTTCATTCATTCAATAAACATTTGCTTAGGGATTGGTGGCTCGGTTAAGCATCCGACTTTGGCTCAGGTCACGATCTCATGGTTCATGAGTTTGAGCCCCATGTTGGGCTCTGTGCTGACAGCTCAGAGCCTGGCACCTGCTGTGTCTCCTTCTCTCTCTGCCCCTCACCGACTCATGTTTGCACACGCTCTCTCTCTCAAAAACAAACATTAAAAAATAATAATAATAATTTGCTGACTTCTCAAATAGGTAAAAGGAGCAAAATAGCAAACAAGATGGTCTTTACTCTGGAAGAACATTCAATGTCTAGCATACCAGTACATAACACTACACTCAACCTAAAACAAATGTTTCAAGATATATATCCAGTTTTAAATACACCCTAAAAGTCCTTCCAGCTGTGTGATGTTAGGCAAATTATTTAGCCTCTCTCTACCATGGTTTCTTCATCTTGAAAATGAGGTAAGAAGAAGCTCCTCCTTTGATACTCATTCTTCTGAGACCAATGTTCAAGGTCTGTATTCGGTATGGAATAATAGCTACTGTTTATTGCCAGAAGGGTAGTAGAGCCTGGATCCGAATAGTCAACTATATATGCTTATACTCCCATGCATTATACCATGCCACAATTTATGTTTTTTTTAATGTTTATTTATTTTTGATTTTTGGTTTTTAAAATTTTTGATTTTAATGTTTATTTTTACGTTTTATGTTTTAACGTTTATTTATTGAGAGACAGACAGAATGCAAGCAGGGGAGGGGCAGAGAGAGGGAGACACAGAATTGGAAGCAGGCTCCAGGCTCTGAGCTGTCAGCACAGCACCCAACAAGGGGCTTAAACTCATGAACAGTGAGATCACAACCTGAGCTGAAGTCCGACGCTTAACTCACTGAACCACCCAGGTGCCCCACAACTTATGTTTTTGTAAGTCTTTCACAGCATCCCAGGATATTCTTAACAGGTATAGACTGTTCATATTTATTGCTGGATTAGCACTATGTCCAAATCAATTAACATTTGTTGAATGACAACTGGACATCCATATGCAAGAAAAAAAGGTACCTTAATTCTTACCTTCCACTATATACAAAAATGAATTCTAATGGATCATAGACCTCAACATAACAGCTAAAAATATATAAAACTTCTTGGGGTGGCTGGTTGGCTCAGTTGGTTCAATGTCCCAACTCCTGATTTTGGCTCAGGTCGTGATCTCATGGTCTATGAGTTCGAGCCCCACATCCGGCTCTGCACTGGCAGTGTGGAGCCTGCTCAAAATTCTCTCTGCTCCATCTCTGCTCACCTGCATGCTATCTGTCTCTCAAAAATAAAGATTAAAAAAAAAAAAAAAAAACTTTCCATTCTTTAAAATAAATAAATGAAAATAAAAATGTATAAAACTTCTTGAAGAGAACATAAGAAAAAATCTTCATGACCCTAGAGACAGCAATTATTTAACTTTTTGGATAACACACAAAAAACATGAACCATAAATAAAATAAATGGGATTTCATCAAAATTAAAATCTTTTCTGCTGCAAACAATACTAACATGAAAGAAAATATTAAAACATTTATCAGATAAAGAATTTGTATCAAGAATAGAGAACTACTATAACTCAGTAAAACAAATAACTCAATTGAAAAATGGACAAAAGATGTGAACATTTCACCAAAGATATATGAAAGGCAAAAACATGAAAAGATGTTCAACATCATCAATCATTAGGGAAATGCAAGTTAAAACCACAATAACATACTACTACACACCTGTTAGAAAGCTAAAATTTAAAAATTAACAATACCAAATGCTTAAGAGATTCAAAGCACTTTGGAACTCTCAACCACTGCTGACCAGAAAGCAAAATGACACAGCTACTCTAAGTAACAGTTTGATAGTTTCTTATAAACATATACTTCCCATATGACCAGCAAACCTACTCCTAGGTATTTACTGAGGAGAAATGAAAATGTCTACACAAAGCCTTGTATACAAATGTTCACAATAACTTTATTCATAAGGCAAAAACTAGAAACAATCCAAATATCCATCAACTAGTAAGTGGATAAACGAATTTGGAATACTATTCAGCAATAAAAACTAATGAACTACTGACACATATGCAACAACTGGATGACTCAGATTATCATGCTAAGGGAAATAAGCCAAACAAGCCACACACTACAATAATTCCATTTATATAATATTGTAGAAAAAACTACAGTAACAGAAAAATGTATCAAAGGTTTCAAGGGATTAGGGTATAGAGCAGAGAACAGACTTCAAGGGGTACAAGGGAACTTTTCTGTGGAGATGGAAATGTTAAATGAAAATGGTCTACATCTTGAGGTGCCTGGATGGCTCCATCGGTTAAGCAATCGACTTCGGATCAGGTGATAATCTCACAGCTCCTGAGTTTAAGCCCTGGTTCATGAGTTCAAGCCCTGCGTCAAGCTCTGTGCTGACAGCTCAGAGCCTGGAGCCTGCTTCACATTCTGTGTCTCCCTCTCTCTGACCCTCCCCTGCTTGCACTCTGTCTCTCTCTCTCTCTCTCTCTGTCACAAAAATAAACAAACATTAAAAGAAAATGGTCTACATCCTGGTTGTGGTAACACAAATGCATACATTTGTCAAAACTCACCAAACGATATACTTATCGTTTTTTTTTTAATCTTTTTTTTTTTTTTTTTTTGAGAGAGAGAAAGAGTGTGAGCAGGGGAGGAACAGAGAGAGGGAGATACAGAATCCGAAGCAGGCTCCAGGCTCTGAACTGTCAGTACAGAGCCCGACACGGGGCTCGAACTCATGAACGGTGAGATCACAATCTGAGCCTAAGTCAGATGCTCAACCAACTGAGCCACCCAGGCGTCCCATCAAACGATTACTCATAAAGGGCAAATACATAGAACGTACAACATCATGAGTAAACCCTAATATAAACTATGGACTTTGCATAATAATGATATATCAATATAGGTTCATCCACTGTCACAAATGCACCACTCCAGTGGGGGATGTTGATAATGGGAGAGGCTGTGCATGTGTAGTGGTAGGGGGTATATGGGAAATCTCTGTACCTTCTGCTTGATTTTGCTATGAACCCCAAGTAAAACTTCTCCAAAACAAAGTGTATTTTTTGAAAATGGTGAATATAGTCCTAGGCAAATTATACCTTAATAAACTTGACTTAGGGGACCCAGGTGGCTCAGTTGGTTAAAGGTCCAACTCTTGAGCTCTGTTTAGGTCTTGATCTCAAGGTCATGAGTTCAAGTCCTGCACTGGACTTAAATAGTTAAAATTTTTTTTAAAAAACCTAACTTAAAACTTTATTGAATTACTTCTAGAACATTGCCAATTGCCCATGGGACTAACTTTTCATACCAATACTCCAGTGTCGAATTTAACACATCTAAAATTAAACACAATACCTTCTCCTTTGCCTACAAATTCCCTCCTCCAATCCCCACCCACTCTCCCTCTCTACTTCACCATTTCAGTGAACAGCACCAACATTGTCACCCATGTTCAAACCTCTAGAATCTACTAATGCCTCTTCTTCCTTCTCCCCAGTTTGAAAGTCTCTTGCATCCTTTGAATTCTGCTTCCACAACCACTATTCCAATGAACCGTTCCTTTCCATTCTCATTTATGCCCACCAATTTAAATCATTAACACATGCCTAAGCTGTTAAGTGCCCTCCGAAATGATTTCCAAGCCTTTCCTGTATATTTCCTCTAGCAACCCTGCATATATATACAGATTAAATTATTTTTATAACATTCTTCTCTTTTCCTTAACATTTTATTTTATCAATGTGGGACTTAAACTCACGACCCCGAGGACCAAGAGTCACATGCCCTATGGCCTGAACCAGCCAGGCTCCCCTATAACATTCTTCTTTTAAAAATGCTCCAAGGCTCCTTCAACAAATCATCTCATATGGCTGGTCTGCACTATTCACTACATCTTGAATACATTCTCAGCATTGTTCTACCCCAAAGTGGTCTCTTCTGTTTGGTTTCATTCACTCAAGTCCCACTCCTTCCAAAGAGTGTTCCTTCATCACTGAGCCCGCAATTCCATCTCCAAATTCCAATAAGCTTTCAGTGTATCTTTTCCACTCTTTGTCTCTCCACCCCACTATCAGTTTTTCTTTAGTACAAAGATTCTGAAATACTTTCTATCCTCTCAAACAACTCTCACAATAGATAAGTAGTACTACTCTATTAATTGGTACTACTAATTAGTATGAATTAGTACTATTAATTCATTTCAATAATTACTATTATTGAAACAAATTAGGCAAACAATTCAATTAGAGAAAACCAATACTCCAAAAATTGTCTTTAAAACATTGATGATTTCCAATCCGACAATCAAACTTTTCTCCTTCAATGTCAAGAGATTCACACAACTTTGCAGAGGTGCAATGAAACAAGGAACACTCTTCAAGATTAACATTTTGATATTCTACACAGGCCTACAGCAATCTATTATATAACCTTGAATTTAACAGTTTCTTTCTTGCTAAGAGCTCAAAATATGTTCTTAATTTGAAGCACAAACCAAGGTAAAATGGACTAGAGATTTGCTTAAGGAAGAGCTAACTATTCCCTTGAACCTTGGCATATTTTCCACCAAATTTTGACTATAAGCTCCTTGAAGACATAGAGTTTATCTTTCTAAAGGAGAGACAACTACTCTGCCTTATCCTAACACAATAATTAAAGTACAGCAAGCTTTTGTGTTGCTAAGGATTATAAGGCACAAGCCCAAGTTGGCAGTGCTTGAGGAAGAGCAGCAAGTCACAAGGGTACAATTAAGAATGGGAAAGTCTCATCTCCCTTTCTGACAAAAAAGCCTGCAGAATAAGTTCTCTTAGCAAATACTGCCTCCACTGTCTTACTGATAACATCAATTGTTAGAATTCCAAGAGTTTTTGTCTTTAAAGAAATTTTGTAGGACCAACATACGGCAAGAAGCTAGGGTTGGGAAATTTGTAATAGAGTTTAGAGGCACTCCATATAGTCTTTGAAAATAAAGAGAGGGAGCTTTCATACAGAGTAAAGGAATAGACTTGGAATCAGGTGCTAGGTTTGAAACTTTTGGTTCTACACATAGCTATGTCACACTGGGCAAATGACATAACTATTATTTCCTGAAAAGAGCACCTACTTTGCTTGGTTTTGTGAAGGTAAAATGAGAACACATGTGAAAGTATTCTAAGACAGTGCCTTGTACATATTAGTTGCTCAATAAATGTTAGTTGAATAAACAGTCCTTTTATTTCATCTTGATACCCACTACTTGGTATTTTACCAAGTACATTTTTAAAAGTTGAGTTCTGTGTTATTTGAGCAGACATTCAACCTATCCCACTTTTTAAGAGTTACTTATAAATACCTTTTCTTTTTTATCTGTGATATTGAGGCTTTAATGTCAATTAATTAAGTAAAACATCAGAGAATCACAAACTATATGGACACAAGCAGATTTTGTTTAAAGAATATCATATTTTCTTGCTTTTCTAACCACAAAAATCAAATTTACCATTTACCTTCATCGTCATCATCTCTTTCTTTCTCTTCCAATGCTTGTCTTTCCAATTGTCTTGCTACCTCATCAACTGAGGCTCCTGATTCTTTATCAGGTTCCTGTTGCCCTGCTGATCAAATATAACATAAGTCAAATCTAATAAAGATACTTTCCAATTTGAATATGTTCTAAGGATCCTGGAGAACACACAAGTCCTTTCCTGTCTGATAAGTATTCAGGAAACAAAAACAGAAACGTTATTGTGAACATAATCGAATTTACTTAAGAAAAATCTGCCACATCTAAGTAGCATTGTCCATTCAATAAACTATCCATTACACCTTCTCTGTACTAGTAACTAAACAATAAAAGAAAATGTGAGTTGGTCCCTAGCCTTAAGTTGTTTCACTTTTTAAAGTACTTAACAATTTGACTACAGCAAACACTTTATTAACCAAACAGGTACTTAAGATAGGTAGTAAATGCTGAAGGTCTTAGCAAGAGGAGGATTTGGACAAGACACTGGGAACTTCAAATCTTCATGAAGAAGTTGCCAAGCCAGGATGGGTAAAATCAAAACAAATAGGAAAAGATAATTCCATTACTAAAAAACCTAAATTCTTCAACAGCACAAGACCAGCTCCCCCCACCTCACCCAAGTGATTACAACAATCTAGCTGTAGGAGCAATAGCTGCGTGTATAAAGGGATAGTATTCCCACTTAGCACATACTGAAGTGATATTCTGGCTACTGTAGAGGGTTCATATTGAGAGATACAACTGCTAAAAATATATTAGGGTCAGTCTACTGAGCACCTGAATGGACAAACTGAAGAGTTTGGATTTCATCCGAAAGCCAGGAACAGCCGACTTATGTCCAGGGATTAAACTTTCTCTTGAAGTGTCTCAGCACCCACAACTTTCCCTTTTCAACTCCCATTTAATCAAAATTTCATAAAGTTATAGATTAACCCTTTCCAACCTGTCTCAACTTCACCTTCATCACTTGTGGCCTCTCCATTGGTCCCTCAATCTTTGTGTGGCTGATTTTAGAAACAGGTACAACATTTTTTTCCCTAAAATGAAGGACCACGTACAACAAAAACACCGACTTCTCAAAATATTTTAAGTTCCTAACTCATAATGTAATCCAAGTGTAAACTTTCAGCTGTTTTCCTTACCTTACCAATGGATTTAAAGAAGTTCAATTCCAACCCACAGAATATTCTATCTGGACTGCCGGCAAATGGCATCATAATTCACACCTAAAAGCCTTGAAGCTTGGTGATGCTATGGGATGAGGCAGGTGAAAATTCGCACCACTACCATCCATATATTCTGCAATTACTACTCAGTGACATGAGCGCGTGGGCAAACACACATACACACACACCCAGAAGTGCAGCCCGCAACAAATATCCTTCTGTAAACCAGGAAGGTGGGGGGAGGCGCAGTCAAGGCACGAAGATTTGCCCACTCCTCTCCTATCCTTGACGAAAATATGCTCCAGGTTGCTTCAGCAAAGAGGTACAGTCCGGGTCAGAACGGATTTTTGAGGAAGGCACACCGCGAGGCGGGTGGTAGAGCTGAGCCCTGTGCACAGCTTCAAGTTCGTTGCACGGTATGTATGGGTGGGAGCTGAGTTCTGGCAATTATAAGGGCCCAGCAACCCCAGAACTACCTCACCACAGGCTGAAGCACCCTTTTCTCCCCCACCCCACCCCCACCAACTCTCTAGTCCCAGCTAAGGAGAAGCCGCCTCTCCCCGAGATTGGGAATCTGTAGTCCGATTTCAACACACACTCAGTCCTGGGAATCAGTCCAGTGCAGTGTTCCGAGTCCCCCAGTCTCTTGTCACCCCTGCCGGGCCTGGGCCGAGCCGTTCGGCAATCCCTGGCGGGGACTGGGAACATACAAAACTCCCTTTACCTGTGGCAGCCCCTTTACTCTTCTTCTTCTTCCGTCTTTTTTTCTTGGCTGCCTCCTCAGCCGTAGAGACAGCTCCCTCTTCTCTGTCGTCTGGATCCAGGTCGCCATTCAGGTGGCTCCCGGAGGACGCTGCCTCCTCCACACCCGCCATGTTGCCCGAGAGAGCGCGAGACAGTGAGACAGAGCGGCGAGGGCCCGCTCCTTCTTCACCCACCTACACGAGCGACGCCGGAAGCTGCTCTCGATGGTAGGAGCGCAGGGAATGCTGGGATGTCGGAGGACTTGACGGCGCGAATCGCGCGCGAAGCGGTGTTGGGCGAGGCTGCGGAGGAGCGCTGGACTGTGGCTGCTAAAGTGCTAGTGGCTGCCTCATACACCTTTTTTGTCCCGCGCCTTGGGCATTCCCCGGGCACATTGAATGCCTGTGCTTGCCCAGCCCTCAAGAGAGAGGGACGTCTGTGCTGAAACCGAAAAGTCATGTTAGCGGATTTATGAAGCGTGCCGAAAGCGAGAAGAGGGCCCCAAAATGTGTTCACTTGTACACCTTTTTTTTTTTTTTTTTTTTTTAGGACTCAGAAGGACTGTGTTGTTTTTCACAGTTACAGTTCACGACGAGGCTGTCCAAGCACTTACGGTGATGAACCTGCAAAGGAGACTGAAGAGGCGTTTATTATTAGAGAAGGCACGGGAAAACAGCGTTTCACGGAGGGAGTGATTAACCGCAGAGTGCTGCTAGGAAGTCAAGTAAGAGGACTGAAAAATGTCAGTTGTATATAGTAACATGGAAGACATTGGTGACCTCAGCAACAGCTACTTAGATAGTGAGAGATGGAAGGCGGACTCCAGAGAGTTGAGGAATGAGAGGGAGGTGAGGAAATAAGAGACTGTCCTCATCCTTCAAATTTCAGCTGAAATGCCACTCCCTCCGAGACTCTTCCTCGGTAATCTAAATCAGGCCCTGCTTTTACAACCTCTCGTTGAATTCTTAACCTTTCATGGCAATTTGTAATTACATAATATGTTTGGTAAATTGGTTTATGTCTGTCTCCCCAACTACCTTGGGCTCTGAAGAGAACACCCTGTGTATTTTGTGTTCTGTCACCAGCACCTACCTCTAAGCTAAAGCATAGTCTGAGCTCAGGAAATAGTCATTGTATCAATAGCACTTGAAAAGCTCCAAGTACTTTATTTTCTCATTTTATCCGCTTCTGAGTTGAGGAAATTAGAAAGTTTTGTGAACTTAGGTCACACAGCAAGTGAATAGAATCCAAACAGGCATCAGGCACCAAAAGTTTAATAATTCTGTATTCTGCCTTCCCAATTGAAATTTCAAATCAGTAAACATTTATTGATTGTAGGTTAGAAATAATTTTTCTTGATGGGCAATAAAAAATGAAGGACAGATCTGTACCCTCAAGAGAGTGTAGCATTCAGTGAGATAAAAATTTAACTAAATAAGAATAAAATAATACTTATGCTAATACTTAAGTCATTTATTAATTCTTTTCTATTCCAAGCTAATATATCACAAAGGTGAAGAATTTTAAAACAGTCTAGAAGATATTCAGACTAGGGGCAAGGATGTGACTAAGCTCAGGAGAAATCAAAGCTCACCCTTTTGAGGTGCAAGGCTACTGCAGAAGATTTTTTAACATCCTTATAAGTAATACTGCTACGTCAAAATGCCTCCAAAATTTTTTTGTAAATCTTCCCGGTTTTTCTGTAAATTCTGGAAATACTTGTACTGTGGCTACTATCTCAGACCCAGTTGAGGAGACACAGGATCCTGGAGGACAGAAACTGTAGGGTTGATAAATGACTTTTCACAAAGGGGTGCTGGTATAGGTTGACAGAATTATCAACGTCAAAATAAAATTTGTTCACTTAAAAAAATAAGCTACTAAAATGCAATAAGACAAAATACTGTTTCTTTGTTGGAAAGGGATTGTACTCTACTTCTCCCCCTTTTTTTCCTGAAAAGAAGCAAGAAAACTAAACTTCAAGGTAGTTGTATAAAAACAATATATATCTCAACATTATGGTAGTCGATATTTGTTGAATGATTGTTTTCCAGGAAATTCCAGAGTTTGAGATAACTGAGTAAGTACTTAAAATAATAGCCCGTTACACTCCTTATTTCCATCATTTTTCTTCATTTAGTTTCTCTACAAGAGGAAATTGAATAGGATAAAGGAATGAGAAATGTTGAAATCTCAAAGAATCTAAGAGAACTAAGAATCTAAGTAAATAATGTAACTCAATACCAGTACAGGCTAAAATATTTTTCCTAGCTGGCTACATGAAGTAATTTTGTCTCAGATGGCTAACTAGATAAGCAGATAAAAATGTATTTTTTCCTTAGGGAGATACTTTTCCATTTTTAAAGTCAATGCATTATAATAAGACATATATTTTTTAAAGATTTTTAAGTAATCTCTATACCTAACATGGGGCTCAAACTCACAACCTTGAAGTCAAGATTCACATGGTCTACTGACTGAGCCATCCAGGTGCCTGGATACAATAACACATATTTATTATTTTGTCCAGAAATGTATTTTTTGCTAAGAAAACCTCGATTCAAAAAATGGACATTTTTAGCCCCAGTCTTACTTTTTATTTTGAAGTCCTTGATAGTGGTATGGCTTTGGACAAGTCACTTAATTTCTCCAAATTGCACTTCTCTTACTTGTGTTAACTAACATTAACATTAACATACGTTTCCTTATTTCTAAAATGAATATAATAATAGTACTACATAGAATATGGAAATTAAATTTCAATATGGAGAGAAAGCACTCATGGTAGCACAATGTCTTACACAATAGTGATAAATGTTAGCTAACTTTACTGTTAGTAAGCCATGCTCCTAAAAATTTTACATTTGTCTGGATCATTTGATGGCCTAGATATCCTAAGGCACTCTTATGTTTTATTGATCTCTGGCAATGGGTTAGCAAGAAATATATTAGGAAAAAAATTGAGAAGGCTTGATTTCTTAATGTTAAGGGTAAGGATATTTTTTTCATATCTTTATGTTTAAAACGTGATACAACTCTTTAAAAATCTATAGATGACACGGCATATACATGCATATGCCGTGTGTGTGTATATATATACACACACACATGCCAGTCTCCACAAGTACAGTCACATAGAGGTTAGGGCTTCAACATGTGAATTTGGGGGGGGGGGGGAACAAAATTCAGATCATAACACAGACATTGCCAAATGCCTTCTTATAGAAGGATGCAGGGAGTTATTCCCAGCTGAGAGCCACTGGCATAAAGGCATGAAAGAATATGGAATGTTTACGGTAAGTTCTTGCTGAAGAGTAAATTACAACTAGATTGTAAAGGGCCTTTTATGTTACCCTAGAGGATAGCTTGTATTGTAAGGCCTGAAGGTGATATGTCACAGGGATGTTTAAAGTTTATTATTTTAGAAAAAAGTCTAAAATAGAAGGCCATAATAGACATGTCAATAACATGTAAATAAAATGATTACTATGTGCCATTAAAAGCCAGAAAAGGATATGCATTATATGGATAAATTTAAATGGTTATGTAACAGAGATTTTCAAGCTAGCTAAAGATCACTGTGATGGCAGTCTAAATTCTAGAGCAATGGTTGCCATCCAATAAACGGTTTCATTTATTTTTTTTTTTAATGTTTATTTATTTTTGAGACAGAGAGAGACAGAGCATGAATGGGGGAGGGTCAGAGAGAGGGAGACACAGAATCTGAAACAGGCTCCAGGCTCCGAGCTGTCAGCACAGAGCCCGACGCGGGGCTCGAACTCACGGACCGCAAGATCATGACCTGAGCCGAAGTCGGCCGCTCAATCGACTGAGCCACCCAGGCGCCCCTAAACGGTTTCATTTAAAAAGCCAAATAGGGGTCGGCTAAGTGTCTGACTCTTGATTTCTGCTTAGGTCACGATCTCATGGTTTGTGAGATCAAGCCCGTTAGGCTGTGCACTCACAGCACAGAGCCTGGTTGGCATTCTCTTTCTTCCCTCTCTCTCTCTGGCCCTCCTGGCTCACACACTTGCTCTTTCTCACTCTCTCTCAAAATAAATAAACTTAAAAAATAAAATGAAAAGGCAAATATATTTAAAGAACTGTTTTCAACGAGGGTATGGTACTTTCTATTTTTTGAAGTTGAATAGTCTTTTAAATTACTATGAAATGGTAGTGAGAGTAGATGATGTTGGGTTTTGTGCCCTGACAAAATTTTTAAAAACAGAAAACCATACTATGTCAGTTCTCAAAACCATTTTTTAGACTTTTCTGAACAGTGAGATCTCTAAGTCTAATGGCCTCTATTCTAAAGAAAACATTGGAAATGACAGAACCTTGTAGTAGAGGAGACTTGCTAAGATGTTACTGTTGATAACAGTATTGATAAGAACTTACAGAAGGCTGTCGGGGGGCCAGAGAGGAGAGGTTGGATTGCAGAAACACTTTGAACATAGATTTAAAAGAACTTAATGGTCCATTAAATGTGGAGAGGTAGAAGTTTAGGATCACACCCAGGTTTCTGGCTTGGGTTCCTGGGTGGATAGTGGTACCACTCTCTGAGATAGGGAATAAAGGAGGAGGAGGAGGTTTTGTAGGAGTTGGAGGCAAAGATAAGCATTGGGCATTTTAAGTTTGAGATGCCTGTAGAGCATCCAGACAAAGATATCTAGTAGTCAGTTAGAAATATGGGTGTGGAGATATAGACATGTGAGTTATTAGGACTTGGGTAGAAGGCTATGAATGAGGTAATTCAGGGAGAAGAGAACAGGATCCAAAACAACCACCCAGAAGGACACTAATGTTTGAGGATTTTGTTTACAACAAACAAGAGTGGAAAATTCCGTTAAAAAAAGTACAAAGAAATAATAGGACAAGAAGGAGAAAATGCTTTAGAGAATAATCACATAGAAATAAGGAGAAAAAAAGGGTTTACAGAATAAAAGTTTGGTCAACTATATCAACTGCTGAAGAAAGATTAAGTAGTATGAAGTCTCAAACTAGAGCATTGATTTTAGCTATCAGGAGGCTACTGGTAACTTTAGTGACAGCAATTTTGTTAGCACCAAAAGAGGGATCCTCACAAGAGATTGGGATGCACTGTCCTGAATGCCAGCTCAAAGAGCAAAGGATCCTTTATCGCAAACTTACTTTATTAGTGACTCTTGCAGTGTTCCCCTCTTTTGTTCTAGAGAGAGTGTTTCTTGAAATTACATGTGGCTCTGTTGCCACGTACTCTGGTATAATTCCTTTCCTATTTTAGTTCTGTCCAACAACATCCTAGGTTACCTTTTGTCTTCAAACATATTATTATCTCTTTTTGTAACTGGAGAATAGATACTTAATAATAGAACTTTACCTTCCCCATAATCTCTATGTAGCATCCATGTATTTAGGCTGAACTTTGGGAAAGACATATATGGTTCCAAGAAATATTCCTATGGCCAAAATGTCAGGAGTATCATTACCTACATGGAAGTTTCAGGTGTTTATTAGTCAGGGATACATAGGAATCAATATTAAGAGTTCATAAACGAAAGATAAAAACTACATGAAATACTGGAGGGCAAATGACAGTACCATTCATAGACTCCCTCTTCCCATCTCTCCTGATCATGGTTCCCTACTACTTGTAAAAGAACTGAGGGTTATTTTAGTGTTGAAGATCAAGGTGGGCTGAGTTGAACTAGGAATATATTGTGAATGATGTTGTAATGAGCCCTCATGATTAGGATTAGTATTCTTATAAAAGAGGCTCCAAAGAGGTCCCTTGCCCCTTCCACTATGTGAGGACACAGCTGTCTATAAACCAGGAAGCTGGACCTCACCAGACACAGAATCAGATAACTTGAAATTGTCTTATTTGGTTGATTTTGATTTTTTTTTTCTCTTTTGCTTCAGTTTGGATGGTTTCATTGCTTTGCCTTCAAGGTCACTTTTATAGTGTCTAATTCCGATGAAGCTTATCTGGTTACCTTTTCATTTCAGATACTATTTTCTTCAGTTCTAGAATTTCCATTTTGTTCTTTTTTTATAGTTTCCATTTCTCTATTGAGATTTTCTATTTGTTGTCTTACTACATTTATGTTTTCCTTTAAATATTTAAACACATTATAGCTACTTTTAAGTCCTTATCCCCTATTTTCATCATCTCTTTCATTTCTGAGTTTACAATTTTTTCTCCTGGTCGAGAGTCACATTTTCCAATTCTCATGTCTTGTGATTTGCTATCTTAGGCTAGAAACTACAGACACTACTCTGAAAGACTTTTATTCTCTTTCATGATGGAGTATTGAATATTGCTAAAATAGTTAATTTACTTGCATCTCAGTGTGATACTTTCAAGGTTTGTTTTTAAGTTTTGTTTTTAGAGCTAGAGTACCCCTTACTCTAGGACACCAGTGTTCAATGCAAAATCCACTAACCACATAGGGCTATTAAATAATTGAAATGTGACTAGTCAAAATTGAAGTGTGCTGTAAGTGTAAAATGAACACTGAATTTCAAAGACTTAGTATGAAAAAGATTGTAAACTATGTCATTAATAATTTTCTGTGTTGAAATGATCATTTTTGGACATATTGGGTAAAATATTTTATTTACATTAATTTTGTTTACTTTTTTACTTTTTTTCCAAGAGGTTACTAGAAAAAGTTTAAATAACGTTTATGTCATTATATTTCTCATGAAGTATGCTACTGTAGTGCTAGTTTAACCCCATTCATAAAACCTAGGCTTTCTGGGATTTCTACTAAATTTCTCGGATAGTTAAATAGACCTTTCCACTGTGGTTGGTTGGAACACCAACATCTCCCATTCCTGTTCAACCTCTGATCATTGTTCAACCCATAGTTTCTCCACAGTTGTTCTCTTCCTAATAGTTGCCCTTTGCCTAGTCTTGCAGAGTCTTTTCCTGTGCAGACTTCTCTGTGCAACTTCCTTCTCAGTGATATCTGGTCTCCATCTCCTCAGCTCAGATACACCACCATGCTTTATTTGGCCTTTCCAGTGGAAAGTGCCCCCAGACAAAAGCCACTGCAATCCTGAAGCTTGTTCATTTGTTTCTCTTTTGTAGGGATAATAGTTCTGTGTTTCCTATTGATCAATGTCTAAAAACATTTATTTTGCCTAGTTTGATGGTTGTTTTTGGTGGAAAGTCTTATATCCAGTATCAGTTGCTTTATCATGATTCAAAGTAGAATTCTTTATTATGATCTTTCATTTTCATGTTGGACATTTTCCTTACATGTCTGATGGGTGTTGCTTACGTGTTCGTATTTTACAATAATGCAGTGGGAGAACTGTGACTTCTATGTCCATGGGCAGAGCTTTGCCAACTGGGAAGTTTTGCTTTAATGTGAATGGATGAAAAAACTAACCATAGACATTGGATGCCTGTAATGGACACCGTTGGAAGTCTACCCAGAATTCATTTTCGTTTTTTCCTTGCTAACATAACCCTGCTTTTGGTCAGTTGTCTTTGCCTAACCATGTGCCTGACCAGATGAATGTATCCTCTAGGGTACGCCCTGATTGGGCTAAGCTAATACACAACAATTCTGATCCTTCCTGTGACTTGTTTAGGAAGGACATGTGTCACAATTTTGGTCAATGAGACATGAAGAAAAACCATTGAATGGTAGAAGATATTTGTAAATGATATATTAAATAAGGGACTAATATCCAAAATATATAAAGAACTATACAACTCAACACCAAAAAAACAAACAATCCGATTAAGAAATAGAGGATCTGAATAGATATTTTCCCAAAGCAGATACACAGGTGGTCAACAGACACATGAAAAGATGCTCAACATCACTAATATCAAGAAAATGCAAATCAAAACCACAATGAAATACTACCTTACACCTATCAGAATTGCTAAAATAAAAAACACAATAAAAAACAAGTGTTGGCAAGGTTGTGGAGAAAAAGGAACTCTCCTGCACTGTTTGTGGGAATGTAAACTGATACAACCACTGTGGGAAACAGTATGGAGGATCCCCAAAAAATTAAAAATAGAAATACCATATGATCCAGTAATTCCCCTACTGGGTATTTACCCAAAGAAAATGAAAATACCAATTCAAAAAGATGTATACACCCTTATGTTTATTGCAGTAGTATTTAAAATAGCCAAGATATGTGGCACAAAAACAGACACTCAGATCAATGGAACAGAACAGAGAACCCAGAAATCGACCGATAAATGTATGGCCAACTAATCTTTGACAAAGCAGGAAAGAACATCCAATGGAATAAAGACAGTCTCTTCAGCAAATGGTCCTGGGAAGACTGGACCACTTTCTTAAACCTTACACAAAAATAAACTCAAAATGGATGAAAGACCTATTTGTAAGACAGGAAACCATAAAAATCCTAGAGGAGAAAGGTAAAAACCTCATTGATCTCGGCCACAGCACTTCTTACTCATCATGTCTCCAAAGGCAAGGGAAACAAAAGCAAAACTGAAGTATTGGGACCTCATCAAAATAAAAAGCTTCTGCACAGAGAAGGAAACAATCAGCAAAACAGTATGGAAAGGAATGGGAGAAGATATTTGCAAATGACATATCACATAAAGGGTTAGTATCCAAAAATCTATAAAGAATTTATCAAACTCAACACCCAAAAAACAAATAATCCAGTGAAGAAATGGGCAAAAGATATGAATAGACACTTCTCCAAAGAAGACATCCAGATGGCCAACCGACACATGAAGAAATGCTCAACATCACTCATCATTAGGGAAATACAAATCAAAACCATATTGGATACCACCTCACACCTGTCAGAATGACTAACATTAACAACTCAGGCAACAACAGATGTTGGTGAGGATGTGGAGAAAGAGGATCTCTTTTGCATTGCTGGTGGGAATGCAAACTGGTGCAGCCACTCTGGAAAATAGTATGAAGATTCCTCAAAAAAATTAAAAATAGAACTATCCTATGACCCAGCAATTGCACTACTAAGTATTTATCCAAAGGATACAGGTGTGCTATTTCGAAGGGGCACATGCACCCCAATGTTAATAGCAGTGTTATCAACAATAGCCAAAGTATAGAAAGAGCCCAGATGTCCATCGGCAGATGAATGGATAAAGAAAATGCGGTATATATATACAATGGAGTATTACTTGGCAATCACAAAGAATGAAGTCTTGCCATTTGCAACTATGTGGATGGAACTGGAGGGTATTATGCTATGTGAAATTAGTCAGAGAAAGACAAATATATGACTTCACTCATATGAGGACTTTAAGACACAGAACAGTTGAACACAAGGTAAGGGAAGCAAAAATAATATAAAAACAGGGAGGGGGACAAAACATAAATGACTCTTAAATATAGAGAACAAGCAAAGGGTTGCTATAGGGGTTGTGGGAGGGGGTGATGGGCTAAATGGGTAAGGGGCATTAAAGAATCTACACCTGAAATCTTTGTTGTACTATATGGTAACTAACTTGGATGTAAATTTTAAAATTAAATAATTAACTAAAAAAAAAGTGATGTTAAAAAACAAATAAAATAGCCAAGATATGGAAGCAACCTAAATGTTTATTGACATATGTGTATACACACACATACCCATGCAGTGGAATGTGATGCAGCCACAAAAAGGATGAGATCTTGCCATTTGCAACAACATGGATGGACCTGGAGGATATTAAACTAAGCGAAATAAGTCAGACTGAGAAAAAGAAATACCATATGATTTCACTCATATGTAGAATCTAAAAAACAAAGCAAATGAATAAACAGAACAAACTGAAGGTTGCCAGAGGGAAGGCGGGTGGAAGGAATGGCCAAAATGGGTGAAGAGGAGTGGGAGATACAGGCTTCCAGTTATGAAATGAATCAGTCCTGGGAATGAAAGGTATAGCGGCACATGGCTGGCTTGATCACTGGAGCATGCAATTCTTGATCTTGAGGTTGTAAGTTCAAGTCTCAATCGGAAGTAGAGATTACTTAAAAATAAAATCTTTAAAAAATTAAAAAAAATAAAAGGGTACAGTATAGGGAATACATATCGTCAATGATATTGTAATAGCATTGTATGGTGACAGATGGCAGCTACACTTGTGGTGAGCACAGCATAATGTATAAAGATGTTGAATCACTATGTTGTACGCCTAGAAGTAATGTAACATTGTCAGCTATACTAAAAAAAAAATTTTTTTAAGTTTATTTACTTATTAGAGAAAGAAAAAGAGAGAGAATCCCAAGCAAGCTCTGTCATATGATATGTCATATGTCATATGAATAATGCTACTATGTTGTTAGTGCAGAGCCCGAGGCATGGCTTGAACCCGCGAACTGCAAGATCACGACCTGAGCTGAAACCAAGAGTCGGACACTTAACTGACTGAGCCACCCGGATGCCTTTCAAAAAAAATTTTAATATAAATATATAGTAAATAAATAAATAAAAATTTTAAAAAGAAAAACCCATTGAGAACATCTGGAAAACGTTTCCTAAGTTAAAAAAAAAAAACACAAAAGAAAATATGATCCCTTCTTTTAGGTGTTTTCAAAGCTGAAAATGATCCTTGGGGATGAAATCTGAAGAACACAGAACAGAAAGATGGGATGATGCTGGATCCTTGGTGATGTCATTCAGCCACTGAATTGGAATCCATAGGCTACTTATTCTACCTCCAAACAAATGAGATATCATATTTCTGTGTTGTTAAATTTCTGGTAATTATAAATAAAGACATTCTAACTTTATACAAATTCCAGAATGTAGACGACTTGGTGCTCAACTGACTCTCTTAATCCAGAAATTCCAAGTTTACATTTCCAGTGACTGAGGATGACCAAAATAAAAGACATGAATGGAATCAGTTGGTCTTGAAGTTCTGAACGGAACTCTGGTACAAAGTTATTTTGGAGTCAGAACCAACAGATCTCTAATATTCCTTGGGTCTGAAAATTGCAGCAACTGGTGAGACAGAAGGTTGGTACTTTTTAAGGCACTCATATTTTTGAGGGCTTGAACTTTGGAATTTGATATCTTTAGGTTGTTATGGGTAGAAGTTGGAACTGGCAGAGACTTTTGGGTACTCTTTTTTTAAAAATGGTAATTTACATGTCACAAATTCATCATTTTAAGGGTATAATTCTGTAGTTTTTAATATATTACTACTGCTATTTAATTATAGAATATTTTTCATCCATCAATTAATAGACATTTATGTTGTTGCTATTTTTTAGCTATTATGAATAATGCTACTATGAACATTCCTGTACAAGTTTTGGTGTGGACATATATGTTTTCATTTCTCTTGGATATATATCTAGGAGTACAAGTGCTGAGTCATATGGGATAATTCTATGTTCAACATTTTGATGAACTACCAGACTATTTTCAAAAGCAACTGCAGCATTATACAGTCCTACCAGCTATGTATGAGGTTTCTAATTTCTCCATATGTTGTCAACACTTATTATTGTCTTTTTTTTAAATTATAATCATCCCAATAGGTATGTAGTGGTTTTGATTGTAATTTAGCTAATTACTAATGATGGTGAGCATCTTTTCATGTGTTATGGGCTATTTGCATATATTCTTTGGAGAAATGTTTTTCCAAATCTTTGGTCCATTTTTAAATTGAGTCATTCATCTTTTGTCTTTTTGTTGAATTTAAGAGTTCTTTATATATTCTAGATACTAGATTCTTATTACATAGGGTATGCTTTGCAATTATTTTTCCCATTCTCTGATTCATTTTGATTTTTTAGAGTTTGTTTGTTTTGAGAGAGAGAGAGAGCACATGTATGCATAGGAGGGACAAAGAGAGGGGAGAGAGAAAATCCCAAGCAGACTCCACACTATCAGAGCAGAGCCAGTGTGGGGTGAGATGATGACCTGAGCTGAAATTAGGAGTCAGATACTTAATCTACTGAGCCACCCAGGCACCCCTTGAATTGATTTTTGTATATGGTGTGATGTAGGGATCTAATTTCATTCTTTTGTATGTAGATATCCAGTTGTCTCATTACCATGTGCTGAAAAGACTATTCTTTCTTTCATTGAATTATTGTGGCACCTTTGCCAAAAATTAATTAACAATAGATGTGAGGGCTTATTTCTAGACTCAGTTCTAATTCATTGATCAACTGCAGTTGACCTTTGAACAACACTGGGGGTAAGGGCACTGACCCCTGACACAACTGAAAATCCACCTACAACTTTTTACTCCTCAAAGCTTAACTAATAGCCTACTATTGACCTGAAGCCTTATCAATAACATAAATAATTGATCAATTCTTATTTTGTAGGTTGTATATATTATATACTATATTCTTACAATAAAGTAAGCTAGAGAAAAGAAAATGTTATTAAGAAAATCATAAGGGCAGGGTGGGTGATGGGTATTGAGGAGGGCACCTTTTGGGATGAGCACTGGGTGTTGTATGGAAACCAATTTGACAGTAAATTTCATATATTAAAAAATAAAAAAAAAATAATAAAAAAAAAAGAAAATCATAAGGAGAAAATACATTTATAAGGGCACCTGGGTAGCTAAGTTGGTTAAGCATCCGACTCTTGGTTTTGGCTCAGGTCATGATCTCACTGTTCATGAATTCGAGCCCCACATTGGTCTCTGTGCTGGCAGCATGGAGGCTGCTTGGGATTCTCTCTCTCTGCCCCTCCCCTGCTAGCTTGCTGTCTCTCAAAAATCAATAAATAAACGTTAAGAAAAAGAAGAAAATACATTTATAGTACTATAAAATCTCTGCATTATAAGTAGACTCATACAGTTCAAACCCATGCTGTTCAAGGGTCAACTGTAGCATACTTGACCACAATTTGTGTTTTTATAAAGCAAATTAACTAATAATTATTAAATGAGAGAATGATCTCAGCATAGCATGGAATTTGTCATCCTCAAATTTTCATACTTGATTTTTCTGGTGAAAGGAGGCCACAGCAGAGGTAATAGAATTGTAACCTTTATTAGGGTGGGAAAAGGCCTTCAGCTCAGCTGTGACACAGGCAAGAGATCTTTCAACGCTTAAAAAAAATAAAAAATAAAAAAATGAGCACTAGTACCCAGGATGCCTCCCCAGAAAGGTATTCTCTCACACTGTAGCAGGTTTCACTTCTCTCTGTGCATGCCTTAAAGCAACCCCACTGGCAAGGAGCTCTACTTCATCTACATTATTTCAGTACCCATCAGTTTGAATTTCTACTCTTAACATTTTAAAAAAAATATATCCCTGAAGCAGCTTCTGCTATAAGCGCCTGCCAGGGTCATTTAAGTTTCTCCTCAGGTGCCAATTACTGGCATGTGATTTTTTTGTGCTCTGGTTCCAAAGTAGCATGGATTTTAAGTGGTGCACCATAACCCTGTTTTTCCCATAAGCCCTATTATTTCTAGTGAAAAATATTGCAAGACATAAGGTTTTTCATGAATGTGCATAACATATTACAACATAAATGCCTGTATTTTTACATTTTAACTGAGGATTTTTGAGATACTGGATTCACTTAAAGTAGAATCTTCAGCTACAGTGGCAGGACAATGAGATGGAGATGTGTAGATAAATAGTTTTGCTGTCCTTCAAATCTTCATTTTAAAGACATTCTCCTACTTAAAGGATGGGCTAATCCAATCTGGGCCTCTGAAATTTTTCTCTATTAATAATAGTAATAGCTAATGATCCTCAGTCCATCCCATTTCCCAGTCCATTGATGTTGTTGCTGCTACTCAGTCCTCCACCGTGTGCTCCTTCATCCTTCTACTACAAATCCATTAGGCCAGTTAGCTATGGTTTAGCCAGCCCCAGACTCCCCCCCACTGCCCCCAGTCACAAGTGGGTTTTCACAGCCTACTAGGTAAAATGTGTCCTCTTAGTCCATGCTTCCCAAACTTAGGCATTTTTCAGAATCACCTGGAGGGCTTGTTCAACCACCAGTTCTTAGATGCCACCTCTGGAGATTCTGATACACTATACATGAGGTCTGAGTGAGGATTGGCATTTCTAACAAGGTCCCAGGTGATCCTGAGGCCCCTCCTCCAGAGACCATATTTTGAATGGCATTGCTATAAATGGCCCTGTCATCAGCAGTGTTAATTATCTTAACCAGTTCCTTCCCTGTCAAACCTTTTTCCCTGGCCATTGCATTGGCACAGCCATTCACAACCAGGGGCAGTTTTGATCCCCAAGAGATATTTGACAATGTCAGGGAACACTTTTTGTTGCCATAACTGGGAGGGTATGCTACTGGTGTCTAGTAGGTAGACACCAGAGATGCTGCTAAACATCTTACAATGCTCAAGGTAGCTTCTTACCACAAAGAATTATATGGCCCAAAATGTCAGTAGTGCCCAGGTTAAGATACTTGGCAGGGATGTGCTATTGCTTTGTTTGCCCATAGCATGCAATCCTTCTGATTGCATCTATGTCAAGTTGATAGCCTATGAAGCAAAGATAGAGATAAAGGAACAGTTGCATTTCCCACCCCAAATTTTTTTACATTTCATTGAAAATACAACATCTAAACTTTCAAAGTGTAAAGTGCTTTGAAAAATCACCTATAAACATGATAACTTTTCTTCAGAGTTCTAATTTCTCCTTCTTAGGTCTCATGGCAGAATGGAAGACTTTACTGAAGTCAAGTCTTTGGATATTGGGCCCATCTATTTCTTTGATCAGGTAATAATATACCTAAGTCTCATCAAATTGTAGTTTGCATTTCTAAAAATAATTAGCTTTGGACCAGTATTTTTCTCTGCTTTTTAATCAGAAAGTTTTCTTTCATTTTAGATGAAACCAAAAAGGAAAATATGGGAAAAAAGAGAACATGAAGGCCATTTCCCCCATTTGAGATACACCTCAAGAGCTATTTATAGGTAAAATATTTGGAATTACTCTTCAATTGCTGGGATCACTTTACATTTTCAAAGAGTTATAGGTGCTCAGGACCAGTGCTTCCTATTCCCTATCCCTTAAGAAACTATATCAAGGAATTTCCTATTTCAAAGCTGACCATGAAGCCAATCAGAGAACTTTATTTTAGCTAGATCAGTGATTAATTGAAGCATAATTGGTCATATCTGACCAGTCACTCTGTTTGCCCCTTTCCACACAAACCCAGCCTCAGTTTTGCTTTACAGGGTTTGTACTAGATGTACCCTTTGGTTTCTGCATTGCTTACTTTCTGTTCCTTTTTCTTTTTTAAGTTTATTTATTTTGAGAGAGAGAGCAGGGGAGGGGCAGACAGAGAGGGAGAGAGAAAATCCCTATCATGCTCCTTACTGGTAGCACAGAGCCCCACATTAGCTCACAAACAATGAGATCGTGACCTAAGCTGGTATCAGGAGTCAGATGCTTAACCAACTGAGCCACCCAGGGACCCTTCTTCCTGTTCCTTTTCATATTTTACTTAAATATTACCTTTTTGATGAGACTTTTCTTGATTATCCTATTTCAAATTTCTACCCTGTCCTCACTTTGGCATTCCCTATTCTTCTTCCTAACTTTCCTCATGTATTTATCACTTTCTATAACATTATAAATGTCATTCCTATTTCTTTGTTTTCTCTCCCTCCCCTTGTGAGAGTATCAGGTCTATAGGGAAGGATTTTTTAAAATCTACTTGATCACTTATCTATTCCCAGTCCTAAAAGCAATGCTTAACATACAGAATGGGCTTAATACAGATTTGTGTCCGCCCTTAAATATAAATGAAATGATGGAACTAGTCATTTCACAATGTTTTTTACCCGCTAATTACTACAGTTTTTCAACTTGGAAATTAAAATACTCCAACTCATCTTAGAACATGTATTACAAGGTTGTATAAGGTTAAAAGCTGTGAGTTATACCAGTGAGTTCTTGAGCAGGGGCAACTTTGCCCCACAAGGGGCATTTGGCAATATCTGAAGACATTTGTTGTTGCCATAACTAAGGATGCAACACTAAACATCCTACAATGCACAGGACTGCCCTCCACAACAGAGAATTTTCTGGTCCAAAATGTCAATAGGGCCAGGGTTGAGAAACCATAGTATACTCTCATGTGGTAGAGTTTGTTTATTTGTTTGTTTGTTTGTTTGTTGTTTTGAGCCTGCTATAACTTTTCTCAAGACCACTGCAAGTTGCTGCTCTTTTCAGAAGTCTATTGTCTTTTTTTAAATTTTTTTTTTTAACGTTTTATTTTTATTTTTGAGATAGAGACAGAGCATGAACGGGGGAGGGGCAGAGAGAGAGGGAGACACAGAATTGGAAGCAGGCTCCAGGCTCTGAGCCATCAGCCCAGAGCCCGACGCGGGGCTCGAACTCACGGACCGCGAGATCATGACCTGAGCTGAAGTCGGACGTTTAACCGACTGAGCCACCCAGGCGCCCCAATTGTCTTTTTATTTCCAACTCTTTCTGTTTGAAAAACAATTCGACATAACTTGGTTATTTTACATTCACAGTAGTTGGCTTATAATTGGCACTCAGTAAATGAGTTCAGGTTGTCATAGGGGCAATAAGTAGGTCTGTTTATCATAAGGCTCCAGGGCTTTATTGGCTGCCCAGCTTTCTTATTTGTTGCATGTCTTAAGCATTGCTTCTGTTCATTCCAATTAGAAACACCCTGTTTCTTCTACTGGCTATCCTACTGCTGCCACTGTACCAGGAGTAAAATCCACACTTTTTACCATGAGCTGCAAGTCCTTCTGTCATTTCCTCTCCTACCTGCCCTCTGACTTCCTTGCATGCCACTGCCTGTCACTTGCTCCCCAGACATTATGGCCTATCTATTCTTTTCACAACAAAGCCCACCTGCTTTTGGTTCTTTGCATCTGCTGTACACTCTCCTTTGAATGTTTTTCTGCCTTATTATTTTATGCTTGGCTCTTCCTCCTCATTATTCTAGTTTCATTGCAAATGCCACCTCAGAAAGGCCATCCCTGATCTCCCAATCCAAGGAAGCCAAACATACACCACCCCCGTCACTCTATTACAGTGTCTTGTTTTATTTTCCTTATTGCAGTTATCACTATCTGTAATTTTCATTGCCTTCCTTTCTCTTTCCCCTCCTTCTTCCTCCTTTCATTTTTCCTTCCTGTCTTCCCCATTAAGGTCCATGAGGTAGAGTTCCGTTCTCTTTGCCATGTCTCTCTAGCGCCTAGAACTGTGCTGATGAATATTTCTTGAATGAGTGAGTCATTTCTTCATATGTGCTGTTCCTAGAGAAATGGGGCTACTTTTAACACTGAGCCAGGTGCCAAGACCTTCATTGTTGATTATCTCCTTAAGGTTTTTAAGTCTGGTTTTGAAATGGGTAGTCCATTATTTGAGCTTCTGTCTGAAAAATAAACCAGACAGGTAAGTATTATTTTTAAAATGCACATTCAATTTCTCAACAACCCTCTGAAGGAAGTAAAATTATTGACCTTATCTTACATATAATAAAACTGAGGCAATTAATAAATGGTAGGTGTTAATATTATTATTGAAATAAGTAGTTTTTATCATTTCATTTGAGCAATAGGTAAATCTGACAATTATGAATGCATATTTACAAGATGTTAACAAAAAAAAATACCTTAAAGTGAAGATAACACAGTATGGCTCATACAGTTTGTATTGGAGTTTAGTAAAATGATGTTTATGAAAGCAACTTTGAAAGCTATAAAGAGATATAGAAATTTCATGAGTTATTATATTTAAAGTTTTCAAAAATGGGTCTTCCATCTTTTAAATATCAGTGAAAATATAACTAATGCCTGAAGATCAAAGATTTAAGATCTACATTTAGAATTCTTAAGCAAATTAAAATACCTTTTCATCTTAAAAACATTCCCTTTTACTTTATTTAAGTACTTAGTTGGGAAAGTACTGTTATTTTTCACATTATGTGAATGGAATTATTATTTAGAAGAGAAATACAAGTAACTCTTTAGTGCTGTTTACCATTTTTAAAATTTTTTTTAATTTTTAATGTTTTATTTGTTTTTGAGAGAGAGAGAGAGACAGAGACAGAGTGTGAGCAGGGAAGGAGCAGAGAGATAGGGAGACACAGAATCTGAAGCAGACTCTAGGCTCCAGGCTCTGAGCCATCAGCACAGAGCTGAATTCAGGGCTCAAACTCACAATTCCTGAAATCATGACCTGAGCCACAGTCATTTAACCAACTGAGCCACCCAGGTGTCCCAGTGCTGTTTACCATTTAATAAAAACTTTATGCAAGTGAAATTCCATCGAGTGTTGATAATGTTTTACCACACTGACTTGGTGGAAGAAAACACTTTGAAATTGTAATGACTTGGTTAGCTGTCTTAGAAGTCTTTGAGCAACTGGTTTAGGGAACATTTCAAAGGACAGCTCATTTAAAGTACTTTTGTTCATACCTCTGATAGTGTAGTGAAATCAGTTTTGGTTTCTTATGCAATAGATACTGTTTGAATAAATGAGTAAAGATAGTAGCCAGATTATAGATTTTAAGCTCCTGAAAGGGAAGGACTGTGTCTTCTCTGTGTATTCTGTGTAACACAGTGTCCATGCAATGTATGCTTGATTGTCCTCCTAGATTTTATTATATCAACTATCAGAGGCTTGAAGATACCTTTGATGTTGCTCAGTAAAATATGTGCTTGGGATATAAATGTTCTATATCCAACTCATGGCTCCTATCTTTTTAAAAAAAAATTTTAATGATTTTATTTATTTTTGAGACAGAGAGAGACAGAGCATGAGCAGGGGAGGGGCAGAAAGAGAGGGAGACACAGAATCCAAAACAGGCTCCAGGCTCTGAGCTGTCAGCACAGAGCCTGACGCAGGGCTCAAACTCATGGACTGTGAGATCATGACCTGAGCTGAAGTCGGATGCTTAACTGATTGAGCCACCCAGGTGCCCCTCATGGCTCCCATCTTAAAGAAGGATCACATCTGAGCAAAGCCACTAACCCACTAACATTGCTATCTGGACCTAAATCTATCTTTTTTCTCTTTATACTAATATTTGTTGAGCAAATATGTGCTAGAGAAACAGTAATGAACAAAACAAAGCCTCTGCTTCATGGCTTTCATTGGAACAAAAGGAAACAAATTAAAGCCAAATAAACAAGTAAATATATAGAATATCAAATAGTGATATGTGCCTTAGAGAAAAAAACAGGTTCAAGGGGAAGAGGGTGATGCTATATTGTATAGAGTGTTCAAAATGGCTCCATTTCTATAGTAATATTTGAGCAGAAGATGGATGTAAGGGTGTATGGTACATAACAGTGAGAAGCATCCTTGGTCTATTTGGGGATAACAAGGGGGCCAGTGTGGCTGAAGCAGAATGAATTGGAAGAGAGTAGTAGGAGATAAGATTATAAGAATAAGACGAAAGGGAGAGGCATCTATGTGTCTCAGTTGGTTGAACATCCAACTTCAGCTCAGGTCATGATTTCAGAGTTCATGAGTTGAGTTCGAGCCCCGCATCAGGCTTGCTGCTGTCAGCACTGAGCCCACTTCAGATCCTCTGTCCCCTTCTCTCTCTACCCTTCCCCACTCACTCTCTCTCTCTCTCTCAAAAATAAATAAACATTAAAAAATAATAATAATAAGAGAGGTGCGCCTGGATGGTTAAGCATCGGTTAAGCATCGGACTCTTGATTTCAGCTCAGGTCATGATCTCATGATTCATGGGTTCAGGCCCCTTGTCAGGCTCCATGCTGATAGCTGTGGAGCCTGCTTGGGATTCTCTGTCTCCCTCTGTTTCTGCCCTTTCCTTGCTCACTCCCTATCTCTCTCTCTCTGTCTCTCTCTCTCAAAATAAATAAATATCTATAAATAAATAAATAAATAAATAAATAGCAAAAAAAAAAAAAAAGAGGGGATGGAGAGGGTCAGATCATGAAAGACCTTGGGTGCCACTGTTATGCAGGCTTTTATACTGAGTGACATGGGAAGCCATTGCAGAATCTGAGTGTAGAGGGGTCACTGGACCTGATTAAATGACTAGGCTTGTGTGTTGAGATTCAATTTTAAGAACTGGGGGGAAAAGCAGAAGATTAGATAAGAGCCTATCTATAGTAATAATCTAGGCACGGGATGATTGTATATCACCTAGTGTGATAGTTCTGAAAGAGGGACAATAAGGTTGATTCTGGATATAGTTTAAGGTAGAGATGACTGGGTTTGTTATGGAACGGATATAGAATGTGAGAAAAAGATAGGGTAAAGATATCCAAAGATAACACCAGAGCCTTTGACCTGAACAGCTAGAAGAATAGAGTTGCTATTTATTGAAGTAAGTAAAAACTAAGGGAAAAACAGGTTTGGTGGGAAAGACCAGGAGTTCATTTTTGGACATGTTGGATAAATTGACCTTGAGATGCCTTTTAGATATGTTATGTAGAAAGTGGGTATAAAAGTTTGGGGGTCAGGTGCGAGGTCAGAAGTAGATATGTACATTTGTGAGTTGTCAGGGTCTAAATAGTTTTTAAAGCCTTTCAAATGGGTAAGCTTACAAAGGGAGTATAGGTAGAGAGAAGAAGGGAGGTGTGAGAGGGAGAAGTTAACTCAGAGATGAAGAGAAACCAGCAAAGGGTTGGAGAAGGAATATCCAGTGAGGGAGGAGAACCAAGAGAAAGTGATGTTCAAAAAACCAATGAAGAAAATGTTTCAAGAATGTTCAGTTATGTCAAATGCTGCGTGGGAGTTGTATGAGTTGAAGACTGAATAGTGACTGTTTGGTTCAGTATGATCAAGGATTTTGGTGACTTTAAAAGAGGCTTCTCTGTGGAGAGGTGGGGACACATAGAGTGGGTTGAATAGAGAATGGGAGCAAGTATAAACAACTTTCAAAACTTTGCTTTTTCAAAGCAAAACAACTTTTACTGTATACCACTTCACACCCATTAGGATGTCTATTAAAAAAAAAAAAACAAAAAAACAGAAGGTAACAAGTATTGGTAAGGATGTAGAGAAATTAGATTGTGCATTGCTGGTGGAACTGTAAAATGGTGCAGTGACTGTAGAAAATTATATGACATTTCCTCAAAAAATTAAACATAGAGTTACCATGATCTAGCAATTACAATTCTAGAAGTGAAATCAGGGACTTGAACAGGTAGTATATACCCATGTTCATAGCAGTATTATTCATAATTGCCAAAAAGGTGGAAGCAACCCAAGTCCATTGACAGATGAGGGGATAAACAAAGCGTGGTATACACGTACAATGGAATGTTACTCCTTAAAAGGAAATTCCGACACATGCTGCAACATGGCTGAACCTTGAAGACGTTATGCTAAATGAAATAAGACAGTCACAAATGAACAAATATTGTATGATTCCTCTTATATGAAGTTCATAGGGTAGTCAAAATTGTAGACACAGGAAGTAGAATGGTGGTTACCAGGGCTGGGGGTGGAGTGAGTGATATAGGGTATATAATGTCTCCTCTACCTTCTCAGGATCTCCTACCGGGATGGATATAAGACAGATCAGTAGGAGAAAAACATTTTTATCTGGTAATTTTTAAGTGTAGAACAAACACCGAATGGAACAGAGTTGAATGCTTATATGCTAGGTTGGACAAAATAATAAACTGTGAAAATGTGACAAGACAAAGGGGTAGGCTAGAGAAATTAATCCTTGAGAAATGACTCAGAAGGTAAGAGTTTAACAAAATTTGTTTGTACAGATTTTTCCTGACCTCAGCTTAATCTTTGGTGATAAGAATGTTTCTTCCTCCTGGTATAGGGAGGGTATGTTTCACCTGAGGGTTTTAGCTCCTGCTTTCAGGAAGAAAAAGGAAGGTCAGAATGCACTTCTTGCATTTGCTATTTTTCAAGTGCCTTTAACTCAATATAATCAATATGCTAAAATGGCATATTTTGGGGTGGTATGCTCTGAACCTCCACAGGAGGGATGGAGAGTTAGTGTTAATGGGTACAGAGTTTCACTGGTGAAGATGAAAAAGTTCTGGAGATGAATGATAGCAATGTTTGCACAATAATGTGGATATACTCAATGCCTTAGGACTGTACACTTAAAATTGGTTAAAATGGTAAATTTTATGTGAATTTTATCATAATAAAAAAAAGGAATTTTGCCATTAAGGCAGATAAATGATTTGTAGTTGGCAGGAACTGTATCAGTTCCTAAAAGTGTGTGGAGAAAAACACTGAAGAAATTTGTAAAACTAGGCTGTTGGTAATGCCTTGTAAGAGAGAGTCAGCTGAAGTCTGACCTTCCTTTAGTCTCTACCCCCTAGATTCAAACCCTGTGCATTTTAAGGGCCCAGAGATGGGGTAATCAGCACCTGGGATATGGACTTATCAACCAAAAATGTCTGTGGGACTGGGAAGGGCCTGGGGGTGCCATTAATTTCTAGTTGTTTTGGAAGAATTCCTCTAGGAAGCAATAGACTTAAATGCCACTTGATCAGCAGTACATTCTCTCTCCTGGTAGTTTAGATACATGGTAGGCCAAATCCTAACCATAATCACTTTGGTAGTAGAGTTAAAACATTAAGAATTCAGACGGTCTTATCAAAGGTGAACAACTTTGGCCCAAGAGAGTGCCAAACACTCTCTCTCAGGATAGCAATGGCCATGGAATTGTATATTCCCTTTTATATACATTCCATATTAATATAGATATTAGCGTGAAATACTAGTATACATACAGTGTAGCTCTACATCTTTAGAAGTCAATATGAGGGGCACCTGAGTGGCTGAGTTGGTTAGTGTTATATATATAAATTCATGGGGTGAGTCAAATAACACACGTGTTTTAATTTACCAACAGGATCCCCCTCCATTTTATCCTTTTATTTTTTAAATTAATAGTAAATTTTGATGACTATAAACAGATGGTATTTTATGATCTTACTTCTGCTCAATTTTATCTTTCTATACTTCATTGTGAAGATTTTCTTCTGACTTGTCTTTCGTTTAACTAATTTTCTTTTCAGCTTTGTGTCTAATATGCTGTTAAACCCATCTACTGAGTTCTTAATTTGGCTTATGATATGTTTCAGCTTTATAATTTCTATCTGGTTCTTTTTCAAACATGCTCATGTGTGTGTGTGTGTGTGTGTGTGTGTGTGTGTGTGTGTGTGTGTGTGTAGCTTTCAGTTCTTTGCAAACATTCTCAATTTCCTTCGTCATAGTAAGCAGAGTTATTTTAAACTATATATCTCCCTATGGTTCTATTTTATTAGTTGCTGTTTCTACTGGCTCTCATTCACGTTCTCTTGATTCCTTGTAAATCTTGTGTTTTAAAACACTTTGTGTCACATACTGTATTTGAAAACTATTTTTAAAAATAATTTGGGGGCATCTGGGTGGCTCATTCAGTTAAGCCTCCGACTCTTGATTTTGGCTCAGGTCATGTTCTCACGGTTTGTGATTTCAAGCCCTGCATCAGGCTCTGCACTGACAGTGCTGAACCTGCTTGGGATTCTCCCTCCCTCTCTCTCTGCCCCTCCCCAGCTCGCTCTCTCTCTCTCTCTCTCTCTCAAAGTAAACTTCTAAAAACTTTAAAAAACTTTTAAAAAAATTATTTGAGGGCTAGGATGAAGTCAACTTCTACTGGACGAGATTTACATTTGTTTCCATCAGGAGTTTGTGGATAGCAACACTTAGGGGTCACCTTAATTCAATGTCAGGAAATGAGATAATTTGAAGCTGTGTTATAATGTGCTGGTCTAGGTGTACTTCTGGATAATCCTTACTCCTAGGCCACAGCCTTTCGAGTCTCAACCAATAACCTTGCCATGGAAGGCCCTAGATTCCAAATTTTGAACACTTAGCCCCCACAAAGCTATCAAAAGTCCTGACCAGTCTTTAAGCCTCTCAGATGCATCTTATAGAATTGGTAAATTTTCCTTCCATACCTCTAACCTTCCACAAAGGGGGAAAATATGGGGTTTTTCTCTTTGGATTTCAATCTTCTTCCAGATACTGATAGTAACTCCTCACTATCTTGTTAGCTCTCTGTAGTCTTTAAGAAAAAAAAAATTTTTTTGGTCCAGCTTTTCTAGTTGTCTCCAAGAAAGGGTTACTTTGAATTACCTAGATGCTATTACCAAAAGGAGTAGATCACTTGCAAGTTTTAAACATGGTATGCATAGTTGTTTTGTAAACTGTGGCTGAAAATTCCAGTATATGAGATATCTAGACCTTTGCAGATCTGTTTCTGTTGCTGCTTTGGAATTTCAGTATAATGTAGTAACATCTGATGGGGTGTGTAGGACAGGCTAAGGGAACATACAACGTGTTTGTAGTCTAACCTAAGAAATTCAGGGAAGGCTCTTTGGAAGAAATGACCTCTGTCTTGTCTTATAATTAAGATAATGAATAAGCAGTACACACATATACTGGTTTTTATCTTCTGTTCATAAATGTAATAAATATTAATTGTAGAAAAGTTAGAAAAGTATAAAGTATAAAAGAAGGCAAAAAAATGACTTCCACAATCCCATAATCAATTTACTTTTTTGGAGGATATTTGCTTAGTTTCTGTACTAGCAGATATATGGTACATACATTTACATTTGAGATCATTCCACATATATAACCGTGTATAATCTTTATATAATATTATAACATAAGCATTTTCCCAAATTATTAAGAGCAATTTTCCAAACAATTCTTCATGCTACCCATTGTATGAGCATGGCACTATTTACTTAGCTATATCCTTATGGGCCATTCTTTTTTTTTCAATTTTTTCTAATATCAACAAATAATGTTACAGTTAGCAATTTTATTCACAGATATTATACATCCTTTTTATTACATTTTAAGATGGATTTCCAGAAGTTGAATTACTGAGTTAAAGAAAATAAAATATCTTTTAAGGCTTACATATGTTTTTTACAGGCGTACAAACAGTACAGTATCTAAAGAACAAAAGGAAGCAAGACTATCTACAGTATCTGAATGTGAGAAGAAAGATGAATTCCATTCATCTGGGATCTCACAAATTTCTGGTGTTTCCAAGTTTTCATCTAACCTTCGATTCACCAAAATATACCGGCAAAAGAATCTATTTGAAGAATATAAACTGATTGCTGCTGAAATACTGAGTGAACTTGGGGAGATATTGCAGAAATATGCTGAGTATAACATTACTTTCCCTGCGGGAATTGTAAATCTTATGAATTACAGCTGGCATGATCTTATTGAAGGTGTTTGTAAGTGTGCAACGAAAAATTTGAAGAAAAACAATGCCTTAAAAAGAGATTCCAAAAACATGACCCAAATCAGCACCTGTGCAAGAGAGGAATATCATAAGGAAAATCATCTTGTGAAAGCAAAAAAAGACCACCCTGTTTCATCGGGTGAGTAGAAGTTAATTAGATTTATAAATAATCCTCCAGGTTTCTTTTTTTTTTTTTTAAAGGAATAAAGGGGCGCCTGGGTGGCTCTGTCAGTTAATCGCCTGACTTGATTTCAGCTCAGGTTTGTTAGACTGAACCCCACGTGGAGCTCTGCACTGGGTGTGGAGCCTGCTTGGGATTCTCTCTGTCCCTCTCTCTCTGCCTTTCCCCCCTCACTCATGCGCACTCACTATTGCACACTCTCTCTCTCTCAAAAATAAACATTTTTAAAAAATGAATAAAAATAGCAAGTGAGTGAGATGTTGACAAAACATTATATTAGTGATATATATTTGGTTTGTGTTAATAATTTTAATAAGTGTTAGTGAATGTCAGGAGAAAGATACAAAAATTTATAGTGCTTTCATTGTAAGCATCTGTTACACTTTACATTCATGTGATATGAATTCTCTGCCTTAAGGGATCCTACAAATTCTTTTACAGTGGCAGGGTCCAAAATAAATATGATGCTAGCCACATATGTAATTTTTTTAATTAACTTTTTATTTTAAGATGATTGTAGATCCACATACAGAGAGATACCATATACCCTTACCCTTTCTCTATATGACAACATCTTGCAAAACTATAGTACAATATCACAGCCAGGATATTGACATTGATACAGTCAGGATTCAAAACATTTCTATCAAGGCAAGAACCATTCATGGAGTCCTTCTGCAACCACACCCACTTCCCTCCTTCTTCCACCCCCTCTTTAATCTTGACAACCACCAACGTGTTATACATTTCTAATTTTTGTCATTTCAAGGATGTTATATGAATGGAATCATGCAATGTATAACTTTTGGTGATTGCCTTTTTTCAGCAAGCTTAATTCTCTGGAGATACATCCAAGTAGTATGTATCAGTAGCTTGTTCCTTTTTATTGCCCAGTAGTATTCCATGGTATGAATGTACTACAGTTTGTTTAACCATTCCTTCCTTGAAGGACATCTAGGTATTTGGGTTTGTTTGTTTGTTTGGGGTTTTTTTCTTTCAGTTTTTAGCTATTATGAAAGCTGCTAAAACATTTGGGTATAGGATTTATGTAAATATAAGTTTAGATTCCTCTTTGATAAATGCCCAGAAGTACAATTGCTGGGCTATGTGGCAACTGCATGTTTACTTTTATATGAAACTTTCAAACTATTTTCCAGAGAGGCTGTACTGGTTTTTTGTTTTGTTTTTGTTTTTGTTTCTAAGTTTTATTTAAGTAATCTCTACACCCAACATGGGGCTTGAACCCACGACCCCAGGATCAAGAATCACATGTTCTTCTGACTGAGCCAGCCGGGCACTCCATGGCTCTACTGTTTTACATTCCTACCAGCAATGTATGAGTGATACCATTTCTCCACATTCTCACCAGCATTTGGGTATTATCACCACTTTTTATTTTAGCCATTCTTGTAGGTGTGTAGTAATATCTCATTATAGTTTTAATTTGCATTTCTCTAATGGCTAATGATATTGAATATTTGCCATCTGTATATCCTCTTCAGTGAAATATCTCCCGTGTCTTTGCTTAATTTTCTAATTGGATTGTTTTTTTAATTGTTGAATTTTGAGAGTTCTTTATATATTCTAGATACTAGTCCTTTGTTGTATATGTGCTTTCCAAATATTTTCTCCCAGTGTCTTCTCATCTTTTTAATAGGGTCCTTTGCAAAGAAAAAGTTTTAAATTTTGATGAAGTCCAACTTTTGAAAAATCTTTTTATGAATAGTGTTTTTGGTATCAAGGCTAAGAGTTCTCTGCCTACCCCTAAATCCTGAAGGTTTTCTCCTATTTTTTTTCCTAAAAGTTTTATAGTTTTACATTTTAGTTTTACATTTTACATTTAAGTCCATGACCCATTTGGCATTACCTTTTGTATAAAGTGTGAGACCTACACTGAGGTTCATTTTTTTGCCTATGGTTGTCCAGTTGCTTCGGCATCATTGTTGAAAATGCTGTCTTTCCTCCATTGAATTGCTTTTGTATCTTTCTCACAAATCAGATTGGTATATTTATGTGAATCTATTGTGGGGTCCTCCTTTTGTTTCTGCTGGTTCTCATTCATGTTCTCTTGATTCCTTGTGAATTTGATTATTTTTGTCTTGTGTCAGACATTGTTTTTAAAAATAATTTGAGGCCAAGGGTGCCTGGGTGGCTCAGTCGTTTAAACAGCTCACTTGGTTTCAGCTCAGGTCATGATCTCATGGTTTGCGGATCGAGCTCTGCATCAAACCCTGTGCTGACAGCTCAGAACCTGCTTGGGATTCTTTCTCTACCAATCTGTCTCTCTCCAAATAAATAAATAAACTAAAAAAAATAATTTGAGGCCTGGAAGAAGTTATCTTCAACTGGAGGTGATTAGAAGCAGGGACTCAAACAGATGTTTGTATACCAATGCTTATAGCAGCATTATTTACAATAGCCAAGAGGTGGAAACAACTCAAACATCCATAGACAGGTGTATGGTTAAACAAATTATGGTATATATATACAGTGGAATGTTATTCAGCCTTAAAAAGGAATGAAATTCTGATACACATTATAATGTAGATGAACCTTGAAGACATTATACTAAGTGAAGTAAGCCAGAACAAAAGGACAAATATACCATGACTCCACTTACATGAGATACCTAAAGTAATCAAATTCGTAGAGACAGAAAGTAGCATGGTAGTTGCAAGGGGCTGGCAGGAAGGGAGGATAGGCAGTTACTGTTAAATGGTTATAGAATTTCAATTGAGGAAGAAGAAAACTTTCTGAAGATGAATGGTGGTGGTGATGATTGTACAACAGTGTAAATGAACTTGAATGAACTTAATGCTTCAAAACTGTACACTTGAGAATGGTTAAAATGGGGGGCACCAGGGTGGCTCAGTTGGTTAAGCATCTGACTTCATCTCAGGTCAAGATCTCACGATTTGTGAGTTCAAGCCCCAAGTCGGGCTGTATGCTGACAACTTGGAGCCTGGAGCCTGCTTTGGATTCTATATCTCCCTCTCTCTCTGCCCCTGCCCCACTCATGCTCTGTCTCTCTCTGTCTCTCACAAATGAATAAACATTAAAAAAAATTTTTAATGGTAAAAATGGTAAATTTTACATTATGCAAATTTAACCACAATAAAAATATCTTAATGGTTAAATGGTAAATTTTTGTATTATGTATACTTTATCACAATAGAAAACAAGATGGGGGACTAAGCTAACTGTGAAAAAGGAAGCTTTCCTTCTTATAAGGTGGTAAATAAAAGGAACTGAGTGAAAGGGCAGGTATATATACACAAGGGGGCATTTAATTTCAGAGTGAGAAGAGTTGAGTCTGTAAGCCTAAAACCAGGAACTTGTGATAATATGATATATATGTGAAATAGTACAAAATGGCCCATTTTAGAGACACTTGAGTTGATGCTGCTTCCACAGTTCCTTTCTGCCTACGACCACATTTGTGTTCCCTCACTCCCTGGGCCAAATTAGGGCTTTTGTGGGCTCTGGTGCTTTTCCCTTCACTGTGTCCCTTACTTCATAGAAGTTATTAAAAACTATATCTTATGACTGCATTATTACAAAGATAAATCTAATCCAGCTAGACTCATTATTATTTATTCATTATTGTCTTATTCAGTTTCTTCTTCTGCTTTAAAAGAAACTAAAATTAAAACATTTTGGCGGGCTTCTAGACATGTGCCTCATGGAGAAATCAATTCTGCTTTCTTCTTCCCTCACTTCTGAGGGACCATCATCCTCTCAGAATGTTGCTCTCTCCTGCCACCTGATCTTTGCCTGTTCTTAGCCTCCAGATTTTTCACTGTTAAGATGAAGTTACTGGGGTGCCTGGGTAGCTCAGTCGGTTAGGCGTCCGACTTTGGCTAGGTCATGATCTCATGGTTCATGGGTTCGAGCCCCTCATCGGGCTATGTGCTGACCACTCAGAGCCTGAAGCCTGCTTCCAATTCTGTGTCTCCCTCTCTCTCTGCCCCTCCCCTGCTCATTCTCTGTCTCTCTCTCTCTCTCAAAAATAAATGTTAAAAAAAAATTTTTTTGATGAAGTTACCTATTTAATTCCAAGACATTGATGCTCTTCTCAGATGCTGAAAACATTTGCAAGTACCAAACCCAAGAATGTTAAAAATAATAATAAAGTCTTAGGGGTCTGAAATTTTTGCTGATAATAATTTCAGAAAACTTAATAGGGAGATATGAGTGACTGGCACAAACATGCAATTTAAAAAGGATGAAGAACCTCACCAGAGCTTAGCACTACATTCTGGAGAGTACAGGTAGACCCCACTTTTACCCCCAGAGTGAAGCTTTATTTTCAGTACTTTTAAGATTTCTCACTTTAGCTTCTATTGTGTTGATATATACAAGCAAGTTTCAACATAGCAAAAGAGCTGATATTTTAAATATTAAAATCATATTCGATTATAACATTTTATAGATCATAGGGATCTTTCTAGCTATTATCTAATTTAGTTGTCCAGATATCCCTGTCAGGCAGCTAATAGGGTTTCTGTTTCACTAAGAAGAAAACTGAGATTCCAAAAGGCTGAGTAACTTGCCTAAAGTCATACAGTTTCTGATTGAGCTGTGATCCCAACCCTGGTCTTCTAACTCCCAATATAGTAGCCTTTCTGCTATCTTATCCCTAATTCTCATTCTGCTATTGTAATAGTGATAATGATTTTGACAATGAGAATAAATAGTAGTGGTTGCTATCTCTACAATGACCCCTCTGAGATAGAGAAGTAAACTAGTGTAGTGATTAAGCCTTTGCTTTTAGGATTCCTGGGTCCAAATCCTGGCTATTGCATTACTGCTTATATAACTTTGAGCTCATATAATTATGAACACATTTCATAACCCCTCTTTGTCTCAGTTTCATTATCTGTAACATCGTACTAAAAACCATATCTTTTTCCTGGGTGGTTCTGAATATTAAATAAGTTAACACTAAAACACTTGGAAAAGTATCTAGATATAGTAGATACTACTTTTTTTTTAAAGTTTTTATTTAAATTCCAGTTAACATACAGTGTCATGTTAGTTTCAGGTGTGCAATATACTGGTTAAACACTTACATTCATCACCCAATGGTAGACACTACTTATGTATTTGTTATCTTATTATTTTTTTAATGTTTATTTATTTTGAGAGAGAGAGAGAGAGAGAGAGAGAGAGAGAGAGAGAGAGAGAATCCCAAACAGGCTCTGCTCTGACAGCAGAGAGCCCAATGCAGGGCTTGAACTCATGAACCATGAGATCATGACCTGAGCCAAAGTCAGATGCTTAACTGACTGAGCCACCCAGGCACCCCTGTTATTTTATTATTATTATTTCCATTATCTCATATTATCCTCAGAGTAACCCTTTGGTATATAGGTATTATTACAGGTTCCTGATGGTTCATGAAGCCTAATGCATTTGCTTTAACAAGATAATTCTAGCAATACAATTTTTACTCTTTAAGAACAAGTGATTGCTGTTAATAAAAAGATTGGAATGCTCTGTAGCAGTTTTCAAAGTGTGGTTCTGGAACCAGTGCATCAACATCACTAGGAACTTAGAACAAGTACTAGCAAATTTTCTAGGTCTTATTCTAGACTTACCTGAATTCCTCCTCTGTAAAATGAGGATGATTAATTGTAGAATTTTGTTGAAAGAAATAAACTAATTTATAATGCATGTAATGTGCTTAGCATAGTGCCTGGCATATGGTAAGTGCTTAATAAATATTAGCCATAGTTATTGTGCATATTCTTTTTTTTTTTTTAATGTTAATTTATTTTTGAGACAGAGAGAGACACAGCATGAGCAGGGAAGGGGCAGAGAGAGAGGGAGACACAGAATGTGAAGCAGGCTCCAGGCTCTGAGCTGTCAGCACAGAGCCCGACGCGGGGCTCGAACTCACGAACTGTGAGATCATGACCTGAGCCGAAGTCGGATGCTTAACCGACTGAGCCACCCAGGCGCCCCTATTGTGCATATTCTTACTTGTACCCTTATTTCTTTTACTTTTATCATTGTAATTTTCTCATCTTTTTACTTTACTTTAATTTAATTTTTATTTTTTTAAATTTTAGATGCAGACTATTTGTATGGATTCCTGGAAATAAGGACTTCCCAATTCATATATAAAGTTTAAGAAGCTACCATGAGTTTTGCTTTCTTTTCAAAATATCCCTAAATATTTTATTTTTAGATAGATTTTAAGATCTAATTTTATTTTATAAGATGACTTCATTCCACTTCATACACTAATAGAATTTCTTGTCTTAATTTACATTTTGGGGTGCCTGGGTGGCTCAGTCCGTTAAGTGTCTAACTCTAGATTTTGGCCCAGGTCATGATCCCATGGTTTGTGAGTTCGAGCCCTGCGCCGGGCTCCACAATGGCAGTGGGGAGCCTGCTTGGGATTCTCTCTCTCTCTCTCTCTCTCTCTGCCCCTCCCCAGATCACTCTCTCTCTCTGTCTCTCTCTCAAAGTAAATAAACTTAAAAAAAAAAAGAATTAGGTTTACATTTTAGCACAAAACTTAATGATACAGAGAGGCTTTGTGTCCATGTAGCCTTTTTTTTTTTTTTTTTTAACCAGAACAGGCTGCTAACTGTTATCCCATTGCTAAAAAAATAAATGAAAGTAAAACATGAATTTTTTTTAGTGGTTCTCATGTGAAAGGGCAACTCTTAGAACAAAAGCATAAACACAATCTTTTAGTAAATCAAGAAGTTATGCAAAGATATTTAATTTTAAAAAACGGTTTCATTTCTAGAGCAAATTAAAATATTTCATGAGTCACTATGGGTACTTATGGAAAATTTTGCTAATGCCCTCATAAGAATATTAAAATATTGACAACTGTTTTTTGTGTTGATGATGATTTAGCAAAATACTCACTTTCTCTTCTCTTTCCCCTCTGCCCTCTCATCTTCCTCCTCCTTCCTTTTTTCCTAGCTCTTGTCAAACAAAACCAGTATTCACAGATCCCGCAGGATAGCCATTTACCTGTTGTCATCCACTTCTCCCTGTTATCCAAGATCTGTTTAGAAAATGGTAAGATCCCTTTACCCACCCAAATTAGGGTTGACTCTAATGAGCAAGCAGAGTGAGAATCACTTACATTCCCTGAATTTGAAAACTCTCTCAGTCATCCTCATAGTATAACCTCAGTCAGAGCCAGACATTTAAGTTCATGGATTCCAAGTCAAAAAGTTTTCAAATGCAGCCCCCACCCCCACCCCACCCCCAGCCTTCCCTGATTTCTCCACTCTTGTATCTTAGGAGTTTTTTCTTCATGGTTCTGAGAAACTAGCTTCAGGAACAATGACATGCCTGTCCCCCCAGAAGAGCACCCAGGGCCTTCCATCACAAAAACATACTAACTTGGACTAGGAACCAAACCTTCTGGGTTAAAAGGCAAAACTTGGTTCTTAAATTGTTTAAATGTTATAAAGGAGACTTCCCAAGGAAGATTATGGTTACACAAATCTAGGAAGAATACAGATGATCCCTTTATGAGGTTATAAAAGGGATAAGATATAGGTTGTTAGGAAAAGGGAACCTCGTCATCCCTTGAAATACAGACATAATATAGCTGTGTGGCTCAGGGAGTGAGTAGGAGTTGGGGCTGACTGCCATGGGTCTCATAGATTTGCTTCTCATAATCTTTTCATCATAATCTAGGAACTTTAAGACCTGTTGAAGTTTCTGCTTTTAGGGAATATGCTTTTAGGCGTCCAGTGTCCCTCCCATACTTCCCCGTTCCCTACATATGCTTCTGAATTTGATGTATTTAGGAATCAAGTTAGGACTGGAACTGTCTCACTGAAGAGGGATAGATATTGAGGAAATATGCATATGCTAAGAATAAGCACAGTAAGTAGGGCAAAACAGCAAATAGGAATGAAGTAAATTATAAAGTATCCAGAGAGTTCTGCATGAAAATGCCCAGGAGTCCAAATAAGTAGGTAAAGTCAGTGACAGGAAATCCCTCAGCAGGAAACTGAATGACAAGCAGATAGTCTGTGAGCAAGGAGCCAGCCTTTAGTCATTAAAAGGCAGGACTGAAATCCCACAGTGGGAGGCTGGCAACAATGCATTATCTAACCTTAAGGAAATGAGGATAGAATTTGTTCAGCCTTTCCAATCTGAGGTAAGGATGGTTCTCTTGATCCAGTGATGATGAACCTGAATGTGATTATGTTAGTCAGGAATCTTTAAGCTGTAGGTGACAAGAACCCAACTCACACTAGCTTCAGCAACAGGAGAATCCTGTGCTCGTGTATTGGGGGTAACTCACAAGATTAAAGGAAGAACCACAGGAGCAAAGGTCCAAGGCAGGATGTATGACTCAACACTTGCAGCGATTCTTCTCTGTCCATCCCTGCTTGGCAAATTTCTATGGTTAGGCTTGCTTCACACAGTGAACATAAGGAGATAGTCACTGCCCCTAGAGTCACATGCTCCTTGCCTAGAAAGAAAGTGCTTCTTTTCCTCCAGTGTCCACAGAGAAGACTCAGGAACAGAACCCACGTCTACTGACTACCAATAAACTATTCTCTCTTGAGAGATGGGATTCTGTCCCGGGACTGGGGAATGCTGAAGAATCTGATCTGTAGGTCTACAGGTTTGTAGGGATTTTTAAAAGGCCTCTACTTCTTCAGAGGTCTTCATAGGGATTTAATTCCTTGGGGTTAAAGCTTTGATCCCATTTTAGTTAAAATCTCCTGAGAAGAGGTAATTCTTAAGCTAATTGCTTACACTTTAATATGAATGGATTTTGGTTCCTTTTTCAAGTAGGCTTGGGTAGACTGATAGCTGAGCAGGATTTATCTAGTGAGTACTGGCATGGAGATAAATTTTTAAATAGCCATTTTGAGTTACTATGTGTGTTGTTGTTGTTTTAAGGTTGGATCTTTCAACATCCTCACTCAAAATTAGAAATTCTGAAATGGAAGACAATCCTCAATACTGCTGTGAAGAGACTACAAGAAGCCATAATTCAAATGTAGGGAGCCCTCTGAAATCTTTAGAATCATATACTTTTATGAGGCGTGTGATGCATAGATAGGCAAGAAGAGATGCAGAGCCTGTGGGACCCTGGGCAAGTCACTCTATTGCTTTGCTTGTCGTGTTTGTAATGTGAAAAAAGTATGTACATACATGCACACACAACCCTTCTTTTCCTGGTAACTCACGGAAATAAGTCAGTCTGTGCTACACGACTTACCAGTCAATCAGCCTTGTCAGGTGACCAGCACAGGATCCTGTGTGAAAACAGTGGAGAGGAGGGAGAGAAGAAAAGAAGTCAGGGAAAGAAGCGCCAGCCATAGGGAAAGCACTGTTCCAAGGAAATATAAAACTAGTCCCCGTGTACCTCAAATGGGAAACTAAACATCTCAGCAAGTTAACTATCAACAATTAGGAGGTGGTAAGAATCAAACAATTAGGAGGTGATAGTAACCACAGCAAGCATTGGCAAAATTTCTACTCTGGCTAGACAGTGGAGCTGATGCTTTACATTTATTATCTATACTACTTAGAACAACTGAGAGAGAGAGAGAGAGAGAGAGAGGATTATCATCTCCATTTTACAGGTGAGGACACTAATAGTGCCACAAAATGTGGCAATTTGTTTAGAGTCATACAGCTAGAAAAAGGCAGAGCCAGGGGTGACCCTGGGTCTATGTGACTCCAAAATGCACCCACTTTCAACCATGCTTTATTTTCACTCCAGGTTCCCACCTGGACTTCGGTGAGAAAATAACTACTATTGCTTTGTGAGTTATGTTTTAAATGGGATACATACTTAGTATTTAAAACATTTATTTAAAATTACATACACACAGAGGCACCTGGCTGGCTCAGTTGGAAGAGTATGTGACTCTTGATCTCAAGGTCATGAGTTCGAGCCCTATGTTGGGTGTAGAGATTACTAAAAAATAATAATAAACTTTAAAAAATAAAATAAAATTACATCAAAAAGGTAAATTGCAAAATGAGAAATGTTTAGATCAGAAGCAAATAAATTTTAATACTATTGATAAATCTAAATTAAGAGAGATTTTATAATGTAATGTCAAATTCTTTATTAGATTTTTCTAAAATACTGCCTCTGGGGCTCCTGGGTGGCTCAGTGGTAAGTGTCCAACTTTGGCTCAGGTCATGATCTCATGGTTCATGAGTTCAAGCCCCACATCAGGCTCTGTGCTGAAGGCTGAGAGCCTGGGGTCTCTTTCAGATTCTGTATCTCTTTCTCTGCCCCTCCCTGCTCATGCTGTCTCTGTCTCTCTCTCTCTCAAAAGTAAATAAACATTAAGAAAAGAAATACTGCCTCTTTCCTGCTCTGGATGAGAATTGAGCAGCTTGTGCAATGACTGGGAAAGAAGGACCTGCAATCATCTGACTCATTCTCTTTAATGGTGTCTTTCTCTTTAAACCCCTTTAAGGATTAGGAAAGGCAGAGCAAGCCCAGAGCTCAGGCCACAGTGGTCATGTTAAATTGTTAGATCTTGTGATGAAAATTCCTGGTGATTTAATCAGCATAGAGTAATTTCTAGTGAAATGTTTTAAAAATTGCAGTTATTATTGTATTTAAAATTTTAAACTTAGTTTCACTAGAAATTACTCTTTATTGGTTGAATCTCCAGGAATTTTTAAATTTAAATTAGTAAATTCAGTATATTGGTAAATTTAGTGTCTAATTTTACATCATATTACAGCTGTTTTAAAACACCTAGGCATAGTATTTAAGTTAACTTTTATTATTGTACAAGTATCAATATTTTGTTTTAAGATTTTTCCCCTTGTTTTTATAACTAGAAAAATTTTCCTCATGCTAAAATTAGATAGACCTACTCTATTTTTAACTTCTTTTTTCTCCACTTACTGGAAATTGTGTATGGTATGAAGATCCTAGCTTTAATTCTCCCATGCCAATAATAATGACAGCTAGTGTTTACTGAGTGCTAATAAAAATAGCTAATGTTTATTGAGTGCTTCTTTTGTGTAACACACCGCACGAAGCAATTTACATGCCTCCATGAGTAAGTCACTGCTTTTATGCCAAGGTCAGAAAGCTAGGGAGTGAGTGAGCTGCTATTTACTCTTAGATTTGTTTGATACCAAAGCCTGTGCATCTAACCACAGCACTCTATCATCACTCTGGAGCCAGGTATTGAATACACAGATTTGAGTTCTCAGCTTAAATTAATCTTCAGTCTTATATATATTAGAGTCTTCTTCTGAGCTGTCTGTTCTATTTCATTGATCTACCTGAGTTTTCAGCTATTTTAATTATTCAGATTATATAATATGAGAGAAACAAGTATGGTGTTAAGAAAGAGGGCTTAAAGTCAAATTGATTGGTCTAAAATCCCAGCTCCATCCATGCATGTGACCTTGGGAAAGTCACTAATTTCCCTTTGCCTTATTTTCTTCATCTGTAAAATGAAGGTAATCATAGTAGCTACCTTTTAGGGCAGTTGTAAAGCTTCCTAGTACAACTAGGCATTCGGTAAATATTAGGTATTTGTATCTTAATTACTGGTACAGCAAACCTCCTCTGGTTACTCTTTCTTTTTTTTTTTTAATTTGTATTTTTATTTAATTTATTTTTTTAATTTACATCCAAGTTAGCATATAGTGCAACAATGATTTCAGGAGTAGATTCCTTAATGCCACTTACCCATTTAGTCCATCCCCCCCTCCCACAACCCCTCCAGTAAGTAACCCTCTGTTTGTTCTCCATATTTAAGAGTCTCTTATGTTTTGTCCCTCCCACCCTGTTTTTATATTATTTTTGCTTCCCTTCCCTTATGTTCATCTGTTTTGTCTCTTAAAGTCCTCATATGAGTAAAGTCATATATTTGTCTTTCTCTGACTGACTAATTTCATTTAGCATAATACCCTCCAGTTCCATCCACATAGTTGCAAATGGCAAAATTTCATTCTTTTTGATTGCCGAGTAATACTTCATTGTGTGTGTGTGTGTGTGTGTGTGTGTGTATATATATATATATATACCACATTTTCTTTATCCATTCATCATCGATGGACATTTGGGCTCTTTCCATACTTTGGGTATTGGTGATAGCACTGCTATAAACATTGGGGTGCATGTGCCCCTTCAAAACAGCATACCTGTATCCTTGGATAAATACCTAGTAATGCAATTCCTGGGTCATAGGGTAGTTCTATTTTTAATTTTTTGAGGAACCTCCATACTGTTTTCCAGAGTGGCTGCACCAGTTTGCATTCCCACCAGCAATGCAAAAGAGATCCTCTTTCTCCACATCCTCACCAACATCTGTCATTGCCTGAGTAGTTAATGTTAGCCATTCTGACAGGTGTGAGGTGATATCTCATTGTGGTTTTGATTTGTATTTCCCTGGTGATAAGAGATGTGGAGCATTTTTTCATGTGTCGGTTGGCCATCTGGATGTCTTCTTTGGAAAAGTGTCTATTCATGTCTTTTGCCCATTTCTTCACTGGATTATTTGTTTTTTGGGTGTTGAGTTGGATAAGTTCTTTATAGAGTTTGGATACTAACCCTTTATCTGATATGTTGTTTGCAAATATCTTCTCCCATTCCATCGGTTGCCGTTTAGTTTTGCTGATTGTTTCCTTCCCTGTGCAGAAGCTTTTTATTTTGATGAGGTCCCAATAGTTCAGGTTTGCTTTTGTTTCCCTTGCCTCCAGAGACATGTTGAGTAAGAAGTTGCTGTGCGCAAGGTCAAAGAGGTTTTTGCCTGCTTTCTCCTCAAGGATTTTGATGGCTTCCTGTCTTGCATTGAGGTCTTTCATCCATTTTGAGTTTATTTTTGTGTGTAAGAAAGTGGTCCAGGTTCATTTTTCTGCATGTCGCTGTCCAGTTTTCCCAACACCACTTGCTGAAGAGACTGTCTTTATTCCATTGGATATTCTTTCCTGCTTTGTCAAAGATTAGTTGGCCATATGTTTGTGGGTCCATTTCTGGGTTCTCTATTCTGTTCTGTTGATCTCAGTGACTGTTTTTGTGCCATGATTACTCTTTCTACATCAAAAACATCTTAACCAATTTTACAAATTTCTTCTTCCAGGTGAGCTTACAATTCAATTAATTTTTCAAGTTTAAAGAAGTCCTCAAGTGATGTGGACCAGGCAGCAAATTTTAACGAAAGAAAAAAAAAAACAACAAACTTGTAGGGAGTATATGAGAACTCTCTGTATTTTCCACTCAATTTTGCTGTGAACCTAAAACTGCTCTGAAAAATAAAGACTACAGCAAAAATTGAAAGAAAAAAAAACTGGAGTCAAAACATCTAGGTTCATTAGTCAATGGGTGTGGGATCTTGTGTAAGTCACTTGAACTCCCTGAACCTCTGCTTCTTTAGTCATTTAGGGATAATAACAGGTCTTCTGCTTACGGCAGGTTGTTGTGACTATATATATATATGTATATAAATGTACTTTGTAGACACTAAAGCACTAAGCAAGCTAAAAGCATTTTTTAATAATAACCCAGTACTGTCAGAAGTGGTTTCTTGAGACAAGTCAGTTTAGACTGAAGAAGAGATGGCTTGGCAGAGTAGATGGAGGAGGTGAATTTAGCTGGCACACAGCACCAGGGATGAGTCTGATGCTGTTACACATTACCCATAGTAATAAACTATCTCAAGGGAGTGGGTTTTTAACAATGAAAATTTGTTCCCAAGGGATTTATCATATACAGAATCCAAGCTTCAAAAAGAACACATGTAACTTTACATTATGTGCATTACAAAACATTTCTGCAAGAAAATCAGCCAAATCTTAACATCCCTTGGTTCCCAGGGTGAGTGATTAATAAGTAGATTGAAAAAAAATGCTTGTTGGATGAAATGCAATTTTTGGCAAATCATAACTATCGGCCTTTGTACCCTACCAAATTTCTACCACATTTGCTCAACACAGAACATTATATCAAGTCAGACACAGGGAAATGAGAGAAGAAAGAATCTTCTCTAACTCTGTTGGCAGGTACACACTTGAAATAGACTCTCTTTTCTTGGCACAGGAAGTCTGGTCTGACAAATGTCACTACATCCCAGACCAGAACCCAAACCCTCCCATCCCAGACCAGAACCCAAAACACTCCTTACAGCAAAGCACATCCTCCACACTGGGTTTACCTAGACCTTTTGTCTGGGCCTGAATCAGAGAATCAGATCTTTGGGCTGTAGCTGGTAGAGTTCTAGTCTTCTGATTTTATTCATATGTACTATTAGAGTATGGTGGTACAAAAGCATTAGACTGGGAATCCAGACTCACTCCTAACTCAGACCCTGCCATTTCTTAGCTGTGTGACCTGTGTTCCAAGAGGCTATGTCTGTAAAGGGGCAGAACTTCAAGCTTTGAAGTTCACAGAAGTCTTATGCTCCCATTTGCCAACCATAGTATTTGGGGCACTTATTCTGCTTCTCAAAACCTTATCTTCCTCATATAAAATGGAGGTTCTACTAGAATTTACCTCATAGGGTTATTGAAAGCATTAAGTGAAATAACCCAGTTCAATAACTTAGCACAATCTGTAGAATATATGAATGCTTAGTAAACAGTAACTATTATTTAGCAATTATCAATTCCCTTTTCTGTACTTTGACTCCTTCATCTGTAAAATGGAATTAGATATTGCCCAAGCATCCTTCAGTTTGACATTCAGTGAATGTCCCCACCATATTGAATTTAGCTTAGATTCTTAGGCAAATTTGATTTGAGATGATTTGAAATGCAGTTCCCTTTCTATTCCAGCCTCTCTTAGAGTGGTCCAGATACCAGAGGGCTAGGATAATTGGGTAAATTCTGACTTAGAGAAGAACTCTTTTGTAAGCCCAACAATGACTTTTCCTGGGAATGACCAGCCACCCAAAACTTTGAAGAAACCTTTTATGCAAGTATTAGGGCTCCTTTGTTGAACTAATCAATTTGGTGTTAATTATCACCTGCTGGAGAATCCAGAGGTCAACTTCTGGTTCTCAGGCAAGAGGAGAACAAAACTACTGCCATTGCCAATTCCTCGAGAAAAGGCAGTGAAGGGCAGCCTTTTTTTTGGCAGAGAGACTGATTGGTCTTTACACAACAATCAAGACTCTTTGTCTAGGGACTTTTAAAGGGGTTAGAAAAAGAAGAAGAGTTATGGGGAACTTCCCTGAATTATAGTTGCCGACTCTGAGTATTTGAATAATGTAACATTCAGATAAGGTAGGAGATTTTGCATTGGAGTTTTTTGCACTAGAGCTTTGTTGTATCTTGATTTTTGGCCTTGCAAGTAAGAAGGGGGAGCATGCCTTTTCTTCTCCCAAAGATTATAGGTATTTACACTTTAGAGGCATACTTACCTTTCTTAAGAATAATCCAAAAGGTCCATTTGTAGAGACTCACAGAAAAATAGAATCATGTCTAGGCGTTGAATGAAAGAGCCCAGATGTGGGCTTGGTAAATGGTAATTAGACTCAGGTTTCCAGTTGGTCTATAAATGTGTGCTCTTAGGCTGAATTCCTGCCAGCGTTTGATGCTTATAAATGGAGTAGCGTGTGTGTGTTCTGGTGTGGGGAAGAGTGCAATTTATAAGGGCTCCTTTTTTTGTCACATTGCTCAAAAATTCTGCCTACTCACCTCATTTTTGACAATGGGATACATTTTCATGAGAATGTGAAAAAGAGAAGAAGGAGTGGCAGGAGGAGGAGGAAAGCAAAAGAAGAAACAAATGTCAAAAGAAACCAGTTGTTTTAATCAGGCATTTCCATTTTTGAGTGGCAGATCTGGCCCTTGCCCACCCTTCTGGCTCTGGTTCCTTCCCCACAGAACTTACTGAGAAGTGCCCGCTCCTGTTTCTCTTAGAGGGGCCAGTGAACCTTGCTAATTGCTAGGGACTCCCACCCCCAATACCCCCGAAGCCAACAGCAGTGTGACTATATACCTTTCCCTCCTTTCATTAATCAGCTATATTATTTTCCAATTACTTTTTTTTCAAAATCGTGTAAGTGTACTCTCATCCCCCCATCCCCTATTTCCCATATCCTGTCACCCCCTTCCCCTCTGGTAACCATCAGTTTGTTCTCTATAGTTAAGAGCCTGCTTCTTGGTTTGTCTTTATCTCCCTTTTTTTTCCTTTGGTGGTTTGTTGTGTTTCTTAAATTCCACATATAAGTGATATTATATAGTATTGTCTTTCTCTGACTGATTTATTTCAATTAGCTTTATACTCTCTAGCACCATCCATGTTGTTGCCAAACAAATTTCATTCTTTTTATGGCTGAATAATATTCCAGTGTGTATATATATCACAACTTCTTTATCCATTCATCTGTCGATAAACACTAGGGTCGCTTCCATAATTTGGCTATTGTAGATAATGCCGCATAGGGTTACATGTATTTCTTTGAATTCGCGTTTTTGTATTTTGGAGGTGAATACCCAGTAGTAAAATTACTGGATTATAGGGCAGCATTATTTTTAATTTTTTGAGGAACCTCCATGCTGTTTTCCACAGTGACTGTACCAGTTTGGATTCCCACCAACTGTGCACAAGGGTTCCTTTTTCTACACATCCTTGCCAACACTTGTTATTTCTTGTGTTTTTGATTTTAGCCATTCTGAAAGGTGTGAAATGGTACCTCATTATAAGTTTGATTTACATTTTCCTGATCAGGAGTGATGTTGAGATCTTTTCTGTGTCTGTTAGCCACCTGTATGTCTTCTTTGGAAAAATATCTCTTCAGGTCCTCTGTCCAGTTTTTAATTGGATTGTTTGTTTTGGGGACATTGAATTATATCAGTCCTTTATATATTTTGGATACTAACCCTTCATCAGATATGTCATGTGCAAATATCTTCTGTCATTCCATGGGTTGTCTTTTAGTTTTGTTGATTGTTTCCTTTGCTGTGCAGAAGCTTTTTATTCTGATATAGTCCCAATAGTTTATTTTTGCTTTTATTTCTCTTGCCTCAGGAGACACTAGAAAATGTTGCTACAGTTGATGTCAAAGAGATTACCGTCTGTGCTTTCTTCAAGGATTTTTATGGTTTCAGGTCTCACATTTAGGTCTTTCATCCAATTTGAGTTTATTTTTCTGTATGGTATAAGAAAATGATCCAGTTTCATTCTTTTGCATATGGCTGTCCAGTTTTCCCAACACCATTTGTTGAAGAGACTTTTTCCCATTTTATATTCATTCCTTCTTCATCAGAGATTAACTGACCATATAATTGTGGGTTTATTTCTGGGCTTTCTATTCTATTCAATTGATCTATGTGTCTATTTTTTATGCCAGTACCAGACTGTTTTAATTACTACTGCTTTGTAATAAAACTTGTAATCTGGAATTGTGATACCTCCAGTTTTGTCTAATTATTTTTTAAGTAAACTCTACACATAACATGGGGCTCCAACTCATGACCCCAAGATCAAGAGTCAGGTGCTCTATTGATTTATCCAGCCAGGCACCCTGTCCAATTTCTGAGTTTTAATCATTTAAAATTTTTTCTTTCAGCATAGCTCTTATACCCCAAAACCCACACTCAACCAATAAATGTCACATGTGCATACATACATACACACACACACACACACACACACACACACACACACACATGCACACAGACCAATTCTTCTAAACATTCCAAGACCCTTATTGAAGTATGCTAGCTCAACTTTAGCACTTTTCAAGTGCACCTTAGAATGTGAAACATTGAGGATTCCTGTTTGTGTGTATTCTGAATCTGAAGGGACTTGCTGAAGGCAGCCTTAAATATTTTTTTTACCCTGTTGCTGAAGCTTGTTTGTTTGTTTGTTTTGCATTCCACTCTATACCCATGTTAGAAATGCCCAAATGCCTAACTCTTCTCTGAGAAGGTAGCTACCATTTCCCCTAATTAGAGTCCTGACACTTCTGATTATTTTCAAGTGTTGGTTATAGATCTGCCCAATTCCATCACTGCATTATGTCTTAAACCCAGAAGCCCTGCAGCCCACTTTTAGTAGCTGGGACCATGGAGTAAAGGCAAGCCATCCAGTCCATGTGGATGTTAAACAGGTGGTGTTGGTCTCCTAGAGGGCCAAGAATGTCTCTGCTCTTCCAGCCTGATTCTGGAGGCTTCTTCCAATGGCATGTTGCCAACAGCTCTAATCTGGCATGCTTGAGTGCACGAGTATATGTGCATATGTATGTGTATGTATGTGCACATGAGTGTATATGTGTGTGCATAGCTGTGTGTGCATGTGGGTTGCGGTCAGGAAGCTGGGCAAGAACTAGGAAGTTCTGTTTCATTGGCTGACCCTCAGATACAAAGCCCTGGTCGGTCTACATTTTTTGTTTGTTTTTGTTTGTTTATTTTTATTTTTTTTTAATATATGAAATTTATTGTCAAATTGGTATCCATATAACACCCAGTGCTCATCCCAAAAGATACCCTCTTATACCCATCACCTACCCTCCCCTTCCTCCCACCCCCCATCAATCCTCAGTTTGTTCTCAGTTTTTAAGAGTCTCTTATGCTTTGGATCTCTCCCACTCTAACTGATTGGTCTACATTTTATAGTATGCCCACAACTCCTGTAGCTCCTGACACTAGAAATATGGGGAACAGTCTCATGAAGTGAAGAAAGTAGAGAGTTTGGAGCTGATATACATGACATTGCATCCTGGCTTTACCATGCAGCTGCAAAATTCAGGGACTTTTTAGAATGGGGATAAATAGCACCTATCTCATAAGAACGTATGAATTTTGCCTGTGGAAGATACCTAGTGAATATCTGTGAATAGTTAAATGACTGTTCCAAGGGGCCTACCTTAATTTCAAGGTCTCTGTCTGAAATGCAGAACATATGTAGTTTCATATTCACCTACTCTTCCCCTCTACCACCTTATTATTAATGAACATGTATGTATGTATGTGTCACTAACTTGTAACAAAAACAACTAGTATATTTAGAAGGCATGCTAAATACTGGGGTCCATGCCTAGAGGTCTGTGCGTATTAATTAACCAGAGATTCCCTACATTTCTGTGAGGCATTGTTACCCCCATTTTACAAATGAAAAATAACTAAGACTCAGATTTTAGTATTTTGCATACTTTTTTAAAGTCCCAAGTGTTAGCACCAGGTTTCACCTCAGTTCTCGTCCAAGGTCTATGCTGAATCATGTTGCTCCTGTGGGGAGAGAGGACTCCTTACTAGTCCTGCATTTTCTGCAGCTTCTGGTCCAGTGCTTCACACACAGCAGGTCCTCAAAAACTGTTTACAAATGATAGGCACTGAATAAACACTTGGCTAAAGATTTCAAAATCCAGCTGTCCAGATCTAAGGAAGCCTCTTAGACTGGCAGTAAAGGTGAGGTCACAGACGCCAGAACAGCCATTGCCCAGCCTCTAGCCCTTGATAAGATCAGGAAATTAACTACTTCTGGAATTTTTTTCTTTGAACAGAAAAGCAGAAGAAGCAAAGCTTAAAAAAGAAGGATTCAACAAATGTCTTATCCTGCGCCACTATAATGATCCTAAAGGTGTGGTGAAGGTAGACAACAGTCCCAAAGTTTCCCAATGTTTCTGGCTGGAGCTGCTGAAGAGGAAGCCTAAGATGCCAACAGTCAAAGAGGCTGACCCAGAGATGAAAAAGTTCCATTATGCCCTGGTAGACGGTTCCTCTTTGACCTAATATCCTTTTGAAATCCCAAGAGGAAAGGAGGATGGAAGGGGCTGGGCATGATGGAAAGGATGTCTCGAGAGGTAGGGCATTTCTGTTTCAGCAGAAAATCGCATGAGTATTGGAACAGGAAGTCTGATGCCTTGCCTCAATCTTTTGCTCTCAAGGGTCCACTTTCCCTCCTGCTGGAGACAAGAGAAGTCAATGCAAGAAAGAGGTTGGGGCAAGTTCTCTAGTCTGCAAGACTTACTTCTATTTAAGGGAACCTCTGGTTGTAGCTGTTAGGCTACAACAGCTCACATGGTTCTGAGAAAATAAGTTCTCCTTCATTTTCCTGGTTAGTAGAGAGAACCACATGGGCATTGGGCATCAAGAGGATCTAGCTTAGAGAGAAAAGAGATTTTGTGATAAATTCCTGCAAATCCAAAATGAAAAAGACCTCAAGAGGTTGGTGCAGCTAGGTTTTGTGAACTTGTTCACATATCCATAATTATCCCTCAGCCCTCCTTTGCTCTCATCTGTCCACAGATGTTGGCAGGGAGACACAGTCCTCCTGCTGCATGCTGTCAGGCCATACTGGGTAGCAATGGGCAACTTTGTTTTCCAGTGACTCTTCCATTAATAGAACCAATCTGACCAGACTTCCTTGCTATTATCCACAAGACTGGTTTCAAAGAGTTTGGGGCTAAAATGAGCATGTAAAAAACTGATGTTTACAGAGGGGAGGTGGGCAGGGGGTGTGGGTTAAATGGGTGATGGGTATTAAGGAGGGCACTTGTGATGAGCACTGGATGTTGTATGTAAGTGTTGAATTATTAACTTCTACACCTGAAGCTAATAAATAAATAAATAAATAAATAAATAAATAAATAAATAGTAAGTAAATAAAAATGAGGGTGCAAGTAATGAACGTATGGGAAGAATATGCAAGTGGGAGTCAGGGAACCCGGCATGGCCTGGCACCACCATTATTGTACTCAGTGACCATGGGAAAGCGAGTCACCCCCTCTGGACTTCTGTCGGCTCATCTGTAAATAGTTGATTAGAAAAAAAATTAAATATGGGGCACCTGGGTGGCTCAGTCGGTTGAGCGTCCGACTTCGGCTCAGGTCATGATCTCACTGTCCGTGAGTTCAGGCCCTGTGTCGGGCTCTGTGCTGACAGCTCAGAGCCTGGAGCCTGTTTCAGACTCTGTGTCTTCCTCTCTCTGTCCCTCCCACTCATGCTCTGTCTGTCTGTCTCTCTCTGTCAAAAATAAATAAACATTAAAATAATTTTTTTTCTAATTAAATAGGATAAGAGTTAACATCATTCCATATAAGAATAATTATTACCATTGTTGTTGGTTTTTATCAGTATCAGTTCCTTAACCTGGATTTTACCTATCCTTCTGGCCGCCTCGCTGTCTGCCAAAGCTATTCTGCTCTCCCTTGGGGTGGCACGTACACCAACATATTCAGTGACCTGCCAGATCAAGTTATCCTGGGAACCTTTACACCTTTTGGATGTGGTAGCATTTCTTTTCCTAGAAGGTATGTGAGATTCCAGACAAATTAGAACTTGTGGGTAAGTTAAGGGGTGGAGAAAGAGCTACATCCCAACAGAGGCAAGGACAGGAAAGTAATCGTTTAAATGGTCAATCTAATTTGGAAACTAGGTAAGGAAAATGAAACATACGCATGTGTTCATGGCTGCTCCAGGTTGAGACTTGCAAATTTCAACAGGCCAGAAGACCATAGGTCTCAAAGAATCCATTTGCACCATCCACATGATAATGCTGTCTCTCAGGAGCAGAGGGACATATACGAAGGCAAGGCCCCAAGAATACAAAGGCTGGGAACTGAAACAGGAAGACTGTTATTTAGGTGGGGCAGGGGTCAGCTGGGCCTCTCTGCCCCCTTAAGAACTGGTTGCACTGGCAGTACCACCATCCCATACCCTTACAAAGTCTCACATCAGGGGCTGGGTGGCTCAGTGGGTTAAGCTCCCGACTTCGGCTCAGATCATGATCTCACGGTTCATGGGTTCAAACCTCACATCAGGCTCTGTGCTGACAGCTCAGAGACTGGAGCCTGCTTTGGATTCTGTGTGTGTGTCTCTCTCTCTGCACCTCCCCCTCTCGTGCTCTCTCTCTTTCTCTCTCAAAAATAAATAAACGTTAAAACAAAATTTAAAAAAAAGAAAAGAAAGTCTCACATCCTTCTCAAGATTGCTGCAAAATTCTCAGGGGTTATAATCTCACCGTCTCCTCTGACTTTGACTCCCTGCCTCCTTTGAATCTTGTTCTCCACTCTGCCTTGTAACTGTGGGTTTATTCTGGCTCTCTTTTATTTGAGACAATTGGGAAATTTGCTCCTTTTTTGATTTTCAAACATAAAAACCCCTCTGTGAGGATGGCCACATTTGTTGGTGGTTTGGGTCACAGGAAACTTACTGCATGCTGCATCAAACATCTCAAATGAAGTGTAAAATGTACAAACATGTTTTAAAAGTGCTTCATGTCCACTTTTTCATTTTCCTCTCCAGGATCCTCTTTTATTCTTATCCCTTCTATTTTAAAAGCCCTTGTCCCTTTTCATTCCCCACCCTCCAAATCTTTTCATTTTCTTATGAAAGAGAAATTCAGCTCTTTATAGCTATATGCCCCATCCAACTAATTTTTGCATATTCAAGCACTTAGCTAACAATCTGGATAAGCCATCGTGGGAGTAGGGGAGGAGACGAGAGAGGGATCAAAGAAGAGGGCATGAGGTTATTTTGCTACCTCACACTGCTGTCAATCAGCCACACCATTGCTACCACATGTCTTATTCATTCATCTATGCATTTCTCCTTTCTTTTTGTTCCTTTAGTAAATATTTATTGAGCATCTATCATATGTCAGATTAGAGTAGAGAGGAATATAAAGTTCCTGTTTGTCAGGAGATTTGTTACAGGGAAACTGAAGAGCAATATTTAGAAAGGGAAATGAATGCAGAACATTGAAACAAAAATGTGTCTGTAGAAAATATTCGTTGATTCAACAAATATTTGCAGAGGACCTACTAGCATGAACACTGTTTAGTCACAGGGGATATAGAAGAGAACAAAACAAAGTCCTTAAGCAGCTTACATTTTAGTGAAGGGAGACAGAGTAAACAAACAAATATATACCATATCAAGTGATGAAAGAGGCTTTAAAAAATAAATGAGTAAAGCAAGGTAAGGGGAACTGAAGAGTGGTGGGAATGGGGAATTGCTATTCTATATTGGATGACCAAAGAAAGCCTCTTTGATAAGGGACCATGTGAGCAGAAACATATGGCAGTGCAGGGCAAACCGTGCTGTGGACAGGAAAAGTGTAAGCAGAGGGAAAAGCCAGAGCTAAGACCCTCAGCTGTGAGTGTGCTTAACAGATCGAAACTAAATGGTGATCTCTGGAATGCTGGCTCCCCAAAAATCTCACCAAAATATCAACCTGTTGATAAGACAAAGCTGAGTTTGTTCTAACCAAGGCAAGGGAGAGCACTACCTTGATGGAATCTCACTTCCTGTGAGTAGAGAAGCCAACCCAAAAATCTACTGGTTGAGGAATAGTAGAGTGAGCTACAGGGTTCCGTTATCATGGATACAAATTTCAGTCCACATGTTCAGATGAGCAGAAAATACAACTTTATTTTTTCAACACTCAATTTAATTTCTAGATAGATTCTACCAGCGGGTGGCAGAAACTTAGAACCCTGGTATCCTTTCCCCAAGGGTTCATTTCCATTCCAAGGAGCTGATAAAATGAGAAAGCATTAGTAGCTGGGGAAGTGTCGTTTGGTTCTCAGGCATCTTCATTCTAAATGGTCTGTGTGATTGGTCTCTGAAGCTCATGGGTGCATCCCTCTGGCTCCAGTTGCAAGGTCTTCCAAGGCCAGGCTTTTTCTCAGCTACTCCCACATCTTTATGAGCACACAAGAAACATTTGTCTGGCTTTGTCTTACCCTGAACATGGGGAAATCAAGGCTGTTCCACTCCCGTCTGTGTAGAAGCCTCATGCATCTATTCTCTTACTCTTGAGTTATGTTGGGCCTCAGGTCAGCCCCAAGGCTCACCACCTGCCCAGGCTTTCAAATCCCTCAAATTCATATGGGATTTACTACTCTACTGAGGGCTCCACCCCACCCACCCCACACCCACCCTGCAACTGGCCTTAGGAGGATGGCACAGAGCTTTTTCTCTAGAGGTTTCTTTCACTGAACTTCCTTACTTAGCCTCTGATACTCCTTTCCACCCCCTACTCCTTTGCGGTACAAAAATCTGCTCCTGACAGATTACGTATTCTCCCATATCCCTATTGCCATGTGTCTAGATCTCAGCTTTTCAATCTCAAAAGTCAAGAATTTGACACTGTTATTCTCACAACACTTTCCTGAAGCCACAGGTGCTGTTCAAGATCTAGGTGAGTGGGAGAAGGCCATGGGTAAAAAGGAAAGACTGGGAAGAGAGCAGTGTGAATTCTCCCACTACATTACATAGCATTCCCATTAAGGATGACAAGTACAGGAACAATGTAAATACTTGGAATTTATGTGTGTGTGTGTGTGTGTGTGTGTGTGTGTGTTTGTATGCATTTGTGTGTATACATATACATACATTTATATTATATATAGTACTGTAAAAAAAAACTAGCAATCTAGACATAGTATTTATAGTCATTTAGCAAGAAATATATAGGTATTATTGATTTTATAATAATAAAAATGTAAATATTATTTTAGAATTTATATATACATTGTAACTACCCTATTGTGTGGTTGTGAGACCTAAATAAGACAAATTACCATGTCAGTTTTTAGTGTGTTCTAAGACAGGTAGGCTAAGGCAGATATAGATAACTTTTGAATGTGATGGATATGTTTATGGCATAGAATATGGTGATGGTTTCATGGATGTATACTTATCTCCCAAATCATTAAATTATATGTATTAAACATGTATAACTTTTGGTATGTCAGTCATACATCAAAATATTTTTTTAAAGAAAGACAGATGAGTGGATGGCTGGATGGATGGATGGATGGACAGATATGGAAATAGGTAGATAGGTAAAGATCTGAAAAGTTCTAAGACAGAGATACTGAGCACCAGGAAGTGGGGACAGAGGATGTATGGAGTGGGGAGTTTTGAGAATACCAAGGCTGAGAATGTGTGCACATGTGACAGTAAACAGGCAGGAACACTGAGAGATGCCATCATAGGGATCATGAAAGTTGGTGTTTTAAAGTGTTATGGCTCTATAATGCTTTAGGAAACATGCCTCAGCTAAATGTTTCTTTGTCAAGTCAGAGATGGTTAAGTGTAGAAATATAACACTGCCCAAGAATAAAGGACTAACCAGGAAGACCTGTCCTGTTCTCTATAATTCTGGGGTTTCTCTTTGTCCTTGGAAACTGCTCACGAGGATCTTGACCTCAAATTCTTATCCCAGTGGTATTCCTGAGCCTAACCAGTACCTGACCCAAATCTTCTCCTGATTTCCACCATATCCTGCAGCTTTCCCCAACTCCAATCCCTCTCCATCTCATATTTCAGAAGCTCAGGAAAAGGAGGGTGAGGTATAGCACTAAGTGTTAGCAAGGATCAGGGTGAGGTCAAAGGTGGGCTAAAGGAGTCAGGTGACAATGTCAAAATGTCCACAGCCAACTAACTGCAGGTAACAGATGCTGCAGGTCTCTTCAAGACCACCTACACCATGTGTTAATTTATTGTTAGCTGCCTGTGGCTGCCATTACAAATTGCCATAAACTGGGTGAGTTAGAATACCAAAAATTTATTCTTTGGAGTTCAGGAGCCCAGAAATTAGAAATCAGGGTATTGGCAGTGTTGATTCCTTCTGAAAGCTCCGAGGGAGAATCCATACTATGCTGCTTTGCTAGCTTCTGGTGGTTGCTGGCAATCCTTGGTGTTCCTTGGCTTGTAGACACGTCACTCCAATCTCTGCCTCCATCTTCATATTGCCTTTTTCTCTATGACCTCTTCTCTTCTTATAAGGACACTAGCCATTGGATTTAGGATCCATTCTAAATCCACCTTGAAATCTTAAGTACATCTGCAAATGCCCTATTTCCAAATAAAGTGACATTCTGAGGTTCAGGGTGAATATGAATTTGGGGGGAACAATCCGGCAGACACAATAATTACTGTTCCTCTATATTTACCCTTCTTTGGGATATTACTTACCCCCATACCTCTGCCTGCTCCTCTCCCATGTACTTAATTTCAATTTAGTTGGTGACTCTAATATTTAAAGCACCACAAATGGAAAATTTGCACCAAAGGTACCTTAAGTATATAAATGTAGCAAATAAAAGAAAAGCATAAGATGTGGCCTTAGAAAAACATTTTCTGGCCTTTGGAGTTTTAGGAAGAGATTTACGTTGTAGTTTATCCATAAGGCATCCTTTCAGTGAACTAAGGCACTATGTGAGTAAACTCACCCTCCCAGTTTGCTGAATTTGAATTTTTTGAATGAGTCCTGATCACATATTTTCCCATCCTTTGTATTTTGACTTCTCTTGATTTCAAGACAATGCGAATTGAAAGTTAGGTCATGTAGAAAGCAAGAACCCCCTCGTCCGTTTTTTAAGCTCTTTCAGAAATATGCTTTTGTGTGTTTCTGCCATGTTAAGCATTTCATATGTGCTGACCATGCTTCTGGTGAAGCCCCTTCCCTGGCTGTTTTTGTAAGCCAAATCACCTGTTGAATGTGTCAGAAGTTTACTAGCAAAAGAGTACAAGTAGGTAAAAATCTAAAAGAAATAAAAAAACTAGTGCTTGATTCTCAAGATGCAGGTAGAGAGAGACAGATTTATGGGGTAGCAAAGTGCCTTGGTGAGCAGCATGTGAGCACCTGCCCTCCCTGTGGAAGAGACTTTCCCAACTTTGATGTTGAGATGAAAAGATGATGACAGAATCTGGAAGCATTTCAAAGGTTGAGAAAGCACATACTTTCAAAAAGTCTTTCCCCCTCCCAACCCTAGTAACTCAACAGTTTCGAAAGAAAGATTAAGAAACACTACATAATTCTATAGCATTTTAATTGAACATTTTATTCTGTGACATCACAGAGCAGAAAACTAACAATTGCTTTCATGAAGAACAAACGTATTTTCACTTCATTTTTCCAGGGATTGTTAAAGTTAGATTCTTTGGAAACTGTTTCTGGTGAGCTCAATTGAAACATCTCAGCCTTATTACTGCTAATGGGTGTCACTTTGTGTTGAGAGGGCACTTTTTTCATGCTATTTAATTTTCCCAGGAACCTTCTTGATTAAATGTAATTCCTAGCTGAGACAAATTGAGGCTCATAGAAAATGGAAACCTTTTCCAAGTCTGCATGGTAGAGAAAAACATTGGAGCCGGTTTGCACACTCTAATCCCAATGTGTAATTTTCACCTTTCCAACCCTTAATGCATTGAGACAGAGGTCTAGATCTGAGCATACAATATATGAGCAATAATAAGAGTAGTAATAATCATAGTCATAATCGTGGCAATGAGCATGGGCTTTGGGGTTAGATGTATCTGGCAATAGGCTGGAGCAACAGAGAAACTGGGCTATGTGTTTCCAGTATCTAGCAGACTAAGCTCAGGCTTCTTGACTGGGTGGCTGGGTTCTAAAAGCAGCAAGAGTAAAGACAAATCCCAGTGCATACACATTTTTCAAGCCTTCTCTAGTATCATGTTTGCTAATGACTCATTTGATCACAGCAAGTCATGTGAACAACCCTGGATTCAAGGGGTGGAAAAATAGAACTTCTACTTTCCTTGGAAGAAGTTGCAAAAATATCGCAGCCATTGTTGCAGATGATCACAAGGGCAACACTGAATCTAAATTATGACTTCTCTCTGTCTCTCTGCCTGTCTTCACCCCCTGTTCTATTTTGATCAATAATGTATAATAGAATTTGAGAATTATAAGTACATAAGATGATCACTTAACAGTATTAGTCTGTTAACAACCAATCCCTCCTCTCAAGAGTGTTCATGAAAATTTGCAAGGCTTGGGTGTCTTCTTTCTCCTGCTTTTGGTCCAGATATTCTTACATTTTCACTTAGAATTCTGTGTCATCCTCTGATTCCTTTCTACATTCTGTGTTGGTCCAGACTGGATTGGTCATGTCCTTTTATTTCAGATCTCAAGTATGACACTGCACAACTGCACACAAAGTTTAGACACTATGAAATCTGTGTTTGTATTGCTCTAGTGATTTTTTTCCTGCCTGGTATTCTATAGGATCCCTACTTTCTGAACTATTTGGAGATCGGAATTCTTCTTGTGCTCCCTGGAATGTGAATATCTCCTAGAAATTGATATTTATGACAATGGTGAAAGTAATTTAATGGAATTCCCCAGTTATAGGCTAATTATTGCTTTAAATACTTTTCCCTTTTAACACTTAATACTTCTTTTCTTCTTAATAAGGTGTTTTGCGGCTATATGGCATTTGGAATTAACAGCTCTCCATTTGTGGCCTTATCCATGGGTTTCACTGTTAAATATTTCATGCGGACTGCCATGTAGATTATACTGCCTAATAAGAGTATGTATCAAAATGGAACTTGGTGACTTTGAAAGTTTCAGAAAACCTTCCCTGCTCTGGCCCCTTTCCAACCTATCGCCTATCACTTACCCCCTTGTTTACTAAACTTCTGTCTCTCTTCATGGCCTTCACAGCCTTTGTTCCCTGTGACTGAAAGCTCTTGTCCCAACTCTTTGCACAACAGGTTTCTTATCTTTAAGGTCTCAGTTTAAATATCACCTGCTAGGAGAGATCTTTCTTTTTTCTTTTTGTTTTAGATAGCTTTATTGAGAAAAAATTACATTCCATAAAATTTGCCCATTTAAAGTGTACAATTAAATGGTTTTCGGTATATCTACACAGTTTTGCCACCATCACCATAATCTAATGTTAGAACATTTTTGTCACCTTGCAGTGCCTGAGTGGCTCAGTTCATGATCTCGCAGTTCGTGGGTTTGAGCCCCACATCGGGTTCTGTGCTGATGGCTCAGAGCCTGGAGCCTGCTTTGGATTCTGTGTCTCCCTCTGTCTCTGCCCTCCCTACCCCACCCCTTCTCGCACTCTGTCTCTCTCTCTGTCTCTCAAAAATGAATAAACGTTAAAAAAAATGAATAAACGTTAAAAAAAAATTTTTTTTAAGTACATTTTTGTTACCTTGAAAAGAAACCTTGTACAATTAGCATTCACTCACCATTCAACACTCTCACCTCTAACCCTAAGCAGCCTCTAATCTACCTTCTGCCTCTACACGTTTGTCTATTCTGAACATTTCACATAAATGCAATCCTATAATCTGTGGTATTTTGTGACTGGCTTTTTTCACTTAGCATTAGGCTTTCAAGTTTCATCCATGTTGTAGCATGTATCACTACTTCATTTCTTTTTATGGCCACATAATATTCCATTATATGGATATACCACCTTTCATTTCTCCATTCCTGAGTTGGCGAATATTTGTGTTGTTTCCATTTGGGGGCTACTATGAATAATGCTACTGTGAACATTCACAAACAAGTTTTTGTGTGGTTATACAGTAACTCAATTTAAAAATTTTTAAGGAACTTCCAGACTGTTTTCCAAAAGATGCCTCTTCTGACCATTTATTTTAAGAAGGCTTATCCTTTTCGTTATTCTAGTGATGACTTTATTGCTTATTACCACTAATTATAATATGAAATTAAATGTTCATTTACTGTGTCTGTGTAACTAGAATGTGAGCTCCATGATGGGAGACACCACTTATATCTCGTTCACTGCTTTATCCCCAAATACTTAGTATGTGCCTAGTACATACTGAGTGCTTAATAAAATGTTTGTTGAATGATTGAACAGTGAATTAACAAGACTCCAGGAAATATTTGTGTCAGGCTATTGGGAATAGGTGGTGGGGGGAGGCTAGATCAGCTGGGATTCTAAGACAGACAGCCATAAAAAATATAATCAAAAAATTTGTAGCCGTTATATATACTCAATATATATGTATATTGCTTTACTATAGCAAATAACAGAAAATTCCATTTCAAATTATAGAGAAGATGGGCTCTAGATGCAGTATAATTTGTGACTTAGTGATGTCATGTAAGATCCAGATTCTTTTCATCTTTCTACTCAGCTATCCTTGGCATCCTTTCTTCTGAGGTGGTTCCCCTGGTGGCTACCAGTGACACTGGCTATGTGCTCCTTTTTATGTCTAGCAGGAAAAATTTTAAAACTCTTTTTTTCATGGATCAAGTATATGTCCTTCCTTTGAGTCTCTTCAGACCAACAGGCCTACCCCTGAATTAAAAACACCTGTCAAAGGAATGCCATGCAACTATGGGCTTAGATTCTGACCTAGACCATGGCTAACATAATAACATTATGCTCATTATTGAAAAAACAACTTAAAACCCATGTTTCCCTAAAGTTGGATCAGTCTTTTCATTCTTATATATACTCTTACACAAGGATACTGGTTGATTCTCCTCTAAGTTTGAAGATTTAAATCATAACTACCTAATATTTAGTGAGTGCTTACTAAGCGTCAGGTCCATTTGCATTTTATTCTTTCTCTAACTGCTCTCTTGCTGCTTTCTAGATTTTGTTTGTCATTGGCTTTTATCAGTTTGACTGTAATGTGTGTAGGTGTGGATCTCCTTGAGCTTTGAAATGCTGAGCTTCTTGGATGTATACATTAATGTTTTCCAAAAAACTTGGGAAGTTTAGGCCATTATTTCTTTAAACATTTGTTTTCTGCCCACTTCTCTCTTCCTGGTACTCCTGTTTAATGTATGTTGATGTTTTTAATGGGATCCCATGGGACTCTGAAATTCTGTTTCTCTTCACTCTTTTTCCTTTCTGTTCTGCAGACTGGATTATCCCTACTGAGTTATCTTCAAGTTCACTGATTTTTATGCCAACTCAGAGAGGCTTTTGAGCCAGTCTAGTGAAGTTTTCATTTCCATTATTATATTTTTTAATTCCAGAATATCCACTTAGATTTTTTAAATTCCATGGGGCGCCTGGGTGGCTCAGTCAGTTAAGCGTCCGACTTCGGCTCAGGTCACGATCTCACGGGCCGTGAGTTCGAGCCCCGTGTCGGGCTCTGTGCTGACAGCTCAGAGCCTGGAGCCTGCTTCAGATTCTGTGTCTCCCTCTCTCTCTGACCCTCCCCCATTCATGCTCTGTCTCTCTCTGTCTCATAAATAAACATGAAAAAAAAATTTTTTTAATAAAATTTCTTTTTGTTGATATTCCCTACCTGATGACTCATTATAATTGTATTTTTGTTTAATCGAAACACCATTCCCTTTATTTTTTTTTAAATTAATTTATTTACATTGAAAGAGAGGAAGAGAGTGAGTGGGACAGGGGCAGAGATTGAGGGAAAGAGAGAGAATCCAAAGCAGGCTCCGCACTGTCATCATGGAGCCCAATGCAGGGCTCAAACCCACAGTGAGATCATAACCTGAGCTGAAGTTGGACACTGAACCGATTTAACCACCCAGGCGCACCCTCCTTTAGTTTTGTGGGGTTTTTTAACATATTCATATTAGCTGCTTTAAAGGTTTTGTCTGGTCCAACATCTGCACCCGTTAAAGATAGCTTCTATTTCCTGATTTTCTTCCTATGTGTCACATTTTCCTGTTTCTTTGCATGTCTTATAATTTTTTACTGAAACTAGATATTCTAGGTAATATATTGTAACAACTCTGGATTCTGATCCCCTTCCCCTTCCAGAAGTATATCTTGTCTAATTTTGTCTCTCACAAATCACCCTATTAGGTGATATAATATATAACTCACCCAGACAAAAATAGCCCCCTTTAAGACATAATTCCCTTATGGGAACTAGTTTTTCCTAGTATTGGCATCTGAATATGACCCTTAGTCTGATAGGGTCAACCTCATTTAGGTATCAATATATAATAACACTTGGGACAGTGTGGAGATAAAAAAGAATTGGTTGAGAAGGTGTAAGCTTATAGTCTATGGTGATAAACTCCAAATAAACCCCTATAATATATGGATATAAAAAGAACGCAAAGAATGTTCAGAGGCATGTGAGATCAGTGTTTGGTTTTACATAACTAAGAAGGTGAAAACATCTAACTGGCAGGACTAGGGCTGAGTTCACTACAGGCTGGACCCTATTGCACCAGACTCTAGAGTATTAGGTTCTCCTGAAATGCCTGTTTTTTGCATCAGTGTTCTTATAACTGAGTCAAAGTCTTTGCTTAAGTACTATTTATTAATGTTAAATCCTTATTAATTGACTCCTGTGTGAAACTTCACTTTCCTCCAACAAACTGCAAATACTGGCTCTGGCTAAAGGTTGTTGAAGCTTTCTGCAGCTCTAACCAGAAAATTTACTATTTACAGCTTCCCAATGAGAAAGCTCACTATGAGGTAGGAGTGAGAGTATATTATTTGTGTATAAAAGCAATTCATGCACATGAAAAAATTTTTTTGCCAAGTAAAATTAAAATTGTATTGCATGGAAATTAAAATTTTCTCTTCCTCTGAATCTCAAATCCCTTCTGTCAGTGTATCCACAGAAAAGAGCATTTGTCTATTGTACAAAATACATCCACACACACATCCATACACATGTTTGCTTAGTTTTCTCTTTTACTTTTTATGACAGGCATTTTAAATTCCTAGTGAAAAAAAAGCATTTCTTGTCCTGAAGTCTGAGCTAAAATTAGAGTCCCCATTTGTGAGCCCCTATGATAATTCCATTGCAACACCCTTAACACATTTTCAAAAAGAGAACTCAACTGACAAATAACTGATAACTAATAAATAAAATGTAATCTAACAATAAAACAACTTGAATGCATTATTCATAATAGCCAAAAGTAGAAACAACCCCAATGTCCTTCAATTGATGAATGGATAAACAAAATGTGGTATATCTGTACAATGGAATATTATTCAGTCATAAAAAGGAATGAAGTACTGATACATTCTACAGCATGAATGAACCTTGAAAACATTATGCTAAATGAAAGAAATCAGTCTCAAAGACCACATATTGTATGATTCCATTTGTATGAAATGTCCAGAATAGGCAAATCTATAGAGACAGAAAGTAGATTAGTGGTTGCCAGGGGAACTAGGGGAGGAAAGAATGGGGAGTTACTGCTAATGGATGGGCATGTGGGTTTCTTTGAGGGGGATGGAAATGTTGTAAAATTGGCTGAGGTGATAGCTGGGCAATTCTGCAAATATACTAGAAATCATTGGATTGTACATTTAAAATTTTTTTAATTTAAGTTTATTTATTTATTTTTGAAAGAGAGAGAGAGAGAGTGAGCAGGAGAGTGGGGAGGAGCAGAGAGAGGGAGAGTGAGAATCCCAAGCAGGCTCCCATGAACTGTGAGATCATGATCTGAGCCAAAACCAAGAGTCATAAACCACCCAGGTGCCCCTGAACTGTACATTTTAAATAGTGACTAGTATGATGTGAATTATATTTTGATAAAGCTGTTATATATAAAAGAAAGAACTCAAAATATTAGTATATAAGTTGCTGTCCTATATTGCATCATTAAAGTATATGTCATTATTTCCCTTTTACCTACAACAAAACTGGACCTAAATGTGGTATTTACTGTTTGCAAAAATTTTATGAAATATTTAAAAAATTCCCCTTGTCACTTAAATATATTAAATTTAAAATAGAAGCTATAAAGGGGCGCCTGGGTGGCTCAGTTGATTAAGCATCCAACTTCAGTTCAGGTCATGATCTCACTGTTCATCTGAGCCCCACGTTGGGCTCTGTGCTGACAGCTCAGAGCCTGGAGCCTGCTTCGGATTCTGTGTGTGTCTCTCTCTCTGCCCCTCCCTGCTCACACTCTGTCTCTATCTCTCTCTCAAAAATAAATAAACATTTAAAAATAAATAAAATAAAAAGCTATAAAGAAAATATAATAGTGGTTGATACAAAAATTGGGCCGAATAGTTTTTGAGATCTCCTTTAGGACTAATTTACAGGGAATTTTACAGGATTATAAATCAACAAAGTTAAAATTGAAATGAAAATACATCCCAAATCTTTACTTTCTGGGTAGAAGCCAGAATATTTAGTGCCCTGATCAAACTTTAATATTGCTCAAGAGTTAGGCGTACACTGGGAAATTGCCCCCTTGATTATTTTTTAAATTTATTTATCTCTTTTAAGAGAAAGAGAGAGAGAGAAGGAGAGAGGGAGTCCCAAGCAGTTCGGCACTCATAGCATGGAGCTGGACTCGGGTCTTGAACTTGAATTCACAAACCATGAGATCATGACCTGAGCCAAAATCAAAAGTCAGATGCTTAACCAACTGAGCCATCTAGGTTCCCCCCCCCCCAACTTCAATTATTTGTTACATAAAATTAAATGTCTAAGATGAGAATTATATTCATAAAACAGGAGGTGATTTCCCTCCACTTGCAGCTCTGGAGTGGTTGCTTCCTCATCCTCTTCCTGTCTTCTTTGCTAACAGTAACTAAGCAAAAGAATACAACACCATCTGCTGATGATATTTTGGGAACTTCACAGAAGCCCAAAACACTAAGCCTCATGGCTGAATCCTGCCCCTGTTCAATTTCATCCTGGGTACCAGAAACCATTCCTTGGAAGAGGATACAGAACCGAAGCCTCTGAAAGAGAAAAGGCAAAAACAAAACAAAACAAAAAGCTGTCTTCAAAGGGATTTCATTATTTAAACATTAACGATCTTTTTTTTTTTTTTTAAGTTTATTTATTTTTGGGAGAGAGTGGGGGAGAGACAGAGAGAGAGGGGAACAGAGGATCCTAAGCAGGCTCTGCACTGACAGCAGAGAGCCTGATGCAGGACTTGAACTTATGGATCATGAGATCATGACTTGAGCTGAAGTCCAACACTTAACTGACTGAGCCACCCAGGTGCCCCCATTAACAGTCTTTTAAACTAATCCTCCTTTTGTGCACCTGTCATCCCACCAAAGGGGTGTCTTGGTGAGAAAGCTCAGCAGCCCATACTAGCAGGAAGATGAATGAAAGGGGATGTAGGCTGGGATCCTTGATGCCAGGATCCAGTGTGTAGGGAAACGCCAAGCCTGTGGGAAGAGAGCTCCTACTGTAGTGCATGGGTAGGCCTTTAGGGTCTTCCCTGGGGCCCCTCCAAGGAGTGAGAAGAGCTGAAGGCTGGATTTCCCAGGGGAGTGAAAGGGTAGGCTGTTCAGGAAAGGAATGCACTCCAGGTGTCCAAGGTGTGAAAGTTCTATTTCTGCTTTTTTCACTGGGTTGGTGGCTTTGTTCCTCCTACCCATCTGTAGGACTGCAGGCTTCTCGATTAAGTTAAAAGCACCCCTTTTATACTGTGAACTATTCTTATTCTTTTATTAGATAGTGACCACCACCACCCCCCCCCCCCCTCATTGAAATTTACATTAGGCTGCAGGTATTCTATTAACCAACCTCCATCAGCTTCTGTTTCCTCACCTGGGAAATGGGACCCATAATACTTATAGATGGAATTGTGAGGACTTAATAATAATAAAAGCCAACACTTCCAGAGAACTTACAAGGTGCCTGACTCTGTCAAAGTGCTTTACATAATTAATTCATTTAGTCCTTACAACAGCTCTGTGATGTAGAGGCTATTGTTATCGCTATTTTTAAGACAAGGAAACTAAGCCACAGAAAGATTAAGAAATATGTCCAAGTTCACACAATTATGAAATGGAAGAACCAGGTTCAATATCATTAACCATCTGGCTCTACAATGTTTGTAACCATTAAGTAACACTGCCTACTAAAAGCAGATATTTAAGGCTTGGCACATTGTAGGCTCCCAGTAAATATTATCTCTCAAAATAATGAATGTCACAAGACTGAAAATAAAGAGAGCACCTCAGTCTGGGCATCCCTCAATGTTTAACCATGCCTAAATAGTGTCTTGCATCCAATAATTACCCAAAATGTATTTGTTAAATTGAATCCATTTTGTCAGGGCAGTTATGATTTTTTGTTGTTGTTTAGTTAATTTATTTTTGAGAGGGGCTGGGGAGGGACAGAAAGAGGAGAGAGCAAGAGCGAGAGTGAGAGCGAGAGTGAGAGAGACAGAGAGAGAATCCCAAGCAGACTCCGCACAGGGAAGTTCTGAGTTTAAGTCCCTTCTCTGTGCCAGGTGCTATGCTGAGAAAAGAGAAGATACAAAGATAATCGAGATATGAACACGTAGTGTGATGCTACTGATCCAGAAAAGCTATAAAATGCTAGACTGCATTAATAGACATAAAGTATAGGGAAGATAAAATTGACACCTCCTTGTTCTTCATCGCCCAAATCCCATCCTTCCAAATCTGTATGTTTCATAAATCTACACACATGTATCTCCCATCTCTCTCATCCCTGCTCCAGTCCAAGCTGCCATCTTCTCTCTGACCTCTTAACTGGTCGCTAGCACTTACTTTGGTTCCTTAGCAATCTGTTTGATCCTGTCACCTCTTTGCTCTATTATTAAACCCTTCTATGACTTTTTGCTCCTAAGATAACCTTCATGGTACAGTGTAGGAAGCCCTGCACGTCTGGCCTCTTCCTGCCAATTACTCTACTCTCATCTATGCCACTCCAGACTCTAACTACACTGGCTTTCTTTCAGTCCCTTGAATGCATTATGCCCACCACCTTCCTCATGGCCTTTGGTATGTATTGTTGCAACCGTTTAGAACACATTTCTGGGCAAATGTCCACCCCTGATCCAATGAGCCACAGCCCAGGCAGCGGTACCACATGATACAATAATCATGGCCAGCAGAGTCATCTATATGACTGTATAGATGGGAGGTGCTGAAACAAGAGGAGGTGTGTCTCAGAAAGGGGAATCCATCAGATTCTGACACCAGCCTTCCCTTTAAGAATATTCAAGCAGATATATACCAACCTTCCCTTTAAGAATATTCAAGCAAAGGCAAGGTGACCGTGTTCCAAGAATATGATGGGAAGGAGTACTTAATATGACCCGGTGACTTCTGTCGCCTCAGCCAAATCAATGAGTCCATGAATTTTTCTTCTTCTAAATAAGTCATATTTCTGTCTTTTTTGTAGCCTAATAATATCAATGATGTTTAATCAGGATGGTGGCATGGTGATCGGCAAAAAAGGAAACATTATAAGGGAATGGATGTGGCCTTCAAAGGGAAAACTTGATGATCCAGTTGAAATTTGGGTATTTACAATTTTTTATTCTTATGTCTATTTCTTATGCCATATCAATAATTGACTTTGAATTTTTAAAATACACTGTTAGGGAAAAAGAGGATTGGGAAGACTGAATTATTCAGTTTGGCTGTGTACACTAGCCAATTAATCTGATAAATCTTTATTTCAGTTTTTTACTTCACTTGGTTCTTTCTTGATGGGCTTGTTTTTGCTAAGCAGCAGTTACTTTAAACAGTAATTTTTAAAACTTATTAGAAAAGCATTTTGTTTATCATAGCAAATATTTTAGAAATAGGAAAGTATATAATGTTCAGAGTAAAAGTCTCCTCCTCCTCAGTCTCACTTCGCACAATTACCTTTGTCAATAGCTTAATGTGCATTTCTGTCAGATCAAGGATCAGAAATTCAGATAATGTAAGAGTGAGCCTACCAATGGGAACTTCAGTGAACTGGAAAGTATGTCTCCCCTAAAGGAGACAGCCTTTACTCAGGGCAGAAGACTGTTGCCACATGGAAGTGTGGGCCTCGGCCTGCTGTATTTTATGATTTTTTTTTTAAAGCCATGAATTCAGATTTTTTTTGATGAAATATCCTGATATTTCAAATTTGCAATTAATTCAAACTCTGACAGGACTAAACCAAATACTTGTAAGCTGCCAGGCTGTAACCTCTGTGCTAGACTTCACTGATTCACAGGTAGTTACTTTATGTGTATGTGCGTGTGATCATGGGCTATATTTTGTGTCCAGGGCCACTGCATAGGGCTGTGCAGGTGCACTGTACAGTCAGCCCCAGAGGTACCAATTATAAAGAGCTGTGCTGTCCCTGTATGGCAGCCACTAGACGTCTACCCTGTGGTTATGGAACCCTTGAATGACACTGCAGGCGTAAAATACACACCAGATTTCAAAAATTTAGTACAAAAAATGAAAATATAAAATATCTTATTGATGTTTATATTATTTATATTGTTTACATTGTTGCAATGTTACTATTTGGATGTATTTAGTTATAAAATGTTATTTAAATTAATGTCACCAGATTTTACTTTTTTTTTATTTTAGAGAGAGAGAGAGCATGAGTGGGGGAGAGGGGCAGAGGGAGAGAGAGAATCCCAAGCAGACTCTGCGCTGTCAGCACAGAGCCTGACATGAGGCTCAAAATCAAGAGTTGGACACTCAACCGACTGAGCCACCCAGGTGCCCCCACCTGATTTTACTTTTCAATGCGGCTACTGGAAAATGTAAAATTACTTACGTGGCTCACATTTATGGCTCACATTGTATTTATACTGTACACACTATTGTGTGGAAGTTACCTCCAGGTCTCTGTTTTATACAATTTACAAAACCATCCATGGTGGCCATGTATCCTACACATACTATTTGGATTGCCATTTTTAAAGAAGTAGTGCTTAGCTCTGAAAGGTTAGGGAAGTAAAGAGTGGGTAGAGAAACTGTGCAGCAAACCTGTATGTGCAAGTTTACTGATACTCAGGAGTCAAGAGTTTCCTCTCCTAAAAAGGTCAGTATAACTAAATGGGATAGATTTTTCAGTTCAGCTTACCTCAGCTGGCAGCCTTCAGGAAGCAAGGGAGTGTAACTCGTAACCCAACAAGTTGCAGGCTTGGAACAGTTGACTTAATTAGGATGCTTTATCTGCAGCAAGCCTTTTAAAAATATGCTCTGCAAATCTGCAGATGTTCATTTGAGCTTTAAAAGTCGTTCATCATTACTTTCCTATCCTTGTCATTTATAAAATCTCTCCAGCTTTAATAAGTTTCACAGTAATAGGAAGACTTGTAAAACTTCTAAGCACTTGACAGCCATTAATGACTTTTCTGATCATCAAGGGAGTCAGATGTTGTCAGCTATATTTTACAAGAGACACTGTCTCAAGAGCTAGAATTAGAACTCAGAAGTACCTGCAAACTGACCCAGAATTTTCTCAGTCTAAAGTGAATCTGACTTTCCTTATAAGACGTGACTACACTAATTGCTAACAGTCTCTCACCATTCCTCTTCCTTCCCTTAAGAAGCCCGAATTTGCAGCATAAAAACCTAAAAGCCACTCCTGACTTTAATGGAACCAGACTGAAACCGTGAATGTAGATCTCAAATTTCTTTCCATGTGTCGTGCAAACGTCTAAGATTTCTACTTGAATTATGAGCGTGAGAATTCTGTGTATGAAATGACAGTCCTTTCTGTTGCCCCCAGGTGAACGAGTTCATTACAGTGGAGATTTCTGGGCGCTTTGCCATAACCTTGGTCTACAAATGGCATCCCCAAAGCCTAAAGCTATCTCTGGCACCTGTAAAATGCAAGTTTTTCCATCAAGGCTTACCTGAGGAGGTAGGTCCGGAGGTTTCTTTAATCATCTTCATGGCACCACCTCAGTGCAGACCAGAGGAAGAGCAATGCTGACTGATTTTAGATTCTTTCTTTTTTTTTTTTTAATGTTTATTTTGAGAGGGAGTGACAGCAAGTGGGGAAAGGGCAGAGAGAGAGGATCTGAAGTGGGCTCTGCGCTGACAGCAGAGAGCCTGACGCGGGGCTCGATCTCACCGAGAGATCTACACGGGGCTTGTCCTAAGTGGAAGTTGGACACACAACCAACTGAGCCATTCAGGCATCCTTGATTTTAGATTCTTGCAGTATTTCCTGGTAATTGCTACAGTAAGGATACTGGAATCTTGGCTAATTAAAAATCCTGCCAGGGCTGTTACTGGACATTTCTTGTGAAGTAACTGGAATGAAGATAGTTTAGAAGGGGAAAGTAGACTTAGGAGAAAAATGAACACCTGGTTTCTTCTAAGGTCATGATTCCTAAGCTTCGGTGAATTAATTTTCTGTCTCCTATTTGGGTGAATTGTTTGCATTTATATAATCATGATTTCTTAAAATGGAGTAGGGTTCATATATTGTTTTTAACTAAAGCAAAACTAAATTGATTTAAAGTCACTATTTTTCAGCATAAGTAACATTCTAAAGACACTTGAAGATGAGCATTGCAAAAACTATGGCTCAGAAGAATGTTTCTTAATCACTTGACACTTGCACTAACTCTCTATTGAGGAATTTTATGCTAAAACTTTTGTCAAGAGATGAGACATTAAAACGTCAGTATCTCTAATATCATGTAGTCAAATAATGGGCTAGCTTGACTAATTCTAATCAAACCTTTGAAGATTTTTAAATTTTGAGTGTGTTTATGGGAATGATACACATATTACAGAACATGTATGAACCTTTAATAAAAGATCTCTAGTTTTAAGGACGGGCATCAAAACTGTGTTGCTCTTGGTTATAGCATAGAAATGCCATGCTTATTTCACATATGCTGAAGTTGTATAATTTTTGCCATAAATAAAGCCTTTACATGAAGCTATCTTGCCTCCTTGGTTTTTTATGACCATGTCCCCATCTGAAAAGAGCTTAATACTCTCTCTCAGCCATTCCCTGATGTCAACCCCATCTCCAAAGAAGCCATGGAGTTATTCAAGGCCTATAAAGTAAAGTGCAAACATATGAAATCTGCAACACAGGACAAAGATGTAAGTGTTAAACAGTCACTATTTTGATATCGCAGGCAAAGGTAACTTTTAGTTTTCATATTATTCTAGAGTTATTTTCCTTTTCTGACATATGCTGGATTTGTTATAAAGAGCTGAAGAGTCAAGCAATTGCACACAGATGGGCCTGTTTGTATAGTTACTGGAAGGAGCATAGAATGACTTTTGTTGTTTGTTGGTGTTTAACTTTCCTTAACATCTTAGCCATTTTTAAGTGTAGAGTTCAGTAGCTTAAGTTCACAATTCACAGTGTTATGCAGCCATCACCACCATTCATCCCCAGAACGTGTTCATTTTGTAAAACTGAAGCTCTGTACCTAGTGAACAACAGCTCTGTTTACCTCCCTCTCCCAGCCTCTGACAACCCCCATTCTACTTTCTATCCCTATGAATTTGACTATTCTAGCTACCTCACATAAGTGGAATCATACAGTATTTGTCCTGTTGTAACTGGCTAATTTTACTTAGCATAATGTCCTCAAAGTCCATCCACATTGTATAAGGTGTCAGAATTTTCTTCATTTTTAAAACTGAATAATATCTCATTATACCACATTTCATTTATCTATTCATGTGTTGATGGACACTTGGATTGCTTCCCTATTTTAGCTATTGTGAATAATGCTGCTATGAACATGGGTGTATAAATATCTCTTTGAGACCCTACCTTCAGTCCTTTCATATTTGTTTCCAGAAGTGGAATTGCTGGATCATATATAACTACATTTTTAATTTTTTGAGGAACCACCGTACTGTTTTCAATAGCAGCTGCACCATGCAACATTCCCATTTGCGGTGCACAAGGATTCCAGTTGTCTGTATTCTTAAAAATACTTGTCATTTGCTGCGTTTTTTTTTAATAGTAGCCATTTGGGGTGCCTGGTGGCACAGTCGGTTAGGCATCCCACTTCAGCTCAGGTCATGATCTCGTGGTCCATGAATTCGAGCCCCACATTGGGCTCTGTGGGGACAGCTAGGAGCCTGGAGCCTGCTTCAGATTCTGTGTCTTCCTCTCTCTGCCCCTCCCCCACTCACGCCTCTGTCTCTGTCTCTCTCTGTCTCTGTTTCTCTCAAAAAGTAAATAAACGTTAAAAGAATTTTTTTAAATAAAAATAAAATAGTATCCATACTATTGGGTGTGAGGTGGTGTATTTAACTTTTTAAAAATTAACTTTATTTAAAAATGATTTGTTTATAGTTTTATAAAATGCATCCACTTTTAGTGTATACTTTGATGAATTTTAACAATATTTAGTGGTCCATGAAATCCTGAATCTAGAAATCCTTGTTTCTCAAGGAGGCATTAATGGCATTTGGGGCGGGATAATTCTTAGTTGTTCAGGACCATTACAGAATACATCCCTGACCCCCACAAACTAAATGCCTGTTGCGCCATCAGTCAAAAGGCCCATGCACATTTGTGAATGCTCCCAAGGTACTCACTTGATTTGAGAACTGTTTCATATTATAATTATTCCTGGGGGAATATTTGGGCATATGGTATGGGGAGATCAATCATCAGATTATTGTGAACCAACACTTAAGGGGCAGGTAGAAAGGTAGGAGGAGAACCATGTTACTGTGGTGGACATGGTAAGATCCATGTCCTTTCCCCTCCCTCTTGTATGACAGATTCTGTACTGCTGGGTTTGGAAAACTAAAAACTGTATTTCCAGACTCTCTTGCAGGTGGATTTCTAGATGCATACTAAGCCCTATTAATTAGATGTATTCATATGGGATTTGGAAGATGGAAATAAGCAGAAACCATTTTCTTGCTTTTGCAAACAAGATCATGGAGAAGTTGGGTTTTCTCACAGCAGCACTGTATTATCTAGTCACTAGCATCATAGATAATGAGACACAATTGTGGCAGCTTCCTGGTTCTAACCTCGCAGCTTTAGTAGACTGTTCCAGAGCCCCACAGCTCCAGTGACACTTCCCTGACCACACCTGCCTGATAACAGGTGGAGGCAGTACCTCCCCTGGTCAGTCAGTTGGTATTCTGAGAACAGCTGGAGACTGCCATTTCCCCTCTTTTGGTGATTTTATAATCAGATACTTACAAAAGGGCTAGAGAGTTTTCTGTTTCCTACAATTGATAATAACATACAAAACAAAGTGAATTTCAAAATGAGGGAGGGGTTATAGAATGAGCCTTTGAGAGTAGCCAAACAAATGAGAAATAAAAAGCATCCATTGAGTTTGTCTTAGGAGGATCAACAGTGACTTCAGCAAGAATGATTTCAGGGTACAGGTGGAAGTGAGAACCTTTTTATAGTGAGCTGAAGAACAGATACCTGAAAATGTAGAAACTTTTATGCTATTATTGGCATTTTCTCGTGCTTTGGATTTGTATAGTATGAGAAAAGAGGAGTGGGTGCCCCAAACCTATGTTTTAGGCCCTTGCTCTCAAGCTTTCCTAGACCAGTTAACTTCTTAAGTGTCAAACCACTTAACTGCTCACTCTGCACTGGGGCAGCTTTCTGCCATCCCAGATGATAGTCACAATAGTCCAGATTCTTCTTCTTCCTCATTATGGCAAACTTAGCAGCATCCTTGTGGTTTGGTTTTGGGGTGTTCTGGATGGGAACAATCTGACAAGCTTGCATTGAGGTGACATGATCTCTTGTATGTGGAGCCCAAGTCTAATTTCCACTATTTGTTCTGCTAGATCCTTTTGGAGTGTCTCCCTCTCCCCATAATTCCCATGCCTCCACTACTCGATGCCATGTAAGAAGGCCCTTGCTGTTTTCTGTCTCAGATGGAGGAATGCAAATCCACACCCTCTGGTCCAGGCCTCTATAGCTTCTCTAGCCTAGAGTTGGATGATCTTCAGCTCTTAAGTTTCCAAGAGAACTTGGTACTATTAAACTGGTGATCATTTATTAGTTACTTACTATAAAATAATATTTAGAAATGATGCTGTTTATAATATTTATAAATTGAAGTGTGCTTACCATCATCATTTTCCAATATAAAAAAATTCATGGTCTTTGGTTTCTAGGGGAAGTAGTATCACAAAATCCCTTTGATATTCATAGAATATTGTTAAGTGTGGGGGGGGGGGAGGGAATTAAATGATGAAATAGTATGATCAAAAGTGGAACCAGACAACACAAAGAAAAATATATTCTTTTTTTAAAAAGAAAAATATATTCTTATTATGTATTTTATTTATTTATTTATAATTCTTTTAATGTTTATTTATTTTTGAGACAGAGACAGAGTGTGAACAGGGGAGGGGCAGAGAGAGAGGGAGACACAGAATCTGAAACAGGCTCCAGGCTCTGAGCTGTCAGCACGGTGCCTGATGTGGGGCTCAAACCCATGAACCACAAGACCATGACCTGAGCCGAAGTCTGACGCCCAACCGACTGAGCCACCCAGGCGCCCCTCTTATTATGTATTTTAAAAGACTAGAAGGATGTATGCCTAATTTGGGGGGGTTGAGTACATTACTTTTGAAATAAGAAAAAAATATTTTTGAAATGTGTGAAGTTCCCACAAAGATGAAACATTATGAGTAATATTACCAAGGAAAATCAATCGGAAAAAAATTGTTATTGCAGTTCTGAAGGTTTGACACCATAATTTATATTCATTTATTTCATGAAACCTACACTTTCCAAAGACTTAGAACGAGGACACCTTCTTCTCAAGGCACGGAACGACTTCTTGTGTTACTTTCTTAATAGAGAACTGATATATTTATCTCTCGCATTCACAAATAGCACAAAATAATCAACAGAGTCCCTTTTTGTAACTTCTCTAAATAACTCCTACAATCAGCAATTTTCCCAGATATCCCCTCCCTCCAAAATAAATGTTCAAGGTCGTGCAAGCAAGAATAATGAATCATCTTTTCAACTGTGACAACTTAGTCCTTTTTCAAATCTTTCTGAAAGATGAGTTCTTTTGTTTTTTAGATGTTTCATATGCTCTTTGAATAGTATTTCCAGAGAAGAATGTTAAGGTATGACCTTTCAAAGATTTATTTTTGTTGTTTAATTTCTTCCCAATAATTTGGGTTTTCACATGAATGGTTGATGAGCTAACTCTAGCATACCAAAACACCAACAATTGTTAACAAGTGTACTGTTGAGTTTCCTACTTTTGAAGCTGTACACATAATTCATAGACAGATGTCTGACACTTTTGGGAATTATTTGTTTCCATCAAACATTTCTTGCAACCTGCTTTCTTTGTGGCCTGACATGAAAGGCAAGCTGCTTTCAACTTCTTTACCCTTCACAGGTTCCTCACTCTGCCCAGTATGTTTGCAAATTAAACTAATCTTGAAGATTAAAAAAAAATGAATTGGGAAAATGTATTTAAGATAGAATGAATGATATGAATCCAACTCCACTGAAAAATCCCAGTAAAAAATGAAATAGAGGGGTGCCTGGGTGGCTCAGTCAGTTAAGCACCTGACTTGATTTCTGCTCAGGTCATGATCTCACAGGTGGGGAGTTCAAACTCTGCACAGAGCCTATTTGGGATTCATTCTCTCTCTCTCTCTCTCTCTCTCTCTCTCTCTCTCTCCCCCTCTCCCTCTCTCCCCGTCTCCCTCTCCCTCTCCCTCTTTTACTCATGCATGTGCATAAGCACATGCACGTGTGCTCTCTCTCTCTCTCTCAAATATAAATAAATAGGGGCACCTGGGTGGCTCAATTGGTTAAGCGTCTGACTTCAGCTCAGGTCATGATCTCACATGAGATCAAGCCCCACATCCAGCTCTGTGCTGACAGCCTGAGCCTGCTAAGGATTCTCTCTCCTCCTCTCTCTCTCTGCACCCCACCCCCAACTCTCTCTCTCTCAAGCAAATCTAAATAAATAAATAAAACATTTAAAAAATGAAATAGAAATGTGTGATACATAACCTATCCAAAGAATGTATAACTGAATGAAACAAAAATATTGATAATCCAGAAATGCCTATTGCTCCCTCATCTCCCTTTTTTAATCTCATTGTAGGCAGAGATAAGGAGCCAAATAGAAATAAAGGCATTTATTATTTTAAAAAATTTTTAATGTTTATTTATTTTTGAGAGACAGAGACAGAGCATGAGGGTGGGAGGAGTAGAAAGAGAGAGAGGGAGACACAGAATCCGAAGCAGGCTCCAGGCTCTGAGCTGTCAGTACAGAGCCCAACGTGGGGCTCAAACTCATGTGCCATGAGATCGTGACCTGAGCCAAAGTTGTACGCTTGACCAACTGAGCCACCCAGGCACCCCACTTGAAAATTTTTTTAATTGAAGTATAGTTGACATACAATATTATATTAGTTTTAGGTGTATGACATAGTGATTTGACAATTATATACATTATGAAATGCTCACTGTAAGTGTAGCTACATCTATCACCATACAATACAGTATTATTGTCTATATTTCCTATGTTGTACTTTTCATCCCTGTGACTTATTTATTTAAAACTGGAAGTCTGTGGCTCTTAATCACCTTCACCTAAATCAAGGTATTAATTGCTGAAAGAACAGGCTTCACTAGTAGAGCTATATTGGAGAAGCTGGATTGTAGGTAGTTTGGACCTGAGACTCCCTAAATTGAAGAAAACCAGTTACCTTACCCATCAAAGTGCAAGCTGGAAAACTTGAACAGGAGAGAGACATGCCTGTTGGTAGTCTTATCACACAAGGATTGGATATACAAGGAAAACTATATAAGAAGTGGTCAATGAGAGCAATCAATGTAGCCAATGGGGAAAGGTGGTCTGGTGTGGCAGAATTTCACCTGCCCTCCCTGGCTGTGAGAAAGGCACATAGCAAAAAGGCACCACCTTCTGATGTCTTCCCTATTTGTTTCAGAGTCTTTCTGTCACACTGCTTCAACAAAGTCTTTTTCATTTTAGTCACAGGAATTGCCTGAACAACATATTATCTTTAAAACTGTTGGGGCGCCTGGGTGGCTCAGTTGGTTAAGCGTCCGACTTCATTTCAGGTCACGATCTCACAGTCTGTGAGTTCGAGCTCCGCGTTGGGCTCTGTGCTGACAGCTCAGAGCCTGGAGCCTGCTTCAGATTCTGTGTCTCCCTCTCTCTCTGCCCCTTCCCCGCTCATGCTCTATCTCTCTCTGTCTCAAAAATAAATTAAAAAAAAAAAACATTAAAAATAAAAAATAAAAAAAACTGTTGAAAAGGTGCCACTTTAGAAAATATGGTCAGTTAAGTAACTATTGTCTGCTCTTCCATTAGCTGAATTCTGTCTTTCCTTGTAAAGAGCAATGAAAGGATGGAAGAAGAAAACAGACATGCCCATCCTCATAAGACATCTTGAAGAGAAGAGATGAAGGACCCTTCTTCTATGGAAATCTGAGGAGATGGAGATAAGGTCTTCACTTAATAAAAAAATTGGCTGAGCTTCCAAGAAAATTAAAGAACAGATAGTCTTTTCAACAAATGATTCTGGGAAAACTGGATATCCATGTGCAAAAGAATGGAATTGGATCTCGTCCTTAAACTATAGACCTAAATGTTGGAGCTAAAACTCTGAGAAGAAAACACAAGTGTAAATATGCCCGATCTTGGATTAGACAGTGGTTTCTTAGATACCACACCAAGCACAAGTGAAAAAAGAAAAAAATAGATCAATTGGACTTGATAAAAATTTAAAACATTTGTGCTACAAACAATACCATCAAGAAAGTGAAAAAAACCCTCACAAAATGGAAGAAAATATTTGTAAGTCATATGTCTGATAAGGAACTTGTGTCCAGAATATATAAAGAAATCTTACAACTCAATAATAAAAAGGAAAATAATACATTTTTTAATGAGGAAAAAGATCTGAATAGACAAGTGTCCAAAGAAGATAATAAATGGCAAATTAGCCCATGAAAAGACATTCAACAAAATTAGCCATCAGGAAAATGCACATTAAAACCACAATGAAATACCACTTCACACCCATTAGGATAGCTAAAATTAAAAAGACAGTAACAATTGTTGGTAAGCATATGGAGAAATTGGAACTCTCATTCCTCACTGCTGGTGAGGAATGGTACAGCGACTTTGGAAAACAGCCTGGCAGTTATTCAAAAAGTTGAATATAGGAGTTACCATATGACTCACCAATTCTGCTCCTCCGTAAAGAAATAAAAACATGTCCACATAGAAACTTGTACTTAACAGGCATTTTTCATCAATTTATGAATGGATAAAGAAAATGTATTATACTCAAATAATGGAATAGTATTCAGCCATAAAAGAGAATGAAGTACTGATACATGCTCACCACATGGAAGAATCTTGAAAACATTATGCTAAGTGAAAAAAGCAGGTCACAAAGGATGACAGATTTTGTATGATTCTATTTATATGAAATATACAAAACAGGCAAATCTTTGGAGGCAGAGGGGAGGTTAGAGGTTGCCTAAGGCTGGAGGGCCAGGGAGAAATAGACTCTTAATTGGTACAATATTTTTGGATTGTGTGTGGGGGGATACAAAAATACTCTAAAATTAGATTATGAAAATGATTGCACAACTCTGTGCAACTCTGTGAATATACTAAAAACCATTGAATTCTATACCCCTAATTGGATACATGGACTGATATGTGAGTTATATCTCAATAAAGCAATTTTTAAAAAATATGGCTGTATAGCAGAAGAGATATTCTGAGAAGCCTTTTTACTGCAAAACACCTGTAACTGAATACATTATAACTAATAAAAATTCTAATGCATTACCAAATTCACAAGAAAGTAAGGGACATTGTCTTATTATTTAATAATCTGTAAATGTGAAATGAAATTATATGAAAAGCAACAGAATAAAAACACCAAAATCAGAATAGTACAAATACTTTCCCTTGTGGGGAAGAGGGAAATACAAATGGGGAGGAGTTCACAGAGAGCTAAAGTTTAATTTCATGGATAATGTTCTGTTTTATTTAGCTGGGCAGTGGGTAGATGAGTGTTCCTTTTACTATTCTTTATACTTTATTCTCTAAATTTTATTTTCTAAAATACACACATACCCTGTAAAACATGACATTTCTGTGCACAGGAAGATCAAAAGTAAAAATTTAGAGTGAATTTAATAAAAAGTCAGGCTTCAGCCAATTTAAATCACTTTATGGAACTATGAAGCTTCTTCGTACTTGACCCAAAGCAGCAGCTATATACTTCATTTCCTAAAAAGCTTCAGGGAACAATTTGACTTTGTCAGAATTAAAATCTTTGAGTGATACCAGAAAGAAGATGAAAAGACAAGCCACATAAAGGCAGAAAAATATTTATAATATACATATCTTACAAAGGACCAACACCCAAGTATATGAAGAACTCCTACAACTCAATCATAAAATAATAAGACAGCCCAATAAAAAATGTGCAATAGATTTGAAAAGACATTTTGAAAACTAAGATACAGTTGACCAAAAAGCATGTAAAAAAAAGAAATATATGCAACATCTCCAGTCATCAAGGAAATGCAAATTATAACCATAATGAGTTACCACCTAATGCCCTTTAGAATGGCTATAAATGAAAGATTGATAATACCATGTGTTACCAAGGACATGAAACAACAGGACTTTCATACATTGCTGGAGGAAATGTAAAATGGTATAGCCAATATAGAAAATTTTTAGCATTGTTTTTTTTTTTTATTTTTTTTTTTTAACGTTTATTTATTTTTGAGACAGAGAGAGACAGAGCATGAACGGGGGAGGGTCAGAGAGAGGAGACACAGAATCCGAAACAGGCTCCGAGCTGTCAGCACAGAGCCCGACGCGGGGCTTGAACTCACGGACCGTGAGATCATGACCTGAGCCGAAGTCGGCCGCTCAAACCGACTGAGCCACCCAGGCGCCCCGAAAATTTTTAGCATTCTATAAAATTATACCTACTGGGTGACCCAGCAATTCCATTCCTAGGTATTTATTTACTCAAGGCCAGCCATCTATTTTCACATAAAGACTTCTACATAATGTAGCATCTATATTCATAATTTTAAAAAACTGGAAACAACCCAGACATCCATCAGCTGATGAATGATATATATATACAATGGAATATCACTAATAAAAAGGAATGAGTCCACTGATACACAAAAACAGATGAATCTTAGAAAAAGTATGCTGAGCAAAAAGAATCCAGAAATGAAAGACTGTATACTATATGACTCCAATCATGTGAAAACTCTAAGACCCTCTGGGTCCGGGGGGAATTGCTTACAAAGGGGAAGGAGAGAAATTTGGGGGGTGTTGGAAATGCTCTAGATTTTGATTATGGTGGTGTTCACATTTGTCAATACTCACCAAATAATACACTTTAATAGGTGCTGTTTATTATATTTAAATTATACCTTAAAAAAGTTGATAAAACAAAAAAAAATGTCAAAAAAGAGGAAGGTTCAGCATAGGGTCAAGTAGAAGAAGAGATCTGCAGAAGAGTCTCACTTTGAACATCAAATGGATACAGCAAGCAACATGAATTTGAGAGGACTGGAATATGTTGCCAAATCATCCAATTATGAGCCCTTATTCTTTGAAATGGTACAGAAAGGGGAAATGCAGGGTTTATTTTTTTTCATGTTATTTTATTCATTTTTATCACCTATTTGTTCTTCTGTCTCAGTCTGTTATACAAACTCAAAGAAATAATTCCTCCGGAGTCTATGTTCTTGTGAGAGAGACAGGATGTTTTAGAACTTTTAGGTTCATGTGTTACCTCTTTGGTAACACATTTACTAATCATTTGAAAAAAATGCTTCTTTCTCCTTCTGCTTTTACATTTTCAAAAATGTATTTCTCACAGATGTTGGTCATGCCTGTGAACTATCTCATTTCATCAATTCCATTTATCATCTTCCCTTGTTAGCAAATTCTGGTTTTTAGCAACTCTTGGGGAATTTTGTCAATCTTATTCTATTAAAAGAAAACCTCTAAAGAAATTTGCTTTGCTTGTAATTAACCAATTCAGTAAACATGTGATAGGGAGAAGTTTTCAAAAGCGAGGAACCAGGGTGAAAGGTTTTGATGTCTAAGAGATTTTTGTGAGTAGAAAAATGCAATCACTTGGTTTTGAAATTAATATTCATTTTATTAAAGTGACCTATATAAAAACCCAGTTTGCATTAAGGTTTAAGGCTATTAAAAATCTAATTATTTTATCTATAAACTCTACTAAAATAACAATTGTCCATGTTCCCAGAGAGACCTGCAGGCCTGGGGCCCCTCCTGTTCCCCTTCCATTTGGGTGCACGAAGAAGACCCCGAGACTGGGCCAGTGCTTCAGGGCCAGAGAGGAGGAGGTGGGAGAGGCCTCCTGCCCCTCAACCTGTAAACACAATAAAATTGTCGCCAGCAAAAATAAATAAATAAATTAATTAATTAATTAATTAAAATAAAATAACAATTGTCTTTACCTCTTCTTAATTAATGTTTGATTAACTCAAATTGAACTGACTATAGTTCCAAATTAGACTCACATACAATTTAATGAAAAACAATCTCATATATTAAAATTTTTTTAATGTTTATTTTTGAGAGACAGAGAGGGACAGAGCATAAGCGGGGGGGGGGGGGGGGGGGGGGGGGCGCAGCGAGAGAGAGGGAGACACAGAATCTGAAGCAGGCTCCAGGCTCTGAGCTGTGGGCACAGAGCCCAATGCGGGGCCCAAACTCATGAGTCGTGAGATCACAACCTGAGCAGAAGTTAGACGCTTAACCAACTGAGCCACCCTGGTGCCCCACAATCTCATATATTTTAAAGTGTTTATATTTTAATATATCTTGCTCCCCTTTAAGTACCTCAAATGCATATTTATAACACTAAGCAAAATATTCTCAAGTTATTAATTTTTGTAAAGCAAATTAAATTGGGGGGAATCTCAAGTTCTCTTAAATATTCTAATTATATTTTTGAACTTAGTCAAATTATCTTCAACTTTAAAACTTAATAATCACAAGTCTAAAATCAGTTGATTCAATTTAAATTGAAAGCCCAAGAGTCACCTTAGATTCCCTAATTTACCAAAATTTCTTTAATATTTCAAATGTAACAAATACACAATATTATCCCAATGATTCAAAATTCACTTATACACATTAAAGTTTCAACATTGTCAGATTACTTTATCTCTCTATTTGAATTCTAAACTTTTCTAGGGATTATTTAATCCACCAAATTTTTGAGACTGATACTCAGGACCTAAGACATGTTTTCAGGTAATTTTTATCAACATCTCAGGTGGATTCTCTCAGTCCTTTTTAGAGTCATTATAACAAGGGAGTTCAAGCCTGAGCCCTTCAGATAGAGTTGATTTTTCCCAGGTTCAAATTAAAATCTCAACTTTATTATCTGATTTCTGTAGACCAAATTTCTTAAAACTCTTGCTCCCCACTTCATTAAATTCTTCATGTCATTGAATTCTGTACTTTCTTCAAATTCTTCCTGGATAAAGGGCAGCTGGGGTACTCAATCAGTCAAGCGTCCAACTTTGGCTCAAATCATGATCTCATGGTTTGTGGGTTCAAGCCCCATGTCAGGCTCTGTGCAGACAGTTCAGAGCCTGGAGCCTGTTTCAGATGCTGTATCTCCCTCCCTCTCTGCCCTTCCCCTCTCATGCTCTGTTTCTCTGTCTCCCTCAAAAATAAACATTTAAAAAAACAAATTCTTCCTAGGTTCTGCTCATGTTTCATATCTTCATCAGGCTTGTTATAACACACTAAAATTAAGCAAATGACAACTGGATAATGAGTTAGGTATACAATTATGTACATATTTTATATGTAAATATGAAAATGTCCATATAATTATGTATACTTAATTAATATATATATAACTGAGTTATCAACAATTTTCCTAGTCACATAAGCTCATCCAAACCTAAGTAACTATATACCCAATTATTGTGAAAAGATCACATATACTTCTCACTATAACTATATATTTTAAAGTCTAATAGCCTCATGATATACTTCTTTGAAACTTTCTTCTGCTAATTAGAAACTCAATGTTACAAATGTTAAATTTCCTACTTAAGCTTTGTAACTTTCTGTGCTTCTAACCATGCCCTTGTGCTGTGTTGTAATTATTTTGTTTTCATTTTAATATAGCTGACACACAATGTTACATTATTTTCAGAGGTACAACATAGTGATTCAACTTCTCTATACCTTATGCTATGCTCACCACAAGTGTAGCTACCATCTGTTACCATACAACCCTGTAACAATATCATTGACTATATTCCTTATGCTGTGCCATTTGTTCCTGTGACTGACTCATTCCATAACTGAAAACCTGTATCTCCCACTCCCCTTTACCCACTTTGCTCCTCCCCCACCCCCTTCTCTCTGGAAGTCTTCAGTTTGTTCTCTGTATCCATAGGTCTGATTCTACTTTTTGTTTGTTTATTCATTTGCTTTGTTTTTAGATTTATTTTTTTTTTAATTTTTGTAAAATTTATTTATGTGAGAGACAAAGAGAGAGTATGAGCAGGGGAGGGGCAGACAGAGATGGAGACACAGAATTCGAAGCAGGCTACAGGCTCCAAGCTGTCAGCACAGAGCCTGACGTAGGGCTCGAACTCACAAACTGCGAGATCATGACCTGAGACAAAGTCGGACACTTAACCGACTGAGCCACCCAGGCGCCCCTGTCTTTAGATTTCATATATAAGCAAACCGTATGGTATTTGTCTTTCTCTGTCTAACTTATTTCACTTAGCATAATATTCTCTAGGTCCATTCATTTTGTTGCAAATGGCAAGATCTCATCTTTTTTTATGGCTTCATAATATTCCATCATGAATATTATCACATCTTCTTTATCCATCCATCTATTGATGGACACTTAGGTTGCTTACATATGTTGGCTATTGTAAATAATGCTGTAATAAACATAGGGGTACATATATCTTTTTGAATTGTGTTTCTATTTCTTTGGGTAAATACCCCATGGTGGAATTATTGGATCATATGATATTTCTATTTTTTTAATTGCAATCATTTACCCATCTACTTCTTCCACAGACTGTGACCTCCTTGAGGATAGGGAGTATGGCTTTTTCTTACCCATTTTTTGGTGTGATAAAATATACATTACATAAAACTTAAACCATAAAATTTTAACCATTTTAAGTGCATAATTCAGTGGCATGAAGTATACTAACAAGGGAACATGACTTATATGTATCTGTAATCCCAGTTTCTGGCACAGTGCCTGATTGTAAATGTTACTTGATAAACATTTGTTGGACAAGCTATTGAATGATGAATAAATAAATGAACAAATGAATGAATTAATGTTTTATAACCATATAGTAAGTGTCTATATGAATTATACTATATATGTAATTTCCTGTTTTGAAGCCTTCAAGTTTAACAGACACAATGAAAATAGCTACGTTTGATCCCATAATGGACATAAGCCCTATGTCTGACATCACAACAGTTATTAAATTAAGAAGACTGCAGAAAAAGGTCAAGCACATCCTACTTCACTGGCTGGATTACTACAGATTTGCTTTAGGTCAGTTATGGAATCCACTGAATTGCTCCATATAACCTGTTCCTATCATTCAGACTTCCAGAGGATCAACATTTGAATGCCTCTTCCTTCCATGGTTCCTAAGGTAGTAAGTTTGTAAACTGTAAAGCACTACACATATAGATTCTTATCTCGGGTCCAGGTGATTAGCCATAGCAAGAAAATCAAAGGAGCTGACCTTAATTTTATTTCCTTTTTCTTTTTAGAGAAGATCATCTATTTGATCACTTCTGTATTTTCACAAGGGAAGGTGCTTTCATATTCATATTTTGGATCAGAAAATACTCTTACTCATCAACCATCATAGTTCAGTCTCCCCACCAAAGCCTCAGTCCTTGCTAATGTCTTCTGTTCATTTGTTGTGCTGAGAAGAAGCCTGTGTACTCCATTAGAATGTACTGTTGTAATGTCAACTCATAGCTGGTGTTTGATTACAGAGTCAGGTCACAGCCAATTCTCGTTATTCACAGTAGCTGGGTTCTATAAAATCTCTACATGGGGCGCCTGGGTGGCGCAGTCTGTTAAGCGTCCGACTTCAGCCAGGTCACGATCTCGCGGTCTGTGAGTTCGAGCCCCGCGTCAGGCTCTGGGCTGATGGCTCAGAGCCTGGAGCCTGTTTCTGATTCTGTGTCTCCCTCTCTCTCTGCCCCTCCCCCGTTCATGCTCTGTCTCTCTCTGTCCCAAAAATAAATAAAAAACGTTGAAAAAAAAATTTTTTTTAAATCTCTATAAACACTGAATTAGCCAATCTTGAACCATTGCTCCTAGGATAAACACAGGATGAGGTTCCTTTGAGCCTCTGGTCACAGTATTTTTGTCAGCCTATCATTATGTAACCTTATTTTATGTGTGTCTGTCTGAAGACACCTTATTTAATATATTTTCTTGATACATTAACATTGAACTCATGGCCAATAGCACTATAACTCATGCCTGAGCTAAACTTATTTACCACATGTATATTCTCTATGAGGCCTATCATAGCCTTCTTGCCACTGGAATGCTGTCTTGCACTTTGGAATGATTACACCTGCAGTCCATTTTAAATAGCAAAATCACCAACAAAAAGCGCAAAAATGCAAGAACATTGGCACTGAATAGACCACGTAAAGGACACTTGCTTACAGCGTGAGAGTGGAAGCAAGAAGGCAGAGCATCACCTTGTTCAAGCTCAACTGGGAAAATGCAAGATACAACTTAAGTTTTGCTTAGCTGTATACATCAACAAGTGACTGTGAAAGTGCCGCAGGTATTGATTTAGGGTTACAAATAAACTTTAGCAAGTAGGCAAATTCATAAGCACAGAATCTGTGAATAATGAGGATTGAATGTAAGCTACATCCAAAAAGTAAGCTCCTCCATTTGAGGAAATAATTTGCTAGTCATTATTATATATAGTAGAGTTTCCCAAAGGATTTGCCACAAATGTTTTACACAGGTACTAAGGAGTGGATATCCTTAGCCCTTAGGGCAGTGGCTGGGCTGGGGTGATTGAGCCCCCTGGGTAGTTGATTCCACCTGCCATACCAATACATTGTATTTTCTCTTTTATATCATATTTCCTGTGATAAGAATCTACATGTATAGGGGTCAACAGTTTACAATTTTCTGTGTGACTTTAAAAAAAAAGTCTAGGAAGCACTGGTCTATTGCATGGTCAAAGCACAGTCTTCAAAATTAAACAGATCTGTTCAAAGCCTGGTTCTGGCTTTTTCTAGCTGAGCGTACGTGGACTTATCTGTGATATCATGAAAATAAGAGTACTCACCTCAAGAGGGAACTTATTTCAGTCGGATAGTGCATTTAAAGTGTTTGGCACATTATCTGGCACAAGATAAGCACAGACAATCAAACTCCCATGGATTAGATTTGTTGATAACCTAGACATTTTTCTGATTACATAGATGCTATGTATCCCCTGGGCAACCAAGAAGTACATTTAAAGTAAGAGAAACAACAGAAAGGCCCTTCTGTAAATGGATGAAGGACCATCCAGATTATTGAAGCCAGTTTAACCCATACAGCTCAGCCTACACATACCCTGATCCACTAAAGGTTTTCAGTGATGTATATTCTGTCTACATTTCAGGAATTGAATCCCTGTACATTTACAAAATACCCAAGTCGCCACAAAAAGTGATCAAGAAACAAAAAGTGATCAAGAAACAAAAAGAAACATCAGCAAAATTTCCTCTGAAACAAAGTACAAAGGAAAAAGATGAGAATAAGGAGTATCTTCAATACCAAAATACCTTCCTAAAACTGAAAGGTATCTTTCAGCCTTCGCCTCTCTATTGCATCCGGAAGACCCCAGTCAGCAATCAGTACCTCAGGTACCAGCCTCATTTGTCTTAACTCATAGTCCAGGTTATGTTTGAAAGAGCTTCAGATGGATGTCATTCAGTCCACCTTCAAATGCTGAGCAAGACCTGTTAAATTGCTTCACACAAGAGTTCTTTCTAAGCAGGGTGGGTTAAGCTGTTGCCACTTACATGCTATCAGTGAAACGTTTTTCCTAAACGTGGGACACGTTTATATGTCTAGATTCAAGCATTTGAGTTTTCTCCACCCTGCTTCCCTAGAGGCTGCCCACTTAGTAGAGGAATTTGAATCTATCAGGAATCAAGACTCAGTTTGTTTTCACCTCTTTGGTGAGTACATGTTTAAAACCTGACCCTATATTTGGGTTGAAAACTCTTGACTCTCTGTGTGGTGATGGTAAATGAGGGCCAGGAGTTACTGCTTCCCTTGCTGTCTCATGCAGTTCTCCTGAGAGAAATGTGCCCTTGTTTTCTTCATCAACATAAAAAGCCAGGTTCTCTTTGCATCTGTATCTCTGGGACTAGCTGCCAAATAGGGATGCTTCTCACCTCAGGTGGAAAAGGCCCAGCCATCACCTCCATCCAGGTCCAGGTGGCAGGGGAGAGGGGAGGGCTTGTTGGAGGAGTGGGCTGGTCTCTATACTGGAATCTACACTGGGTGGCAGCCTTTGGAAGCCACAGGAGAAGCCGCCTCCCCTACCACCGAGTGAATTGCAGGCCAGCTAGGCTGATAATCTGCCAAGATGGCCAGGAGCTGAAAATCCCTAGGGTTCCCAATCCTAATATTGCTTCAGTACGTTATTGAAAACAATAAATTTAAAGAAAAGTGGCAATGGGGCACCTAGGTGGCTCAATTGGTTGGGTGTCTGACTTTGGCTCATGTCATGATCTCACAGTTTGTGGGTTCAAGCCCCACATTGGACTAGAGCCTGCTTCAGATTCTGTGTCTCCCTCTCTCTCTCTCTGCCCCTCCACCCCCTCAAAAATAAACACTATTTTAAAAAAAAATAAAGAAAAGTGGCAAATACCATGAGGGGGACATTTCTTGTATTTGCAGCATTGTTAGCAGACTTCACGAGTGCCACTAAGCAAGCCATGCTGCCTGACACCTGGGCACGGAATGAATTCATTCTACCAAACACTGTCATCTGCCACCTATAGGCATGTGGGCAATCAGCAATACAAAGACTTGGTCCTTGTCCTCCAAAAACTTCAAAGTATTAATTTGTACCACTAATCAATGGAAACTAAGGAAGAAAGTGCTACCAGAGCAGTAGAGATAGAATGCTGGAGTTTTGTGGAGGGAGAGATTTTTTTAAAGGACTTTCTCCAGGAGACTTTGAATAGGGTCTGGAGTGATGGGGAGAATTTGGATATGCAAGTAGGGAGAGATGGTACTCTAGGGGGAGAGACATGTTATAAGGACAGTGATGGTACTGATAATGTCAGGAATGGTTAACATTTACTGAGCACTCACTATACAGTAAGTACCATGCAAAACACTGTACTTGCCGGATTTAACTCTCATGACACACCTAAGGGGTAAAATTATAATTAATCCCATGCCGCCATCTCCACCCCTCAAAGACACAGCTAGCGAGCAGGAGAGCAGAAATTTGACCAAAGGCATGTAGAGAGGACAGTGCAGGCAAATCAGAGGAATGCTGAGCACTTTGGTTTTGCTCGTGCTTCAGGTGTGGAAGATAGGATAAGCAGGATTGGGGCTAGATCACAGAGGGTCTTGACCCCATGCCAGAACTGGGTATAAATAGCAAAATTAAGTAAATGCTTTAAAATCTGCAGTGATGCAGCAAGCAGACACTATGTGAGGTAGGTCTAAAATGTTTGTTTAGACTTTCAAATTTGCTGTGAAAAGTCAAAACATAATCATTTCACATTTAAATGTAGAATTATTTTTATGGCTCAGTTATATGTTGCAATGGCATCTGAAGAGATTAATATTAATTTAATAAAGACCCCATTTATTTCTGTAAAAACTTAATGGAAACTTTTAAATCTGTCATTGAACTCTAAATCCTGAAATAAAAAAGCCTAAAGGCTTAAGCACTGTGCATGAGAAAATCCGTGTTATTATGTCCATCACTTCTACATATGGTTTCCATGCTCCAATTCAATTTCCAGCCAAATCCTGTGCATGGAGGACAGGCTGACACCTGGCAGAGGGAATACAGCATAATGTCCTGATAACACATTAGCAGAGTGTACAAGCTATGAGACTTTGGTAATCACATACCTCTCTAAGCCTCTGTTTTTCTATCCGTAGAATGGAGGTAATAATACCTACTTCACAAGATTGTGAAAGACTTAAAGTTAAGAATACACATACTCAACACACACTCAATACACAGATACACACACATCACAGAAAGAGAGAGGAAAAACGTTCCACTCAAGATGAGCCTAGAATCCAAAATTCCAAAACATATCAAAAAAGCTAATTCTGGGACGCCTGTGGGGTTCAGTCAGTTGGGCATCTGATTCTTGATTTCAGCTCAGGTCATGGATCCGGGAACATAGGACGAATCCCCCTGTTAGGCTCTGCGCTGAGCATGAAACCTGCTTGGGATTCTCTCTCTCTCTCTCTCTCTCTCTCTCTCTCTCTCTAAAATTAAAAAAAAAAAAATTTTAAAGAAAGCTAATTCTAACAAAGACAATCCAAAAATCAATAGTCAAAAGATGGATTCAATCTAGACAAAATTAAAATAATAGAGCAAATCTATAAAGTACTTAAGAACAGGTACGTTTAGAATCCTCAGGGTGAGTAACGATGGAATAAATAATTGAAAAAAAGAATTCGAAGACATTCAGTTAAGATATAGTGTATTGAACACACTCAGGTTTACTTCAACTTTGCTAAAACCTTACTATAATGACTGTAAAAACCTCTAAGGCCTATTACATTACGTGTTATGTTAATTAGAATGCTTTCTTTGGGGGCAAGTAACAGAGAATGCAACTCAAACAAGGACACTTATTACACATTTGTAAATTGAGAGGTAGAGCTACAAGGGAGGCATTGGGCCACTCCATCCCCCTTTCCTTCATTTGTGCATCAGCTTAGTCTGTGAGCAGGAAAAAGATGCTCGAACAGTTTCAGGCTTCATATCTACTCAGAACAACCACCATGGAAGAGAGGGGGACTTTGTTCCCAGCACTCCAAACAAAAGGCCTGGGATAAACTATGTCTGGTGTCACATGTTTCTGACCTTCTCCCCAGTGGCCATGGCTGGATAAATGAAAAAAGTCTCACTGCCCTAAACCATCCAGGGCCCATCCTTGGAGCTTAGCATGGGGTCAGCTGGTCCAGAGGCAGCTGGGCTACAAAAGGGACAGGCAGATATTAAATAAACTTGGGGTCTTATTAGGAAGGTTGAAGATGAAAATGACTCCTGGTATTCAACTAAAAAAAAATTGTTCACTAATGTCCACCACAAATGTCATGATTTAAAACGTAGCCTTGGGTGGCTCCGTCGGTTAAGCGTCTGACTCTTGATTTCAGCTCAGGTCATGATCTCACAGTTCCCTGAGTTCAAGCCCCACATCAGACTCTGCACTGACAGCACGGAGTCTGCTTGGGATTCTGTCTCCCTCTCTCTCTGCCCCTCCCCTGCTCTCTCTCTCAAAAATAAACTTTTAAAATATCTTTAAAAAAATAAATAAAATATACATTTTCTGCAAAATTAGAGACAAAGCATAAAAAGTTAGGGAAAGGACGTATTAATATTAGTGCACTTATAAACTGTCATTCATACAGACTGCTACAGTAGGTAAACCTACAGTGAGTGCTGCCTCACGCTGTAGCCGATTTCATCTCTTTTGTCAAACAGCACTTATGCAGACAGTGCTCAAAGTAAGTTCTGGAGTTGAATTCCATTTTAATTTATAGACTGCTTTAGCTTTAGCAGCATTCTATGCAAAATACTGCACTATGTTGCACAGGTACTACTCCACTCATATTTAAAATTTTGTTCTTAGGGGCGCCTGGGTGGCTCAGTCGGTTGAGCGGCCAACTTCGGCTCAGGTCACGATCTCGCCCTCCGTGAGTTTGAGCCCCACGTCGGGCTCTGGGCTGATGGCTCAGAGCCTGGAGCCTGCTTCCGATTCTGTGTCTCCCCCTCTCTCTGCCCCTCCCCCGTTCATGCTCTGTCTCTCTCTGTCTTAAAAGTAAATAAAAGCGTTAAAAAAAATTTTTTTTTTAAATAAAATAAAATTTTGTTCTTAGAGCGCCTGGGTGGCTCAGTTGGTTAAGTGTCTGACTTTGGCTCAGGTCATGATCTCGCGGTTCATGAGTTCAAGCCCCACATCAGACTCTGCTGTTAGCAGGGAGATTGGATCCTCTGTGTCCCTCCTTCTCTGCCCCTCCTTTGTCTGCTCACTCTCTCAAAAATAAACACCTAAGGGCCACCTGGGTGGCTCAGTTGGTCAAGCAACCAGCGCTTGACTTCAGCTCAGGTCATGATCTCAGGGTTCCTGAGATCAAGCCCTGCTTTGGGCTCTGTCCTGACAGTGTGGAGCCTGCTTGGGATTCTCTCTCTCTGTGTCCCCCCACCCCCAACTCATGTGTTCTGTCTTTCTTGCTCATAATTAATAAATAAACTTTAAAATTCGGTTCTTACTCTTTGAAGCACATTGCATACTTTCCTGATAAGATGGATGGTCCTGTAGACAAAGGGATATGTAAACTTACTCCTGTAGTTCAACCCCATCAGTAATGACTGTGAACCACACTGTAAAGGATATAGCAACTTGCTTGTGCTTAACAGGAGAAATTAGAGCTAGAATGTGACTCTATGGGGACTTTATAGGTTTGTTAATTGATCTATAGCTATACCTTAATGCGTTTGTGTATTTTTTCATTTCTTTCAGCATTTCGGGACATCCAAACATTACTATACTACCAGCATTTTCCTGTGCATTAAACTCTGCATGTGAAACCTTAACAGTTACTAAAGTTTATAAATACACACATTTAAAAAATTTAAATGGATGTATTTTTTTAATCTGTTTACTCCTCTTTTCAGCTTTATTCAATAAATTACTATCTGATGGTTGCATTGGCGATTACAACTTCAAATGTGCATCATGATAGAAAGTGCCGACTTATTGGAAGGGAATGGAAAGACAAAGTTACCACGAGGAAGGCCCAGAAACCATGTGCTAGAAAGAAATCAGTTCAGTCCTCTAAGAATTGGGTCTGTGGGCTAGCTAAAATAGAAATAAGCTTGTCAAAAAGTAAGGGAAATTACTAAGACTCTCAATATATCAACAGGTATAGAGAGCCAATCTGAATTTCTTAAGCATAAAATAAGATAATATGTATCTCTCACTGACAGCTGGTTTATGTTAACTCTCACTGGTTTATGTTAACTGCCTCACATTGGGGAGTTACGGGGTGGTAGAGAGTGCTAAAACCTTGACGCGTGCGCATGTGTGTGTGTGTGTGTGTGTGTGTGTGTGTGTGTACCCCTCCCTGCCTAGTGGGTTTTCAGTGGCCAATACTCAGAACCCCAAGGCCTCACATTCATAATCAAGTCCAATAATGGTGGGGTGGTGTCCTGCCCCATGAATATTAGGAATATGAGCAGACCAAGTCTCCAGGCCAGCAAGCAGCTTGGTTGGTAGTCACACTAGCTGACACATTATAATCAGGGATGCTCAGAATGCCTCTTCAGAGCCTCTGATGTTGGTATGCTCTGTGTTCACCTGTTATAGGGTCCTTGTAGGTGAAGCTGGGGATGAAGGAATAAGTGATCATGTGAAAACAAGAGGGTGTTACTGGGTCTGGGAATTCTAGCAGCCTGTTCTTTACAGGATGGAGATCAGAACTTTAAATCCAAACACGCCTGAATTATTTGATGGTAACTCCCTGTCCTGCTCTCAGAGCTCTCTGCTACTGTCCAGCCACTTGCAAAGGTGGTATCGTTAGATCTCTTGTTACTCTTTAACACTCATATTGTATAGCAAATCATACGTGCTAAAAGTTTTTTTTTTTAATCATTGTGTTCTTTGAGGTATAAGGTAGCTAACTGTAGAAATAGCATTAATACATTTGAAGAAGAAAAACAAAGTGAAAGGATTTGCCTGACCAGATTTCAAGGCCTTTTAGGAAGTGATAGTAACAAAGATATTGTGGTATGGGCATCAGACTTGTTAGATCAATGCAACAGAATAGAGAGCCCCAGTTCAGACCCAGACACATATGGAAATTTGACATACAATAGAGATAGCAATACAAACCAGTGAGGAAAGAATGGATTATTCAATCAATGGTGGTGGGACAATTGGTTATCCATCTACCTACTTACCTATCTTATATTCCTACTACCCATCATAAACTCCAAGCAGATTAAAGAGCTAAATATGAAAAGCCAAATAATAAAATATTTAGAAGAAAACATAAGGAGGATGTTTTTATCACCTTGAGATAGAAAATAAATTCTTTTTTTAAATGTTTATTTTTGAGAGAGAGTGTAAGTGTGGGATGGGCAGAGAGAGGGGGATAGACGATCTGAAGTGGGCTCTGTGCTGACAGCAGGGAGCCCGATGTGGGGCTCAGACTCAATAAACAAACTGTGAGATCATGACCTAAGCCAAAGTCAGGGGCTTAACCAACTGAGCCACCCGGGTGCAGGAAAATAAATTCTTAAACCAAACACACAAAAAAACACAAAAATTAGGGAGAGGGATGATAAGTTTAACTACATTAAAATGAAAGTCTTATGTACAAAAGAAGGAAATGTACAAAAATTTCACTGTAGCAGTTTGCAACAGTTAAAAATAGGAAACTACCTAAATGTCCATAACCAAGAGGATATTTAAATTTTTTGTTGTGGACAACTGCCATTTGTTTTGACCATCCAGCCTCTGAACCAACTTTCTATCTTTGAGAACTCCTCTACTTGCCAAAGTGGAGCACACTTCCAGTATAGATGACCACAATGCCAGATTTTTGCTTTCTCAGTTCCCTCTGAAACTGGGCCCTAGGCACATGACCCAGTTTCTACCAATCCGATGAACCTGGCCCAGATTTCCATGCAGCTGCAGGGGCTGCCCAGACCCTCCAGGCAGGAAGGGGCATCAGCTCTACATGGCTCCCAGAGGCTGTGCCGGCTATTGTTCTCAGGACAGTGTTCTGGGTCAGCAGGGTCCACCAGCAGAGTCAGCCCAGCAGCTGTGGCTGTGGTTTCTGAACTGGACAAGTTCTACAGCACGACTGGGGACATTTTCCCTGGCAGTGGACCCTGCAAGCCTGATTCTTCCACCTTTCCAAAGATTTTCTAAGCTCTTTAGTGCATTCCTTTGTTTTTGTGCATTTGCTTAAATTGGCCAGTTTGTTTCTGCTGCTTGCAACTAAAACCCTAACCCTGATAGATTATGAATTATGATATATTTATGTAACATACATGGGAATGGCATACATCAAAATCAGAGTTAAAAGTTGAGTGAAATCAGGAGATGTCCTTGGGGCTATAAGTTGTATCTGAAATTATAATAATGAAAAAAAATATATATATAGCAAATGTAGTAAAATACTAATATTTGATAAAGCTTGGTGGTATGTACACAGCTGTTTGTTTTCTTTTTTTAGTATGTAAAGTGGTCTACGTGCACACACTGATATGCATATATATAAACTTTTACTATAATGAATACAGAAGCACTCAGATTCTGAAGGTTTCAGAGCAACAGTATTCTATTGAAATTTTTTGCCTCTCTTTCCAAAAAAAGAAGGTCCATTTCTGAGTTGGCCTGTTTCTAAATTCACTAGTAAACAATATGGCAGGAAAAGAGGGGAAAAAGACGTGACATTGAAAATAGGTTGGGTGGAACATGAAGGCAAGAACTGAAATAACATACTATATTTACATGTGTGGGTTTTATTATCACAAGGAAATATATAATCATCATTTCTCAGAAATGTGCTTCTACAAAGGGGAAGAATCAAGATATTTTGAAAAGCACAACTTCAAAAAACACCACTGGGCATTTATCACATTTACTAAGTTCCTCAGGTTCAGCGTAAAGAAAATGCAGCCAACATGGCACAGAAACAGACACTCAGATCAATGGAACAGAATACAGAACCCAGAAATGGACCCACAAACATATGGCCAACTAATCTTTGACAAAGCAGGAAAGAATATCCAATGGAAAAAGACAGTCTCTTGAGCAAGTGGTGCTGGGAAAACTGGACAGCGACATGCAGAAAAATGAATCTGGACCACTTTCTTACACACACACAAAAATAAACTCAAAATGGATGAAAGACCTCAATGTAAGACAGGAAGCCATCAAAATCCTTGAGGAGAAAGCAGGCAAAAACCTCTTTGACCTTGGGCACAGCAACTTCTTACTCAACATGTCTCTGGAGGCAAGGGAAACAAAAGCAAAACTGAACTATTGGGACCTCATCAAAATAAAAAGCTTCTGCACAGAGAAGGAAACAATCAGCAAAACTAAAAGGCAACCGATGGAATGGGAGAAGATATTTGCAAATGACATCTCAGATAAAGGGTTAGTATCCAAAATCTATAAAGAACTTATCCAACTCAACACCCAAAAAACAAATAATCCAGTGAAGAAATGGGCAAAAGACATGAATAGACACTTCTCCAAAAAAGACATCCAGATGGCCAACCAACACATGAAAAAATGCTCCACATCACTCATCATCAGGAAATACAAATCAAAACCACAATGAGATACCACCTCACACCTGTCAGAATGGCTAACATTAACAACTTAGGCAACAACAGATGTTAGTGAGGATGCGGAGAAAGAGGATCTCTTTTGCATTGCTGGTGGGAATGCAAACTGGTGCAGCCACTCTGGAAAACAGTACAGGGTTCCTCAAAAAGTTAAAAATAGAACTACCCTTTGACCCAGCAATTGCACTACTAAGTATTTATCCAAGGGATACAGGTATGCTGTTTCGAAGGGGCACATGCACCCCAATGTTTATAGCAGCACTATCAACAATAGCCAAGGTATGGAAAGAGCTCAAATATCCACTGATGGATAAATAGATAAAGAAGATGTGGCATATATATACAATGGAGTATTATTCGACAGTCAAAAAGAATGAAATCTTGCCATTTGCAACTATGTGGATGGAACTAGACAGTATTATGCTGAGCGAAATTAGTCAGAAAAAGACATATAATATGACTTCACTCATATGAGGACTTTAAGACACAGAGCAGTTGAACACAAAGGAAGGGAAGCAAAAATAATATAAAAACAGGGTGGGGGACAAACATAAGAGACTCTTAAATACGGAGAACAAACAGGTTTACTGGAGGGGTTGTGTTAACTAATTTGGATATAAATTTTTAAAATAAAATTAAAAAAAAGAAAAGATGAAGCCAACACTGAATATTTTAATGATAATAAAAAATACTCTTCTAGCTACCAGGAATGCCAGTTTTCAGTAACTTAATTAAAATATTTTATTTAACAAATTTCAGCATCACACAAAAATTCCTTAGGTGTAATTAAAATTCACAGAGTTTGGGGCGCCCGGGTGGCTCAGTCGGTTAGGCAGCCGACTTCGGCTCGGGTCATGATCTCGCGGTCCGTGAGTTCGAGCCCCGCGTCAGGCTCTGTGCTGACCGCTCAGAGCCTGGAGCCTGTTTCGGATTCTGTGTCTCCCTCTCTCTGACCCTCCCCCGTTCATGCTTTGTCTCTCTCTGTCTCAAAAATAAAAACGTTAAAAAAAAAAAAATTCACAGAGTTTGTTTTTATAAGCCTCATAACCTCCCAGAAGTTTTGTGGAAACTTATCCCTACATTACAGATGTTAATACTGAAGCATAAAAAAGTCAGAAGATTTACAGTGACACTGAGAGTTAGTGATAGATGACAGATCCAAATTTAGCTTTCTGATGTCCATTCTGGCTATTGGGTTACATAATTTATCCAGTCTATTAATAGACATAAATCAACTCAAAAGTATTCTGTAGATATTTCACTTCCAGTCAGTGAGACAGCAAACAGTATTGTAACAGAAAAAAATACACACGGGTTCACGTTCCAGCTCTATCAGTTACTACTTGTGTGCTTTAGTCATGTTATTGAATTTCCTGAGCTCCAGTTTTCCCCACTTGTAAGAGGGAATGAAGTAAGTATCTTACAGACCAGTCTCAATGCATTCTTCTTGCATTTGTTAAACTGCAATTAACGCTCTAAATCTCATCCTTATTGGTCAATTATTTGCAATCATTTGGATTAATTAATTCCTCTGAACTGACATAGCTTATGTCTGTTTCAGAGCCACAAGTGCTTATATAACTGAAAAGCCTTACGTTGAACTCTTTCAGTGTTTTGACAAGTATTTTAGTGTGCTGACACATAAAATTCTGTCCAGAATTAAATGTAAATGCTTTACCAAAGTAGCCACTTTGGTTCTTTTCAAAGTGATGTTTTTTCTGTCTATTCAGTTCTTTAAACATGATTTCTAACCATTACATTTCTAGGCTTCCTCTTCCTCCCATTGAGAGCAAGGATGCATGGTTTGCTTCCCAGCTGCTTTGTCCTGTGGTCCTCAGGAGGACACTGTGTGGGAAGGAAGGGGGCACATGCCAATGTGGCACTTACAGCATCCCTGAAGTGACAGACCTGGAGTATGATCACCTTATAAGCACCCAGCTGTCCTCCGTGGATCAGGTCATTATAGTCCACGTGACCTCAGCTAAGGAAACAGACAAGACTATAAAAGAAATGGCCCAAGTGTATAGGAAACTGAACAGATCCAAAAGCATGCCTTGCATTCAGGTGGGTATCATGTGTATTAAGACAAACTGTGAATAATGTCTACTTGCATGTTACATCTTAATACATTTCCTCAGCCACACAAAAGATTGTGGAGGAATTTTTCCCCTGCTTTTGTAATTGAAGTATGACCTTCATATAATAAAGGTCGCAAATCTTTTTTTTTTTTTAATTTTTTTTAACGTTTATTTATTTTTGAGACAGAGAGAGACAGAGCATGAATGGGGGAGGGTCACAGAGAGAGGGAGACACAGAATCTGAAACAGGCTCCAGGCTCTGAGCTGTCAGCACAGAGCCCGACGCGGGGCTCAAACTCACGGACCGCGAGATCATGACCTGAGCCGAAGTCGGACGCTTAACCGACCGAGCCACCCAGGCGCCCCAAAAGGTCGCAAATCTTAAGGGCATATAGCTTAATGAATTTTTGTGTATGTGTATACCTATATAATCACCAGCCAGATTAAGATATAGAATATTTCCGGACCCCAAAAAGTTCTCTCTGGCCCTTTTCAGTCAGCAATCCCCCTGCCTCCCACCCCTGGTAACCGCTTTTCTGACTTCCATCACCATAAATTAGTTTTATCTGTTTTAGATGTTCGTATACATGGAATTACACAGTATGCACATTTTGAAACACACAGTACATTTTTATGCCTCTTTTGCCAGAGGCTGGGAATGGTAAATACCAGGCATGCCAACATCCTACCATTCTGCATCTATGGTGGACATTACTGATCCATCATTCTTTTCAACTGAGCCTAGACTGGGCCCTAACTCTTTTTCCTGACTGCACTGCTGGTAACTACTACCAGGGGATCTGAGTAGTAACTCATGAAGCCTCTTCTATATGATAGCCTTTCCCCTCAAGAGTATTCTCTAAGTCTTATTGATTGTATCACTATGTCACTTTTTTCCCTATTTGTGCCTTTTCTCCAGTCCCACTGCTTCTGCTTATTTCAGGCCTTCATCATCTCCCATCTGATTTTCTCCAGTGGCCTGACTAGTTTTCCTGCTTTCTGGTCTTGGTGCCTGTGATATTTCCTACACGTTGCGGGGTGCTCTTTTTAATACATGGACACGACTGCATCATTCTGCTGCTTAAAATCTTCTAAGGACTTCCTTTCAGGCCACGTCCAAGTTCTTTCATGTGACATGGAGGGCCCCTCCCAGTGGGGCTCTTCCCTCCCTGACCAATTCCCTGTTCCAACCCCAGCAATGGCCCCAGGGGACATATTAAAGAACCTCTGCAGGGTTCAGGTCTTGTTCTGCATCAGGTTGAAGCATGTGGAAGCTGAGGGCAGGGCCGTGTCACCTCTTGCAGAGCTGCGTCCACTGATTGGGCTTTTAAGACATTGCCCTAAATAGCCCTGAGCTTCTTTTGAGTGATGTTACATTATATTCCCCAGGCCTAGTGTTCCCCTAGATGAAGCCCGATGTGAAAATTGTCTTTCTGAATGAGAAGCTAGAATAGCTTTACTTCCCATGAGGATCCTGTATGTTTCCTCTTTCCCGGTAATGAGATTTTTGGTACCCAACTGGGTTTCTCTCTTTACTTGGCCTGAAAGTACAGAGAAAAGTTTTAAACTGAATTATAACAATAGATTAAGAACTTATGGGCCACTTACCTGAAATCCATTTCTTATTTTGGATCCAGAGCTTGTATTGATACTGAAATTTTCTCATCATAATTTTTTTTTATTTATAATTTTCTCTTATACTATTCTTGCTTCCTATAAATCTCCTTGCATCTTTTGCTAAAAAGGTAGAATATAAACAAACAAGTTTAAAAGGTAAGTTTTGATGAAGGAAATATTTCATCTAACAGAATTGATAGCAACCTTGCAAGAAAGTGACATGTCATTTTGTAACTCTAAACGGTGAAGAAAGAGAATATGGGTGTAATTGGCTGGGTACCCTAGACTTCCATAAAGTAGATTCTTTTTTTAGATCATAAAAATGAAGGGAATATTCTCATACCAGAGGCCCTAAAGGGAATACAAATAAGAATGGGGAAGGTTGTAAAACACAGAAAATTCACCCTAGAACTCCAGTCTCCATCAAAAAGGTTGCCTGGTCAGACTAGGGTCTTGGCTCTCTCTTCATTCTCTTTCATTCCACCTAACCAGGGAACCACGAGGCCTGCACAATGGTGAAATTGTTAAGCTGCACTTGGAAGCTGGACAGCAATGAGAATTCACCAGATGCTCTGATGGAAGCCTCAAGGGTGTAGACAAAGCTCCTAAAAGGGTAGCCTGAGCCACAGAGTGTGTGGGATGGGTTCTGGGAGCTCAGGGAGAACTGGTTCTGGGAGTGGCAGCCCCACCCTTCCAACCTACACTGAATCCAGATTCCTCTGCCCACAGTTGGAATCTTCTTGATGGCAGGACCGTGTCTTGGTCACCATTGTAGCCCTAGTGCCTATCACTGGGCCTAGTGCATGGTTAACATCTAAAATTTATTTGTCAAATGAATAAATGAACCAATGAATGAGCAAATGTTTTTTTAGCCTAAACGCCAGTTATGGGGGTATATGGTCACTGCTACTTCTTTCTTAGTTTCATGGGAGATGCTCCGGGACTATGGGCTTGTGAATGGAGCTAGGGCTCCCCTGAAGAGACAGACAAGCCAAGTGGATGAGAGAGCAAGACCATAGTTAGGAAGAGTCAACTCTTCACTGAAAAAGACAATGATGTGCATCAAATCCCAAGGACTCTAATATCCTTGGTGCAAACAGTACCTGCCATCCCCCTCTCCCTCTATACCTGGCATCTAGCAGACACTCAGGAAATGTTTGTTCAACTGATCTGAAGTGACACAGAATAAGATCAAAAAAGCAATATTTATTGAGCATTTACTGTGTTGCAACCACTATTTACCCGGAATATCATCTAGTTCTCAAAAGAATTGCAAATGGCTGGCTCTCTGCACATGAGTCCATTGAGCACAGGTGAATAACTGAGACACAGGACAGTTAGGTCACTTGTTCAAGGTTACTCAGTTAAAAAGCGGTGGGGCTGAGATTCACACCAATCAGTCTTACTCCAGGAAGCACACTCTTAAGCACCACGCTCTGCCATATAGCATTGTGGAGTAGGAAAAGCAGTGGCTTAGGGGGGCAAGAGTGAAATCAAATGAGATTAATGGATTGGGAGGAATGGCTCATATCCAGCACCTCATATCCAGGCATGTGGAGGCAGGAGGTGTGGAAGGGGCTTCGTATGTATGCTCAGCAGGAATTGTAGAGACCAGAGCATCTGATAAAAGGAGCCATGTCTCGCTGAATCCTTCTAATAATGACGAAATAAGTCCCCAGTGCTCCTAATATCTACTTGAGGATGAAACTTTTTGATAGCACAATTCTGTATATTTATTGATTCAGATAACAAACATTCACTGAGTTCCTACAACATGCTGGGGAGTGTGATAATAACTTGAGATAGCAAAATGAATCAGACTCTGATCTTGTCCTCAAGGAAAAGACAATCCAGAGAACAGTCATGACTCATGACATGTTGAAATGAGTGCCTGGTCAGAAGTATCAATGGAGCATTTAGACAAGAAGTGGCTTGCTGGACTAGTAAGACTAGTAAGAATTAACTGGGTGAATATTTACCACAAATGGCATTTTGGAAGGCACATTGGAAAACTGTACGTTGGAAAGCAAAAGGATAGCAAACTGTAGGATGAATCTGGGAAATAGGAAATGAATCAGTATTAGGGGGTGCATGTTGAGGAAGCTAGCAGCCAAAGAAGTTAGTGAAAGACTATGAGGTTTGATAAAGAATTTGAACTCTCCTTGAAGAGGAAGAGGAGTCATTAAAGGGTTTTAAGCACAGAAGTGACGGTAAGAGGTTTTGTATTTTAGTTGGATCATTTTAACAGAATGGTCTGGAAAAGATTGGAATGACAAAGAGACCTATTATAGCAATTTACACAGGAGAGAAATGATCAGGCAATAGCAGTGGGAGTGGAAAAGGATGCTGAGTCTGAATGATGGATAGAAGCGAGACTCTGTAAGACTTGATATGTTGAGTGAGGGAAGAGTTTAAGATGTCTTCCACCTTCTTGTTTGGACAGTTAGAAGAATGGCGGTACTATTTTGTTTTGAGATAGGGAATTCAGAAGGACAAGGATAAGAAATATCTGTTATCCATTACCAAGTAAAAAACCACCCCAAAACTTGCAAACATAGAACAACAACCACATGTTTACTCATGACCCTCTCGGGATTTAGCAGGGATGACCGGAATATGCTTCACATAGCACTGGCTTGGGCAGTTTGAGTACAGCTGGAGGATTCAAGAATAGCCTCATTCACATGGCTGGCAGGTAGTACTGCTGACATTTAGGAGTTCAGGAATGGCTATTGGCCAGGGACCTCTATTTGAAGGCCTCTCTACAGAGTTATTCTGGTTTCCTCACAAAGCAGTGTCCATATTTTGAGAAGGAATGTTCCAGAGGTGAATATGGAATCTGGAGATCTCTTAAGGCCTGCCCTCAAAAGTTATACAGTTATACTCTTGGTCAAAACCTATCACAAGGCCAGCCCAGATTCAAGGGGAGTGGAAACAGACCTCCATCTCTTGATGGGTAGAGTGGTAAAGAATTTATAGACATCTTTAGGCTACCACAAGAATGTTTAAAGAGGGGTGGCTGGGGCGCCTGGGTGGCGCAGTCGGTTAAGCATCCGACTTCAGCCAGGTCACGATCTCGCGGTCCGTGAGTTCGAGCCCCGCGTCAGGCTCTGGGCTGATGGCTCGGAGCCTGGAGCCTGTTTCCGGTTCTGTGTCTCCCTCTCTCTCTGACCCTCCCCCGTTCATGCTCTGTCTCTCTCTGTCCCAAAAATAAATTTAAAAAAATAAATAAATAAATAAATAAATAAATAAATAAATAAATAAATAAAGAGGGGTGGCTGTCTGGCTCAGTTGGTAGAGCTTGTGACCCTAGATCTTGGGGTCACGTAAGCCCTACATTGAGTGTAGAGCCTACTTAAAAAAAAAAAGAATGGGGGCACCTGGGTGGCTTGGTCAGTTGGGCGTCTGATTTCAGCTCAGATCATGATCTCATGGTTCATGGGTTCAAGCCCCACTTCAAGCTCTGTGCTGACAGCTCAGAGCCTGGAACCTGCTTCAGATTCTGTGTCTCCCTCTCTCTCTGTCCACCCCCCGCCACCCCCTACTCGTATGTCTCTCTCTCTCAAAAATAAATACAGATTTAAAAAAAAATTTTTTTTTAAAAGAATGAAGAGAAAGATGGAAAAATTCAGATTGGGCATGTTGAGTTGGGGGTACCAGAGTGACATCAAAATGGGACATCAAGAAGTAGGCAGTTCAACCCACAAGTCCAACACTCAGAGGAAGGCACTAGCTTTGGAAGACATTTGGTAGACAGAAATAGTAGTTAAAAGTATGAGTGACCAAAGGGGTATGTTAAGAGAGTGAATAGCAGGAGGCAAGAATGGAGATTTTAGATATTTAGAAGTCAGGTAGCGATGGGGCTCCTGGATGGCTCAGTGGTTAAGCATCTGACTTCAGCTCATGATCTTGCGGTTTGTGAGTTAGAGCCCCATATTGGGCTCTCTGCTGTCAGCTCAGAGCCCGCTTTAGATCCTCTGTCTCCCTCTCTCTCTCTGCTTCTCCCCTCTCTCAAAAATTAATTTTTAAAAATCTTAAAGAAGTAGAGAAAAAATTATGCATGACAAAGACTAGGATGGAACACATAGAGAAAGAAAACAGAAGAGTGGGACCAGAAAAGCCCAGGAAAGAGTTTGAGAAGGAGGACTGTTCAGTAATTTCAAATGTCTTAAAGAGGTCAAGAAATAGAAGAAACATGAAGATGTCCACTGGCCTTGGCAATACAGAGGTCTTTGATGAGTTTTTGAAGAGGGCATTCCTGATGTGTGGTAGGAATAGAGTTTAGAATTGTTGATTCAGATACAAATACTGCTGAATGGAGCAAGGGATTTTTTACTTGGGATTTAATGTCTTTACAACTTTTTGCTTTTTTAGAGTTGTTCAGATCCCTTTCGATTGCTCAAATACAACATCACCTCTGCATCTAAATTTACTGGCAACAGTTGTCCACTTCTGGTTCAAAGGCACAATGTCATTCCAGGAATTTTTTTGGTATGTACTTTGAGATATATGACTTTTTTAACCAACCTACTATGTTGTATATGTGTATGATGTTGTGCATGATGTCGAGATTATTCATAGAGTACACAAAAGAATGGAGAGAATGAGGAAATAGATAAGCTCAAATCACAAACTTCCTTGGTACCCCCTTGACTACCCCCTTGACTAATAGTTGTAGATATTCTTATAACTATTGGGTTATCGTTATGGTTACTTTAGTGAAGTTAAAAACTGGATTATCTGGTGGCGCCTGGGTGGCTAGTTGGTTAAGTGTCCTACTCTTGATTTCAGCTCAGGTCAAGAGCTCATGGTTTGTGAGATCAAGCCCTATTTCAGGCTCTGTGCTGACAGTGTGGAGTCTGCTCGCGATTCTCTCCTCTCTCTCCCTCTCTCTCTCTCTCTCTCTGCCCCTCCCTGCTCATTCTTTCTCTCTCCCTCTCTCTCCAATAAATAAATAAACTTAAAAAACAAAAATCAAAAAACTCTGTTAACACTGAGGTGATCAAATCCTCTACCTCCTGAGTAGATATGGGATTATAAATGCTAAAATTTAATTCTTGCATTTAAGAATATTATAACCTAATCAAGGAGATAGGATACATAATATCCATATTTTAAGACTGAACAGAGTAACTACCGTGACTGAGTCAGCCCAGTACAGTACAGAAAGCATGAACTTTGAAAACAAACAGACCTGGGGCGCCTGGGTGGCTTGGTCGGTTAAGCGTCCGACTTCGGCTCAGGTCACAATCTCGCAGTCCGTGAGTTCGAGCCCTGCGTCGGGCTCTGTGCCGACAGCTAAGAGCCTGGAGCCTGTTTCAGATTCTGTGTCTCCCTCTCTCTGTGACCCTCCCCCGTTCATGCTCTGTCTCTCTCTGTCTCAAAATAAATAAACGTTAAAAAAAAAAAAAATTAAAAAAAAAAAAACAGACCTGAGTCCAGACCTTGGTTCTACTATTTGCTGGCTATATGACCTTGGGCAAATTACTAAGCCTCTGAGCCTGTTTCCTCCCTTACAAAAAGGGAAAATGTAACCAACTCATAAAATTATAAAAATTCAGTGAGATAATGTGCATAAGGTGTTTGTTTCAATTCCTGGCACATCATGGATACTTAATAAACGTTAATTCCCTTCCACCAATTTTTCAGTTCAACAAATGTGTATGGAATGTCCGCTCTGTGCCAAGCACAATATTGGGTACTGCGGATACAAATACAAAAAAAAAAAAAAAAGCCACAGTCTCTGCTGCCAAGGGACTCCTAGTCCAAGGGCGGGGTGGGGTGGGGGGTGCGGTGCAGTCTGCAGCTTGCTGAGAGGTATGAGATGTGAGCTGAACCTAAAAGTGTTTTGATACAGAGAGGTAAGAAGGAGAGGGATGTTCCAGGGAGAAGGGATGTTATTAATAAAGGCAAAGGCTCAGAGCACAAGGAATCTGGAGACCTGGATTTTAGTCCTGCACCTTCCACTCTAACCAGCTGTACATATTTGGGATGATCTCATTGGCAAGCATACAGGACCGAATTAGATCAGTGGCTCTCACCACTGGCTCCTGCCTTAGGTGCATGAAAAAATGATTTCTGGGTCTCACACTGGAATAGTTAAATCAGAATTCCTTTGGATGAGATCGGCATCAGCTTTTTTTTTTTTTTTAATGTTTATTTATTTATCTGGAGAGAGAGAGCACATTCACATGAGCAGGGGAGGGACGGAGAGATAGAGGGAGAGAATCCCAAACAGGTTATGCCTGTCAGTGCAGATCCCGAAGCAGGGCTCAAACTCACGAACCATGAGATCATGACCTGAGCCAAAATCAAGAGTCAGATGCTTAACCGACTGAGCCACCCAGGGGCCCTGAGTATCAGCTTTACATCAACCTTATTATGATACATTTCACATACAATACAATACACCCACTTTATTGTACAGTTTCGAGGACTTTTGACAATGTGCATACTTGAGGAACTGCCTCCACCACAGGAAGTTTCCCTCAGCCCCTTAGCTGTAGTCATTCCACCTTCATCCCCAGGCAATCACTGATCCGCTTTCTGTTGCTATAGATTAGGTGTGCCTTTTCCAGATTTCATCTGAAAGGGCTCAAATAATAAGCATTCTTTCATCTGGCTGAGATTTCAATGTTTTTTTAAACTTCCCTGGATGATTTTAATGAGGAACAATAGACTGGATAATCTCTCAGGATCCTTCTAGCCCAAAAAATATCATGGTTTCATCTGCTAGGCTAGAGATACTTTATAAAAATTGCATTTTAGTAATAATAAGTATGACTGCTGTCATTGTAATAATTATGATAACACTAACACTAATGCTTATTGAGCTTTTCCTATGTGCTCAGGCACTGTGCTGTTACTCATCTGTATTTTCCTATCTAAATCCCTACAGCAGGAATTAGCCTCTGAGGGGGTAGGTGCTAATATTGTTCCTGATAATAGGGATGGCAACTAATCTTTAGGGAGATTAAGTAACCTGTTCAGGGCCAAGGAGCTAGCTAGCAAGTGGTGGGATAAGGATTCAAATCCAGATTTCCCTCCAATAAACAGAGACTTTACTTTTAATCAAGATGCTACAAAAGCATCTTCCCACAAAGTGAAGTTTCAGCCCCCACTACTTCAGAAGTGAAAGTGATACCAGATGAATGCTTTCAGCTTGTTTATGGGTTCCAGCTGGGGAGAAGAAACTAATTTAAAGGTACATTTAGCAAGAAAGACTTAAGGCAAAGAGCCTTGCACCTTAACATGAAAAGTAAGCCTGTTTGTTGGGAGCGTCAAATGACAGTGAAGACTACAGTGATGCAGGAAGAGAGAAACGGGGCAGAGGCTACATCCACGCATGTCTGTTGAGATGTATACAAAACAGAGATAGCAAGAGCACATCTACTGATTTCCCTCCAGTGAAGGGAATAACCTCAGATTTCAGTACACATATACACCAAAAAAAAAAAAACTTTTTTTTTACTTTTCAAAGTAAACATCCACTGTCACTATGAACAATGAACAATGAGTCTTATTCTGTGGTAGGGAAATCTTCCCACAGTACCTGGCAGGTGATCAAATACCTCCCTGCTTCTGCAAGCCTATTTAAGCCTGTGAGTCTTAGCAGACCTGCTTGGTGGGTTATAGTCTATGCTTCCTATAAATGTACTAGTGGCTAAAAAAAAAAAATCATGGGCAAAATGAAAATGTATGTCCTCCTTAAGTTGCATTCATCCGTGACAGCCAAATCAAAGTCCTTTTAGCCAAGATCCTCCCAATTCCAGGTAGGAGAATATTGACAATTATTTTGTGATCACCTAAAACAAACAGGGTCCTATTTAAATGCTGGCTGCCAAGCCAAGAGCAAAGCTAAGGCCTCAGCCCACCTACCTGTTTGTCCACTGGGTGACAGTGTTGATCCATCTGATACAAGTGTGCTTTGTCTCTGGGCCAAAAACCTCCGGGGAAAGATTGCAGCCAGATGGCTTTCTGAGGGCCTTGGGGAATGGCTCTGTCTTTCTTCTCAGAGCATGGCAGAATCATTGTTTTCTTTATTTTTCAAGGAAAAAATGTGAGGTGTAGAATTGTTCCAATGTTGCCACTTTTCTTTGGGCAAAGTGGTACAGAGAACGGAGGTGATTGTCCATAATATATTAACCCTCATTTTCCTCACAATGTAACAAAGGCAAAAAGCCTGCAAAGAGCACTGTGAAAACCCAGCTGAAAATCCATTTCAGCTGTTTACTTAGATGCATTGGGATGGATCAATTCTTTACCCAAGGTGTTCACTCATATACAAATGTGCTAGTTGATAGGATTTGCATTGCCCACAGCTCTAAAGAGGGATAAGATTGTGGAGAATCATTTCCAATTTGCCAGGGCACAGTTTTACATTGTTCCATCTGTTCTGACGTGATCCCTGTCTTCAGGAGGAGAAATAGATAAGCTAGAACAAATACTGTAGTAAGATTTGATGTGATCAGTAGAATGATGGAGGTATGTTATAATACAAGAGAGGAAAGTGGATGATGGAACTATCCATACTCCTACTTTAAAAGGACAAGACAGAAAGTGAGTTGACTGTTTGCTTCAAGATGCTAAGAGGGTTGGTTTGTGCAATTTTTTGTTCTCTTCTGCTCCTCACCCCTAACATGGCAAGAACAATGATTTAAAATATGGGGACTCCTCATTATATAGTGAGCAATAAAGTCATGTTAACGTGGTACTCTGTTCCAAACTCTTTTTTAGTCAGGTTGAAAGACTAAAATAGAATGAATGATCAATTTAAGCAAATTTAGCATCTAACAAGTTTTTCCCCCCACCCCCTCCTTTGCTTTATTTATATTGCTTGGTCAGATCTATTTGTGCTGATAAGTTAGCACATTTATATTTTATTATTACACTTAACATAACAAAGCTTTGGGGTTTCTTTCATACTTAAAAATACACTAAAACTGCAGTAGTATTTTCTTAGGGAGTTGTGCTGGAGTTTTGAGGCCTTCAAGTGTGGGTTAGAAATACAAACACATTGTCTGGCTGCATGAAGATTGGGCTTTCACTCTCTAGAACTCACATAAACATGGAGCAACATGGAACAAGGGGCCATAGAAGCCAGAATGTGAAGCTCTTGAGCTGTAAACGACTTCCTTGTCACTGCCCTTTGGACACTTAGAGGCCTCTCTAGGCCTTAGCTACCACATTCAGACAGCATGGACCTATTTAGGGCAAACTATAACCACAAGAATTATGATATTCTCTTCAGTGCATATTAAGAACATTTTTTCAGAGCTTTGGTATTCTCTACTCAGCAGGGATCTACCATTTCATCAGCAGGGAGAGTAAAAGGATTTATAAGAGGTGGCTTTGAGCAGGGGAAGTTGAGAACTTTCTGGGACTTACCAGAGCAGAATGGATTCTCCTAGGAAGCAAAGCCAACCTGCAGTGTGTCCCACTGTGTCTGTGTGCTCCACCAGCGAGGCATGGTGAAAGCAAACAGAGAATGAGGTCGAGGTGTGCACCCACAGGAGCTCCAGGAACACCCTATCTGTTTATATCTCTGTGGGCATGTGCACAAGATATGTTCTTCCTCCAATTTCTTCCTCCTTCTTCATTTTCTAATGAAGCCTCTTTGGAGGCTTACTGGCTGCTCTGTGAGAGGCCAGGACCAAAGATTATTCGAGAGGAGTGTTCTAGAGTAGGTGGACCCTATGCTCGCCTTGTCCCTTGATAACAGCTAGATAAATATCAAATCATTTGGAACACCCAAGAAATCAATCTGAGGACTAAGAGAACAAACTTCACAGCCAGAGGGAGAAAAGAGGCCACATCTTGGAAGTACAGATAGACTTCAATCCAAGTCTGACCCCCTTATACTCTACAGGTACTTTGTTACTAGGGCAAGTGTGCCTGAGAGCCAGGGCAGCAGTGGTGCCTTCCCCACAGAAGACCAGCACTAAGCATCCCTCTCCTGCATTCACCAAGTTCACTGACTGCCGGGTGCTGCAAAGCTTCAGCTGTAGTAGAAAGAATCTAGCCTCTTCTAACAAGCAGACCAAAACTACAGTTTCACCTAGTTAAAACTCACACTGGACAAAGTCCAAACACTCCCCACTTCGGGGCGCCTGGGTGGCTCAGTCGGTTGACCAAACACTCCCCACTGCTGGTAAAGAGAAATTCTGCGAAGGACTGACCTGAGGAAAAGAGCAACCAAAACACAACAGCAGAGTGCACATAGCATACACCGGAAACACTTCCTGAAGCACCAGGCCCAGGACAGAAGAGCCCAGACCTCTTCTTAATACAGCATTACTCTCAGGAAGAGGAAACATAACGGTATTTCCTAACACAGAGAAGACAGAGACCTAGACAAAATGCCAAGACAGAGGAATTCATCCCAAAAGAAAGAGCAAGAAAAGATCACAGCCAGGGATGTAATCAAAACAGATATAAGTAATATGCCTGAGCCATAATTTAAAACAACAATCATAAGAATACCAGTTGTGCTTCAGAAAAGCATAGAAGACACCAGGGAGTCCCTTACCACAGAGATAAAAGTTCCAAAAACTAGCCAGGCTGAAATAAAAAATGCTATAACCAAGATTCAAAACCAACTGAAAGTAATGAATACAAGGATGGAAGAAACAGAGGAACAAATATGGGACATAGAAGATAAAATTATGGGGAAAAAATGAAGCTAAAAAGAAGAGGGAAGGAAAAATATTGGATCACAAAGGTAGACTTAGGGAACTCAGTGACTACATAAAGTATAATAACGTTCATAACATAGGACTCCCAGAAGAAGACAGGAAAGAAGGGGAAGAAGAATTAATTGAGCAAATTATAGCTGAAAGCTTCCCTAATTTGGGAAAGGAAAAAGACATCTAAATCCAGGAGCCACAGAGAACCCTCATCAAAATCAACAAAAGCAGGCCAACATCAAGACATTTCGTGGTCAAATTTGCAAAATACAAAGATAAGGAAAGAATCCTGAAAGCTGTAAGGGAAAGAAATCCATAACCTACAAGGGAAGACAATTAAGGTTAGGAGTAGATCTATTCACAGAAATTTAGCAGGCCAGAAGGGAGTGGCATGATTTAGTCAATGTGCTGAATGGGAAAAATATGCAGCCAAGAATACTTTATCCAGCAAGGCTGTCATTCAGAATAGAAGAAGAGATAAAGGGTTTCCCAGACAAACACTAAAGGAGTTTGTAACCACTAAACCAGCCCTGCAAGAAATATTAAAGGAGACTCTTTAAGTGGGAAAGAAAGACCAAAAGCAACAAAAACTAGAAAGGAACAGAGAAAATCTCCAGGAACATTGACTTTACAGGTAATACAATGGGATTAAATTCATTATCTACCAATAATCACTGTGAATGTCAAAGGACTAAATGCTCCAATCAAAAGACATAGGGTATCAAAACGGATTAAAAAAAAAAAAAAAAGACCCATCTATATGCTGCCTACAAGAGACTCATCTTAGACCTAAAGACACCTGAAGATTAAAAGTGAGGGGATGGAGAATGATTTATCATGCTAATGGATGACAAAAGAAAGCCAGAGAAGCCATACTTATATCAGACAAACTAGATTTTAATTTTTTTTTAATGTTTATTTATTTTTGAGAGAGAGAGAGAGACAGAGCATGAGCAGGGGAAGGGCACAGAGAGAGGGAGACCCAGAATTCAAAGCAGGCTCCAGGCTCTGAGTTGTCAACGCAGAGCTTGATGCAGGACTCAAACCCACAAACAGTGAGATCACGACCTGAGCCAAAGTCAGACGTTCAACCAACTGAGCCACCAGGTACCCCTGGACAAACTAGATTTTAAACCAAAGACTGTAACAAGAGATGAAGGGCACTGTATCATAATAAAGGGGTCTATCCAACAAAAAGATCTAACAGTTGTAAATATTTATGCCCCCAATTTGGAACAGCCAAATATATAAATCAATAATAATATAATTGATATTATTATTCAATCAAACTCATTGATAGTAATACAATAATATCAGGAGACTTTAACACCTCAGTTACAGCATGTACAGATCATCTAAGCATAACATCAACAAGAGAACAATGGCTTTGAATGACACCCTGGACCAGATGGACTTAACAGATATATTCAGAGCATTTTATCATAAAGCAGTGGAATACATGTTCTTTTTGAGTGCTAATGGAACATACTCCAGAATAGATCACATACTGGGTCACAAAATCAGGTCTCAACAAATACAAAAAGACTGAGATCATACCATGCATATTTTCCAACCACAACACTATAAAATTTGAAGTCAACCACAAGAAAAAATTTTGAAAGACTGCTAATACATGGAAGTTAAAGAAAATCCTACTAAAGAATGAATGGACTAACCAAGAAATTAAATAAGAAATAAAAAGATACATGGAAGCAAATACAAATGAAAACACAACAGCCCAAAACCTTTGGGATGCAGCAAAGGCAGCCATAAGAGGGAGATATATAGCAATACAGGCCTACCTCAAGAAACAAGAAAAATCTCAAATATGCAAACTAAACTTACACCTAAAGGAGCTAGAAAAGTAACAGCAAATTAAGGTAGAGCAGAAATAAATAATATAGAAGCAAACAAACAAACAATAGAACAGATCAATGAAGTTAGGAGTTGGTTCTTTGAAATATTTAATTGAATTAATAAACCCCTAGCCAGACTTTTCAAAAGGAACAAAGAAAGGACCCAAATAGATAAAATCATGAATGAGAGAGATATCACAACCAACACCATAGAAATACAAACAATTATAAAGGAATATTGTGAAAAATTATATGCCAACAATTGGACAATCTGGAAAGATGGATAAATTGCTAGAAACATACAAACTACCAAAAGTGAAACAGGAAGAAATAGAAAATTTGAACAGACCCATAACCAACAAAGAAATTGAATCAGTAATCAAAAATCTCCCAACAAACAAAAGTCCAGGGCCAGATGGCTTCCCAGGGGGATTCCACCAAACATTTAAAGAATACTTATCCATTCTCTCTCTCTCTCTCTCTTTCTCTCTCTCTCTCCCTCCCTCCCTCCTTCTCTCTCTCTCTCTCTCTTTAATTTAAATTCAAGTTAGTTAACATACAGTGTAGTCTTGATTTCAGTAGTAGAACCCAGTGATTCATTTCTTATATGTGACACCCAGTGCTCATCCCAAAAAGTGCCTTCCTTAATGCCCATCACCTATTTAACCCATCCCTTCACTGCCTCCCCTCCATCAACCCTCAGTTCTCTGTATTTAAGAGAAAAAATAAAAGAGTAAAATAAAATAAAATAAAATAAAAGAATATCTATTCTTCTCAAACTGTTCCAAAAAATAGAAGTAGAAGGAAAGCTTCATTCTATGAGGCCAACATTACCTTGATTCCAAAAGCAGACAAAGACTTCACTAAAAGGGACAATTACAGGCCAATATCCCTGATGAACATGGACGCACTGTGCATGGAGCCTGATTGAGATTCTCTCTCTCCTTCTGCCCCTCCTCCCATTTTCTCTCTCTGTAAAATAAAAATAGAAAGAAAGAAATAATTAAGACAATTAGAGTCTAGAGACACTCCAGAACAAAGTTGGTGAAACAGATAGTCTTTGTGTTTAGCTGGTAAAAATCAATCTCTTATACAAATATAATTTATAACTTAAGTAAAACAAATACCATTTTAGTAATCACAGTTTCCTGGGGCACCTAGGTGGCTCAGTTTGTTGAGCATCTGACTTGTGATCTTAGATCAAATTTTGATATCAGGGTCTTGAGTTCAGGCCCCAGATGGTCTGTATGCTGGGTATGAGGCCTACTTCAAAAAAAAAAAAAAAAAAATCATAGTTTCCTATTAGAAATTTTTATAATTTCAAGGAAAGAAACCAACCATTCTTGGAACCATTACCACTGACCTTCTATATCCCCAGAAAGCTCTTTGCCCTTTCTAGCAAACAGCCTGAAAAACTCAACTACAGAGTAAGTATAAACTTGATGGTAGTTCATATGTAAATATTCATAATCTTTTTTTCTTCCTTTTTTTTTTAATTTAAAGAGACCTCTTTAATTTTGTTCAAATTAATTCTGTTCAAATTCCCTATCATTTACCTATAGAATCCTTTTTTTGGTAGAACTGTTAACATTCCACGCTCTAATGTTGCAAATAAATCTTCTAGGCTTCCACTTGACAGGAGAGCACTCCATGGGACAAGTAGAGATGACTTAATTGCCCTGACCCAATCCCTTCTTGCCTTCCTGGTCCTTCCACAGGCCTGGGCTACCTTAAGAGGCATCACTAACAAACTTCAAGTTATAAATAAATATGTTATGAGGATGAAAAGTACAGCATAGGGAATATTGTCAATAGTATTATGATAACATTGTATGGTGACTACACTCACTGCAGTGAGAGCATAGCATATATACAGATTTGTCCAATCACTGTTGTAAACCTGAAACTAATATAACATTTTATGTCATAAACTATACTTCAATAAAAGAAGAAAAAAGAGCAACACTAGAGCACCCCAGGCAGTGATTAAAACAAATCAGGGCCAAGCAGGCAGGGAGCTGTGATCTGTCAGGGATGAGGCTTAGAGGGGGGACACAGAGGAAGGGGAATCACTTGGGGATCAGTGCTGCTGTCTGGTCAGAGTAACTAGAGTGTGCCTAATCTTATTTCTCAAGTCTAAGTTGCTGAGTGTCTGAGTGTCTGTCTTGTCAAATACTCTGATTTGTTGTTGAACTGCCTGCTGGGACTTGCTTCAGTAATAATGTGTAGCCATTGTTGAATTAAAAGACACAGGGCTTAGAATTTTGTCTCCTTACCAAAAAATGAATAAATAAGTAAGAGTGAGGAAGGATGATCTGCAAATAGGAAAAACAATTCTTTTCAGTTCTTTTGATCTGGATCATGAAGGAGTGAAGATATTTCAGAGAGCATTCCTGGTTGAGGCCTCCTCTGGGAATGCTGGCTTTCCTTGGTGCTCTGCCATGAATCCTTTTCAAACTCAACACACTCACTCCCTGTAGGCTACTGACACCCAGAGCTCCAACCCTGGTCCCAGCTTCTTACCTGACCCATATACCTGTGCCTCCTGGTTCACCCCACTCAGAGGTGTTTTGGATAGTTCAGACTCAACATGTCCAAGACAAAATCCATCTGGATCATAAAGTGTAAGATGGGGAAGATGTGAGGATAGTTGCAGAAGATGAGACTAAGCCATATCATGCTAGTGAGTCATGAGGGGAAAGAGAAGAAGTGGGTGAGGGAGAGCCAGAGGAAGAGGGGGAGGGGGAGCAGGAGGAGAAAGGAGAAGAAGAGGAGAGAGGAGGAGGAGAAAGAGCGGGGAGGAAGAGGGCAAAGAAAAAGGGAAGGGGAGAGAAGAGGAAGGCAAGGAGGAGGGGTACAGAGAGGAGGAAAAGCATGAACTTGATCCTAAGAGGAATGAGGAACACTGGAGTATTTTAAGTATGGAGTGACATGAGTATATAGCCATGGTTTAGAAAGATCACTATCAGTCCAATATAGATAATGAATTGGAGGGAGACAAAACTGTGGGCAGGGAGAACTTTTAGTAGCTTTTGAGACAGTGTGAGAGAGGAAGTAGGCAGTGGATCCAGAGCAGTGACTCTGCGTGAGAATGTTGGAGAGGGAATGGAGTGCCTTAGTGGACATCAAGGTGATACAAGTGTTGATGCCCATAATCCTAGGAAAACTCTAGGGAACAGAGCCAGAGCTGCTTGGTCACCTGCCCTGTCCACCTAAAGAGTCTCATCTCGTACCAAACCTCCTTTATTCCTTCCTTACACAGAATATGGAGTGCCTACTATGCGCTAAACACTATATAGTAAGGAAAAAGAGTGATAGTGAGACAGAGGGACAACAGAAAAGGGTGGCCCCAGCATGCTGCTTAAAAGCTCTGTATTTTGTTTTAATTAAGGAGACTGTTACCTGTAAGAATTCACTCATTCATTCGTTCTTTCTTTCTTTCCTTCCTTCCCTCCTTTCTCCCCCCATCCCCTAACAAGTCATTAGAATACAAAATCATACACTCTCATAAAATCTAAAAGGATCCCAGGTGGGTCCCTACATCCAGCAAGAGTATTTTTGTTGATATGTATTTGTATTTGAAGTCCTGATTAAGTGCTGTGGGTTTTTTTTTAATGTTTTATTTATTTACTTATTTACTTATTTAAGAGAGAGAGAGAGAGAGAGAGAGAGAGAGAGAGAGAGAGAGAGAGAGAAAGATGAGATGGGCCCGGGCAGAGAGAGAGAGAGAGAGGGAGAGACAGAATCCTAAGCAGTCTCCACACTGTCAATGCAGAGCCTGATGTGTGGCTTAATCTCATGAACTACAAGATCATGACCTGAGCCAAAATCAGGAGTCCAACACTTAACTGACTGAGCCACCCAGGCACCCCAAGTGCTGTGTTGTTTTTTGTTTTTTGTTTTTTTCCAATATATGAAATTTATTGTCAAATTGGTTTCCATACAACACCCAGTGCTCATCCCAAAAGGTGCCCTCCTCAATACCCATCACCCATCCTCCCCTCCCTCCCACCCCCCATCAACCCTCAGTTTGTTCTCAGTTTTTAAGAGTCTCTTATGCTTTGGCTCTCTCCCACTCTAACCTCTTTTTTTTTTTTTTCCTTCCCCTCCTCCATGGGTTTCTGTTAAGTTTCTCAGGATCCACATAAGAGTGAAAACATATGGTATCTGTCTTTCTCTGTATGGCTTATTTCACTTAGCATCACACTCTCCAGTTCCATCCACGTTGCTACAAAAGGCCATATTTCATTTTTTCTCATTGCCACGTAGTACTCCATTGTGTATATAAACCACAATTTCTTTATCCATTCATCAGTTGATGGACATTTAGGCTCTTTCCATAATTTGGCTATTGTTGAGAGTGCTGCTATAAACATTGGGGTACAAGTGCCCCTATGCATCAGTACTCCTGTATCCCTTGGGTAAATTCCTAGCAGTGCTATTGCTGGGTCATAGGGTAGGTCTATTTTTAATTTTCTGAGGAACCTCCACACTGCTTTCCAGAGCGGCCGCACCAATTTGCATTCCCACCAACAGTGCAAGAGGGTTCCCGTTTCTCCACATCCTCTCCAGCATCTATAGTCTCCTGATTTGTTCATTTTGGCCACTCTGACTGGCGTGAGGTGATATCTGAGTGTGGTTTTGATTTGTATTTCCCTGATGAGGAGCGACGTTGAACATCTTTTCATGTGCCTGTTGGCCATCCGGATGTCTTCTTTAGAGAAGTGTCTATTCATGTTTTCTGCCCATTTCTTCACTGGGTTATTTGTTTTTCGGGTGTGGAGTTTGGTGAGCTCTTTATAGATTTTGGATACTAGCCCTTTGTCCGATATGTCATTTGCAAATATCTTTTCCCATTCCGTTGGTTGCCTTTTAGTTTTGTTGGTTTTTTCCTTTGCTGTGCAGAAGATTTTATCTTCATAATGTCCCAGTAATTCATTTTTGCTTTTAATTCCTTTGCCTTTGGGGATGTGTCAAGTAAGAGATGGCTACGGCTGAGGTCAGAGAGGTCTTTTCCTGCTTTCTCCTCTAGGGTTTTGATGGTTTCCTGTCTCACATTCAGGTCCTTTATCCATTTTGAGTTTATTTTTGTGAATGGTGTGAGAAAGTGGTCTAGTTTCAACCTTCTGCATGTTGCTGTCCAGTTCTCCCAGCACCATTTGTTAAAGAGACTGTCTTTTTTCCATTGGATGTTCTTTCCTGCTTTGTCAAAGATTAGTTGGCCATACGTTTGTGGGTCTAGTTCTGGGGTTTCTATTCTATTCCATTGGTCTATGTGTCTGTTTTTGTGCCAATACCATGCTGTCTTGATGATGACAGCTTTGTAGTAGAGGCTAAAGTCTGGGACTGTGATGCCTCCTGCTTTGGTCTTCTTCTTCAAAATTACTTTGGCTATTCAGGGCCTTTTGTGGTTCCATATGAATTTTAGGATTGCTTGTTCTAGTTTCGAGAAGAATGCTGGTGCAATTTTGATTGGGATTGCATTGAATGTGTAGATAGCTTTGGGTAGTATTGACATTTTGACAATATTTATTCTTCCAATCCATGAGCAGGGAATGTCTTTCCATTTCTTTATATCTTCTTCAATTACCTTCATAAGCTTTCTATAGTTTTCAGCATACAGATCTTTTACATCTTTGGTTAGATTTATTCCTAGGTATTTTATGCTTCTTGGTGCAATTGTGAATGGGATCAGTTTCTTTATTTGTCTTTCTGTTGCTTCATTGTTAGTGTATAAGAATGCAACTGATTTCTGTACATTGATTTTGTATCCTGCAACTTTGCTGAATTCATGTATCAGTTCTAGCAGACTTTTGGTGGAGTCTATCGGATTTTCCATGTATAATATCATGTCATCTGCAAAAAGCGAAAGCTTGACTTCATCTTTGCCAATTTTGATGCCTTTGATTTCCTTTTGTTGTCTGATTGCTGATGCTAGAACTTCCAACACTACATTAAACAACAGCAGTGAGAGTGGGCATCCATGTCGTGTTCCTGATCTCAGGGAAAAAGCTCTCAGTTTTTCCCCATTGAGGATGATGTTAGCTGTGGGCTTTTCATAAATGGCTTTGATGATGTTTAAGTATGTTCCTTCTATCCCGACTTTCTCAAGGTTTTTATTAAGAAAGGGTGCTGGATTTTGTCAAAGGCCTTTTCTGCATCGATTGACAGGATCATATGGTTCTTCTCTTTTTTTTTATTAATGTGATGTATCGCGTTGATTGATTTGCGAATGTTGAACCAGCCCTGCATCCCAGGAATGAATCCCACTTGATCATGGTGAATAATTCTTTTTATATGCTGTTGAATTAGATTTGCTAGTATCTTAGTGAGAATTTTTGCATCCATATTCATCAGGGATATTGGCCTGTAGTTCTCTTTTTTTACTGGGTCTCTGTCTGGTTTAGGAACCAAAGTAATACTGGCTTCATAGAATGAGTCTGGAAGTTTTCCTTCCCTTTCTATTTCTTGGAATAGCTTGAGAAGGATAGGTATTATCTCTGCTTTAAACGTCTGGTAGAACTCCCCTGGGAAGCCATCTGGTCCTGGACTCTTATTTGTTGGGAGATTTTTGATAACCAATTCAATTTCTTCGTTGGTTATGGGTCTGTTCAAGCTTTCTATTTCCTCCTGATTGAGTTTTGGAAGAGTGTGGGTGTTTAGGAATTTGTCCATTTCTTCCAGGTTGTCCAATTTGTTGGCATATAATTTTTCATAGTATTCCCTGATAATTGTTTGTATCTCTGAGGGATTGGTTGTAATAATTCCATTTTCATTCATGATTTTATCTATTTGGGTCATCTCCCTTTTCTTTTTGAGAAGCCTGGCTAGAGGTTTGTCAATTTTGTTTATTTTTTTCAAAAAACCAACTCTTGGTTTCGTTGATCTGCTCTACAGTTTTTTTAGATTCTATATTGTTTATTTCTGCTCTGATCTTTATTATTCCTCTTCTTCTGCTGGGTTTAGGCTGCCTTTGCTGTTCTGCTTCTATTTCCTTTAGGTGTGCTGTTAGATTTTGTATTTGGGATTTTTCTTGTTTCTTGAGATAGGCCTGGATTGCAATGTATTTTCCTCTCAGGACTGCCTTCGCTGCGTCCCAAAGCGTTTGGATTGTTGTATTTTCATTTTCGTTTGTTTCCATATATTTTTTAATTTCTTCTCTAATTGCCTGGTTGACCCACTCATTCTTTAGTAGGGTGTTCTTTAACCTCCATGCTTTTGGAGGTTTTCCAGACTTTTTCCTGTGGTTGATTTCAAGCTTCATAGCATTGTGGTCTGAAAGTATGCATGGTATAATTTCAATTCTTGTAAACTTATGAAGGGTTGTTTTGTGACCCAGTATATGATCTATCTTGGAGAATGTTCCATGTGCATTCGAGAAGAAAGTATATTCTGTTGCTTTGGGATGCAGAGCTCTAAATATATCTGTCAAGTCCATCTGATCCAATGTATCATTCAGGGCCCTTGTTTCTTTATTGACCGTGTGTCTAGATGATCTATCCATTTCTGTAAGTGGTGTGTTAAAGTCCCCTGCAATGACCACATTCTTATCAATAAGGTTGCTTATGTTTATGAGTAATTGTTTTATATATTTGGGGGCTCCGGTATTCGGCGCGTAGACATTTATAATTGTTAGCTCTTCCTGATGGATAGACCCTGTAATTATTATATAATGCCCTTGTTCATCTCTTGTTACAGCCTTTAATTTAAAGTCTAGTTTGTCTGATATAAGTATGGCTACTCCAGCTTTCTTTTGGCTTCCAGTAGTATGATAAATAGTTCTCCATCCCCTCACTCTCAATCTAAAGGTGTCCTCAGGTCTAAAATGAGTCTCTTGTAGACAGCAAATAGATGGGTCTTGTTTTTTTATCCATTCTGATACCCTATGTCTTTTGGTTGGCACATTTAATCCATTTACATTCAGTGTTATTATAGAAAGATACGGGTTTAGAGTCATTGTGATGTCTGTATGTTTTATGCTTGTAGTGATGTCTCTGGTACTTTGTCTCACAGGATCCCCCTTAGGATTTCTTGTAGGGCTGGTTTAGTGGTGACAAATTCCTTCAGTTTTTGTTTGTTTGGAGAGACCTTTATCTCTCCTTCTATTCTAAATGACAGACTTGCTGGATAAAGGATTCTTGGCTGCATATTTTTTCTGTTTAGCACACTGAAGATATTGTGCCAATCCTTTCTGGCCTGCCAAGTTTCAAAAGAGAGATCAGTCACGAGTCTTATAGGTCTCCCTTTATATGTGAGGGCACGTTTATCCCTTGCTGCTTTCAGAATTTTCTCTTTATCTTTGTATTTTGCCAGTTTCACTATGATATGTTGTGCAGAAGATCGATTCAAGTTATGTCTGAAGGGAATTCTCTGTGCCTCTTGGATTTCAATGCCTTTTTCCTTCCCCAGTTCAGGGAAGTTCTCAGCTATAATTTCTTCAAGTACCCCTTCAGCACCTTTCCCTCTCTCTTCCTCCTCTGGGATACCAATTATGCGTATATTATTTCTTTTTAGTGTATCACTTAGTTCTCTAATTTTCCCCTCATACTCCTGGATTTTTTTATCTCTCTTTTTCTCAGCTTCCTCTTTTTCCATAACTTTATCTTCTAGTTCACCTATTCTCTCCTCTGCCTCTCCAAGCCGAGCCGTCGTGGTTTCCATTTTGTTTTGCATTTCGTTTAAAGCGTTTTTCAGCTCCTCGTGACTGTTCCTTAGTCCCTTGATCTCTGTAGCAAGAGATTCTCTGCTGTCCTCTATACTGTTTTCAAGCCCAGCAATTAATTTTATGACTATTATTCTAAATTTACTTTCTGTTATATTATTTAAATCCTTTTTGATTAGTTCATTAGCTGTTGTTATTTCCTGGAGATTCTTCTGAGGGGAATTCTTCCATTTGGTCATTTTGGATAGTTCCTTGAGTGGTGAGGACCTGCAGGGCACTTCCCCTGTGCTGTGGTGTATAACTGGAGTTGGTGGGCAGGGCCGCAGTCCGACCTGATGTCTGCCCCCAGCCCACCTCTGGGGCCACAGTCAGACTGTTGTGTGCATTCTCTTCCCCTCTCCTAGGGACGGGATTCACTGTCTGGTGGCGTGGCCCGTCTGGGCTACTTGCACACTGCCAGGCTTGTGGTGCTGGGGATCTGGCGTTTTAGCTGGGGTGGGTAGGCAAGGTGCATGGGAGCAGGAGGGGCAGGCTTAGCTCGCTTCTCCTTAGGTGATCCACTTCAGGAGGGGCCCTGTGGCAGCGGGAGGGAGTCAGGTACGCTGCCAGAGGTTTGGCTCCGCAGAAGCACAGAGTTGGGTGTTTGCGCAGAGCAAGCAAGTTCCCTGGCAGGAACTGGTTCCCTTTGGGATTTTGGCTGGGGGATGGGCGGGGGAGATGGCGCTGGTGAGCGCCTTTGTTCCCCACCAAACTGAGCTCTGTTGTCCGGGGGCTCAGCAGCTCTCCCTCCCTTTGTCCTCCAGCCTTCCCGCTTTCCGAGCAGAGCTGTTAACTTATGACCTCCCAGACGCTAAGTCGCGCTTGCTGTCGGAACACAGTCTGTCCGGCCCCTCCGCTTTTGCCAGCCAGACTCGGGGGCTCTGCTTTGCCGGCGAGCCACCCCTCCGCCCCGGCTCCCTCCCGCCAGTCCGTGGAGCACGCACCGCCTTGCCGCCCTTCCTACCCTCTTCCGTGGGCCTCTCGTCTGCGCTTGGCTCCGGAGACTCCGTTCTGCTAATCCTCTGGCGGTTTTCTGGGTTATTTAGGCAGGTGTAGGTGGAATCTAAGTGATCAGCAGGACGCGCGGTGAGCCCAGCGTCCTCCTACGCCGCCATCTTCCTATACCTCCCCAAGTGCTGTGTTTTAAAAAGACCTCTTGGATGAACCTTGAAAACGTGCTAAGTGAAAGAATCCAGACACAAGAGGCCATATACTGTATGGTTCCACATATATGAAATGTTCAGAATAGGCAGATCCTTTCCAGAGGTGGGTAAAGAGGAAATGAGCAATGACTCCCAGCGGGGATGGGCTTTCTTTTAGGGGGATGAGAATGTTCTGGAATCAGATAGTGGTGATGGTTGTACAACATTGTGAATATACTAAAACCCACAGAATTGTACAATTTAAAATGGAGTTATAATTAGTTCATATAGCTTTCTTTTTTTTAAAGGACCTCTTCCCCATGCCAGCTTCAAAAAAAAAAAAAAAAAAGAAAAAAGAAAGAAATACCAAGAAGGATAGAATGTAGTTACAGATCAAGGTTAAGAGTCATAAAAATTATTTTTGCTGTAGACAATATGAATTAGGTCTCATGTAGAGCTATACTAAGAGCACACGAACTAGAAAACTGTTAGGTTCAGCCAGCTAATGTTCCTGCATAAACTATTCTGTACCAAAGTTCAAAGTCTTCCTTTCTTTCTGAATTTCTAAATGTAACTTCTAATCGTAAACACAGTGAATAATAAGAGGTAGTGACAGTGAAAGAAACTTACGTTTTTCTAGTTTACCTTTCATTCTTTTTTATGGGCATGAAGGCATATATTTTTTAATTTATTAAGGATCTTTGGTTGTAAGCAACAGAAACCAATTCTGACTAATATAAGGGGTAGGGGAGTGGTGTTTGAAGGATTTAGGGTAATCCACAGAATCAAAGACAGACTTCATTAGCTCCTTTGTAAGACCCTGGCTGGCTGCCTTAGGAGCAAGGGCAGCTGCAAGGACCTCAGCAGCAGTCACGTGCGCTGCCACCAGATGGCATCAGTTTTTAGTGCTGTCCAATTCAGTTCTTTGTTTTGTTTTTCAATTTTATTTTATTTTAGAGAGAGAGAGAGAGAGCACAAGAGGGGGAGAGGGGCAGAGGAAGAGAGAATCTTAAGCAGCTCCATGCTCAGTGCAGAGCCTGTTGCAGGGCTCGATCACATGACTCTGAGATCATGGCCTGAGCCGAAATCAAAAGTGGGAAGTTCAACCAACAGAGTCATTCAGGCACCCCCTGTCCATCTAAGTTTGACTATATTTCCTATGCAGTCCATAAGAGATAAAGTCTGATTGGCCTAACCTCAATCACATGCAAAATACATTCAAAGATCATATGTGTGGCCATGAACTCTAGTTTTGAAAAAGGCTTAGTATGTGCATATCCAAATTCCAAAGTGTAATATGAATGGAGAAGCATAGCCATTGGGAGTTGAATGATTTTGAAAATTTGCTTCCTTCCTATCATGCTTCTAGTTGGGAAAGCTGTATGACCCCTCTGTCTGGGCTCTTACTGTGTGAAGTATTGAGAGTGAAATTGCTCTTTACGGTTCTAAGTAAATTACAGTGTCACTATGTTTCCCTGCCTGGTAACATAGAGACTGGGTAGGAGAATTGAGGAAATGTGGCTTAGGACAGGGAGAAGTGGTGCAAACAGCTTTAGTCTTTTATGCAGGAGGAGCCATAAAAGATGGGACTTGGAGACATAATTACTTACTTATTTTTATGGGCTCCTATTTCTCCTCCAAGGGAAAAAAAAATACTGTGTAGAGTTTAAGAAAAGAATTAACCTGAATAAAACCAACTAATTAGGCAATTATAAATAACTGAATTTTTCATTCTGTTTTCTTTCCAAATCCAGCACCTACTTAAGACATGGCTTTGAAACCTTTAGAGTTAATTTTAAGTATGTGAATCTGGTGTAGTGAAAACTAAGAAAATATCTAGAAGCAGCTTGTTTAGGCATGTCTGGTTTGACTCTGAGGAATTAAAATGCAGGTTCTTTTGGCTAGGAGTCTTATCCTATAAAGCTGCGTGCATGGGTCGTCTGGCTGGCTCTTTGGTGGAGCAGGCAGCTCTTGATCTTGGGGTTGTGAGTTTGAGCCCCACTTTGGGGTTAGAGTTTGCTTTTTTAAAATAAAGTTGCATGCAGAAAATTCTCCTGTGACTGGGGCGCCTGGGTGGCTCAGTCGGTTGAACATCCAACTCTTGATTTTGGCTCAGGTCATGATCTCATGATTCATGGGATTGAGCCCCAAATCAGGTACTGTGCTGACAGCCATGAGACTGCTTGGGATCGTCTCTCCCCCTCTCTCTCTGTCTCTCCCCAGCTCTCAGGCCTGAGTGCACATATGTGCTCTATTCCTCTCACAAAAATAAGTAAACATTAAAAAAAAAAAAAAAAAAAGAGTTGACTTAAAAAAAAGAAAAAGAAATTCTCCTATGACTATATGGCAAGTCAGGAAAGCATGTGATTATCAAAATTAGTTTAAGAACTAGTGATCAAACTTACTAGTAAGATACATAGATTTTGTAATGCTGACTTTAGGGAAAAGTCACAATGTTATAGAGGATGGCTAATCACAGATTAGAAGGGAAGTGAAACTTCTCTCTTAGTGTGGATAAATTTATAACTTCCCTCACCAAATCCTACCAGCAAATTTGTTGTAGGGGCAACCAATCACCCTATTTTCTCATTTCTAGTTTCTGATTTTAGAGGCATACTTGATCAGGTGCTTATATATCTTCTATCTATAACCCAAAAGAAGCAATTTTTTCTTACAAAAGACCATGGGAGTAAAACCGATACCTACAAAAGAAGTATGAAAATCTTACTGATTTTCATATCAGTATCTGATATCACAACAGTTATTTCAAAATCAGGGAAACCCCAATAGATAGCTATTCCTTATCCTTTCTTGGAAGACTATAATGCTTCTGTACTTTAAAAGCCAACACAGTTTAGTAACCATTAAAAAAATTAGAACAGTGATCAAAATTTTGATGAAATGAGAACATAAGCCTTGGGGGCAGACTTGAGTTTGAGAAGCACCTGGATGGCTCAGTCTGTTAAGTGTCTGACTCTTGATTTTGGCTCAGGTCATGACCTCGTGGTTCTTGAATTTGAGCCCCACATCAGGCTCTGCATTGACAGTGTGGGACCTGCTTGGGATTCTCTCTCTTTACCTCTCTCTCTGCCTCTCCCCTGCTCTCTCTCTCAAAATAAATAAACATTAAAAAAAAAAAAAAAGCCACCTAAATCAGATTACAGCACTTCTCTGCTCAGAACCCTCTAATAGGTACTCATCACTCTTAAAGTAAAATCCCAGATCTTTTCTCTGGACCACAAGTCTTTGTGTAATCTGACCCTCCCTCTCTTCCACTTCCCCACTTGCTCAGCAGTCCTGGCCTCCTTGCTGTTCCCCCTTGGAGCCTTTACACATGGTGCTGTCTTTGCTGGTTGTTCTCCAGATAGTTGCACAGTTTATTCTCTCATGTAATCAGGTCTTAGGCAAAGGTTATACTCCCTCAGTGGCCTTTCTTTTCTGTTCTGTCTAAAAGATCCCTTTGCACTCTCCATTCCTTACCTGCTTTATTTGGTTTATAGCACTGATCACTACTTGTTTTATTATCTGATCCCCACAATGAGGGCAGGGACTTTGTCTGTTTGGTTCATTCCTGCATCCCAGTGCCTAGAAAGGTGCCCAGAAAAATAGTAGATTTTTTTTTCTCTTTTTTAAAAGAATTTATTTTATTTATTAAATTTTTTGAGAGAGAGAGAGAGAGCACACGTGCACAAGTGAGTGGAGGAGGGACAGAGGGAGAGGGAGAGAGAGAGAGTCTTAAGCAGGATCCACTCCCAGAATGGAGCCCGATGCAGGACTCAATCCCATGAACCATGAGATCATGACCTGAGCTGAAATCAAGGGTCACTTAACTGACTGAGCCACCCAGGCATCCCTAAGATTTTATTTTATTATTCTTTTTTAAATGTTTATTTTATTTTTGAGAGAGAGAGAGAGAGAACAGGGGAGGGCAGAGAGAGAGAAGGAAACAGAGGATCTGAGGCAGGCTCCACGCTGACAGCATACAGCTTGACGCAGGGCTTGAACTCACAAACCGTGAGATCATGACCTGAGCTGAAAGAAATCAGATGCTTAACTGACTGAACCACCCAGGCACTCCCCTAAGATTTTATTTTTAAGTAATCTTTACACCCAATGTCCAGCTCGAACTCATAACCCTGAGATCAAGAGTTGCATGCTTTACCGACTGAACACCCTAGCACCCCCCAAATAGATTTTCAATAAATAATTTTTGATAGAGTGAATGAACATTCACCATTCCTTCCATCAGGAATGACAAACACATTTTTACTTTGCTTTGCCCCCTTCATTTATTAACCAAGCCTTTGCCCCAGCTTTTGGCAAGGACGAAAGGCAGGACTTCTACAAGGAAAAGAATATCTGCTGTGAATCCTGGCAACAATCCTAGGAGGTGATGATGCTGTTTCTTTTTAACATAGGGAGTTCAAGGAGGTTACAAAGCTGAGATGTGGAGCTGAAATTGGAGCCCAGGTGCCTGGACTCATAGTCCAAAGTGTAGAATAAGAAGTGTCTGTTGGCAGCATTACGATGCAGTAGAAGGGCAGATAGGGTAGAAATGGCCTTCTCTTTGTTTTCCTGTAAATAAGACATTTTAGGATTCTTGGGAGAGAGTGTTTTGGAGGTCTCCTCACTCTACTAACACATATCCCTTTTCTGGTCTCTATTTGAATGAGAGTTGCTATCTGGAAGCATATTGGGAAGGGTTCCCTAAGAGTACATGGTGAGAAAGAGGTAAAGGATCTGTAGGCTGAAATCTATAGAAAGCTTATGAAAGAACTGAAGAAGACACAAAGAAATGGAAAAACATTCCATGCTCATGGATTGGAAGAACAAATATTGTTAAATGTCAATGCTACCCAAAGCAATCTACACATTCAATGCAATCCCTATCAAAATAGCACCAGCATTCTTCACAGAGCTAGAACAAACAATGTTAAAATTTGTATGGAACCACAGAAGACCCCAAATAGCCCAAGTAATGTTGAAAAAGCAAACCAAAGCTGGAGGCATTACAATCCCGGATTTTAGCCTGTACTAAAAAGGTGTAATCATCAAGACAGTATACCATTGGCACAAAAACAGACACATAGACCAATGGAATAGAATAGAGAACCCAGAAATGGACCCACAAATGTATGGCCAATTAATCTTTAACAAAGCAGGAAAGAATATCCAACGGAAAAAATACAGTCTCTTCAGCAAATAGTGTTGGGAAAACTGGACAGCTACATGCAGAAGAATGAACCTGGACCACTTTCTTACACCATACACAAAAATAAACTCAAAATGGATGAAAGACCTAAATGTGAGACAGGAAACCATCACAATCCTACAGGAGAAAAGAGGCAACAACCTCTTTGACCTTGGCCACAGCAACTTCTTACCTGACATGTCTCCAAAGGAAGAGAAATAAAAGCAAAAGTGAACTATTGGGACTCATCAAGATAAAAAGCTTCTGCACAGCAAAGGAAACAATCAACAAAACTAAAAGGCAGCCAGTGGAATGGGAGAATATACTTGCAAATGACATATCAGGTAAAGGGTTATTATCCAAAATGTATAAAGAATTCACCAAATTCAACACCCAATAAACTAATAATCCAGGGAAGAAATGGGCAGTAGACATGAATAGACACTTTTCCAAAGAAGACATCCAGATGGCTAACAGACACATGAAGAGATGCTCAATATCATTCATCATCAGGGAAATACAGACCAAAACCACATTAGATACCACCTCACACTGGTCAGAGTGGCTAAAATTAATAATTCAGGAAACAACAAATGTTGGTGAGGATGTGGAGAAAGGGGAACAATTTTGCACTGCTGATGGGAATGTAAACTGGTGCAGCCACTCTGGAAAACAGTGTGGAAGTTCCTCAAAAAATTAAAAATAGAATTACCCTATGACCCAGCAATAGCACTACTAGAAATTTATCCAAAGATACAGGAGTGATGATTCATAGGGGCATATGTATCCCAATGTTTATAGCAGCGCTATCAACAATAGCCACACTATGGAAAGAGCCCAGATATTTATAAACTGATGAATGGATAAAGAAGATGTGAGATATATATATATATATATATATATATATATATATATATATATACACACACACACACACACACACACACACACACACACAATGGAATACTACTTAGTAATAGAAAAAAAGAATGAAATCTTGCCATTTGCAACTACATGGATGAAACTGGAGGGTATTATGCTAAGTGAAATAAATCAGTCAGAGAAAGACAGATATCATATGTTTTCACTTTTATGTGGAGTTTTAGGAATTTAACAGATGACCATAAGGGAATAGAAGGAAAAATAAGTTACAAAATAGAGAGGGAGGCAAACCATAAAAGACTCTTAAATACAGAGAACAAACTGAGGGTTGATGGATGTGGGAGGTTTGGGGGGGAGCGGGGAAAATAGCTGGTGGGCATTGAGGAGGGCATTTGTTGGGATGAGCACTGGATGTTGTATGTAAGTGATGAATCATGGGAATCTACTTCCGAAGTCAAGAAAGACTACACTGTATAAACTGTATGTTAGCTAACTTGACAAAAAATTACTAAAAAGAAAGAGTAAGTGATGAGTGCTTTAGAGGGTAGTTAGAACCTCTCCTTTTATTTAGTCACTAGGTCAATATTTGGTCACTACAAGGCTAATATATTTAGTTTGAGAGAGCAAATCAGGGACTGTTTGCTTGGTTTGAGCAGTTTGGACAAGTCTTTCAATTGCATTCAACTGCTGGAACAATGATATAACCAGTGTGGTTTAAACATTTCACCTCTCAGCATAGCCAGCCAGGTTAAATGGGACAGACTAGATCCCACTAGATAATTAGTATATCTTTTCAGTTTATAAAGGGTTTTTGCAAAGATTCTCATACTGATCTGATGAGTATAGGGAACTTAAACATTGAGGACAGTGGGACAGTTTGGGGCAGGAGGAAGCAAATGTTTAAATGAGATTACCAGTTTAATATGTGAATGAACAATGCACAGAGGAAATTAATTGCCTACTTAATTGACTTCTTTTAGGAATCTAGTGATTAAATTAAATGCAAACTGAGGGGATTATGCTTCTTGAAGTGGAAATTAGGATTCTTGTGTGCATTTATGTGCATGTGTGTTCTTGTATGTGATGACCTATGCCAGAAAAGAAGATTAAATGGACAAAATACATAGAACAAACACCTAATTTGAAGTAAAAAAGCCTTTTTGGAGAACCTAATCTATTATTTTTTCTTGCTAAGAGTCTTGGGCTCTTGGGCTAGACACTGAACTTATTTGAAAGTCACTTTTTTCATCTATAACATAAGAATACTTATTTCACAAAGGTAATTGTTGTGTCTAGTACGAAGACCATTCAGTAAATGTGTATTGAATTAAAAATTCTTTCCATTTGTTCACTATTAATTATTAACAAACAAGATATTGTAAAGTCATAGCTCATTTGGATTTTTTGAATGGTTATTCAAGTATTCTTCATAGACTTTATTTTTATTATATTTTCAAGATGTATTCATTCCTAAGATATCTTGGGATATGTAATAAACCAAAAAGAAATATAAATAAATAGGAGGCACACAACAAGGTACAAACCAGACTAAATAAATATGTCTTACATCCTTCCCTGAAAGGTGGCTTACATGGGTAAAAGTGATCAGGACTTGACTGTTACTCCATAGAAAACATCTTTGCTTTGGTAGCTGTAGGAACTCAATGGAAGCCCCATATTCTGTTTACTGAATAGCAGATGAAATCCTCAAACTTCTTCAGGGCACTCACAACTCAGGTAGATGGATTTTCATGTCTATAGCCAACCAAAATAAACAAAAAGATCCATTGATGTGGTTAATAATACTATTTAAACACTAGCTTCTTATGGCAACAGCTGAGATTAGGTAAATACTCACAAACTATGGAAATGCAGTGGCTTAGGAAGCAGACTTGAAGACAGAGGCACTACTAAAAATCTGGCAAAAAATTTCCATTAGAATACAAGAGCAGCCCTTGGAGCACCTGGGTGGCTCAGTCAGTTGAACATCCAGCTCTTGATTTTGGGTCAGGTCACGATCCCAGGGTCGTGTCATTGAGCCCCGTGTCAGGCTCAAGCTGAGTGCGGATCTTGCTTAAGATCCTCTCTCTCTCTCTCCCTCTGCACCTGCCCTGCTCATGCCCTCTCTCTCTCTGTCTCTCTAAAATAAAAAAATAAATAAGAATAAAAACAAGAATACAACAGTAGCCCAAATCATCATAAGCATCCAAATCATCATAAGCATTTGACATGTATTAATCTCATCTTACTGTCATTGCAAACTTCTAAGCCAAGTGTCTGTAAAGTGGGAATACTCCACAAAACCTGATACTCAGGAAGAACTACTGAGTTAGAATGTTAGAACAAAATGAGGAATCAGAATAGAACCATTTATTATAACACTAATAGTTAAAGAATTACTATTATGCCAAGGCTTCATGTAAGCATGTTACTGACCCTGTAAAATAGGAATAATTGTCCTCTAAGAGCGAGGGACCTGCAGCTCGTAGAGAGGACCACAGGTGCCAAGTGGTAGAAGACCAGGAATTTTAACCCAGTTGTTCTCACTCCAACCCAAGTGTTCCCCCCACTGTATTTCAGCAGCCCCCACAGGGTCAGTTTTGGTTGGATCGCTGTGAGGGCCAAAACAGCAAACCTGGTCTTGGAGATCAAAGAGGGCCTAATAGATTTTCTCAATCCAGTATAATTTGGCATCTGCCTCTGTCACACCACTGTCTGAACTTGTAGGTTCCAAGTCTAAGTTTATTCTTTGGATCTTTCTTGACACCTCTGCATCATTTTGCTCTTCTTGCATCATGCTCTTCTTGAAACCCTCTACTTCTTCGGCTTCTATGTCACATGTTGTATTTCTATCCTTATGCTTTATTTATTTATTTACTTACTTATTTATTTTTGAGAGAGGGAGAAGGGACAAAGAGGAGAGAGAGAATCCCAAGCAGGCTCTGCACTGTCAGTGCAGAGCCCAAGACGGGGCTCAAACTCGCAAACTGTGAGATCATTACCTCAGCGGAAATCAAGAGTCAGACAGACACTTAACCAACTGAGCCACCTACGCGGCCCTGACCCTTGGTTTTTATACTACAGACTTAGCCTGGATAATAACGTATTTATTGAATGCTCCTTATGTGGCAGGCATTGTCCCAGTCCCTTTACACGCCTTCACACGTATTATTTAATCTTCATGATAATCCTATGAATCAGGTGGTACTATTGCCTCTTTTGAAAAGTCAAGGAAATTTAGCAACAAAAGAAAATATAAACTGGACTTCATCAAAATTTATGATGTTTGTGCATCAAAGGACACTATCATGAGTGAAAAGACAGCTCACAGAAGGGGAGAAGATATCTGCAAAGCATATGCCTGATAAATGATTAATATCCAGAATATATAAAGGACAACAAAAATAAATAACCCTATTTTAACAATGGGCAAAGGATTTGAACTCAGACATTTTTCCAAGAAATATATACAAATGGACTCATCTTTCTCAATTTTTTAGCAGCAACTGACATGTTAATCACTGCCTCTTCTATAAAATAATTTCTTCATTCGCCTTCCAGGACACCACTCCTTCTGTGTCACTAATTGCTCCCTCTCAGTCTCCTTTTTAGGTTCCTTTTGATCTCCTGGCCTATGAACCATAGGTTCCCCAAAGATCTCAGTGTGCTGACCCCTCTGACTTATGCTCACAACTTTAAACACCACCCAAAATGCTGACATCTCCTACTCTGGATCTTTCTCTTGAACTTAGATTCATATATTCAATTGCCTATCCAGCATTTCCACCTAATGATTAATAATTATTTTATTTAAAAAAATTTTAACGTTTATTTATTATTGAGAGACCGAGAGAGACAGAGAATGAGCATGGCAGGAGGTGGCGGGGGGTGGGCAGAGAGAGAAAGAGACACAGAATCCGAAACAGGCTCCAGGCTCTGATCTGTCAGCACAGAGCCTGACACGGGGCTCAAACCCAAAAACCACGAGATCATGACCTGAGCCGAAGCCAGATGCTTAACTGACTGAGCCACCCAGGTGCCCCAATTAATAACTATTTTATATTTAACCAATCCCAAACCAGCTCAATTTCTACCCAAACTTCACTGGGTGCTCCATCTCAGGAAATGACAACTCTGTTCCTCCAGTTGCTCAGGCCAAAAACCTCAGAATCATCTAGACTTCTTTCTTATACTGCACATACGTTGCATCTGCAAATCCTATTGGCTCTATCTTCAACATATATATCCAGACTTGGATTGCTCCTCAAGACCTTCACTACCAATGAGCACTATCCGTCACATAGCTTACTGCATTAGCCAACAGATGTCCCTTTCCCCATCCTTGTCAGACTTCCACACAGAAGAATGCTTTTTAAACTTAATATTTTTGAAACCTGAGTCAAGTCTTGTCAGTCTACTGCTTAACACCCTCCAATGGCTTCCTGTCTCAAAGCAAAGCATATACATTATAAGGCCCTCCTCGACCAGCCAGCCCCTTTCTCAAGGAGTTTCACTTGCCTCTTCTCTGCTGTTCTTGTCTCAAGGCCCTTTCACTTACGGCTTTCGTGTGGCTGGTTCCCTCACTCCCTTCAAACGTGACTGCCCTGTTTAAAAAGCACTCTACATCCTCCATATTCCTCTTCCCTGGCTTTGTTTTCTGTGGAGCATTTACCACCATCTAACTCCCAATATATTGTCCGGCTCTCCCCTCTAGTATTCACCTTGTTCACTGCTCTGCCTTGAGCACGAGAATAGTGCCTGGCATGCAGCACACACTCAAACTGAATGGCCACTATAGCCTTAGTTAAAATATGAGGGAGGGAGTGCAACTTACAGAGTTTCAATTCATATAGGTTATGTGACAGATAAAAAAATTATTCAAAACATGTTACCCATGTGGAAAATAATATCAGGGGTCCTAGCTTGATAAAATGCTGGGCACCTCTGGATTAGATTACTCTAGGTTTTCAATTTCAACTGAACTTCAACTCAATATGATTTCAGAAAGGAGAATTTTTGAATTTTGGTACTGAGCCTGGTCCTACACTGGCCTCTGGACACATACAAACTTAAGGTTTTTTCCAGTTCAACATTTTTCTGTATTTTGACCAAGTTATTTCTGCAAGAATTAAACACTGCAGCCTTGTCTCTTTTTTTCTCCAGACCCCAGGATTAGCCTAAGAGGGGATGGCTTGAATATACACAAAATGAAAAGCTTTCTGCCTGTGTGTGACTAGAAGCCCAGAATTGCAACAAAATCCTACATATCCTCAACTTACCAATTTCTTAAATTACACTTTTCCCCCATATGTAATTCACACTTTTTGTGGTGAAAAAACTGGCTAAAAGTTGCCCTTATGTCACTGTTTAAGAGATTAACACTGTTCAACTCTTCAGATCCCAGTGTACATATTTTGCACAGTAGCTTTGTCATTGGCCATCATTACCCACCTGTCAGAGCTTAATCTTCTAAGTTCAGGCAAGATAAGTGGATTCATGGCTAATAGCTAGGCATGGGTGCTAAAGAATAAAGTGTTTCAGATCAAGGAACAAGATATGAAACAAGAGCTAGCTTCTTTTGCTACTGAAATGAAGATAAAGCAGAAAATTCTATTCCTATAGAGAAAACCTTGTAATAGGACATCCCTTCATGATGAAAAGATTACGCCATCTAAGAGGAAAGGAGTAACATGCAATCATAGGGAACTATTGTTCCTTTTAAGTTCTTATACCCTGCTTTTCACGTACTAGTATTAGACTGCTTTAAGATGTAAGATATACTCAGTTCTTAGCAGTTTAAGTTCTGAGCTGGAACCACCTATACTATTTCAACTACCATCTTCTCCACCCCTACCACCTCTTATCCTCTTAATCTTAAGGTTGAATATTTAGTAGGCTGCTCACCTGTGCCTAAATAGACGTCCTCTTGCACCCTGGAAAAGAATGACAACCTTGGCTTTTCACAGTAGAGTTGTATCTCTTTGTTAGGAAAAAGAGAATCTGAGAATTTTAGCCCTGGAAAAGAATTTTAGAGGGCTAGTCCAATTCACAAATCGTGATTTTTTTTTTTCTTTTTGAGAGAACATATGTGCGCATGTGTGTGGGGGAGGGGCAGAAGGAGAGGGAGAATCCCAAACTGGCTCTATTCCAGTGCAGAGCCCCATTAGGGGCTCAATCCCAGGACTGTGAAATCATGACCTGAGCTGAAGTCTTGAATTGGAGGCTCAACTGACTGAGCCACCAGGCGCCCCAATGCTTTTTATTTAACAGAGGAAACTGTGCCTTGACATGGTTAAATGATTTCTGTGAGTTTTAGAGACGTTGTTTTGTCCATAATCCAAGTCTACGGACTTCTAAATTCAAAGGCTCTGTACTCTCCCCTAGAGTTTAGCTGTAAAATGAAATGTATCCATAGGCAGCTTATCATAAAGAAGTCTTTTAGAATTGGGGAGGATACTGGTTCTGACACTTCACATGTACAAATTTGAGTGAGAAAACTAAGCCGGTTTCTTGACCTTCAATGTATTCAGGTTCTAGGGACATGTTTGATGCCTAATATTATTTTGTGTATAAATGTAAATATTTTCTCATAAGAACACATTTAAGGTCTTTCTTCAAATAAGTAGGACTAGGGCACCTGGCTGGCTGAGTCAGTAGAGAATGTGATTCTTGATCTGGGGTCATGAGTTCAAGCCCCATGTTAGACATAGAGCTTGGTTAAAATTAAAAACAAACAAAAAACCAATTCTTAAAAAATAAGTAGGACTGATTTTCACATGAACAGATTCTGAAACTCTTCTATTAATTTTTACAGATGTACATTAGGGGAAAATTAGTATTTGCCAACTTTATTTTCAATGGCTATAGCACATCTGCTAAAGACCTTCAAAAGCAAATTGTGAAGACAAAGAGTGATTATCATACAGGATATTTCCTACCCAATGACTTCAGGATCCGGTAGAGTAACTAATATATTCTATCTTGTCTCACACTTTTAATTAGTAAATCCCAGATAAGGGCCAAATTTCAAGAACTGCCTTTATGAATGTGTGTTCCTTGCTTCAAATCTTTTCTGGAAAGAGGTGGTTTAAAAGCTCAGTTCAAATGTTTGGAGGCATCTTTTAACTTGCTGAGTACACATCCTGAGCAAAGCTCACCCTCAGGGTTGAAAAAATTTATGGATAAGAAATTATCATTGAAATTAAATGGTGTTATGTCCAAGGAATATTGTAGGGATTCGATCCCTTTATGAATCTTGTGATAGATCAATGTGTGGAAATGGCTATTGGGCAACAGAATGATATTGGAATGGTGGTAATTGAAAAAATAAACAATGGGTATATTCACCAGAAGAAATCAACTGCTCCCACCCACCCCCCCCCCCCCGAACCTGTTTTAATACAGTATAAAAATCAGGTCATATTACTCAGCAATCATAAATAATGAAATCTTGCCATTTGCAACGTGGATGGAGGTAGAGTGTATTATGTTAAGTGAAATAGAGACAAATACCATATTATTTCACTTATATGTGGAAATTAAGAAACAAGAGATGAATGAAGGAGGAAAAAAGAGAGGGAAGCAAACCATATGAGACTCTTAACTATGAGAACAATCTGAGGGTTGATGGGAAGGCAGGCGGGGTGATAGTAATCAGGTGATGGGCATTAGGAGGGAAGTAGGTGTTGTGATGAATCATTAAATTCCATCCCCAAACCAATTTTACCATATATGTTAACTAACTAGAATTTAAATAATAACTTGAAATAAAATAAATAAAAATCAGGTCATGTGCATTTTCATATTGAACTTTTCTGTTAAATAAAACTTTTGTAATAGTAAAAGAAATAAATAAATAAAAGTTGTTCAAGGAAGGCCACTTTCTCTTTAACCAGCATTCAGTCTGCAGAGCCATTTTGGAGCTACCACGAATGTTCCCAAGACTGTAGCTAAGCTTAGAAATGTATAAACAAATAGTTCATTCAATTACATAGGACAAAGTATGATCCATTGGATGTTAGCTTCCTTCTTAATTCAGTAGGTATTTTCTGTCAGAAAGGTCGTACAAGTCAACAAATATAACATGATTAGAATGTATCCAATGGCTGACAGTCACTGAGAAGGGTGAAAAGCAAGCTTTTAAAATTCATTTGCTGTTTCACTCTGACAAAATATCATGTGAGGCACTTTAATGACCGAACAAAACTTAGACTAATGAATCCAAAGCTTTCCTAGAAAACTGTCTTTTGTGGTTTTGTTAACATATTCTGAAAAATACAGACAGAAGGAAGAGAAAAAGAATTTTTACTTTTTGGCTAATTCATGTGGCAAACATCAGAATTAAAAAAAAAGGCACACACACAAAAGACACAAAGAAGTACAGATTTTATTAGAGACTAGTTAAGCTTAGGAGGAACAACAATAATACAGACATATACAAACCTACTGTTGGTTTTTGTAAAAATCCTTTAAAAATTCAGTATGGTAAGATATATCAAGCGATCAAAGAAAGTATTGATGAGAAAATCTTAGGTAGGGCAGGAAATGTACAGTTCTACATAAAATATAAGTAGTCAAAAAGTAAAAATTAAAATAAAGGATATTCTTAAATGGTATTAAAAAAATACAGTTTAACACACTCCAGTGTTAAGACTGGAGTGAAGACTGACTTTAGAAACTTACTATGTAAACAAGCCTGAACTCTGTAAGACAGTTCTCACATTCCTATTTTAGGTGTTCATAATTAACAATGTCAAAAGAGAATGCAAATGCTCCTCAAATACTGAGAACACTTACTGAACATAAACATAAGATGGGTTCATACATTTCAGGCTATGTCAAGAAATAGTCACCTATGCTTACAGATCAGTGCATGGATACAAGATTGCTGATGTTAGAACACTGTCATGTTTGGGTGAATGCAAAATGTCATAAATCTGGAAGAAACTGATATAAGTCTCACCTATTTAATTGTAATGTAGTTCATTAGAAAAAATTAATTGGAAGAATTGAGGCATAAATTAAGAGTGAATTTATAAGACAGTAAAAGCATTTAAATCATTTGACATTAAAAGGAATCAAAATCCAAAGATCTTTAGATCCAAGGTTTCGTTTTATCAAAAAAATACATACATATGCAGTACTAACATGTATAGTTTTGATTTATGTAAGCAGGAAACACTGTGCAAAAAAAGAAAACACTGAGAAGGGTAATCAAAATATGATTTAAAAGGCAAAAATAATAGAAGCCATGGGATGAAGCATCTATGTGATGAAGGCAGTACAGATCTAATCCCAGGGTTGAGTTCTTCAGAATGAGCCTCAAACTCACAGTCCTCTTTTAAAGGATAACTCACTGATCCAATTTTTCTGGTGACAAGGCTTGGAGGAACAGCACAGTTTTGGGCTCTTTTCACAGTTGGAATCCCTGATTTGTCTGCAATTATTTCAAACATGGTCTAAACCTATTGAAATGCCAGTATTACCAAAAGTATACATTTCCATTGTGTATCATAACCTTTGGGTTTGGGGTCTTTTCATGCCTTTTCAGAAATCCTGTCCTCAAACGAAATAAAACAGCAATGTCACAGTTATGGTAGGAGACCATGTGATGAATCAAGTAGGTCACAATCTTTTAAAAACCCAGAGCAGCAGGGAACAACAACAACAACAAAAAATAATAATAATAAAAACCTTATTCTGCAAAATACTTCAGTAATCTGTAAAGTATTAATCCATTTTCACTCTATCATGCTTTTTATCAACCATAGCAGATTCTGAAATGTAGCCTCTACAATGAGTCTGAAATGATGCTGTTCTTCCCAGAACTGAACCTAAAAAACAAGTTCAAAGCAGTGTGGTGGATTCAAAAGATTACAAGAAAAAAGGCACTGGTCTCCAGAAAAAAGATTTTAAAATTACTCGACATTGGAGTCAGAGGGCAAAGACCAAATGCCTTTCGGAGATGATGCATAATTAAACAAGACTGTTAATCATATTGTTGAGTAGAAAGTGTTTGACAAAACCAAAGAAAAAAGAAACCATTAATTTAGGGGAGAAATTTTTTTGTGTGACAAAGTCATTTAACCACAAAATAGAAATATGATAAGTTACAAGAACAATTCTCCTACTAGCAATTAATAATAACCATATTATAGATCACATTTCTACTGTGATAACTGTAATGTCAAAGTCTGGTAAGACTTTATCTTGTTACCCACTGTCATTCCTCTAATTTTGGAAGGATTAATGAACCAATTTTTGCTAAAATGTAGGCACACATACAAAAAAGTGAGTTCTGGTGAACGTAGGAAGTCTAGTCAGCCTCAGGTTATCTTCAGTCTTCACACTCTTGATGTTCCGGGAATGATGCGCGAGTTTAGGTTGGTTCTAGGATAGGCCCAGGGGCCTGGTTTGATCTGGGATCCCTGGGACCATACCTAGAACAAACCCAAACAAAACGAAACTCCTTGGGAGTGCTTTCAGCTCAGGTGACTTCTGGGCTTTTCACTCATATGGACCTCCAGGGCTGTACCAGACCATACAATGTTTAAGGAAGGGGAGTAACATTTCTGGAGTTTTCTGTACGTTGCCAGGTGCCAGTACTGTGCAGAAAATACTTTGACTTAAACTTGGAATTAATTTTAAAATTTACTTTGGGAGGGGTAAAGGATATGTAACTTCTTAGGATATCATAAAAACAAAAAACTTGTGAAAGACATGCTTTAGTTTTAGAAAAAATTTCAAAGATGAAATAAACTCATTTTGTAGGTAGCCAACCTTTAGGAAATGCTATAAAAGTGAAAAATGTAAAGTTCAAAACAATAGAATTATTCTTTATCTTGAGAAACTCTTAAGATACAAATATGATGGGAAATACATACTTCTACAACAATGGCTCATAGAATATACCCACTTTGAAAAACAGTGTATCAGAAGTATACACAACTTAAATACTGTCCTGTTTCAATAACATGTTTGATATGTGCCAAATGAAATTCAGTAAACAGGGACGAAACAAATTAACTCAACTGCTGACAGGTTAAAATATATTAAAATGTACAGCATTTAAAAAATACCATATGCATTTTAGTTGATCACACATTTTAGAATTTATTCATGTTATACCTTTGTATATGCGAATCCTGTAATCAATTCATCCTCTTTTCAATGTATAGCAATTATACTGAGTAGAATCACTTTCCTCTTACAACTATACTCAAAGAGAATCTCTCTCTTTGTACCACCAACCAGGAGTTGGCGTCATGATTATTCTGTAATGGCAGTCTCAACTCAAGAAACGGGTTTGGATCCTCTATTTTTAAGTGAATATTATATCACAATTCCCTTCCAGTAGCATATGAATAATGTTAAGCTGTGTCATGGCCAAAGACTGATTTTCCAATTACCCTGTATATGATGGATAGATGAATCAACGTATGGACTAAAACATAATCAGCCTATTTGTAAAACTAAGTTATTCAAGGTGAGGGTATCCCTTTCTAGACAAATCTGAATTTTACTTGCAAACATTGTAACATGTGAATTTTGTGTTTATTTTTTATTCAAGAGAGAAAAATCATCATGTTTGCTTAACATCAAATGGTAATTTAAACACGCAAAATATAGAATGACACTGGGTATTTAGTCATTCAAACATCTGTCAACATCATTAGCTCTAACACTGATAATTTCTCGCAAACTTTTAACATACATTGCGTTGAATAAAAATAAAGATGTTGTGTTAAAATCCTGCACATCAAAGAATAAATTCTTTGTGGTAAAACTGCCTAGAGTCTAAAAACCTTATTACTTCTCAGTTCTCTGGGATATCAATTGTGAAAGTTTTCTTATTTTCCAGGACTCAACCTACTTCATTGTTTCAGAAATGAAAATACATTTCTCTAAAAACAAAACCAAAGTAACAACAAAACCAACCTAGCCAAAGAAATTCTTAGCAACTTGTGGTATCTGATTCAACTAGAAAGTACTGTAGAAAATGCTAATTTGAGTTGGCTGGTTTTAATCAGAGCCAAAAAATTAAAAAATAGAATGTAGAGAAGGTAAGTATAGAAACATAATCGTTCCTTTTGTACAATAACAGCTCTTCTATTTTGAGAGCAGGTACCTAATTTAGTAACTTCACTTAAAGATAGCAATGAAATAGGTAGTAACAGATACCCACAAAATCCATGCATTTAAGTATAATCCAGGTTTTTAGGTCTTCACTGAGTCAATTTATTCTTACTTTATACATTATTCTAGCTGTCTTAGTTACCTGGTTTCCGAAACCAAAACAGACTAGAAGGAGCATAACGAAGGTGGAGAAAGGCCATTGCTATGGGCACACTTAAGCGGTATTTGGAGAAACTGGAGGAATGAGAACTGCTATCAGAAAACAAAGACAAGAAAATGAAAAAAGCACATCAGAATGGAGCCATTTAGTAAAAGGGCATGTAGCTCTCAGTGCCTTAATTAGACTATCACAGTATAATAACTTGTTAATAATGATCATTTTGACATCAAAAAAGATTTAAATGATTTTCATATATTGTTTAATAAGATAGCAATGCATATTGTTTTAAAAAGATCACCTTCAGAAATTATTCTGAAAAATTTTAATGCTTAAAGGGGTTTAAGTTCTATAGAAAACTGGGATATCTAGAATGAGTCATTCTCCAAATATCCAGTTAGCCAGTTCTTTCTAAATTAGCCATGCATGTTTAGTCTCAAACCTATAGTTCTAAATATAAATCTTGGTGGACAGAGTTGGAGTCATATTTATAATGTTTAAGTTTTAAGTCTGTGTCCTATACTAGGAATAATGAGCAGAAAAAAAAAAAAACAAAAAAAACCCCATTTTCCTAAAATATACACAATGATTTATACAAAGATGATAATCAAATTCTCTTTTATAGCTGAATTCATTAATGGAAAGTCCTAGAAACACCAACATATAAAAACTGAATTAATACTTTAAATATATGGCAATCACATATTCAACCAAGTATTTTTAGCAAGTTCTTAGTAAAGAATGAACAGGCAAACAAAAGTATGCTAAGCAGCCAAACAGGTACCACAAAGGCCATGCGCATAACTGACAGAAAAGTCCCTTAGCCTTCTTTCAGTCTACTCTTATTTTAGACACAATTCTAGCAAGTTTGGCAATCTGGTTTCTCAGCCCACAGCAGATGAGAAGCAGCAAATTGGGGACCTAGTGCAAGAGGCAGGCACACAAGACAGCAGCAAAAAGTGACAGCTGATTTTAAGGGAAGATAGAGAAACTGTGAAAACCAGACCTAGCTCAAAAAGCAAAGTTCTGCAGGGTCACAGGGTAAAGGGGCATAGAACATTATGTATCTCAGTTGCTCCTGAGGGTGCATTTCTGTTTATTACCCTGTGAGAGGAACTGATATCCTTAAAGATGACTGAGAAAAGTTAAATTATATGCTAAATATTCTAGAAAAAAGTACAGAAAGTACATTCTAAAAATTTTCCTATTAAATTATTTAAAAAAATTTTTTAAATGTTTTACTTATTCTTGAGAGAGAGAGAGAGAGAGAGAGAGAGAGCATGAGCAGAGGAGGAGCAGTGCAAGAGAGGGACACAGAATCTAAAGCAGGCTCCAGGCTCTGAGCTGTCAGCACAGAGCCCGATATGGGGCTCAAACCCACAAACCTCAAGATCATAACCTGAGCTGAAGTCGGATGCTTAAACCGACTGAGCCACCCAGGTGCCCCTCCTATTAAATTATTAAAAACTGTTATGATTAAATGGATTTGCCTCAGTTACATGAAAAATTAACTCATGCAAGTTAGTCACCTGTCGATAATTACTGTCGGTTATTTACCTGTCAATAAATTGTTACTGTACTTATGGTATTTTTCCTATATTTTTGCTTCTAGTATGTTTACAGCTTCATTTTCAATATAAGTGTGAATTACAGAGACATGTTGTGATCAACAGAAGTGGAAAAATAAATCAATTTTTGCTTTGTCTGTGTTTCATTCATAGCATGCTATCTACTTTAGTTCAAAAAACGAGTCTTCTGAGCTATAGCACAGTCTCATGGCATTTAGTTCTTATTTCCTTGTTTTTTTTTGGGTATGGAAACAATGTCCTATGATTAAACCAAATCAGTTGAATTTTTCCTCCCACATGATTTCTAATAATTTATCAAAAGACTTCATATTTTACATTACTTATAGTGTATAAGTAAGTCACTATAAGTCACCAGAGTGAAATGACTCCTAGGCTCCCTTCCAATTAACACTCCATTGATTTATAATTTTGTGAAATGTATCAAAACATAATTTTTTATGCTTTAACATTCACCACCTTTATTATGTGAATCAGAATATTAGTATTTATTTTTTAAAGAAAATTGACCTATTTCACTAACATAATTATAACCAGATCTTGTTTTTCAGCCTCAAAAGTTTCACTTCTTTTTTAACTACTTCTGAGGAGTAAGAATTTACCAACATGATTTAGCAATCCAGAGAATTTGGTTTTTGCTGGAAAAACTCCCCATGACATTATTAGGTCAACTGCACCCATAGCTTTTAAATGATGGCTCTGAGATTGAAGTTTAATTTTGTATTAAAACCTTTTTGTATTAAAGCCTTAAAACCATATTCTTAAATTTCCTTAGCAATTTGCCTTAAATGTGTTTCTCCTGACTTGTCTCCAATAACTTCAGAAATCAAACCTGAGTCAATACATGAGTTCTTAATTAAATATATTCAAACATACAATTTTAATGAAGTACAATTTTAAAGAAGACTAGTGAAGTCAAATACAGACAACTTAAAAAATAAGCCAAAGATCACAAATCAAAGACCAGCAAGAGTCTGGTCCTAGGTAGTCCAGATATGCGGGTTTTAATAATGTTAGCTGAAAAAAAAACAAGAATTTAAGGTATGATAACCATTATTAGGTCATTTACTGCCATGACTTTCCTCACTGTAGGCAGAGTGTAAAAATTTTGTCCTCAAGAGTGACCCTAAATAGCTTCTGTCATTGCATTCTTACATTAAGTACCGGCTCTGTCCTGGTAAAATAAACTCTGGAAATGTTCATATCAAAAGCTGTCAGGATATTACTCTTAACAAGAATTATCCTGTCAAAATATCACTGTAAAATTTGGAAAGCATAATTACAAGTTTTGCATCACAAAATATTTTTCCCAGCGGGCTTCTTTTAGATGCAGGATGTCAACTATTAAAACTAGTCAAAAGCCTGATAATACAAAGTGAAATATTCTTAGAAAAGTAATAAGAATACCTACTTATGTCACATTGGCGTATTTGTTTTAATTTCCTAAGATATCCATGGCAAGGAAAACAAAGTCCTAGACAGAGGTTCTTAGATTTGACTGAGCATACACACCACCTAGGTCTCATCCCAAAATGACTGATTAAGAATGACTGGGAGTTATGGCCCCAAATCTGCATTTTAAAAATAAGACCTCCAGTTTATTCTAATATAGGCGTCCTATAAAAAACAAAAACAAAAACAAAAACTGAGAAACATTGACTTTTAGACTATTATAAGAGAACATTAGGAATATTCACAGGGAAGATACTATTTTATCTCAGCAATATTTTATAAGATGAAAGAAATTTTAAAAACTACACAAAAAAAGAACCTTCAATTAAAGTCCCAAGATCCTTATATTATGGTTTCAAACAAGTAGAATATTTGCAGATAAAACAGATCAGATTGGAAGATTAGGAATTCCTCATTAAAGTTAGTTTTTTAAAATTTGTAACAAAATCAGTCTTTCAATGCTTAGAGAGCATTGAATAAAACTGATGAAATATTATGAAGACATTTTCCCCAAACTGGTGTAAATAAAAATAATACAATAAAAGAATTAAAAATTATTAAACTCTAATTCTTCCTGTGTAAGGTCACAGATAAGGGGAACAATTACCAAGTGTTCCCATAATTGCTTCTTCTAAATCCAAGGGGAAAAAGACTTGGCAAACTATGTAATGTAAAAAGAAAATATTATTATTTATGAATACGATTGTCAGTTTCAAAACAAGATTTTTGTTTTTGAAATTTAGCTACTTCTAAGTGGTAAACTGGGCCCACCCTGTAATATTTCTAAGAGCTTGATTATGGACAGTCCCAGAATTTTGGGCAATAGGCAGAATCACTTATAGTACAAAGGATCTCTACTATTCATACAAAGCAGAATCAAGTTTTTCCTCAGGATAAAAAATAAATTTCCTAAGATTACTGGAAAAAATTAAATAAAAATCTCCTCGGTACACATAAATCTACTGACTCAAAGTACTAAGTTTACAGGAATCTGAATGTGTTTCTTAATTCTAAAGACAATCTATATTCGTTGTGTAACTTCCTTTCTAGGACAGCAGCATAAATTATTATTCCTATACTTTCCCCAAATAATGTCTATAAACTATGTCACTGCGTAGGAGCTATAGATTTCAAGAAACAATATACTCCTGAAAATATCACACTTTGAAAATGCAATCATGACACTGGACAATTTGGAAAGCAACCTCTTTTAAGAGGTAGTTGTAAATGAAGTACTGAGGAGACAAGGATGCTTTCCAGGAAGCAGGCAGGATGTTTCCAGAATCTCATTAAGGTGGAGAGGATATAGCCTCAGGCTAGAAATCAGCTGAAATGATCTGCTTGTGTTAATGGCACCCAATTATATGTAGGCAAATAGATACAAAGAACTTTCTGCAAAGATGTGGATGGGGTCTTGGACTATACGGATCCTACTTTGACATCATCTCTATTAGTTACAACAAGAACAGAAGAAAAACACAAAATATATTTGAAAGGGTAATTTTTAAAACAGTACAATGTTTTTCTTTTAAAGATTATTAGGACACCTTAAAATTAACTACCAAATACACATATGAACAAGGAAACATAAAAAAAAAAAAAAATGTCATAACCCCAGTATTTTTGAAACTACTTTTTAGTTCCAAACCCCAGTACACATTAATTGTATGAAGTCATTTTTTTTTTATTCAGAACCTGTATCTTTGTTTTAAGACTGGTATAAACAAAAATAAAATACAAACAAGTTGTTATTAACATAATAGCTGCAGCTATGAACTGCAAGAATACAGTAAAAAGGAGTCATACTAAATGTTAATGTTCTTGCAACAGAATTATCCCAGTCATTTCATGGTAGCAAATTCTGGCAAGAAATGATAAATTTGTTTCTTATTAAAAGTACCTAAAGAATTTCCAAGATCGATCAGCTGTGCTGCAAAAAAAAAGAGCAGTTTATTCAAAAGAGCCCTTACCTTTCTTATTTTCCTAAAAGATTTGCCATTTACAGGTTAACTACTATTTTCAGATCAGTTGTTCAAACCAGGGTTCTTGCTGTAAATTCACATCTTAGCTTTATATATAGTAAACTTAACACTCATTTTCCCTTTCTAGTGGATTATCTAGCCTTGAAGCTAAAACACTTGCATAAAAGCAATAATTTAAAATCCTCCATGTAAATCTTGGTTCCTACTTCTCTTGTACCTCATTTTCATTTTCTTGTACTATCTGTTCTTCCTCCTCATCACCAAAAGTCTGTTCCTGCATGGTGGTAAAAGAGAGAGATCTAGCAGCCACTTCTGCAGCAAGACCAGCAGTGAAGGTAAAATCCGGTGACAGCTGGAGCCGCGCCAGCCTCTGCTTAATGGAAGGCTGTAATAAGTCCCCGGGAGCTGGATGGGCAGTGGACAGGCTCCCTACGTCCGCCTGCCGAGATTCCTCTTCACTCTCACATTGGGAACACACTCTTTCTTCAGCTCCTTGGAGGAAGACTTCATTTGCAGAATTGTCTTTATTTTTACCATCTAGAGGGTTTTCACATAAATACTCAGTCCTACTACTTATTTCATTGTCAGCTGTGGAGGGTTTACTATTTTCCTCTTCAGTATCATTTTTACCAACTGTCCCCATATCTGAATCCACTGATGGTTCTGAATTACTTATGGGTTCCACTGGGTCTACAGGAGACAAGGATTTCAACACAGCTTCAAAGAAAAAAAAAAAAAAAAAGAAAGAAAGAAAAAGAAAAAAAAAAAGAAAGAAAAATAATAACTAAGGACCCAGCAATGATTTAAACTTTAATTTAAACTTCCAGTCGTTATTTTTCTAATAAAGAACAATAAATAAAAGCTAAATAAATCTTTCTATTAAATCTATATACATTTATAAATCCAGAGAACTTTGTAAGAGATAAAATGCCTAAGAAATGAAATGAGACGGGGTTTTAACGAAGATTTTAAAACACCTCACACATTGTATTATTCAAAATATTAAAGCAGTGGTTCTCAAAGTGTGGTCCCCGAACCAACAGCATCAGTTATTTGGTAGAAATGCAAATTCCCACCAGAACCTACTGAATGGCAAACTGTGAATGAGGACTGGCTGTGTTTACAAACCCTACGCTTGATTCTGATGCACACTAAAGTTTGAGAACCATCTTATGAAAGAATAAGCAGCATGATTTTTACTGATAATATGTCAGATAAAAGGCCTGAAGTAATCCAGATAATAATCATATCTTTAACACATATATATTTACAAGTGAAAACAGTATGGGGAAAAAAAATGCACACAATCCTATTTGCTTGCCAACCACCTAACAAGACCCTGATGAAAGTAAAGCCATAACTTCCACACATTTTGTAATGTCACATAAAAGTATAAAACAAAATAAAATCTGTATTCAAGATCAACTACTGTACAAAGCATAATACATAAACATTATATCCATACGGCAGAAGGTGTCCTTTCAAGGAAAATGAAGTTTTATTTAGCCCCTCTTGATGTTAGTAGGCAGTGGGTTGCTTGCTAGGCAGTCTCTCCTCCCAGTATGAGGGGTTAGTACAATACAATATATTAGGAAGCATGACGGAAGAAAAAAAAGTGCTTCTTGAAGATCTGGCGTTTATTTAAAAAATAATTTGTAAAAGGTGTCCATTTCCAAGAAACAGATCCCTAAGCTGCAGTAACTCCACTAGAGAAGCAGCAACAACAGAAAACAATGGCCACAGCAGGTTCCAGTGTAGAATATCCCTCTCTAATTCCATGCGGACTTTACCCCTGTAGGCAGAGATGAAAACAACTCTGGAAGATGTACTGAAATTTTTCACGGAAAAAGCATTTTATGGTATCAGCAGCTTTTTACTTATTTCACAAACAAAATCAGCAATACTGCGCTTTCTAACGTAGCTACCCAAAGCATATACCTGAAAAAAGACACATTTCTCTCATTATATCTTTGCCCATACTGTCAGTAGGATAATTTTAAAGCTATATGGAGAAAATACTAAACAATAGGAAGGATACAGATGTATATACAATGCTATTCTCAGTCTTCATGTACATTTTTAGGCAATAAATCTAGTTCTTAAAGAATGCATTATGTATTAGATGTTGATTGATATCCCTGATTATTGCTAATTAAATAGGGCAATATAATCTGCACATCTGGAGGATCAAGTGTTAACATTGCTAGAATGTAAAGCTCCAGGAGTACAGGGATTTTTGTCTCTTGATTTATGCACTAGGGATATAGCAGTAAACAGTGCCTCAGTAACTACTTGTTGAATGAATAATTTGCTGAATGAACACTGTGGGGGATAATAAAGCTCCTACTGAAAGAGACTGTAATTTCATTATAGAGACAAAAACATTGAATGCACAGAAAACAATAGTGCCTAAAACGATACTCTCAATCCCCGATTCATGCAGACCCAAAATATGAACAAGCAGGCTGCAGGAACTCTTTACTGCTGCACCTGGGAAGTTTTTAATCTGCTACATATGTTGCTGCTCAAGACACGGTTACAATTCCCTCCAGGGCCCCTTTGGTGTGAGGGTCTGTAGTGGTGGGAGAGGTAGAAGGGCTGGAACAGAGGATTCATGGAGGAGCAACTGGTAGAAAGGACAGCTTGGTGGAGAAGACAGAATTCTTAGCAAAGCAAAACAGCATGTATGTTGTTTTTTTTTTTTAAGGTTTTTTTTTTTTTTTTTTTTTGGTGGAGAAGACAGAATTCTTAGCAAAGCAAAACAGCATGTATGTTGGTTTTTTTTTTTTAATTTTTTTTTTTTTTTTAAGTAAACTCTACACCCAATGTGGGGCTTGAACTCACAACCCCAAGATGAAGTCGCATGTTCTATTGACTGAGCCAGCTAGGCACCGCAGCATGAATGTTTTTCATGAATAAAAATAGTAAGTTTGTGGGACCACAGTCTAATTAGATAAATATAACCAGAGGAAGATATCCATATCAGAAAGAGTGATAAATATAATTAAATATGATGGATTCATATGATAGAGAGGCTTGAAACTAGGGAAAAGAGTTTAGATTTAATAAGAGTGGGAAAGGGGGAACCACTGCAGGTTTTAAAGATAGAGAGTTATCAGGGCACCTGGGTGGCTCAGTTGGTTAAACATCCAAGTTCAGCTCAGGTCATGATCTCACGGCTCATGGGTTCGAGCCCCTGTCAGGCTCTGTGCTGACAGCTCAGAGTCTGGAGCCTGCTTCAGATTCTGTGTCTCCCTCTCTCTCTGCCCCTCCCTGACTCATTCTCTCTCTCTCTCTCTCTCTCTCTCTCAAAAATAAATAAACATTAAAAAATTAAAAAAAAAAAAAAGAGAGCTATTATCATTGTACTGTTTGAGAAAAATCTGGAGGCAGCCTGCAAGGACAGAAGCTAGCTTAGAAGCTATCTTCTAAGGAAAGCTTAGAAGAAAAAGGTATTGAAAATAGAAGTCAGCTGGGGTGCCTCGCTGACTCAGTACAGCATGTGACTCTTGATTTGGGGTTGTGAATTTGAGCCCTATGTTGGGGGTAGAGTTTACATAAAAAAAAGAATGGAAGTCAGTTAAGAGGCTATTACAATGTATGAGCATAATCTAATAAGGATCTGGGCTATAAAGGGGGCCAGTGGGAAAAGGAAGGATGAAATCAACAAAGGTGTATCTGGACATGGGACAATGGCAGGACTCCTAAGAGAAGAAAAGAGAAATCTGAGGAACTTTCCAGAAGTACAGGTAATCTATATACTTCCAGTGAAAAAGAGAATGGGAAAGGAAGGCAGTTGATTTTGAGGTTTCAGGTAAGTACTCTAAAATGGAAGAGGAATCCCACTCTACCTCTTGGAAATCTACAGGAGTTAATTCCTCAATTAGAAATTAGCTAGTCTGATACTGTCAAGATACCCTCATTCCTTCCCTCACCTCTCATGAAGTCCAACCAAAGAAAAGAGTGGCAAACATAAAGGAGTTTAATGCTAATCGTCAGTATTGTCAAATCATCCAATTTTGTCAATATTGAAGTACGGAGACAGCTTGCACAGAAGCACCTCTTCTTGTCCCATCTACTTAAGTGTTCAAACCAACTGAGAAACCTTAATGATGTAGCTAACTGGCCTAGGTCTTAATCCACTTGTTTCAATGATGAACGTAGAGTTACTAATTTGATGCTTCATTGAGGTATTTATAATATCAACCTAAAGAGAAGAGTTTAGAATCTCAAATTCACTAATCTGATGCTTCACTGAAGTATTGATAGTATCCACATAAAGAGAAGAGTTTAGAATCTCAAATTCACTAAATTTGAAATCATATTTATTCAACTCACTGCCATTCCAAAATAATGTAGTAAAACATCAAGTTACTGATGAAAAAGCTTGATTTCATATTCCCAATTTGATTATATACCTAGTCTTTTATTGATCATATTGATTTTGTGTCTAGAAGAAAAAGCACTATACTTGCTGAGAGATCCCTAAAATTAAAGCTGTAAGAATTACAGCTAAAATAAAAGTTGTAGTTCAAGAAAAAAAGAGTCCCCTTCATTAAAATAACCTTTTACTCTGAAGTCAGTGCTTACCGTGATCACTAAATAGAAGTTGCTTCCACTTCTGCCTTTCTGCCTCCGATGCTTTAAATCCCAGCACAGATTTTAATTCTTGGAGTACCCTCTTGGATTCTTCATGCTCATGCTTCTGTCTGTCTCTGTCTTCTTGAGACAAGTAATAAAAATCATCCTTTCTGAAATCACTGTCCATATCTATATCATCTACATAAGCTTCTAATTCCTGAAAATGAATAAAGAAAAAGCACTTTACTTCAAGCAGACAATTTTCTAGTAGCATTCATTACCTTGTACCTACCCATCTCCAAGATTAAACAATGAAGACTCTTGGCACAGGTCACTAAAGCAAAGGTGGGCAAACAAAGCAAACATATTATTATAGGTAAATTGGAAGTCTTAAAAAAACTTAGCAGTTGATAATGAAAGGGACCGTGGATAAGAAAGTTTAATAACTTCAATCATTATTTTTCTGCTCTGATACCATCCTGTGGATCTAGTTAATATTATAGTTATTTGCTCTGCCAAAACAAATCAAAATTAGAAGGGCTGGTGGTTTGGGGAAGTGGTCAGGTATATTAGCCTTCTTGTGGCCGTATTTGTGGTTCTTTCTGACTTCCCAGGAGGTTTGAACACTATTCCTAGAATTGGGGAATACCTCATCTTGTGGTTCTTCTTATCACTAAGACACAGACTAGGCCCCTTGCTTACCCAGCCTCCCTTGCAGTTATGATTCAGGCAAATGACTCGGGATCCTCTAATCATATGTATATAGATCAGATCGGACCCAGAAGTTTGTTACAAGGGAAGCAGGCGTTTTAAGGAATCCACTCTGGCAAGAATGGTGGCAGATCAAGTTTCCAGAGGTAGAGGTTCTGAAGGTAGTTTTTATTATTCAGCAATGATGGAGCGAGTGACAATGTCTACAACCAATGACTGGGCAATGATGTTGCTGGAACTGGAACAGTTCTTTTGAGTAAATTGGGCTGTTTACCCCATCCTAGTTCAAACGTAACTATGAGGCCCTCAGAGATATTTTGTCAGTCACCTCCTGGTTTTTTAAACAAATTTCTTGTTTGTTAAACAGATTGGTCTCCCTTTGCAATTAAGAATGCTGAGTAGACAATATGACTGAAGGAAAAAAAGTTTTCCTTAGGATAAACAAAAGAAATCTTTGTCAGTATCGAAAGAAATCATTGAAAAATTGTTTTTTTTTAAGCGAGGTATAACATACATGCTGCCAAATACACAAATCTTAAGTGTACAGGATTTTTACATATGTATACAGTCTGGTAACCACCACTCACATTTCCAGTATTGTAGAAGGCACCTTTGCCAATGCATTAATTTTTAAGGTATTTAATCACTTTTAAGTGTCTAAGAAATAGACAGTAAGATACAAGAACATGAAAACTTGCTGGTAGGGGCACCCGGGTGGCTCAGTTGGCTGAAAGTCTGACTTTGGCTCAGATCCTGATCTCACCATTTGTGAGCTCAAGCCCTGCATCAGGTTTGGTGCTGTCAGCACAGGGCCTGCGTGGGATCCTCTGTCCCCTTTTCTCTCTCTGCCCCTCCTCCACTCATTCATTCATTCATTCATTCTCTCTCTCTCTGTCTCTCTCTCCCCCACCCCTCTTTCTCAAAAATAAATAAAATATTAAAGAAAAAAATCTTTATAAAAATTTGCTGGTAGATTCAGTGGATTCAAACTCAACGTACTAAGAACTAATGATTTGTTATCAGTTCAATATATTGTGTGGTAATTTTGAAGCTCATCACAAACATAAATTTAACAACTTAGTCAGTAATGATCCACACCACTTACAGAGATAGATAGGTAAACTCTGTATGGGAAACTCTTCTTTAGGGGGAAGAAAACAGCAATTTTCACCATTACCTGCTCCTCCGGGATTGGATCTTTGTCCGCGATGTGTAGAGTTGGCTGCGTCAAAGGTACCACAGTACAACGTGGGTTTTCACACACCATTTCAGGCTTGCCTTAAAAAGCAATAGGCCACACAGAAATGAGTGAACATCGAATTAAAAAAAACATTTTTAGTACTAATATTTTGCCAATTTCATAGTCTGACGTTCTGATTATAACTTTCAATTTATAAAAAAATTAAGGATGTTAAAGTTAACAATGGTAATAGCGGTAGATTTACAATGTAAGTTAAACTCTCAGAGGAGAAACTTGTTTTCCTCTCCCTTCTTCACCTCACCATAGTATCTGGTTCACAACAGGTACTTCCTCTCTAAATACTCGCTAAACAAATCAACTTTCGTTCATGGCATGGGAAGTCTCAAAGACAGACCATCACTCTTCCCCACAAAAAATAAACTTCAATCTTACATTTCCCTTATATTATTTTTATTCTCAGAAGTTAGAATTGGAAATGGGTTTCACAAGTCATAGCTTGAAAAGATCACCCAGGTGTTAACTTTCATTACTTAACATTGGTATTTGGTATCTAACCAGAGGGTTCTCATATTCTCATATCCAGCTCTCTACCTTCCAACATTATCTCTCTACTTAAAAAGAAGTAGGCTTGGGCACCTGGGTGGCTCAGTTGGTTAAGCATCTGACTCTTGGTTTTGGCTCAGGTCATGATCTCTCTGTTTGTGAGTTAGAGCCCTGTGTTGGGCTCTACGCTGACAGTGTGGAGCCTGCTTGGGATTGTCTCCCTCTCTCTCTCTCTGCCCCTCCCCTGCTCACTCACTCTCTCTCAAAATAAATAAATAAACATTAAAAAAAAAGAAGTAGGCGTTAGGGGTGCGTAGGTGGTTCAGTCAATTGAGTGTCCGACTCTTGGTTTTGGCTTAGGTATTACCTCACAGTTCGTGAGACTTCGGCTCTGCGCTGACAGTGCAGGGCCTGCTTGGGATTCTCTCTCCCTCTCTCTCTCTGGCCCTGCTCATGCTCGCTCACTCAGTCTCTCTCTCTCTCTCAAAATAAATAAACTTAAAAAAGAATTAGGCTTTAGACATCTAGATTTCTACCTTTTAAAAGTAATGACAGATAACTGGTTGGGACCAGAGTTAGGGGAGACTCCTGGCTGTCAAGGGCTAGTGTGGACAAAGCAAGCTGGACTGGAATGAGACAGGATGGGAAGGACTCTCACTAGGTGTGAGTCAGCAGCAATGTGGCTTAGGAGACAGTCCATATTATCAGGTGATTGCTTACATACAAGGCATTGAATAAATAAGTTAATACCGAAGATAATGAGAGCCAAGTTTCTCATGGTGGTACAAATATACAGAGGGAGAAGTACAGGAAGAACCATGGAACTGATTTGGAGGTATCGATGTGAACCCATGGTTTATAACATATATGGACAGATGTAGAAATATGTATGTATAAGTATATACACAGATATATTTCACTGTCCTCTACACTGAAAATTGGTAAAAACAAGAACATCCCAGTGGCTATGAGCATACTTAGCACCCACAAGGGGCACCCCTTAGGGCTAGGGGCAAGTAAAGTATAAAGAAGTGATCAAAAAATGATCAAAAAATGACACAAACCTTAAATGGGCTCCCTCTGGTCAAACTTTGTACAATTTGAGCAACAAAATAACAAATTATGATCCACAGAATAAAATAAGAATCCATACATCCATATTGATATAAATAAGCAGAAAAGGGGGATGCTTTGGCTCACAATAGAATGCCAACTAGTAAGTATAAAAGGAAAAATGGAATTAGAAAATTACCACCTGGCAACCATCACAATAACAGCTAATTCAAGCAAGATCCACAAATGGATGCTAAAACTAGTGGGTGAAAAAGTCTAAGCTATTTTATTTTACTCAATAAAATTCACTCTTGTTGGTATATAATTTTATGAGTTTAGACAAATTAGAGTCATATAACCACTACCACCACAACTAAGATAGAGAACAGTTCCTTCACCTCAAAACATTTCTTATGTTATTCATCTCTCCATATCCAACTCCCAATAACCATTGGTATGTTTGCTGTTCCCATGAAATTTTACTGTTTTAAGGATGTCATTTAAATGGGATCATAGACTATGTAGTGATTAACACAACACATTAGTGATTCCTCCGTCTTAATGATGTATCAGTAGTTCATTTCTTCTTTTATTGCTGAGCACTATTCCATTGTGTGGATGGATAGAACAGTTTATCTATTCACCAGCTGAAGGATACCTGGTCTGCTTCTAGTTTTTAGTGATTATGAATAAAGCCATTATAAACATTTGTTTATAGATTTTCATGTGAACATTAAATTTTTATATCTCGTGAGTAAATATCTGGAATACTAGTGCATCATATAGATTGTATATGCTTAATAGCGAGTAAATATTTGGTGAAGAAAGGATATTTATATAACCTCAGGATATTTTTTTAAATAAAATACTTATCATGAAAGACAAGAAAAGCTAAAGTGAATGAAGAGCATAAAAGCTAAATGCCATGTGTAATCTGGACATATAAAATTACTATTGTATCAATCAGTGAAATTAGAATGGGATCTGTGGATAAGAAAGCAATTTATATCAGTGCTCATGTCTTCATTTTGGTGGTATATTGTGGGTATGTAGGAGAATGTCCATTTTTCAAAAATGCAAACAGAAGATTTAGGGGTAATGTGGTCTCATGTCTGCATCTTACTCTCAAATGGTTCAGAATAATACTACCAAAAGAGGAGCACCTGGGTGGCTCAGTCGGTCGAGCGTCCAACTTCAGCTCAGGTCATGATCTCGCAGTTTGTGAGTTCGAGCCCCCATGTCAGGCTCTGTGCTGACAGCTCAGAGCCTGGAGCCTGCTTCAGATTCTGAGTCTCCATCTCTCTCTGCCCCTCCCTGCTCATGCTCACTCTCTCTCAGAAATAAATAAACATTAAAAAAAAATACTACCAAAAGAATTTATACATGGATACATAAGGAGGTAAGGCCAATATGGCAGAATGTCAACAACTGAGGAATATGGATGAAGGGTACCGTGAGCTATGGTGATACTTCTGTAGTTTTAAAATAACTTAAAAAAGAGCTAACAGCTAGGGCACCTGGGTGGCTCAGGTGGTTGAGCATCCAACTCTTGGTTTTGGCTCAGGTCATGATCTCATGGTTTGTGAGTTTGAGCCCTGTGGTGGGCTCTGCAGGGGCCTCCTTGGGATTCTCTCTCTCTTTCTCTCTGTCCTTCCCTCGCTTGCATGAGCATGCATGCGTGAGCACTCTCTTTCAAAATAAACAAATGAACATTAAAAAAAACCCAGCTAACAGCTAAATAAAGCACCTGCTTCTTAAAAAAAAATCATATAAATATTTTATTCAAAGTTGTATAGCCATGGCCACTATAAGCGTTTTACGGAGAAAAGTTTGAAAATGACTTGTATCTTAATTCTTATCACTATCACCTATAAGCAAAAGCCACATATGGAGAACATAATGGCTTATCACCTGCCCGATGATTTGGAGACAGTTTTGACAATTATGTTTAAGTGACTAAGATTCAGCATCTCAGAGTATGCTAAGGGGAGGGATGAATGGGATGTATCTTTTAATACCCAGTGGTGTTCTGAATGTTTCCATTTGAAGAAAATGTACTCAAAAGCTCTAGACTTAAGTCACATCAGAAAGTTTAACATGCATAAATATTTGCACATATTAAAAATCCTTGGCAAATTTACCCTTTGAAGAAAAAAATTACTTGCCAATTACATTTTAGATATAAAGGAAATCTATTGGTGATGCATCAGTAATTAGCATGTTAACACTTCCTTTGAATAAAGTTAATACTTTCCCTATGTAAAGACTTATTCAGCTTCTTAAAGACATTAAAGTATGACAGATCTAGCTGGAAACAAAAAAATGACTAACAGGATGATAAAGCATTAATCATCTTTGCCAGCAATACAATTTCTATACGTAAATCTGATTAACTTTATCATAAAGGTCCAAGGGATAAACATGGTATTGTTTGGTAGCACAAGTTCAGAAATTAATATGCCAAATATTTACAATGAATTAGTGATTAGTAAAAATGGGTCAAATTAAAGCAGTTTCGCATAAAATTTCAAGATTGCCCATTTGCCTAGCAATACAAAGCATTCCAATGTTACCATTAAATAATGGCATTTAATACATTTTAGACCCTTAATAACAAGTATGCAGTGCCACCTATTATAGCATTTATTTATCATTTATGAATGGCTGAAGTGTTTTATCTTAAAAGCAAGATTCAACTTCTGGCCCCTAACTATCAAACTCATTATTACACTAATGGGAAAAGAGTTTCTAAAAGTTCTAATTATGGAATACTACCTATTAAAATCTATCCCTTCATTTAAGTTCATTATTATTATTTTTAATGTTTATTTATGTTTGAGAGAGAGAGAGAGAGAGCACAAGTGGAGAAGGCACAGAGAGAGAGAGAGACACAGAATCTGAAGCAGGCTCGTCAGCACTGAGCCAACACGGGGCTCAAACTCACGGACCGCAAGATCATGACCTGAGCCAAAGTCAGACACTTAACCAACTGAGCCACCGAGGTGCCCCTCACTGAAGTTTTTGAAAAGGAGGTTTACGATTCAGAGAACTTTCAAAACATATTCATTTATTGTTTACAAAGAGCCAGACTATATATTCAGTGTCAGTTTGTATGTATAAGTTCAACTTTCTTTTAGTAAATTAAGTTTTGTCATGTCGCTTTCATCGTGGAGATGAGAAATCTACCTAATAAAACCCTACTGGCGTGGAGTAAGCATGTCTGACAAGTGTGTATGAAAGGAAGCACTCATTGGTACCTTTCCTATCTGTGTTTCTTCGGAGCAGTCGGTCCACTTGAGAAATGGCCTCTTCCCAGCAATTGTTGCTCGCCTGAACATGGGGCTGAATCAACTTCAACTTCTGTTCTAGGATTTGATAAGATTCTGATACTAGTTCTTGTGTTTCTTTAGTACAAACAAGCTTTTCAAGTTCATCTTCAAGAATTATTACCCTGAGTAATAAAGAAAAACAGAAACTGATTTCTAAAATATTAAGTGGAAAATTTATAACTCACAGGACTTATTTAAGAAATAAGCTTAAAAGATGAAGTTCTGGAGATGGAAAGTGGTGATGGTTGCATAACAATGTATGTTTACTTTTTTAGGCCACTAAATTGTACACTTAAAAATGATTAAATAATACATTTCATGTTACGTGTATTTTATCATAATGTTGTAAAAAGCTTATAAAGAGTATCACCTATTTATTCAACAATATTTCTTTTACATATATGAGGCATTTTATGAGCTGAAATGATAAATTAAGCTCATTTCATACTTAATAGGAAAAATAGCTAAATCAGGGAAATTATGCATTATAGAGAAATATAATACAATATCATAAAAAGTTATAACTAACATTTTATTTCCATTTTACAGATGAGGAATTAGGTCCAGAGAGTTAAAGAAACTTGCCCAGAGTTATACAGCTGTTAGCTGTAAATATGGGCTGAAGCTAAGCCCATAGGAAAGCCCATAAGGAAAAGGTACTTTTGAGGAAGCATTGAAGGATGGATAAAATGTGAACATGTACAAAAGATGAGAAAGTTCATTCTAAGTGGTATATGGGAAAAGGCATTTATGCAGTTTGTTTGGACTGAAGGAAAAGAATGAGAAGGACTGAAAAGCAGACTATAATAGAGTTATAGCAAATTCTTTCAACAGAATGTTTTACACAGACTTCTGTCTATGCTGCTTGTACTCTGTAACCAGTGAAGATGTTTGATTAAGGGAGAAAGCAAATATATGCCTCAGAAACATTAATCTGGCAGGGAGCTCTCTGGAGGCAGGGAGAACAGTTAAAGGGTTAATGCCCTAGTATCAGCAACTGGGAAGAGCAATGGGGACAAGTAAGGAGGAGGAGTGAAACACAAAACAAATGTTTTTGGAAGTGTTCAGACAACACTTCTAAAAATTTTGTGTAGCTGTGCTATAGAGCAAATCACAGATGATGGTTTGTGACCGGTATACTGTTTGAAAGGTGACGTATAGTAGCATATATAGAATATTTCATTTTTAAGCTGGAGACATCCTTCCCATGCATAATCCACAATCTCTGCCCGAGGCACAAAACCCCTCTTGTTCATGTCCATCCAGTGCGGCCTTTCTTCCCTGAGCCATCCTCCTTCACTCTAATGCATTCCATTATGTCTTGTGTAGTTCTGATTCTACTGCCAAAAATTAATTCTTTAGAGACTCTACCTTTGCCCAATACAACCTTTCCACTGAAATTTTTTCCTGACAAAGGCCCGACCTTTGTTGCCCACTCAAGTAGAGATTGCCTTGTCTCCCATACTCCCTGTGGGAGATAAGACTGAGTCAGGTTAGCATTCATTCATCTGCTTTCTTAGAATAGCAGCTAGAGACCAGCTCAGACAGTAAATAGACGGGTAAAAACTTACCTTCTCAAAATGTTTCTCTCACCTTAATTTCCTATTTTTATTCATCATATCCTTCCTCACTCCAGTGAACTAGCCCTTTGATTTTACTGAGACTTCAAATGCTTTTGACTTGTTTTGTTCTATTTTGATCTTACAAAATGGACTCCTGCCCTCCCCTTCTACTTCTTGCCTGGTATCCAGGGTCGAGTACATCACCTACAATCTCATCAACTCATTAAGTTCCTATGACCTTCCTGATTACCAACACAACATGAACCCAACCATCCATCTGATCCAGCCCTATACCACAAGTATCCGTTACAGAAAAATTTCACTGGAGTGACTGGATCCTACATTTGACCAAGGCAGAGTACCAATAATACCAGGCAAAGTAGAAGATAAACAAATATAAACTATGGACCCTGCACTTCACTATTCAACTGGGGCCAAAAAAGTTGGTCCTCTGATGTAGAAAATGTCCAAATATGCTTTATTTTTAAAATTGCAATATGTTATTCTTCAACTATATATAATAATACCTCTTAAAACTTACTGTTCCAGTGCTGGCAGATACTTTTCTTAGATCGCAGGCTCCAGTTTAAGAGCCCCACTTAAAAAGAGTTAAAACAAACTCAGTATTCATAAACATCTCCATTTCAGCTCTCAAACAGAATGAACACCTGTTTTTGTCCTATGTTTCTAGGTTCTGGGCTGAAATCAGACAAAGTGAAAACTACAAATGACTCCCCAAATCATTCTTTCTCTGCTACATTCATAGCTATAAACTATCCTTCATGCTGCATGTCTTAATTTTGCTGCTACTTTCCAGTTAGGACACAAGCCAATCATCACAATGGCAGGAGAATGAAGCTTGCTGAACATGGGGACATTTTCTTATTTGGCTTCTAAACTTACTCATTCAGCAATGCCTTCAGATGGAGCTGAAAGCTGCGTACTGCTGTGTGAACGTTATTCAGTTCTCTTGACTTCTGCTGAGTCTTGGATAAACGCTGTGGTACTGACTGGTGCTGAGTTTCAAAGTACCGATAAAACTCATAGCTGCGTTTAAGCTCTTCCAAACAGGCAGAATGAGCATGAGGTAGACCTTGAGTCACATCAGATAAAATACAATGAGGCAAAAGTGCTGGAGTAAGTAAGGGCCCAGGAGGTGAATTAGCTGTAGAAAGTAATAGGGCTAACCGTCTGAAGAACTCTGAGCTCTGTGCCACCCAGAGTTGAAACAAAACCTAGAAAGAAAACGGGACTACATCAATAAAAAAAACTGATCAAAATTCAAAACAAACCACTAATTTGTTTATCTTAACTTCTGGTTAAATTTCTCACTTTATCCTAAGTAATGAATACAGCTGAGCTTGAACTAACCCTCAAGACTGGCTGAGAATGTTTGATCAAATTATGTAGTCATGGCATGTGGGAACTTCTAATACCAATATAGCATGTAATACCAGTATATATTTTAGAACAGTTCTATCCCAGAAAAGAAGTGTTGATAATGAGATACATCTATTGTAAATGAATATTCCTTGATGAATTATTTACAAATTTGACACAAAGTAGGAAAGAAGACAGTAGGAATAATGGACCTATAGAAGTCCAAAGAAATTAGTCAGTGATACATCCAGAGTTTAGGATTCAAAATTATACCATTATTTTGGCTTAGAAAACAGCTAAGAAATAACATAGGAGTGCATGGGTACCTCAGCCGGTTAAGCGTCTGACTTCAGCTCAGGTATTAATCTCAGTTTCTGAGTTTGAAGCCTGCACTGGGTGAGCTCAAGCCCCGCTTCAGGTGAGCCTCACTTCTCTTTCTCTCTCCCTGCCCCTTGTGGGATTCTCTCTCTCTGCCGCTTTTCTCTGCCCCTTGCTCACTTGTGCCCTCTCTCTTTCTCCCTCTCTCAAAAAGCCAAAAATAAAAATAAAATTACTACTGGAATCTTACCACACACACTGTTTTTCTAACTTGCTTTGTTTCTTCCATCGTACAATTTTTCGACTACTAATCCCAAAGAATATACCAATCTCATATTACTTAGCTTTTAATTTGTTTCCAATATTTGCTGTTGTGGTAATATCATGAACATACTTCGAGTATATTCTGATTACTTGTCTTTAAGCTTAAGATTACTGAAGAATACGGTATCTTTCCGAAGACTGGTATTTATTAACTGCTAAAGTGAGCCAATCTATACTTTTATTAATAGTGTGTGACTACTGATCTTCACAGATAATGAATATTATCAACTTTCAATAACCTTGGCAAAATGTCTACTTATTACTAACGAGATTGAATTGGCTATTTTTTTTTTTTAGAGAGAGCAAGTGAGCGAGCGAGCAAGAGCATGTATGAGTGGCGGAGAGGGGCAGAGGGAGAAGAGAGAATCTTAAGCAGGCTCCATGCTCAGCGCAGAGCCTGACACAGGGCTCAAATCCCGCAACCCTACGGTCACGACCTGAGCCAAAGTCAAGAGTCAGACGCCCAACTGACTGAGCCATCCAGACGCTCTGAAACTGAATTGGCCACTTCTAGTTCTTCCTTTGTGAAACCAGTTCATGCACCACCTATCTTGTCTAGATTTAACATAACTTAGTGTTCTTTATATAGAAAGAATTCTATCTACCTTTGTTAAAAATCATTGCAATTTTTTCATTTAGAAGCTTAATTCTTATATAGTCAAATATATCCTTTTATGTAGATTTTCCAAGGGAAGATACAGATCTTATATGCTGTTTACCCATGTTTGTTAAAACAAGTAGTCATAAAGTCACTCATGCTGGTTTTCTATTAATGTAAACTCACTTATCTATAAACTCTGATTTAAGGCAAGATATGCTTACAGTAAGAATTTTAAGTATTTTGATATCAGAATATAAGGATCTCCTCATCCAATCTTTATGATGCTCTCAACTTTTAAAGACAGCATCACATACGTCAGGAAGGCTATTATGATGACGGTTCAGCAAGGGACCGGTGTCCCATTTACATTCAGATAGCACAGGCACAATCGGAGTGCAACTGTCTTTTCTTCAGCCCTTTCCACAGGCAGAGTACCTTCAAAGCAGGAAGGCTGAAGCCATCTGTAAGGTCATGTGCTTCCTCTTCTGAAATCTGCTCTTCACTAAGGCCCAGGCCCAGCTCCTTAAAAGGCACCACACAGATGTAGTTGGTTACATTGTCACTCTCAGAGTTCAGGGGGTAGGTTAAATTAAGTTAAGGCCTTTTCATTAAAAGTATAAAGGGTACAGTCATATCATCCCAAATTACCTTTACTCATCTTTATTCTGAACTTTGACTGGAGGTGATTAATATCCATTAAAAAAAAAAGAAACCAATCTTAAAATCTACTATATTAACAAACCTCAGGTATCTTACTACTAGTATACATGTGAATAAAATACCTTCATCTCTAAACAGTTAAAAGTTCAACTCTTTACAAGTGCTAACGTGCTAACTTAGTTATTTTTGACAAGTAGCTTTTGAAACTATATTGTGTACTTTGCTGTATCGTGGCTCAGGCCCTTTCTACACTACAGTACCTACTTTTCTCTTCTTACCAGTGCTCAGGCTGCAAAACACCATTAGCACTAAGCCTGTTCTATCTAGGTTGTCCCACTCAGACTACTGGCCTGTTTCCTCTTTCTCTTCCTCATGGGTATCTATCAGCTTAATATGTGATTTTTTCCGCCTTCAACAGTTTTTATAAAGAATATATCCATACAATTCCTTGGGGTGCCTGGGTGGCTCAGTCGGTTAAGCGTCCGACTTCGGCTCAGGTCATGATCTCACGGTCTGTGAATTCGAGCCCCGCGTCGGGCTCTGTGCTGACAGCTCAGAGCCTGGAGCCCATTTCAGATTCTGTGTCTCCCTCTCTCTCTGCCCCTCCCCTGTTCATGCTCTGTCTCTCTCTGTCTCAAAAATAAATAAACATTAAAAAAAAAATTAAAAAAAAAGAATATATCCATACAATTCCTAATACTGAACTATTTTTATATTTCCAGCATACTCCTATTTAATCATATAATATCTTAATATAGTGCTATCGCAAATATATAAATATTTCACTTAAATATTTTGTATCTCCATCTGTGAGATTGGTCTAGTTTTTTATTCTTTATAATACATGTTTTGGTATTGCAATTACAGAATCTTCATAAATAAAATGAGGTAGTAGAGGCTTCCTAACCTTTTCTATGGTCTGAAATAGTTTTTTAAAAAAACTATAAAACCATCTGAACCTGGTAGTTAAAATTTCCTTTATTCATTTAATTTTTAAACATGTAATATATTCACAGGATTGAAAATTCATAAGGTATAAAAAAATTCATAAGGTATTAAGGAGCACCGTAAAAACTGCTTCCTACCCCTGTCCCTTAGCTACCTCATTCCCCTAGCTAAAGGCACAGACGATAACTGTGATTAGTATCTCTCAAGATAACCTGTGTGTCTCTTTTTTTTTTAAGTTTATTTTGAGAGAGAGAGAGAGCGAAAGAGAGCGAAAGAGAGCACGAGCAGGGGAGGAGCAGAAAGAGAGAGGGGAGACAGAGAATCCCAAGAGGGCTCTGTACTGTCAGCGTGGAACTGGATGCTGGGCTTGACCTCGCAAACCACAAGATCATGATCTGAGCCGAAACCAAGAGTTGGACACTTAACCAGCTGCGATACCTAGGTGCCCCTTCTTGTGCACCTTTCAAGATACTTTATGCATGCATAAAAGCAAATCCAAATATAAATATGTATGTGGATATATACACATACACATATTCCCTCATATGTATTTATAATCTCCCATATATACAAATAGTCTCATATATATGTGTATGTGTGTGTACACACACACTTTTACGCACAATCGAAGGGTAGCATGAACAATGCTGTGCACTTCATTCTTTTTTTCAACAATTTGGATATCATTCCATAGTAGTGCATCAAGAACTTTATCACTTTTCTATACCTGCAAATTTTCCATTGTTTACATAAAATCAGGTATTTTCTTTCTTTCTTTTTTTGTAAGTTTATTTGAGAGAGAGAAAGAGAGAGACAGGGAGAGAGAGAATGCATGGGGGAGGGGCAGAGAGCGAGGGGGACAGAGGATCTGAAGTGGGCTCTGTGCTGACAGCAGAGGGCACAATGTGGGGCTCAAACTCATGAACCATAAGATCATGACCTGAGCTAAAGTCAAACTTAACCCACTGAGCCACCCAGGCGCTCCCAGGTGTTTTCTTTTTTAAAAGTCGCTGCCACAAAGTTGTATATACTAGCTCCTTATAATTATTTTAATTTCTTCCATATCTATGGTTATAGCTCTGTTACTAATTTTGTATATTTGTACTCTTTTTACTTTGACCAGACATGTGAGGGTTTATACTGTTTGGTCTTTTCAAAGAAATAGTTGGTGGATTCTTTTTTCTTTTGATTCCTTAAGGTTTCTTGTGTGGTAAATATGTTCTGGTTCCTGCCTACCTCTGAATGTCACCTAATGCCCCAACTCCCAATTTACTGTGCTCCAGACATGATGGCCTTTTTGCTGTCCTCCAGTCCTGCTAAAATAACTCCTGTCACAAGATCTTTATACTCACTGGTCCGTCAAACTGGAACATGATCTTTCTCCTCATTACAATCTCGTTTTATTTTATTTATTTATTTTAATTTTTTTGTGTTTAATTATTTTGAGAGACAGAGACAGAGTGGGTGGGGGAGGGGCAGAGAGAGAGGGAGACAGAGAATCCCAAGTAGGCTCTGCATGGTTAGCGCAGAGCCTGATGTGGGGCTCGAACCCATGAAACTGTGAGATCATGACCTGAGCTGAAATTAAGAGTCGGACACTTAACCGATGGAGCCACCCAGGCGCCCCATAAATCTCATTTTAAATGTCAACTCTTCGGGAAGGCCTTCCCCTATCATCCAATCAAAAGCAGTAACTCACCAATCACTCTATCGTATTCTGCTGGGTTTTTATACAACAGATATGTGAAAATCTCACTTTTTTATTCATTACCTCATCCACAAGAAGGTAAGAGTCATGAGTACAATGATCTTGTTTGTCTTGTCCACTGCTAGGTTTCTATTACCTAGAAAAAGTAACTGGCACAGGAAACTCATAAATTTGCAATCTCTGTTAGGTTATCCCTTTCTGCTCCTTCACCCCTCACTAAGCTAGAAGTATTCTGAGGCAGGGACCGTGTCTATTACGTGAACCATCATGTATCTAGTGATTAGCATATTGCTTGGCACCGAGTTTATTCTCAATACTTGCTGAATGAGTAACTATTTGAAGTTCACATGCCATACGACCATACCCCTATTTTTTTCCCCTATCTTTGCTTCATTATACTTGAATGCAGACTTTTATTATACTCAAGGTCAACTCCTTGAAAGCACTCTCTGACCCCTTAGGCCAAGTACATTGTCCTACTATGTTGGAAGGTACCCTGGGCACTTCTAGTGTATTATGAATTCCAGTTAATCTATTGAGTATACTCAAAAGTCTAGCACATAGCAGATGGGTATTCAGGCAGCATGGGAATTGAATGGACAAGTTCATGACTAAAAATAAAACGCTTTTAATTTCCAAAGAAGTCATACAGTTAAAAGAGTATATATGTATATATGTACATATAGAAATATGTATATTTCTATGTATATATATGTATGTATTCTATAAATATATATTATATATATAAATACATATTCTATAAATATGTATATATGTATGTATTCTATATGTACATATAGAATATATGTATACATATATACATATAGAAAAGGTTTTAAGTCATAAGTCCTATAGTTAAGACACAACTTCACCTCTCACTAGTCGTGTAACACCAAGCAAATCACACAAAATGGAGATTTTAGTTTTTTCATAAAATGGAGATAAGATCTAGCTGGAAAGGTATATACAAAGACATAATAAAGCACTCTGTAAACGTTAAGCATATTTATCCATGCTACAGTACCCCAAATACTGAAGGTACAAAGAAGTATTTTTGTACTCTATTTACTCATAATTTAACTTATCTATGAATCTTAACTGAAATAAAGATCCTACACACCTTTATTTACTGATTAACAGAACTAATTTCCTGATTTAGTAAATGTAAGTGACTGACTTATTGTCATGCAGTCTGAGTGTTTATTATACACCAGGCACTGTCTAAGCACTTTATATGCACTAACTTATTTGATGTCAACAAAACCACAGGAAGAGTATATTGTTACTACCATTTTTAAAATGAATAACGCAAGGTACAGAAAGTTAAGAAACTTGCTTAAGGTCACCTAGGCAGTAATTGATAGAGCCAAAATTTAAACTTAGCCAATCTGACTTGAGAGCCTCTGTTTCTTCAAAGGGGAAGGATTTCCTGTTACCAGTTTATTTCCATGTCATGACGCAAATTTGTGTGTCCAGTAACTCTTAAAAATGTCAGACCTAGCAAAGCCAGGTTCTTCTGACTTTATTCTTTGGACCAATAGAGGGAGGGCCTTCAAGTTTTTCCTCAGTTGAAACAGCCACACGAGAACAGAAAACCTTTTTTCCTGTCTGTTATTGTTATTCCCCCTAGACTGCATTTCCAGCTTTAAAATAGAAGTGATGATGGAAATTAGCTCCAAAATAGGCAATCTCAGTTCACACTTAACTTTTACAGGATGCAGCTATACTATCTATATATTCAGGACTCTGGAAGCATATTTATTCTTACATGAAGACAGAAAAGGATATTTTTTCAGCATATATAGGGTAGCGAGCCTTGCTGCTTGAAAGTTGGCTCTTACAGTTCTGTAGACAGCTTTCCGAAGACCGAGGAGATGCTGACTGGGATGCTGTCCAGCTTTATTAAATGGGCAAGCAGCACTGACCCTGTCAAGCAAACTTGAAAAGTAAAATGTGATACAACTGTACAGGTGTCCTAAAGTTTTTGTTTTCTAAATCCCCAATTCTATTCAACTTAGAAAAAAACCTTTTTCATGGTTTTTATTAGAAAAAGACTGTAAATATCCCAGCTCAGGTCTCATAAATAGCCATTTCCCTGATACATGTATAGCCCCCCTCCAAAAAAAGACAAATGAAAAATCAAAATCTCAAAGAGTAAAGGCTTCTGATACGGGAAACAATATATTTTAGTCAAAATATGGTAGAAATGTAGAATACTTAGGTAAGACATTGCAACTTTTTGATATAGACACTCTACCTGCTAAAATATACTAGAGTGGTACTGCTTTACATTTAGTTTTTAAAACCTGTATCTACAGTAAGTATGAAAAGTTTTACATTCTTAATATGCATTTACATATGTTCATCACTCATATTTTTGGTCACTTGTACAGAACAATGAAATACTGTATAGAAATACATTCTGTACATTCATAAAAGTAGGGTAAAATGACTTACCCACCTGCTGCCACTGGCACTTACCTACTCAAAATGAAGTAGGGGACGCAGAGAGATAACAGGACCAGTGGCCAACAGGGGAATGCAAGTAGAAAGGCAAAGGAAGGGTTACTAGGCAGTAGCATAGCTACTCTCCAAACTATTCAAGAGGAAGCACATTTCATAGTACTTTCCAAAAGATAAATGGGGAGTACCTATTTGCAACAATGATGTATAATATATCATGCTTTGTTAAATGAAACATAGAATGATTTCATATTACATAGCTATTGGATAATAGTTTTTCCACCTAACCAGTAACCTCTCCCAATAGCAATACAAAATATTGGAATTTATAAATTTCTTACAATATAACCACAAATTTGCAAAACAAGATATCTAAATCAAAACTTTAAAAATGTTAACCAAACCATAATGTATTCAGACATTAAAAATCTAAAAAAAAAAAAAAAAAAACAACAGAGGACAATGACTGATAAGCTTAATTTAAAATAAGGGAATGAGGCAAAGAATGGTTCGATTCTTCGCTAGAGAGGACAAATTAAGGCAGAACAACACAGCACATGTTTTCAATATACGGAACTCTTGTGTGCGCTCCATATTACTAATAAATCAGTTTTAAAGATGAACATATTTCTAAAAAAGTTATGATTCAAGATTTATTGTTACTCATAATTTTTCTCAGTCCATTATCCAGTTAGATGGAGACAAGTCAAACAATTTTTTCCAACATTTCTTTTGCCTGACTGCATGTCAATGGATAGGAATCATAACCCGGAGGTAAGTCATGTGTAGCTGGCCCATTTTAGCTCTTCGTGACAATTCTAGACATAATTTTTAATGTAAGTTGGAAAATGACAAAAAGCACAGAATCCTCTATATGTGCCTAAGCATTAATTGGACACATAGCCATTTAGCTTAACCAGTCTGCTCAGTGAAATACTGTACAAATCAAGAATGAAAAGGACCTATTACTTAGCATTGTTTTCAACTTTTAAAATCTAATGCTCAAACAACTTAATATTTGTTATGCTCTATCAACAAATAGACTTTATAATACAAGGACAAATATTAACAGACACGGAGAACTATTACATTTTGAAAGACGCAGAAAAAAAAGTTACAAAATCTCTCTCCTGTTTTGGGATTGTTTAAACACTGTTCTAAAACACAACAGAGTAAAGAATGAGTGACTACTAGAGATACTTTTGCTTTCCTGTTTTGTTATTTTCCAGATACGGCTTTTCTGTCAGGACAGTTTAAGTGCTATTCTAGAGCACAGCAGAGTGAAGAACGAGATTACTACCCAAGGTTCTTCTGCTCTCCCTTTTTGTGATTTTGCAGATATAAGTAATTAAGAGTAATAATCATTCTTCATCATATACTTACTTTCTCCCACCTACAGACTGGAAAGGTTATGTAAGTTAAATAAATGATTAAACATACTACAGTACTACTGTCATTTGTTAGTGTTCAGCAGGCAGCCTAGCAGACTGGAAACAAGCTCTAGAGTCAGATGGAATGGACCTGAATGTTTGTTCTACCATATGTAATTGTATGCTTTTAGTTGTATACAGAATTACCTAGCAGAGTATTTGGACCATAATTCGTGCTCAATAAACATTAACTATCCTTTTAATAACAGAATAAATATCCTATATATCCTATACCTTAATATTTAATTAAGACTGGACTACAGTGGAGAGTATTTAATTTCCTGTGGGAATGTGAATATTTGTTTGATATACTGAGAGTATCAGTGCCATAATATCTGCTAACATTTACCTAAAGAATATTATTAATGCATGGCAACATTTTTCAAAATGAATTCAAGTCAGATACATCTATCATTTAAACTGAGGAAAGAGAATGTCTGGCAGAGAGTAAAGGAAACAAACATTTGTTGGGTAATCTTGCATGCCAGCTTCAATATTAGGCTCTTTTTGTATATTAACTCATAAGAAATCACATAACACAAATAATCATGATTCTCTAAGCTCTTTGGTTTCTCAAAGTAGATAAGCAGAATCATACTACATATTAAATCTAGCATATAATGTATTCATTCCTTCACAGTTAACAGACTTTAATAAGTGCTAAAGAAAAAACTTACTTTTTTTCTGTAAATGCAACACAGAAATGAAAATAGGTAATAAATACTCTAATTTAACTATGTAGTAGAAAAGAATTATTTAAAAAATAAAATGAAATATGAACTCACAGTGTAAATCCTCTGGAAATGACTTCAGTTTCTTGAATGAGACGTAAAGCTTTTCTCACAAGATTAGTAAAAGCTCGGCTATTTGTTGCCGTATCTTCTAAACGGACAATGTATTTTTTTAGAGTTACTTGTAGTTTGGCTGTCCTCCAGAATCTCAAAGCTCTTATAATCAGATAAACAAACAGGATCACTCCCCATATCAACCAGGAAGATACAATCCACCAAGTGGGAAGCATAATGAGCAAACTAATGAAGGCAAACAGCACTGAGACATCCCTATAACACAGAAACCAAGAAACATGATAACCCATCAGATTAGAGAAGGATGTGTTACTTTAGTCCATAATTCAGGTTTACTAAAATAGACAAAATGCTAGTAGCTTCTTTGTAAACTATGACTTTAAAAAATAACATTTAAATAAGTAATGTGAAATAGTTTTTAAAAAATCTAGCAACTAAACAACAGTGTCTTAGGTATTAAAATCTAAGCTAATAAGTTTGTAAAGAATGTAAGAAACAGGTGTCCTCTGAAATGACTTTTTGTTTAAAGATAGGGACTCTTCTGGGGCGCCTGGGTGGCTCAGTTGGTTAAAGTGTCCGACTTTGCTCAGGTCATGATCTTGCGGTTCATGAGTTCAGGCCCCACATCGGGCTCTGTGCTGACAGCTCAGAGCCTGGGGCCTGCTTCAGATTCTGTCTCCCTCTCTCTCTGCCCCTCCCCTGCTCATGCTGTCTCTGTCTCAAAAATAAACACTAAAAAAAAAAAAAAAAAAGATATGGACTCTTCTAACCTAAAAACCAAGTACAGAGTTTAAAATCCAATTTTTTTTTTTTTTCCAACGTTTTTAATTTATTTTTGGGACAGAGAGAGACAGAGCATGAACGGGGGAGGGGCAGAGAGAGAGGGAGACACAGAATCGGAAACAGGCTCCAGGCTCCGAGCCATCAGCCCAGAGCCTGACGCGGGGCTCGAACTCATGGACCGCGAGATCGTGACCTGGCTGAAGTCGGACGCTTAACCGACTGCGCCACCCAGGCGCCCCTAAAATCCAATTTTTAAAAAAAAATTTTTTTTAACGTTTATTTTTGAGACAGAGAGAGACACAGCATGAACGGGGGAGGGGCAGAGAGAGAGGGAGACACAGAATCGGAAGCAGGCTCCAGGCTCTGAGCCATCAACCCAGAGCCCGACGCCGGGCTCGAACTCACGGACCGCGAGATCGTGACCTGAGCTGAAGTCGGACACTTAACCGACTGAGCCACCCAGGCGCCCCTAAAATCCAATTTTACAAATTTAAAAGTAAAAATAATTGTTACTAATTTTTAACATTAAAGTACATTTTAATATTAAGATAGTATCAGTTCTTTTCCCAAAGTCAGACTCTAATTATTTGCACAGAAATAAATATCTCAAGAAAATATAAGCATTTTTCCAAATACAGAAATAATATGTACTTGAGTAATTGTTTCAAGTTACCTAATAATCATCATCACAAATCTGGGATACACATACTGCAGCTGATAATATGCACATACTTTGTACTTTTTCACTGCTTTAACTAAAGTAAAAGTATATATGAAACTTTTTAAATCTAGGCAAATTACAAATACATAGACTAAAATACGTCTTTTAAGCAATGAAGGCTTTGATAAAAATGTAATAAGAAAGAGGTGAATATACGGAGATGTCTCTTAGGATATCTAAAAAAACATCAATAATACTTAAAGACAGTTATAATCAAATTATAAAGAAAGTCACATGTAAGAATGCTTCCTAATAAATATTTACCTGTTCTAATTTCCCTTGGAATCCTTTACTTTCAGGTGATATTGGTAACATCATAAAGCAAAATCTTATCCTATACTTTCATGCATGAATAGTGAAGTCTAAAAGCATTTACAAGCCTCAGCGTTGCTTAATCACACCTGTGGCTAAAGCAAACTTAGAAGTTAAAGCTATAAAATTCTTAAAACCCTTGGTTCCTTCTAGCAGCTCCTTGCATTCTTAGATTTGTAAAGGATAAGATGATGCTTTACTCCATCATGAGGCTGAGTGCCTACAAATTTGGAAGACATACGTTGTTATCCCTTACAATATGAAGCATTTGTCAATATTATAAGAAAGATACATCCAGAACACTCAGGCCAATGTTATGTAATCACCTATATAACTTGAATAGTTCAAGCAATGATTTTGTTCACTTAATAAACTCATACTTTAATAGTTCAGTTCTGGGGCGCCTGGGTGGCGCAGTCGGTTAAGCGTCCGACTTCAGCCAGGTCACGATCTCGCGGTCTGTGAGTTCGAGCCCCGCGTCAGGCTCTGGGCTGATGGCTCGGAGCCTGGAGCCTGTTTCAGATTCTGTGTCTCCCTCTCTCTCTGCCCCTCCCCCGTTCACGCTCTGTCTCTCTCTGTCCCAAAAATAAATAAAAAACGTTGAAAAAAAAAATTAAAAAAAAAAAAAAAATAGTTCAGTTCTGCATGTGTGTGTGTATATGTGTATATGTATGTATGTATATATATATATATATATATACATGTATATACATATCACGTATATACACATATATGTGTGTGTATATATATATATATATATATATGTATATAAAGTCCCTTTTTGGTATTCATGGCCTGGGACTTCTGTATTAGACCCAAATACTTCAAGAAAAGTTTTAGGACTGAATTGTCAGTCTATATTTCCTATGGCTTCTCAGTCAACAAAGCAAGAGTTGACTTTACCTCCACGTCCCATTCTATTTTTGATGTCTCTACAATGTGTTTATGATATAATCTATTAATTTTAAAGAAACATAAAAGAGCTAGTGGCTAGGACTGCATGCACACATGTGTATAGGTGTATGGGTAAGAGAGATTCTTGGGGCACATGTTATGCCTGCTTGTTGGGTTATTAAACACAGAACTAATTAGATTCAATTAAAAATATGTAATAATTGGATGTTTTTCCAGCTTCACCTTAAAAAGTATTTATTTTAGAAAGGTACTCTTTTTTTAAACCTCTGGGTTATCATTAATTACAATGTTAAAATGTATGGAATGTTTATAATTTACAATAGAGAGCACAGTGGATTTCCTCTGCTAATACTGTATATGAAAGCAAAGGATAGATGTTTTCTGGACAGTACCAAATATTAGGGGTTGCCAGGGAGCAAAGCGTTGGAAGGTGTCCATTTTCCTGTTGTTGAGGTTGCCCTGCAGACAGGATACTGGGATCAAGTAGCTCAATCAGCTCCACATCCTCTTGTAACAGGACTTCCTGTTGCAGGATGGTATGTAGTGAGTCGAGTCGGAATCCAGTATCCTTGCCATTAAAAAACCCGAAGAGAGGCATTAATACACACATAATTTTGTATGAAATGCTAAGCTCCTAATGTACTAACAAAATTTAGGGGTACTATATATATTTTCAGTATAGCCTCCAAGAAGATACAACAGTCCAATCTATCTTTAGTATTATGTATATGGGGTTTCAGTTTCACTGTAAATGTGAAACAATAAAAATTGCAATGGACATCATTGAGCCACCAGATGTGAAATATAAATTTTTAATAAAGAAATGTGTAGTAACTACATATTAATAAGCCTGTCTAGTTAAGCCTAATTAATTAAATTGCTGGAACAGAGCATGGAAGGTATAATCCTGTAACATAAGATGTTGTCCCTGGATACTGTAACAATATAGCCAAAATGTAAGAATTACATCAGCAGGATCAAGGCCTTCTAAAAATGGACAAACACAACATTAAGGAATGTAATGCAAAACCGCGCTAATATGTGCATAGCACTTTATAGTTTACAAAATGCTTTCACATATACCAGCTCATTTATTCCTTCTTCTTTTCTTTCTATCTATCAAGAAATATTATATATACCAGGCACCATGCTTGAGACCAAAGGCACAAAAAATGAACAAAACATACAAGGTCTCTACTCTTAAAGTTCACAGTTTAATGAAGAGGACTGAAAAGGAAACAGTTACAATGTGCAAAGAAGTGCAATAAGGTATACCTGGGATTATGAAAATGGCACAGAAGAACCAAAAGTTGTAATGAAGTCCGAGAAAGGAAAACAGGTGATGCCTGCCTGAGCTGAGTCTTAAAGCATGAACAAGAACTGACCAGATGAAAGAGTTGGAAGACGGGGTGGGAAGAGCAAAAGCCTCTCTAGAACTGCAAGTTACTGCTTTTAGCTTTCCATACAATGCATGGTAAGAAGGTGAGAGATGAGGGGGTGCCTAGCTGGCCCGGTCAGAGGAGCATGTGACTTGATCTTGGAGTTGTGAGTTCAAGCCCTAGGTTGAGTGTAGAGAGTACTTAAATAAATAAACTTCAAACAAACAAACAAACAAACAAACAAACAAAATAAAACAAAAAGGGTGAGAGATGAAGTAGCAATGTTAAGAGTACATAGGTTAACTTTCACAGTAACCCTGTGATGTACATTTCATCCTCCTCTCCATTCTATAGAGGAGAAAACTGATGCCCAAAGAGATTAAGTAACTTCTAGAATTCTGATTTCAAATCCTAAGTCTTTGGTAGTCAATTATACTTTCCTACATATAGCCTGCTGTATGAGAAAATTTGAAGTTTTATTATGCATTACATGTAAGAACAGAATGATCCTATTTTAAGAAAAAATAGAACTTTTACCGGATAAGGCCTTTAGCAGTTAAAGTAAAACCATTAGGTCCAGGGTTTGAAGGCAATGGGTTTGCTCTTCTTAGCCAGTTAATCATTCCCACACAAGAGCCTACCCTGCCCTAGCTCCTCATAATGGGAACTTAATAGGAATGCAGTGATCCATATATCCAACTATGAGAGCATGTCCTCGATTGTGGGTTATGTGTCACCACATACACTCCTTTTAGAGAAGGAGAAGAATATTTTTAATATTAGTCCCATATGGATATATTTATTAATTTTCTTTCTTTAGATAAGCTCTATGTCCAATGTGGGGCTTGAACTCATGACCCCAAGATCAAGAGTCACATGCTCTACTGACTAGGCCGGCCAGGCACCCCTTTATTGATTTTCAGTTATATAAAACAAGAACATCTTGGAACGCTGGTCTTCCTTTAGCCTGGCATTATTTTTTTTTTCACCATCTACTGACACACCTTGCATGTGCCTGTGTATCACTTTTGTTTCATATTTGAACCACTGTTTCTTCTCTCTTCTTTTTCTCTTTCCTCTCCTTTTCTTTTTTCTTCCTTTCTTTCTCTCTGGTTTTTTTTTTTTTTTTTTTTTTTTTTTTTTTGAGTTCTAGTTACCATACAATGCTACATTAGGTTTCAGGTGTACAACACAGTGATTTGACAACTCTATACATTATGCCATGCTCACCACAAGTGCAGCTACCATCTGTCACCATACAGTGTTGTTACAGTTAGCATTGACTGAATTCCCTATGCTGTGTCTTTCATCCCTGTGACTTACTCATTCCATACTGGAAGCCTGAACCTCCCACTCCCCTTTACTCATTCTGCCCATCCCTCCAACCCCCACCCCTCTGGCAACCATGTTTGTTCTCTGTATTTATGGGTCTGTTTTTGTTTTGTTTCTTTTGGTTTTCAGATTCCACGTATAAGTGAAATCATATGGTACTTATCTTTCTCTGTCTGACTCATTTCATTTAGCATAATACCCTGTAGGTCCATCCATGTTGTTGTACGTGGCAAGATCTCATTCTTCTTTTTATGGCTGAGTAATATTCATTATCTATATATCTATATATCTATATGTATATATAGATATATATAATTTCTTCTTTATCCATTCACCTATTGATGGATACTTAGGTTGCTTCCATATCTTGGCTATTGTAAATAATGCAGCAATAAACATAGAGGTGCATTTATCTTTTTAAATTAGTGTTTTTGTTTTCTTTACGTAAATAACCATTAGTGAAACTACTGGATTGTGTGGTATTTCTGGTTTTAATTTTTTGAGGAACTTTCATATTGTTTTTCACAGTGGCTACACCAATTTACATTCCCACCAACAGTACTGAAAGTTCTTTTTTCTCTATATCCTTGTCAACATTTGTTATTTCTTGTCTTTTTGATATCAGCCATTCTGACAGGTGTAAGGTGACATCTCATTATGGCTTTGATTTGCATTTCCCTGATGATTAGGGATGCTGCACATCTTTCCGTGTGTCTCTTCACTCTTCTTAGAATCATGATTCTAAGCTTAGGAACCAATTAACTGACATTCCACCCCACTTTCACAAAGAGAAGAGCACAATTCACTTTATACTACTGTTAGGGAAGGGGTGGAAGCAAGGAGGGCAAAAGGAGGAGCATGGCAGCTTTTCAAGTAATCTTTGAAATAAATCCTCACATACTGGCCTTATTATCTGATTTGGATTCCACACACACAGAGAGATAGTAAAACATTAAGCATTAAAAATCAAGTTTTTGCTATAAAAGCTTTAAATCCTACCTTTTATGAGACCTCAATGTACCTACATTTGGGTAAGTTTAAAGAAGCCTAACTTAAGGAAGGCTAAGGCTCACAAAGAGAGGGAAAGCTATTAACACAGAATGGGAGCTTTGCCTCTTCAAAGCCCCTTGTACAGATATGCTGCTTAATCAGGTACGCTTTCTTTAACACCATCCTTAGCATCAGAACTGTTTGCAAAACTGGGATAATGTTTCCCCAAAACCATTGTGCTTTGAGGCAGTACTAGTAGCTTTAGGAATATGTGATTCAAGAATGTGACAAACTACCTACAATTACCTATAAATACAAATGAACTTGAAAGGGACCAAGACACTCTAAATAATTAAAGCAGTATTATCTAGTGACTAGACTGTCTCTGCAAAGGAAGAACTTGAACTATATTCTGATCACAATAGCTATAAAATTAAATCAGATTACACTGAGGAATTAAGTTTTTTCTTAAGGATAAATTATAAAATTGTATATTACTCTTTAATTATAGAAATGAGAACTGCAGGGGCACCTGGGTGGCTCAGTTAAGTGTCCAACTTTGGCTCAGGCCATGATCTCATGACTCATGAGTTTGAGCCCCACATCAGGCTCTGTGCTGACAGCTCAGAGCCTGAAGCCTCTTCAGATTCTGTGTCTCCCTCTCTTTCTGCCCCTCCCCTGCTCGTGCTCTGTCTCTCTCTCAAAAATAAATAAACATTAAAAAAAATGAGAACTGCAGAAAATAGGGAAACTGCTGCAATATGCCAATCAAACTAGTGGGAAAATAGACACCTGCTATATTAAGAAACATCTCACAACAGCCCTATTTGGACCGAGGTCCAAGTGTCAAACAAGCGAAGAAATTTAAAAGCTACTAATACTGATTGACTAGATATTATATTATCATCTTTATGGTTGGATGCTCTGCGCTGTGGGGAAGTGCACTAGGTGAACTTTGGCTCACCCTTAACAAGTTTGAGTGCTGAGACCTAGTTAGTACCTAGGTTTATATCCTGGTTCCACATCTTAAGTTATTAACTTCTCTGCTCCAGTTTCCTCATCTGCAAAATGAGGTTAAGAATAGTACCTACTTCAATAGTACCTACTATGAAAATTAAATAAGTCAATATTTGTACAATATATAGTGTCTGATGCATAGTAAGTACTGGTGCAAATTAAGTACTATGTAAGTCTTAGCTGTTAATGTTGTTAGTACACACGAAATAATTAAAACATAATAAAGAAACGCACCATAATACAATATATAAACTTGAAACATAGTGGATAATTGTTACTATAGTGTTGAAGAAAATAAGAGATCCAATAGACTGAAGTTTGTGGGAAAGGCTTTAAGGAAGAGCTGGGACTGCTTACTGAACAGACTACAGTAATAGAGGAAAAACGGAAAGGGTTCTACCATAGTATAATAGCACAAACACAGACATGCAGAACAGGTATGGAATAAAAGAAAAGGAAGACTGGGTTGGGTGATGAACAAATTGGTGGGTAAGACTGGAAAGGTAGTTTGGGGCCAAATTTTGCAGACTCTTTGATGCTAACATGATGAACTGGACTTGATTCAATGGGTAATGGTGATATTTTAAGGATCTAAACAGGAAAATGTATGAGACGGTAACTCAGGAAGATTTCTGCCTGTATGGAATGAAAGGGTATGAGAAGCACAGCTAAAAAAGAATAGACAGATTTCTGTTTTTACCCCTAGGCATGGAGAAGGGAATTATGTATGTGTCAATATATTTCAACGATCTTCTATACTTTTTAATACATTGTTCTGTTTCATAGAGCTGATGAGGATCAAATGAGGTAACATGTGTGAAAGCACTTTACAGGCTAAAAAGTGCTTCAAAAGTACTAATACCATTACCGTTATAGTTGTTATAAATGAACTTTTTAAAAATCTTTAAGAAGTACTTTAATAAAAAGGAAAAGGTTCAGATATCATGGAGCAACTGTCAGTATTTTAATAAAAGGAAAAAGGGACTGGTTCAATATCTGTATAGCTAATAAAATTTTAAGTATGTCTGACAAAGGGAAGAGTCAAGCATCTCATGCCAGAAGCCAACGGGGTAATTCCTCGTTCCATTACTATTAAATGATTTCTTTGGTAAGTACTTCCTACAGTTCTCTATAATGTAGGCACAAAAGGGATGCATACAGAAGTTGGCACTTTACAGTGAAACATGTGGCCAGTGACAAAGAACCAAGAATGAAAAGATCAGGACTATGCACACTATGATTAAACCACAGAAAAATGTATATGGATCCGTATACCTTACCACAATCCTAGTATCACTGAAGAATGAGGATGGCTCCACCTGGATAGAGATGATATTCTACGCAGGTGACAAGACACTTCATTGACCTTCTCAACATACCTACAAAGATGAAACCCTGAACAGAGAACTTGCCCATTTGGATTGCTAAAAAAGTAATTTTAGTCAGTCAAGGCATAATAACACTCAAGCCAGTGAGGTACTATGTTATAATGAAGAACCTGGGCTTGGAAACAGGAGACCTGAATTCAAATTCTAACTCTATCAATTTCTAGCTGAACATTCTTGAACAACTCACTAAGTATTCTTAAACCAAACTGAACTATCTGAATCTCAGACATTTGGAAATCTTACCACTTCCAAATGGCAAAATGCACTAAACTTTACAGTATTTGAAGTAGCAAATCAAAATGTGAAAGCACTTTGTAAACATCTCCTTACAAATGGTAATTCACAAGAATGATAATTATCATCTTAAGGTCACAGGCCAGCAAAAGATCCTGAAATCTGCCTACCCATACTTGATCGCTTCTTAGGAGAGCCATGAGAACTTCGTTACTTCAATTTTTTAGCTATACTACCTGGATTTTGCCTTGCTTAAGATGTACAAAGTTGAAGCATTCCCTCTTGGGCGGGGGGGGGGGGGGGGGTGTCACAGGTCAAATACCAGATATACTACAGCAGAGAGCAGGAAAAAAAAAAAAAGCAAGCCTCACAGGAATCAGAGACTCTCAATGGTCACAATTCCAAGTCTCTGGGAAATTCTGTGATTACTGGTCTTGGGAGACTAAAGTTTACATATTAAGTTGTCAGGGAATGATAGATTAATGATAAATAAATCAGGGGGGAACCACTTTGATTTTGCCCAAACTCTAATCATAGACTATGGGATAAAGATACAGACAGTCAATAAGAAAAAAAAAGAAAGAAAAGAAAAAAAGGATACAGTCAAGCTCCTAATGAAAAAAAAGAAGGTCCCACTAATTGATACACTCTCTTCCTTAATGAGAGGAGTATTTGTCAATGGAGGAAGATGGCAGCAGGAAATTAGTAATCTAACAAATAAGGTTTCAATAACAACTAGAATATTCTATTCTAAATGGCTAATAACCTCTTAGAAGAGCTATGAAATAATACTAAATTAAGTCCAAATTCAAGATCCACAGTTATTGAAGAATTTCTTTTTTTTTTAGGTGACACAAACAAACTTTATTTAAACACTTTATGAAGCAGGCAGTCTCCTTTCAGAGAACTTTTCAGAATTTAGAATCAATCACTGCCCAAATCAGTAGCAAAACAAATTCTGATTCATTGTATTGTCATTAATAAACTGGAGTCCTGAAAACTGACTAAAAGAAATAGAGCAAACACTTACCAACTTGTGAAGTAAGTCATCTTTCTTATTGTACTGAGAAAAAATCCAACTTTTGATGGTTTCAGCCACTTTTAACAGGATGCTTCGCTGAAGGAGATTAATGAGATTGTACAGGATACATTAAACCACACCCACACAGCGGAAAAACTGCAAATAACTTACTTCTAACTAACCAAAATTTTTATTAGAAAAAGGAAGGAAAAAAATCATCTTGGTTATATCCTTTGTCAGTATGTCTCAGGCTCCTTAATAGTTCCCAGATTTACTTGCGTATCAGAATCACCTAGATATTTTAGTTAGAAACATATTCTTGGGTCCCCAAAACCAAAGGTTCAGATTCATTAGGTTTGGATGAGACCTGAAAAGCAGATTTAAAAAAAAAAAATTCTTATTTATTCATTTATTTGAAAAATTTTAATGTTTATTTAATTTTGAGAGACAGACAGAGCGTGAGCAAAGGGGGAGAGGGAAGGCAGACAACAAGGGAGACACGGAATCTGAAGCAGGCTCCAGGCTCTGAGCTGTCAGCACAGAGCCAGACATGGGGCTTGAACCCACAAACTGCAAGATCGTGACCTGAGCCAAAGTCAGATGCTTAACCAACTGGGCCATCTAGGTGCCCTGAACAGCAGATTTTTATTTTTATTTTTATTATTTATTTATTTATTTTATTTTTTTAATATATGAAATTTACTGTCAAATTGGTTTCCATACAACACCCAGTGCTCATCCCAAAAGGTGCCCTCCTCAATACCCATCACCCACCCTCCCCTCCCTCCCACCCCCCATCAACCCTCAGTTTGTTCTCAGTTTTTAACAGTCTCTTATGCTTTGGCTCTCTCCCACTCTAACCTCTTTTTTTTTTTTTTCCTTCCCCTCCCCCATGGGTTTCTGTTAAGTTTCTCAGGATCCACATAAGAGTGAAACCATATGGTATCTGCCTTTCTCTGTATGGCTTATTTCACTTAGCATCACACTCTCCAGTTCCATCCACGTTGCTACAAAAGGCCATATTTCATTTTTTCTCATTGCCACGTAGTATTCCATTGTGTATATAAACCACAATTTCTTTATCCATTCATCAGTTGATGGACGTTTAGGCTCTTTCCATAATTTGGCTATTGTTGAGAGTGTGAACAGCAGATTTTTAAAAGAGCACTCAGAAGTTATCCTGATGCAGCTCATTTGTCTTCGGTACCCTATATACTATCTATGTCAAGATGACAGTATATATTTTATTTTATTTTTTTATTTTTTTTATTTTTATTTTTTTTAATTTTTTTTTTCAACGTTTTTTAATTTATTTTTGGGACAGAGAGAGACATAGCATGAACGGGGGAGGGGCAGAGAGAGAGGGAGACACAGAATCGGAAACAGGCTCCAGGCTCCGAGCCGTCCATCAGCCCAGAGCCTGACGCGGGGCTCGAACTCACGGACCGCGAGATCGCGACCTGGCTGAAGTCGGACGCTTAACCGACTGCGCCACCCAGGCGCCCCGACAGTATATATTTTAATGAAAACCACAGGGTGTTCCAAGTTCTCAAATACTAAGAACATTTTCATGCCACAATGCTAAGGCATAAAGATATTTTAATCAACTTTAGAAAAAGTGTCTCATACTGAAATAATTTTTATTATTGAACCAATCAAAAATTCAATTTACCTTAATGTTAATAGCCTATTATCTGAGTAAATGCAGTTTACATTCATTGAGTGATTACTATATCCTGAGTACTAAAAAAGGGTCATAGGAACAAAGATAAATACATATAACTGCTATTTTCAAAAACTTAGAAGAGAAAGTAAATAATTACAAATCAATGTAAAGTCTTGGAAAGTGTGGGAAAAGATGTCAATAGGTGTTAACACTGACGCTATACCCTAACAGATGAGCAGAAATTTTAACAAAGGAGGGAGAACATTCTGGGCAAGGGAACAGAATGAGTAAAGGGGACAGCCATGTAACCACCTGCCATGGTCATGGTGGCATAGTCTGGGCTATGACCCAAGGGAAGAAGGGAATAGTAACGAACACTGAGAGGGTTTTTAAAGAACTTTGGTCTTATATGCCATAATAGTTTAGACTTTATACTGTAGGCTATGAGGAGCACCTTGCATAAGATTTTTATGCAAGGATATGAAACAATAAATATCAGCATTTTAGAAAAATAACTGGCTACAGCACAGAGATGGTACTAGCAGGAAATAACTGTAGCCAAGAAGTATCATTAGAAGGATATTTAATAGTCCAGCTAAACAATGATAAAGGCCTAAAGCAGGGTAACAAAAAATGGTAATGAACAAGGGTTGGATTTTAGAGACATAAGAAGTTGACTTACCATTTAGTGACCAAATTAATGTGGGAGTGATAGGAAACTTAAGATAACAGAGAGTGGTAATTTGGGAATATGGAAAGAATATTGTTTGTTTTGGGAGTGCTGAGTTGAAAAAAGTTCTGTTTTACATATTCTGAATCTGAGTTTCCTGGGGTATAGGGCAGGTGAAAATGTTTGACAAGCATCCAGAACTGAGAGAAGACAGAATGCATATAAGTGGCCAATGAGGGCAAGAAAGTACATGAGATCACTCAGAGAAACAGGTCAAGCAAAGAGGCCTGATGCTCAAAGTTTATGGGAGGAACGTTTAAGAATAATCACAGGAAAAGAAACTAGAAAAATATACAGAGAATAAATATTCACAGTGAGAATCCCAATATAGCTACTCAGTAAGTACTTAACAATAACATTAAAAAATAAAAGTGAAAAAAGGGTGATTAATCCTAAATATAGCTTCATCACCATCTCATATAATAATAAAAAAATCTGCTTTCAAAAGAAAATAATCGGTACTTCACTGCTTGAACAGAACTTTGGGGGCAATTCTAAAAATATATCCCCTGAGAAGGAACTAAGTAATACAACAAATCTTTCTAAAATTCAGCTGCCCCAGATTTAGAAAAACTCCATTTTAGAAAAATTTAGCTCATACAATTGAAATGTGTAATATGAAGGCTAAAGGAACTTTCTGGACATGTGGTGATTTTTTTAAAATGTTTATTTTTGAGAGAGAGAAAGGGAGAGAGACAGAGCACAAGCAGGGGAGGGACAGAGAGAGAGAGGAAGACAAAGAATCCAAAACAGGCTCCAGTATCCAAAGCCAGCTCCAGGCTCTGAGCTGTCAGCACAGAGCCCGATGAGGCGCTCGAACCCACAAGCTGTGACCTGAGCCAAAGTCGGACACTTAACCGACTGAGCCACCATGTGGTAATTTTGAAACGCATTCTCTGGCTATGCTTTTTACTGGTCCTTAATTTCTGAGGGATGAAATTTTCAACTCTCATTTTATTTATTTATAAGTTAATAATAACATTTCTATATGTAAAAATACCTATCATAAATGAAAAGGATTAAAACCTATAAAACCCAAGTTTTTGCCTAACAACAAAAAAACGCCAATGCCCATATCCTGGCTAAGACTATCCCTTGGCCCATTTTTTGTCTTTTGTGGCCAAGTAATCTCAAATCCAAGTCTTAATCTATAAATAACCTGTTAGCTGTATCCTTAGGTTTTGCTTTCAAAATTCTTCCCAGGAACATCCACATTTGAAAGGGTCAGGGAGAAGAAAGGGTTTAAGTGCAGAGGAATAGCAAACTGGTTCTGATCTGTGTGAGCTCTAACTCCCTAACTCCCACCCTGTAAGTGTCAGTCAAAAAACATTTCTCCAGTATTTATTCTGCTCTGGCAAATGGGACCAGCTTGGTTATCTCACATTGTAGGGATTTTTCTAAGAACAGGAGAAAAGATACTTCTCTCTCTATCACCACAGAGTAAGTAACTAATTGAAAACTTTAAAAGCCTCCTCCCCAAAATAATGATGTCTTGTAATAAAACAATGATTAAACTAGAATGTTTAGGAAATGAGGTAATCTGGGTTTTTTTCCTATTAAATTAGAATTCCTTTTGTTAAAACTGAAATGTACTGGAATATCTTCTTATTTTAATAAGTATGGCTAATAGAACATAAATGAATCTATTAAATGCATTTTACAGAACATAATTGATGGTAATGGAGATTCTTTTTAGTATCTTAGCCTCGCAATGTTGTAGTCAACTGAGATATTTATTGTATAAAAAGATACTGTGCAGGGGCACCTGGGTGGCTCAGTTGGTTAAGCATCTGACTCTTGATTTTGGCTCAGGTCATGATCTCATGGTTCATGAGATCGAGCCCCATGTAGTGCTCTGTGCATACAATGCAGAGCCTGCTTGGGATTCTCTCCTCCTTCTTTTTCTGCCCCTTCCCCGCCCACACTCTCTTTCGCAAAATAAATTAATAAATAAACATTAAAAAAAAAGATACTGCACAGATATAAAGGGCATCAGAAATTGAGGTAAATATACCCACTCCATCATATACCCTTGAAACTGTTTGTGAAATATGTTATCAATTTGCTTTCTTATAACTTGTGCTCTCTTTTATTTTAATTTTTCTTCCTTTTTTTTATATGTAATTTATTGTCAAATTGGTCTCCATACAACACCCAGTGCTCATCCCAACAGGTGCTCTCCTCAATAGCCATCACCTACCCTCCCCTCCCTCCCACCCCCCATCAACCCTCAGTTTGTTCTCAGTATTTAAGAGTCTCTTATGGTTTGCCTCCCTCTCTGTAGCTTTTTTTTCCCCCTACCCCTTCCCCTGGTCTTCTGTTGAGTTTCTCAGGATCCACAAATGAGTGAAAACATATGGTATCTGTCTTTCTCTGCCTGACTTATTTCACTTAACATAACACTTTCCAGTTCCATCCATGTTGCTACGAATGGCCAGATTTCATTCTTTCTCATTGCCAACTAGTATTCCATTGTATATATAAACCACATCTTCTTAATCCATTTGTCAGTTGATGGTCATTTAGGCTCTTCCCATAATTTGGCTATTGTTGAAAGTGCTGCTGTAAACACTGGGGTACAAGTGCCCCTATGCATCAAGCACTCGTGTATCCCTTGGGTAAATTCCTAGCAGTGCTATTGCTGGGTCATAGGGTAGGTCTATTTTTAATTTTCTGAGGAACCTCCACACTGCTTTCCAGAGCGGCTGCACCAATTTGCATTCCCACCAACAGTGCAAGAGGGTTCCCGTTGCTCCACATCCTCGCCAGCATCTATAGTCTCCTGATTTGTTCATTTTAGCCACTCTGACTGGCGTGAGGTGGTATCTCAGTGTGGTTTTGATTTGTATTTCCCTGATTAGGAGTGATGTTAATTGTGCTCTCTTTTAAAAAATATGAAAAGAAAAAAATTTCAATTAATATGAGTCCTACTGGTTGAATTCTTATTAAGGCTTTAGTATATTTTTCTGGTTCCCTCTAAACAACTTCAATATTTGAATAAACAATATATTTTAATCTTCAACCATATTAATTTCCATTTATTATAGAAGTTACTGAGATAGTCCAAAACAGCAAAGATTTATGTTTATCTAAACAGTTTTGTACTACTGATGAAATAAAACATAATATCTTAAACCAGTGTTGAGGAAGACATGGAGGTACCTATGTGTTTTTTTTTGTTTTGTTTTGTTTTTGCAAGGGTAAAGGTAAAGGCACTTTGAATAATTAGTGAGGTGAAGAACAAGAGATTAATCAGAGAGAATGAGTGTGATTTCTTACTTTTGGCAGGGCTCTTGCAGGAGGCTTTTGTTGTCCCTCTGTCACTGTGCTTTTTTCTGGTTTTGGTGACAGAGAAGAGCATATTTCAAAGTCTGTATGTCCCAGATCCTGTAAGTACTGGTAAAGTGGAGAATTCTGAAAAAGACATGAAATAAAGCAAATTTCAAGATCACTGCTATTTAAAAAGCTTAGAGGTCAAATTCAATAGGAAACTCACTATCATGACCAGTATGCCCCAATTCTTTAAGGCTTCATCTATTAAAAAGTGAATTATCTGTCACAATGCCATTTAACATTAAAAAAAAAAAAATCAACAATTCAACAGAGGGACCCAAAAAAGGAAAAACTCTAAACACAGATTTTTCTGAGTGGGTACCAGCAAGAAAAAATGGATTTAGGAATATAAATAGATTTGTAAAGCAATTTCTTTGCCCAAATATTTGTAGTATTAGAGTAGATTACTTCAAAATAGCCAAGCCTGACTATAGATAGCTCCTAAGAGGGCCTACAATGAAAAGTAGTTATTACTTGAAGCTAAGAATTAAGCAATGATTATACTACATTAATTATAATTTTATACTATCATATTCACTAATTCATTCAAGCAAAAGTATGTATGACCTACCATATGTCTGCCACTGTAAACAATCTTAAAACTCCAAGAAAATTACCTAAAATAAGCTGTATCTCACATACAACCATAAGGCAAACAAGAGATTCTGTGGCTAATAAAAGCATTAGAACATGGTGGTTAAGAACACAAACTCTGGAGCCAGACTACAGGTTCAAATCCCAACTGTGCCTCTTATTGGTTGAATATCCTATGACAGTTTAAATTCTTTGCTTCAGCTGTCTCATCTTAAAATAGGAATAATAATTACACCTTGTTCATAGGGTCCTTTCAAGGACTAAATACATACAAGGCACTTAGAACAGTACCTGGTCCATAGTAATCACCCAAATTACACTTCAACTATATATAAGCCAGGTGGAAAGAGCACAGGTTTTGGAACAGACAAAACAAAAAAACAAACAAACAAAATTACTCCAATCATCAGATGCATCAGCATCACTGTTGGATGAAAATACATGGCACAATTCTTTCTGGATAAATAGCAAGCTTTAATTTTAACTTTGTCTTCTCTAAAGCACAAAGTTGGTGACATGTTTAAAAATAAACCCTGGGGGCGCCTGGGTGGCGCAGTCGGCTAAGCGTCCGACTTCAGCCAGGTCACGATCTCGCGGTCCGTGAGTTCGAGCCCCGCGTCAGGCTCTGGGCTGATGGCTCAGAGCCTGGAGCCTGTTTCCGATTCTGTGTCTCCCTCTCTCTCTGCCCCTCCCCCGTTCATGCTCTGTCTCTCTCTGTGCCAAAAATAAATAAAAAACGTTGAAAAAAAATTTAAAAAAAAAATAAATAAATAAACCCTGATTCCATTCAACAAAAATATTTAATACTTTAAAAAAGACCTTACGTTAGGTAGTAGAGATAAAATAACAACCACCATGAAAACAATAGTAAACAGCAACACAGCTAATGTAGTATCATGTGGCAAAAGCTTAACTAAACATTCTACTTGCATCATTTCACTTAAGGTTCACAACAAACTTTAAAAAGTATTATGATCATTGTTATTGTTAATACCCATTTCATAAATGAGGAAACAGACTCACTCTGTTAGATACAGAAAGCAGGATAGGTCTGATTCCAAAGCCAACACTCTGAAATATTATACTATACTATCTAAAATAACAAACAGTCCCTCCTATGTTTAGAGAGAAAGACACCAGGGAAACTTCCTTATAACTTAGTATAGAAATATCAAGCAAATTAATAATTGCAGAATTGTATTGGATACTACGGAAACAGAAGAGGCAGTTAAGTGAGACCAATATTTCTAGGGAATATATCCTTGAGTTTGGGAAAATGAGGCAGAGTGGGAATTTGCTTGTACTGGTAGCAATTTGCTGGGTATCAATTTGACAGAATAGAAGATAAGTAAAATGCCTCCTTTTAAAGCTACATTTAATACTCTTTTGAAAAAAATACACAAAAAATTATAATAAAAGGAGGGATATGTTCTTATGTCTCTACCAGACTTAAAACCTTTGGTGGCACAAACGGTTAATCTTAACATCACCCGTAATGTATCTTCAAATATTGCCTTGATCTTCAAATATCGCCTTGAATTACTCAAATATTTTCAAAATGAGTTGTGAACCCCACCCTGCTCTGTCCCCATAGTGGCAAAAGAACAAGAATGCTTGTTCGGTTGGGCTGACCTTTCGAAAAGTTTACATACTTAAAAAAAAAAACACACAACACAACTTGTTTTTAAGGCAGAACTCTTTCTTCAAGTGAACTCCCATGGGGGAAGAACAATAAATAAGATGGATCAAAGCAGAGTTACTCTAATTCCAGGGTCATCAAAGTTTTCCTGTAAAAGGCCAGACAGTAAATATTTCACACTTTGCAGACCATATGGTCTCTATCGTAACTAATCAGTTCTGCTGCTGTGGTGCAAAAGCAGCCACAGCACTACATAAAACAATGAGTGTGGTTATGCTCCAATAAAACTTTATTTATGGAAATACTGACCTTCTTATAATTTTCATATGTCACAAAATATCATTCTTTTGATACTTCCCCTCACCATTTAAAAACATGAAGTCCACTCTGAGTTCACCAGCCACAGAAAATCAGGCAGGAGCAGAGGACAAATCTGCCCCAAAAGCATTAGTTTGCTGACCCCAGTTTTAATTAAAGGCTCAGTCAAGACCTTGAGGCACACTCTGATTGCTAACTGTTCTCTGGCAACAGGCTTCAGGGTGGGGATGGGGGCTAAATTTCTTTTCATTCAAATTCTAATACCTTTCTTACTCCACACTTAGCTGATGAGTGTCAGCACTGACCCCCAAAGTCCCTTCCTTTTCCAGTTCATATCACAGCTCACAAAATAACAAAATGGAAAATTTTAAAAGTAATTAAATAGAAGAGAAACAATGAATACTTTGTTCTCCATATGTGTTCTGCACATCAACTTAAAGCATATGTACTCAGTTGGAAACACCATAATCTGGAACACTTGCTATTTCACTTTTTGCAAAATAGCAGCATTAATCATGTACCTTGAATAATACCAATAACGTCCAGAGGTGTCATTTGATACAGTAATTCTGTCAGTACCTTATTCTGCCTTTTCTAGCAATGTAAAACTTTTCATTAACTTTTTGGTTGGTTTCACAACGTTCTTATCAAAGGTGTGACATCCATTCATATGAGCTATGCAACTATGAATGATGCTTTAGTAATTCTGGTTTCTTCCCCATCTCTAGTGACAGAATTCATCACTTTCACCCTAGAAAGCACTGTTTTACAGTTCTGGAAATTTTTGGCCTGCCAAGACTATCACTGTGCCTTGTTTCATGGCTTTGTGTAACTAGTTAGACAAAATTTCAGAGTAGACAATCTTTGGAGACTACGGATGAAGGTACTGCAGGTCTGATAGAATATAATTCCAGGCACCATTGTATTTCTTATTTACACTTTACTTTTTTAGACTGCTATTACAAATCAGACCATTTCTAAACATATAAACTCAGACTGTATGTACTCTAAAGCTCTTATTCATAATGTTTATTTTAGTATTCTGAGTTGCATCCTTAATTTTGTTGTTTTATTTCTATTTTTATGCTTCCATCGCTTTAGAGCCAAAATAAAATTTAGTATTTAACCAATGATAACACACAAATGAAAAACAAAGATCCCCTGGTTAACAAACTGAACATTAACTAAGATGAACCGACCAAATTAGACCTCATAGCACAACTGAGCAAATTTTAAGAGTGCAAAGTGATTGTTGGTAAAATTATTATTTTATTAATTTAAAAAAAGTGTTTGGGGGCTAAAATTACCATCACGTTTTCTCTGAAACTGCCAAGTAACCTGTGTACTATTTGACAGATCTCAGAAAACCAGATCATGACTAGCAGTTCACAGATTTTTTTGGGTCTCAAAACCTCTTTAGGATCTTAAAAATTATTGAGAGCCCCAAAGAGTTTTTGTGGATGTCCAACAACATTTATCATATTAGAAATTAAAACTAAAAAAATTAAAATATTTATTAATTTACTTAAGATAACAGTAAACCCATTACAATATTAATGTAAATAATGTAATTTTTAATGAAAACACTATTTCTCCAAAATGAAAAAGAAAGGTATTGAACAAGATGGATTGTTTTACATTTTTGCAAACCTCCTTACTACCTGGCTTAACAGGAGAGAGCTGGATTCTTTTTTTTCTTTGAAATGTGTATTTATTTATTTTGAGAGAGAGCACGTGAGCACAAGCTGGGGAGGGGCAGAGACAGAGAGGGAGACAGAGAATTCCAGTAGGCTCTGCGCTAATAGCTATGCAGGGCTAATAGCTACGCAGGGCTCAATCACTTGTACCATGAGATAATGACCTGAGCCAAAAACAAGAGTTAAACGTTTAACTGACTGAGCCACCCAAGCACCCCTAGAAAGGGAATATTTTTTAAGTCTTTTCTGACAATTGTATTACCAAAGAATACCCATAACAAAACTCCACAAGTGATAGTTTAGAAAAGGTTGATTTTAATGTGGACTATGAAACCATATAGACAAGCTTTTTCTACCCTATGCACAAGTGAGAAGTGAAAAAGGCAAATGGGGTTGCCTGCGTAGCTCAGTTGGTTAAGCTATCAACTCTTGGTTTTGGCTCAGGTCATGATTTCGTGGTTTGGAGATCAAGCCCTACATCATGGTCCATGCAGCTGGTGCAGAGCCTGCTTGGGATTCTCTCCTTCTCTGCCCCTCCTCTGCTTGCTCTTGGTCTCTCTCTCTCTCTCTCAAAATACATTTTAAAAAAACTTGAAAAAAAAAGAAAGAAAAAGGCAAATTTGTTAGTTATTAAAATGTGACGGCCTAATATATAAAATAATGTATTTCTTCTTTTACGACAAGATCAGGCTCCATGTTGCAACAGCCCTAATCACTGTATTTGTAGGTTGGGGTATTAAATTTATAAACGAATACATAGAAATTTCTATGCTTCATATGGTAAATATTATTATAGGTTGATGGCAGCCTCAGAAAGGGACTTTTTTTTTGTAGAGGGCAAGGTAGAGTAGGTGATGATAGGTAATTTTTGGTTATAACTTTTTTCCTTGGTTCAAGCAAAATAGAAGCATAAATATTTCAGTTAAGTTGTTTTCTTGTAAAAAATTATTAGCACTGGACTCAAACTATAATTCTGTAGTATTGTAGAATGATAGTGTTGCCAAAAGAAATACGAGAAACCTCAGACACAGCATGTGGGAGCTTCTCCTCAGGAAATCCTTGTGGTTCACTATTCCTGTAAATTTTAGCCTGACAGAAAACACACATCATAGCACCAGAAAGAATTTTGCTAAATGAAAGACAGCCAAGAGTCTCTGGTTGTGCTAAGATTGTTGTGATGGCTGAAACCTATTTTTGTAAGAAAAAGAAACAAAAATAGACAGGAAACCCCAACATTTTTGCTGAACAAGCACTTCAAGAAAATGACTCATTTAAGTCCATGACTACCTGCACTTCATGCCCACCCACACATTAAAGATATCAGATCCCACACTGATGGATATATAAAGCTTGAACCACCCATTTAATGCATTGTTTGCTTTCTGCATGATTTGTGGTGCATTCTGCATAAGTGCCAGTACCATTATTGCTGGTTTGCATTTAAAAAGGAAGATAAACTAGTGCAGAAATTGAGGTGATGGGTAAAATACTTTTATTATTAGGTTCTCTCTTCTGAACTGCTTTAAACACTTACAGAGAGAATACGCTGTAACCTTCCAGGTTCTAGGCCAGAGATGGAATAGGCAACCTGGCAACAATGGCAAAATTAGGCAACTCATTCATTAATAAACACTAATGGAACATTTTCTATGTGCCAAGCAATATCTAGGCATAGGGAAGAAAACAAAACAAAACAGGTGAGGTCCTTGCTAAAAAGCTTCCTTCTATGCTACTTCTGATAAGACCACTGCTTTCAACTACCAAAGAAAATACTGAGTGTTTTGATACTTTCCAGATAGGCTGCCATGTTTCAGGAAAATCCTCTCTTGGTCCCAGCTTCCTTAAGTACAAAATAAGAATGCTATTTTCTTAAACTTGTTCAAGTGGTAAAACAAAACTCATCAGGGCGCTTGGGTGGCTCAGGCCCAGTCGGTGAAGCGTTAAGCTCAGGTCATGATCTCGCAGTTCTTGGGTTTGAAGCCCCGCATTGGGCTCTGTGCTGACAGCTCAGAGCCTGAAGCCTACTTCGGATTCTGTGTCTCCCTCTCTCTCTGCCCCTCTCCTGCTCACACTCTGTCTCTCTTAAGAAGAAATAAACATTATTAAAAAAAAAACACCAAAAAAAACCCCCATGATGTTCTGTGAGAAACAAGATAAAAAAGTGGTATGCTAAAATATTATAATTTTATGCTAAATCAAATGCCATCTTATCCTATGCAATCAGCCAATGCCAGAATACAGAAATTCTACATATCAAATTACTCAGTTTCTTCAACAAATGAACCATATAATAAAGGAAGTGGAGGAAACTGCTCAAGACTAAAGGGACATCCAAATATCACCCAAATGTCATATATGAGTTTTGCCTACATCCTGGTTTGAACAACTATACAAAGACATTTTTTAGATACTCGAGGAAATCCAAATGCAGGCTAGATATTAGGTGATACTGTAATCTAACTAAACGTGAGTTTGCTCCTCGATGAGTCACAAATAGAACTACAACAGGTAAGTTGTCACACAAAGGAAACTTTATTTGCAGCAAATAAGGACAGCATGGGGAATAAATAACTTCCAAAGCCTGACTCCCTGAGCAAGGGTGAATGGGTTTCTTTTATTAAGGATTACAATGAATATTTAGATAGGGGAGCCTCGTCATCACTTAGAGGCAAGCATCAAGTGGCACATGCATCCTAAGGAAACATGCCTTTACATGTACCCTAGGTTATGTAAATGAGGCTTGTGCTTCTCCTTGGGCAGAGATTTTTGTCATTACAATGAGGTAAAGGTAACTGACAGTCACTCTATGGGTCACTCCATCCATGGTCCACCTGCATAGGCATGAGTTGGGGGTTCAATTCAAACTGGTCTAGGTGGTCTGGGCTGGCTAGAGTTGTTTGTCCAGGCAGTCCTTATTGCTTAAGGAGTAGTTCCAGTTTCTATCACAGGATGCTATGCCCCTTGGTCTTTTGCCTGACTTCAGAGATATAAGCTGGAAAGAAGAGCCTAAGGAAAACTGTGGGACAAAGGTCAGTGAGTACAAGCAGGTGAATAGTAAAGGTCCGGTCGTTAGGTCTGGCTGGTGACAATTATTAGGGAATTACTAATTTTATTAAATAATTATATTGGAGTTAGCATTTAAAAAAAGAAGAGAGCACACTTGTCTGTTAGAGATGCATACTAAAGAATTTACAGGTAAAATCAGGTAATGTTTGGGATCGGCTTTGAAATACTCCAAGAAAGTGGCTCTCTTGGCACAGTGGGCAGCGCATCAGTCTCATAAAATACTCCAAAAAAAAAAAAAAAGGTGGGGGTGGGAGAGAAACATATCAGACAGTTTACAAAATATTAACAGCTGTTCAAGCCGAAGCTGGGTCGTGGGTATAGAGACCTTTCACTGTATTATTCTCTCCTTTTATGTATAATTTTAAAAGTCCATTATAAGTTTAAAAAAAATCAGATGCCAGGCTTTCCTAGAGTCTGGTATAAAAGATTTAAGAAAATAATATGGCAGAAAAATGTAAAATTGAGAAAATTCCATTTATTATTTTACTCTGGGAAAAAGATAAGCTTATTAAATTTTAGACTAGAACACTCAAGTCTTTACAAATTTCCATATAATGGTAGTGGTCCTTCTAATATCTGCTGAAAGAGAATATGACAAAAAGCAAATGTTAATTTAGCTTCATCTTTAAATGAATTTCTGAGTTAATTATACTAGCACCAATTAACCCACTGCAACATATGTATGTGATATTTTACGTATTCATAAAAAGTATTCATATAACATTGGGCAAATATTTGGATTTGCAAACTTTCTACAACAATGCCCAGGTCACTCAATACTCCCACCAAGGATAACAAATGTCAAAGGTATCCTCTAGCAATAAGATTTTAAGTAACCAGTCTTAGTGGAGACTTAACAGTCTTGTGACTTATTAGTCACAAATAAATGACTAATTACCTGTCAAAGTCAATTATTCATATTTACCTTCCACAAACTAATTAAAAGTTTGTGGAATAAAAAGTCTCAATTTTGTGATTTTTGGAGCCATGTTTTAAAAATACCATTAAGACAGTTAAAAAACATAAACAAAAACCAAACAGTACGTTCCTATAGAGCAGTAGTCCTCAAACTAGATTTTGCACCCATCCCCCAACTCCAATTTCTGAAGATATTTTGGCTGTTATAACTGAGGAGGGGAGGAATGTTACTGGCATCTAGTAGGCAGAGATCAGGAATGCTATGTAACATCCTACAATGCATAGGAGAACCCCACAAAGAGGTATCCAGCTCAAACTGTCAATAGTGCTAAGGTTGAGTAGAATATGAGCAATCATACATTGAAAAATTGACAAAACTTAAGTAGCCCAACAGCTGTTTTCCTCACTTCTTATTTTGGGAGAATGATAGATTTAAAAAGCAAACACCTAAATGGAAAATTACTTATTTTTCCATGACTTGTAATCTAAAACTCAATAGGCATTCTAAGAGTGAAATGAGTTATGTTCAAAATAACTACATCTGAATTTATGCATTGAAATTTTAACCAGCCATCAAGAGCAAAGTTTGGTTACGGGCACATCTTTTTTTTTTTTTTTTTTTTTTTTTTTTCTCACTATTTCAATGATTTCAGTGTTTATTTATTTTATTTTATTTTATTTTTTTTTAATATATGAAATTTATTGTCAAATTGGTTTCCATACAACACTCAGTGCTCATCCCAAAAGGTGCCCTCCTCAATACCCATCACCCACCCTCCCCTCCCTCCCACCCCCCATCAGCCCTTAGTTTGTTCTCAGTTTTTAACAGTCTCCTATGCTTTGGCTCTCTCCCACTCTAACCTCTTTTTTTTTTTTTTTTCCTTCCCCTCCCCCATGGGTTTCTGTTAAGTTTCTCAGGATCCACATAAGAGTGAAACCATATGGTATCTGCCTTTCTCTGTATGGCTTATTTCACTTAGCATCACACTCTCCAGTTCCATCCACGTTGCTACAAAAGGCCATATTTCATTCTTTCTCATTGCCACGTAGTATTCCATTGTGCATATAAACCACAATTTCTTTATCCATTCATCAGTTGATGGACATTTGGGCTCTTTCCATAATTTGGCTATTGTTGAGAGTCCTGCTATAAACATTGGGGTACAAGTGCCCCTATGCATCAGTACTCCTGTATCCCTTGGATAAATTCCTAGCAGTGCTATTGCTGGGTCATAGAGTAGGTCTATTTTTAATTTTCTGAGGAACCTCCACACTGCTTTCCAGAGCGGCTGCACCAATTTGCATTCGGTTATGGGCACATCTTAACGCTATAGGCTTACAACCAAGCACATGTGTCAGGCTAAGAACCTCAGATGCTCTTTCACACTAACTCTTATGCTCTTATGTACCCTATGGACTCTCTCCTTCTCTTTCCCAGAAGGAGCTGTTCGCAGACACAATTTTAGAAAGCCCTTTGTAGTCTACAACAACTACTGGTCAAATTCTGATTCTGGTTTCTCACCAACTATCTGCTGTTTTCTAGATGCCACTGACTGAGTGCTCACGGCATTCCACTAGAAAAATCACTTAGCTAGAAAGGGAAAACAAATGGCAATCCAACCATCAATTTGTTCATTTATCACTAATCAAATATTTATTGAGCACCTTCTATATGTCTGGCACTAGAATTATAGGACTTTTCTGCCATTAACTTCTCTCTGGGAATATTTAAGAAAAAGTTAACTGTTTTTATGCTATAAAAGGAAATTCAATTGTTCAATTTCACAAAAAATTTTTTTTGACCATATTGCTATTTTTAAATAAAAATTTCAAACAACACAAAAAGATATAAACTGAGAAATACCTTTATCTTACCCTTCACCCCTACTCCCTTTCTCAAAATGTAATAAACACTCTTTAGTTTGTGAATACTGTCTCTTCAAATTTACTACCCATTTATGCTTGAAAGTGGCTGGCAACAGAGGGGGGCAAGGTGACTCCTAGATTTCTGGTTTGGACAATTAGGTGGTGTTATTTACTGAAATATAAAATAGTGGCAGCACAACAAGGTTGAAGAGGGAGCCTATGAGATACTCAAATGTGAATAATTTAGACCTAAAATATCTGGAGATCAGGAAAGTGGCCCAGTTTGAATGCACAGATCTGAGCTTTTAGCAAATAGGTATGGTGGTAAACCCACATAGTAGGGTACAGGTATGGGAACATATTGAGTAGATGAGATCAGCTAGAGGTAATACAGAGGATGAGAAGATAAGAAGGCCTTACAAGAGGCCAATATTTCAGAAAAGAGTAGAGCCGAAGCTGGAAAATAGAGTAATAGTAAAGAAAGTTAACATTTCTTGAGTTGCTTATATGGTAGGCATTAAGTTAAGGATGTTTTATAATACTTTATTTACTTAAAAAAAGTTTTTTTAATGTTTATTTTTGAGAGAGACAGAGTGTGAGCAGGGGAGAGGCAGAGAGAGAGGGAGACAAAGAATCTGATGCAGTTTCCAGGCTCTGAGCTGTCGAACCACAAACTATGAGAACATGACCTGGGCCGGAGTCAGACGCCCAACTGACTGAGCCCCCCAGACGCCCCTATAATACTTTACTCTCAACAACAAACTTCTAAAGCGAAATTATTACTATTCCTACCATTTTAGAAGGAAATTAGGGCATATGAAGTCAAAAACGTGGCTAAGTTAAATAGTGTAAGACTAACCAGCTTTGGTCTGAGTCCAAAGCCTACACCCTTAATAATAACATAAAACTGTCTCTGAGGAAAAAGGGTATCTAGAAGAAGTCTTCTTTCATTTATTTTTTTTTTTAAGTAAGGACCACACCCAACATAGGGCTTGAATTCACGACCCCAATATCAAGAGTTGCATGCTCCACCGACTGAGCCAACCAGGTATCACTTATTGTTTTAATATGTAAGTTTCATTGCTCAGGTGAGGCCAACAGATCAGGAGATGACTGCCATTGAAAAGACAGTTATATTCATAGATCTCAAAAGATGGAGGCAGGCCATGCCATGAGGAAGGGGAGGTCATGGTGGCAGCACCAGGGTTGGTCAAGAGGGGAGAGGGAGGAAATTATGGATCACGGCCTTTACTGTGGTTTCTTTGGGAAGGAATGAGGAAGGCAAGGGAAGCAGGCTTAAAACTGGCTAGTCTGCATAATTTCAGCAGGCTCTGAAGCATAGGGGTTGTCCCTAGTGAGGTCTGGTATCTGACCCTGTGATGATTAGGGCAGATGTGTCGTGGCCAGGTGAGAGGTGTGTTACCTAGATGAACGGTTTGCTCTCTCTTAGGAATTGGTTAACTCTGGGAGCGGCAATCCCTCCAGGGTCAGTAAGGTCCTGAGATGATCAATGCATCAAAATACAGAAAGTAAAAGACATGGTTAACAACATACTTATTTATCAGATTTTATTCACTTAAGGTCCAAAATGCTGATCCTGCATGGTACAATTTTTAATTCAGGGGTATTGTTTCCTCTCTTCAGGTTGTCCTCATCTCAAATTATTAAATTATTCCCCCTTCACTGGTGGCTTTAGGTTTCATAGAACTATAGCCACTTTAATCTGGAAACACAAATCTGGATTTTTTTTTCCCCTTCTGTGAATATACTTTGTTGGAGCGTGGCAACTCCAAATCTTCATAGAATTGTTTTAGGCTCCATGACTTTTCTGTTTACTCATTCTTAAAAGAGTTCTATACTTATTATCTTAGGGTTAACAAAGTACAATCGGGAATAATTCAAGCAAAAACCAAAGGGAAATTTTCAGGTATAAATGCAAAGAGGAAAAATAATCTACAGGCGATAGATTATCAATTTAGAAATCCACTCACCAAGGGTGATAGAGCCATAGCAGGCACAAACATGATCAAGATCACACAAACAAAATTAAGCAAGTATTCCAGTGCTGCAGTTTCCCACAGGCTATGGGGGCCACAAGCAGGGGGGAGTCCGGAAACGGTCCTTGACCTGCTCCACTGGCTCATTTCATAGGTTCCAACAGTGTTTATCTCTGGTTTGGAAATGTCAGTGGAGGCTGTGAATTCTGTTCAATATTACTGAGATGCACTTTTCTTCTCACAGGAGAATGATCAGTGTCAGTTCACATCTATTGGGTTGATTCTCTCCCCCACTAATTCGTCCCCAAACAGCAGCACCAAACGTTTATTGATTACCTACGTTCATTTCTAAGTACCAGGCACATTTCTAAGCATTTTATGTGGTAACTCATTTTACCTTTATGATAACTTTATGAGGCAGAGCTCGTTTGAGAAAAGAGAAAAACTACGACATAGAAAGAACATGTAACTTAGCCAAGGTCACAGAAATAAGAGAGCCAGAATTTGAATCTACACAAGCCAACAGAGAGCCAAAACTGTTATTTATTTCACTACGTTGCAACTAATTTAGAGTAAATAAATTCATTAACTCAGTCTAATACAGTATTTTATATAGTTGTGTTTTTTTTAACCAGAAACTGGACTTGTAATTTAAAAATTATCTAACAGATTAAGTTAGAAAATTCAACAAAGCATAATTCTCCCGATAATACCTACTTTTATTCCCAATCATTTCTCTTCAGATAAGTTATAATTTGTATGTATTTACCTCAGATTACACAAACCTTGAAACTGGCTGCAAAGAATCCTGGGACTATAAAAACAACAGTACCTTATTCTTCCAAATTATTCTCAAGGCTATCTCACTGAGTTTTTAAAACAACTCTTATGACACTTAAGAGAAAATATGGCCAACATATGATAAAACTAATTTCTTTATGATAAAACCATATAATCCAATAAGAAAATATTAAAAACTACAAATATGGGCAAAGGATATAAAGAGGCAGTTCAAAGAAAAAAAATACACAAATGGGTGAATACAAATAAAAACATGCTAGACTTTACCCTTGATTGAAGGAGTGCAAATTCAAACAAAGATATAATTTTAACCTGATAGTTGGCGACGGTTAAGTTTGGTCATGTATAGTGTTGGTAAGGGTATAAGGAAAAAGATACTTCAGATGCCATTAATGGGAGTATGTAAAAATATTAATATATCCATTGATCTAGCAATTCTACTAGGCATTGATCCTATAGATATTATACAACATTTCTATGTGTATTATGAGTATATATTTGCTTGTATGTATATATGAATATAATTGCACTGAAAATGATCTGGCAGAAAACTGAGGAGAGTGGTTACTTCTAGGAAGAAAAGGAAGATTAAGGGAGGGCTGATGCTTTCCCTGTATTATTTGACTTTTTCATAATGAGAATACATTCATGTGTTATTTGTGCGGAAAAAGGTGCCCAGTGTAAGGCCTAATAAAAAAGGTGTCGAATTGTTGGTTTAGCAAATGAATAGAATGATCCTGTGCACTTGTCTATATCAAAATTAATCATCTAGTCAACTATTACACAGTTCCATTACTTAAAATGTCAGTAAAATATCAAATGCTAACTGCTGTCAGATGTCAGATGTCATCTGATCTCTTTAAGTCCATTATTAAACACAAGAAGCAGTAGGAAAAGGCAGTTAGCTACTAACAGAAGGCAGTAGAAGACAGGAGGCATTGGCACAGAGATATGAAAGTGTATAATGTAGGAGTGACTTTGTCAATGAAGACTTCAATTTATAATAAACCTGTGCTTACCTAGAAGGCTTTGTTTCCAGTCCCTTGTTAAAACAATCTATCAAATTACTTACAGGTAACTTTTCTTTAAAGATTTATATCTGTTTTTAATTTCTTCAGAAAAGAAAGTACTGTAATGTAAGTTATATATTTTTAAAAGTTTCTGCCATGCCAAAGGAATCTCTAAAAGATCTTTTATTCAAAACAAAATCTTTATGAAAAAAAGATTTTCTATAATTAAGGGCTTTGTTGGAGGATATTTGCCTGGAAACAATTATTTATTAGTTATTAAAAATATTTTAGAAGTCTTTTCTCCTTGAATATAGCTTATAGCTATAGGTATAAATGTAATTATTACATGTAAAACAGCAATTTTCTGGGAAAATATGATGGAAAAGGAGGAATTCCTGTTGTTAATTGCTATTATTTCCTTATTTCTTTCCAGGTTAACTGCAGAACATCACAAAATAAGCTGATGAGGAAGAGTGTCATTACCAAATTATGCAAGGTAGCTGTTTTCTCTATTTTTAATGAAAATGCTTTTAGATATAAAGAGCTAAAATCATCATAATTTACAAACTCTACAAAGGAAAATAAATTTACCCATTACAATTAATTATATTGTCAATATACTGAATTCCTACAGACTTTTCACTCACCTTTAAATCAGTACACAATCAGAAAGCATAATTTGAAAATAACTACTCACTGCTTCCCCTACCCCCAACCTTAAACCTCGGATAGATAATACCATAAAAAGTACCTTGCAAAATTAATTCTAAAATAACAGGAAATACTTTTTGTAGTTTACATATTTCAACGTAACTTCTAAATTACTATACCCAAAGCTCTGAATCCAAGCATTAATTTAATTGTTCCTCAATATGAGCAAAGCAAATCTAATCACAGAAATCAAAAAGATTAAGTAAGCTAAAAGCATCCAGAAAAATTGGTCTTACTAATTAAACTACTCACGGACAGCATAGTTATAATTTCTCCAATTGACCTAGATGAAAAATTTATTGCCTTTTGCCCATATTCTTCTGATCCATACACTTCTTTCTTTGATGGTTCCCACTTGTTTCTCCAGAAGAACCACACTACAAAATGGCCACTGAACTGGAGGGTGTGTCTTCATCATTACTAAGCATTTTCCAATCAGAAGCAGCTCTTTGAAAAAAACCTCAACATAATTCCTTCAATATCACTCAGTAACTGCAGAAGTAATAGAAGGAGTAGGGGTTTTTAAACGCCTTTAAAGGATATTACTTAATAATTATGTTTACTTAAAAATTTTTTGTAAACTAGCAGCAGGTAAGACTTATATTCATAAATTTTCCTGGCTGCAGGCTTCTAAGATTTTCCAATCAAAATCAATCTTATCCAATTAATCATATTAAGTGTTATACACAACAAAAAGTTTTAAAAAGAGTGACTTCACATTTTTTCCATACAATAGCACGAATGTACTTAAGTACAATTGTATATAGTACAAAACAAAATCTATCCATCAAAAAAAAAAAAAAAGCTTGAAGAGATGCAAAGGGAGAAAACTGACTTGCACAGCTTATACACTCAACTGATTAAATATAAAGAACGACAATGACTTGGTCTTAACTAAGAGAAAGGAAGGTAGCAATGGTGGATTGAGTGCTCCCTAGTTCTGATTCTACCCTTAATATCATTTAGTATCTGATTAATGAACTGGCATATAATGGGCATTTATTGGATGCAGGGCAGAAGCAAGGTGAGGAAGTAAAACTCATTTTTAACTACTTAAAAAAAAATTAGAACCAAGTCAAACACACAGGCAACATGTTGTGAGAAGAGCATGCGATAAACATTAGAATGAGGTCTGGATATTATTAGATCACATCCAACCTTATTGTCTTTTTTCCTTATCCCAAATGATAATAAAAAGAGTAGAAAAAGCATTTGTGGTTCCCTTAAGAGATAAAGGAGAGATTTTTCTCTCAAAATGGTGTATTATGCACTTTCATCAGAAAGGGAGAAGCTGTAAGGAAGAGTGAAACTAAAAGGATGGGGCAAGATATATATAGAAGGAGAAAATCCACTTCAATAAAGTTGTTAAAGAGACATGAAATTAATGGTGTGGATTAATCAACAAAATCCCAACTTTGGGAACTACAGAAACACTGGTTCAGAACCGAGAAAACTAAAATTGAGTAAGAGTTCCTGATCTAAAAATGGACTGGAAATGAGCCAAATCTCTTCCTGTATTTCCTAATTAATGGAGAACTCTAAGGGCTTGACTCTTATTTACTCAACCTTATGAGTTCAAGCCCCATCCTGGGTGTAGAGAATAAAATAAATAAACTTAAAAAAAAAGAAAGCCTTTAATAGAACTGTGTAAAAATACCAAGACAACCATAAAAATAATTTAAGCACTGGGGCACCCAGGTGGTTCAGTCAGTTAAGTATCGGACTAGGTTTCAGCTCAGGTCATGATTTCAGTTTGTACATTCAAGCCCTATGTCAGGCTCTGTGCTGACAGTGTAGGTAGGGCCTGCTTGGAATTCTCTCTCTCCCTCTCTCAACTGCCCCTCCCCCACTTCTCTCTCAAAAATAAACATTAAAAAATTTTTTTAAATTTTTTTAATGTTAAACTCTTTTTTTTTTTTTGCCCCAAATCTGTTGTTTCATTGGTTTTATTTTACTTTTTTAAATGTTAAAATCCTCATTAGAGATCTGTGGATATGTGAAGCCAAAATGGAAGGAATATCACCCAGACAGAAAAAAGCAAAGACTTGTTCCCCAAGAATAATTTTTATAACTTGTGTTAAACAAATTTATTATTGCACATCTGGTAATAAACTAGCTTTGGCCTTAATGATTAATCTTTTATGTCAATAGGGTTCTAATTTAACAACTCATTAATAAGTATTCTTTCAATTTCAGATAGTGATAAAAGCATGAGTTTTGCTATGCTTCCAAGCTCAGCTACTATTTAGAAGTAGAGTATTTTATACAATTGTGGAATTTTATGTACCGCAGAAAACTGAAGATGAATTTTAAGTGAAAATGAGATGACACAATACCTTAAATTTTATAATTATTCCAGACAGCAATTCCATTATCAAAATACCAAATACTGTCAATATATACATTCACAGACAAAAAACAATTTTCTTCCATTAGTCAAATCAATAATGCAAATAGAAAGAATCTACAAATAATATTTAACCTTCAAATATAGAAAAGATACTGGAATTAAAATTTTTAAAATTAAAATATATAAAAATAACATAAAGAAAGGAGAATCTCTCAAGTAAGGAAGGATTTTTTACACTGACTTTTACGTGTGAGAGATTGGGTGAGAGCCATCTCACATTTATCTTAGTGTGGGGATGGGGAGGAGTACGCCTGAACATAATGGCAACAAAGAGTTAACATTTAATAATTTACTGAGAAGTACGAAGGAGGGAAAGAGATAAGAGGTGCAAAAATTAGCTTTCCCAGTCATGAACAAAGGAAAAGAGAATGAATTTCAATAAAAACCAAAGAATTCAGCCACCGAAATAGGGTTATCATGGACAGATATGAAAGAGTAAAGAGTCCCTTGAGGACAACTTTGTCCCTATAGTGTAGTTACGAAGAAATGGTTTAGATACACTACAAATAATGCAAAGAGGTAGAAATATTTGTCCTTCAGATAAAAACCTCTTATTTTCAGGTACTCTTTCCTCTGGGCATGGAAGGATTCAAAATAGGATGAATGGCTCAAAGTTCTGCAATTAATTTATAATGAAAAAATCTGAAAGCTACAAAAGAGCAACATCAGAACTTTATAACACCTGCCTAAGGCCAATAGAGACTACATACTCTCAAAAGATCTTACAGATAACAATTACAGACTAAAATGATGATATTGGCATTTCAGTATTTATTTTGCAGAGTACCCATGTTAGACATGCTGTTCATCATTTTCGAAACTTTGTCCTGTTGTTGTTCTGCCTGAGAGGTCCAAGTCTGAGGTTATGCTTTCCACTCCTTTCCATTGGAGCCTCTTGGGGTTGTTAGGTTCCAAGATAACAGAATTAACTTTGAAGGTATATTTGGAGTCTAGTACTGATAAAAAGAAGGTCAGATTCTGGGGCAAGGACTGGGACCTGGACCTGGGAATCTCACTCTTTCTTTTCTTTCTTAATTCTCTACTACATCATCTTTCAGTGTAGCCCTGGTCCTCCCAAAGTAGCAGCACTCAAAGATGACCTCTGGGTCAATATTATAAGAAAAGATAGTAGAGTTGCTAATACTCCAGGAAATTGATATTAAATCAAGGCACTTAAAAAAGAGTTTTAAGTAGGGAAAGGATATAGTTGGGAGTACTTTCCAAAACTCTGCTTGACTTAAAATTTAAAATTTTAATTTTAATGTAGCATATGACATTGAGTCTTTTTTAAAAAATTTTTTTTAATGTTTATTTCTGAGACAGAGAGAGAGACAGAGCATGAGCGGGGGAGGGGCAGAGAGAGAGGGAGACACAGAATCAGAAGCAGGCTCCAGGCTCTGAGCTGTCAGCACAGAGCCTGACACGGGGCTCGAACTCACAAACCGTGAGATCATGACCTAAGCCGAAGTCAGTTGCTCAACCGACTGAGCCACCCAGGCGCCCCCTGAGTAAGTCTTAAGACATAAATGCGTTTAACGTCTGACTCTAAAAATCATTAAAACAACAGTGTTAAAACAAATACACCAAAAATATCCAGTCAAATTTTCTTAGGGTAGGAGAGGTTTAAGAGACAGGAAAGCTAAATGTAAGATTTCTCAAATTATCTTGCAGCTAGGATTCTAGATACAAAGTGGGCTTTTCTTTCTCTCTTCCTCCTTCCTTCTTTCCTTTGTTCCAATATGTGTTACCAGCTTTCTGGTAATGCAGAGGCAGTTGCGGTAGAGACAGTGGATAGATTCTGAGTTCCAGTACCACTGTACCAGCTTTGTGGGTTATCGAGAGGCAGATGTGATGGTTTCCTGACTCTTACGTTGTTGCTTATGATCATGATCATGTGTTCTCAGCTTCATGAGCATAACAACCTTGATAGATACTGGGTTCCTCATTTTCTATCACCCACCCAGGTTGATGTCCAACCCCCACCCACCCCACCCCTGTCTTTAGCAAGAATTCTTCTATTAGATCAGTTTAGCCAAAACCACTCTTTCTTTCTTTCTTTTTTTTTTTTAATGTTTATGTATTTTTGAGAGAGAGAGAGAGACAGAATGTGAGTGGCAGGGGAGGGGGGAGATAGAATTCCAAGCAGGCTCCAGGCTCCAAGCTGTCAGAGCTGTCAGCACACAGCCCGATGAGGGGCTCACACCCACAAGCAGCGAGATCATGACCTGAGTTGAAGTCGGACACTTCACTGACTGAGCCACCCAGGCTCCCCAAAACCCCTCTTATCCCAGTGTTTCCTCTTAGTAATTAAATTCCCTCTTGCCCAGGCTATATTTGCAACTAAGTCTGGTTCTCACTGAGGTCTCTTCTATTGTGATAGCCAGGATTAAAATCTGTTTTTACTGCTTTAAATATTGTCTAGCTCTGGTTTTTCACAGTATATCCCATGAACAAATGAGGTATACATGTTAATAAACTTGTTTGTTTTTCTCTGTTAATGTATCTTTTTTTTTTTTAATTCTTTTTTTCAACGTTTTTTATTTATTTTTGGGACAGAGAGAGACAGAGCATGAACGGGGGAGGGGCAGAGAGAGAGGGAGACACAGAATCGGAAACAGGCTCCAGGCTCCGAGCCATCAGCCCAGAGCCTGACGCGGGGCTCGAACTCACGGACCGCGAGATCGTGACCTGGCTGAAGTCGGACAGCTTAACCGACTGCGCCACCCAGGCGCCCCTAATGTATCTTTTAATACAGGGTTCTCAGCCAAGAAGTAGAAGGGTAGAGGAGGGAAAATTATTTTTCTCCCCTATATTCCCTATTTGTAAAGTCAGTTCTAGAACACAGAGATGAGAAACTGCCTCATTTAGAAGGTGAGAGTAAAAATGTTCACAAATTGGAAGATTTAGTATTGTAAAGATGTCAAGTCTCTCCAAATCAATTGAATCTGTTGAATCAATCAATAGATTCAAAGCAATTCCAATCAGAATCTCAGCCTTTTTTTTTCTTAACTGAAATTGACCAGCTGATTCTAAAATTTACTTGGAAATGCAAAGGACCAAAAATAGCAAAAGCAACCTTGAAGGAAAATAAAGCTGAAAGGTTTATCCAATCAGACATTTTTTATTAAGTTATAGTGGTTAAAATAATGTTATTGGCATAAGAATGGTCAAATTGGCCAATGGAAAAGAGAGCATCCAGAAATAGAGCCACACATACAAGGTTTCCTAATTTATTACAAAGGCAACATGGTAGTTCAGTGGAAGAATGGTCAGTTGAGTAAATGCCAGGTTAACCAGACATCTATTTGAAAAACAAATTATGTTGACCTTTACTTGATACCATACAAAAATCAGTTCCACATGGATGACGGATCTAAATGCAAAAGGTAAAATAAAGCTTTGAGAGAAAATACATTTGTAACCTTAAAGTAGGCAAATATTTCTTTAAAAGTACTAACTACAAAAGAAGGTTTAATTGGATTATAAGAAAGTTAAGAGCTTCTGTTCACTGAAAGGCACAATTAAGAGAGTGCTACATATATCCTGAGATAAGATATCTGAAGTACACATATCCAACAAAGGACTTGTATCAGGTATATGTAAAGAACTCCTTTAAATCAGTAAAAGAGATAACCCAATTGAAAAATATGCAAAAAACTTGAATTGGCTTTTCAAAAGTAGATAAACAATGGGTGGGGTCATAAACATATAAAAAAGACTCTCAACTTCCTTATCAGGAAAATGCAAATTAACAGCACAGACCCTGCCTGGGATTCTCCCCCTCCAATCTCTGCCCCTCCCCAGCTCTTAGGTACAGGTGCATAAGTGTACATACGCACTCTCTTTTTCTCAGAATAAATAAATACACTTAAAAAAAAAAAACAAAACAGACTGATATTAACAAGTGTTGGTGAGGATGTAGAGCAACTAGACCTCTTATAGACTGCTGGTAGGAGTATAAACTGGTATAACTGGGTTGGAATATTTGGCAGTACCTACAAAAGGTAAACATATACATTTCCTATGACTCAGTAATTTCACTTCTAAATATATATACAACAGAAATATGTTCAACAAGGGGCGCCTGGGTGGTTCAGTTGGTTGAGCATCCAACTCTTGATCTTGGCTCAGGTCATGATCTCATGGTTCCTGAGTTCGAGACTTGCAATGGGCTGACAGTGTGGAGCCTGCTTGGAATTCTCTCCCTTTCTCTCTGCCCCAACTTAAAATAATAATAGTAATAATAATAAAGAAATACGTTCAACAAAACATACATACTAAGCAGCACTATTCATAATAGTCCCGAATTGGATGCTACTCAAAGACCATGAACAGTAAGATGGATTAAAAAGCTGTCATACGTTCACATGGAATACTATGGAGAAATAACAAATGCTCGCATGACAATATGGATGAATCTAACAAAACCAGAAAGAAGAAAAGTTAGCCAAAAAAGAGATATACAAATAGAATTGCACAGTGTATAAACTATAAAAATAGGCAAAATTAAGTTCGTTATTCCAAGTCTGAATAATGGTTATATCTGAAGTGGGCAGAACCGACAAAAGAAATAAGAGGTAGCTTCTGGTGTGATGGTGATGTTCAGTTTCTTGATCTGGCTGCTGCTGCTTACATTGGTGTATTCAACATGTTAAAATTCATCAATCTGCACACACTTATGATTTGTACACTTTCCTCATTGATATTATGCTACAGAAAAGATTAATGTACATGACAAAAGGCAAGTCAATTAAACAGCAAACTGGAAGAAATTTTCTACAATTTCTTACAAGGCCCAAGTAACATATGAAGAACTCATGCAAGTCAATTTTTAAGAAGCTAGCATCCAATAGGAAAATGGACAAAAAAATACAAAAAGAAACAGGCAAGTAAAGAAATAAAAATGGTTCCAATAAATGCATAGAATATACACTAGAACAATGGAATGCTATTTTTCCTATCAAATTATCAAAGATTAAAAGAAACTAAGAAGGCTGTTGCTGAGGATTTGGTGAAATCAATGCTCTTATTCCTAACGGAAACATAAATTAGTATAACCTTTCTGTATAAGTCTTAAAAAATTGTCATATCCTTTGACCCGCTAGTTTCACCTCTAGAAATTATTCTAAGGAAAAATCAGAGTTGCAGTTAAAGATGGTATCATATCAGTGTTGATACAATGGTTATTTTGAAACAATATAATTATCCAATAATGGGAAAATGGTTATATTATGATAAACATGCATGCAGGGATATTATGTTATTAACAATATTTTCAAAGAGTAATGAATAGTTAGACTCATGATAAATTTAAGTGAAAAATACATTCAGAATTCTACGTATGATACATTTTTCTTTAAAAAATATCACACATTAAACATACATTTGCATAAAAAAAGTCTGTAAGAACACAATACTGTAACGTTAATAGGGGCCATCTTTGGCTGGTAGATTAACAGATAATTGTAATTTTGTGGCTTATTTTCTATAATGAAATGTTCTTTGGGCATTCATTACTATTATATTCAGAAATCTAAGAAAATAGGGTAAAAAAAAAAATAACATCCGCCCAGTTTTCTTTACCCTAGAAATCTGAGTAACCTACATTTTTGTCTCTCCTTCAGCTCCCACATTCAATCTGTAACTGCTTCCTTGATTTTACCTTAGAATTATCTGTCCAAGGCATTATTCCATCATTTTTTCTCTCATTTCCAAAATTCAAACACTTGTCTTCCCTAATGAGCTCCTCCAATCGACTCCTCATTTTGATAAAATGGCCCTATCTTTCAATACTGCTACATTCTAGCCACATGAAGCCACTTTATATAGCGACCCTCCCACTCATGCCCCTAAAAAAATCCACACCAGGTACTTTCACACCTCCTAACCTTGGCATATTCAGTTCTTTCCCGGTAATGCATTTTCTCCTTTCGATCTGTCTAATCCGATTCATAGCTCAAGATTTATCTCCGGTATCATTTACTGGGTGTAGCTTCTCTGAGGCCACAAGAATAGACTCCTGTTTCCAAATCAATCCTCCAACGACAGTTTATACATATTTCAACATTTACCATTCTGCACTTAGTGCCTCGCTTTCTCACTGTATGGAATAGGCCATTTCTTTTTAAAAATTTCTTACAATCTATTTGGATGAGTGAACATAAAGCATACATATTTGCAATATATCTATAACGGGTGTGAATTTTCTCCTGCATCTGATAGATAAGTGGCAACAAAATACTCGCTATAGAGAGTGTGTGTGTGTGTGTGTGTGTGTGTGTGTGTGTGTGCGTGCGCGCGCGCGCCTGTGTGTGTTTCATTCAAGATGGCAGAGAACGTCTTAAAATAGTCCCACACAAAAGCACTCACACCCAGAGCCTCGAGTCAGAAGAACGGGCTACACCTAGCGCAACGGCAAAGGACAAAAGAATTAGACCTAGATGTTGATATGCCTCGGTCCTAAATACTCGCAGTAGGTCCCACACACAGATTTTAAAACGTGTTAGAAAACGGGCACCTGCTGCCTTCATTACGAGGGCCACGCCTCGACCGTGAAGGATGACCTGAGGCACTTCTGGATACTGACCCAAAAGATCGAGGACGAAAAAGGGGGAGGCTAAGTTGTATTCAGGAGTATCCAAAAGGCACGATAGGACCCCGCCCCGCTCGGGCAGAGTACGCCCGCGAGCATATCCATCCCCGGGGAAGGAACAAGCAGGGGGCGCCTGTCCACCGGCCTACCAACGGAGCCCCAGCTGGGAATTCTGGGCGGGCCTGAGGCCGAGGCTGCCGCGGCAAGGGTGCCTGGGGCTACACCTGTCAGGCTGCCACCAACACTAGGCCCAGAAATCGCCGAGATTCGAGGACCTAGGCGGGCAGGAGCGTCACCCAATCCGTTGTCCCGGGATCGGCCCTTCGCCTTCCCCCCTGTCCGTCTCAAACAAAGGCAATCCACATCCACCGCCATTTTCCCCTTACCTCAAAAACCACCTCTTCGTCAAAGTCCGGTGTCATCCTTCTCCGCCATGCCACCCGCCTCAGCACGATGGGAAATGAAGGCGGGAGAACAGGCGGCACCACGGCGTCTGCTACCGACTGTCCCGTCTGTCCAGAAAACTACAATTCCCAGAATGCTTCGCAGCGCACGCCCCCTCTCAGGGCCACTTATTGGAGCAAAGGATGAGCGTGTGGGTGGGAGGGGCAGGAGCGGGAGGAAGCCCGAGCTCACTGATTGGAGGAGGTTGGAACTATTGTCCGCCTTTTACGGCTGCGAAGAGCAGGGGGCGCCTGAAGTACAGATTTTTTTTTTTTTTTTTTTTTTTTTTTCTGGAGCTGGACTGGGGCGCGCGCCGGCGAAGCCGCGGTGAGCCCTGCTCGTGCCCGTGCCTGGCCGTCCTCCCCGAGCTCTGCTGGGAGGCGCTCGTGCTCGCCTGCCCGCCGCCTGCGGCTCGCGCCCGGGAGCGCCGCTGGGTCCCTGGAGCCGGTCGCGTCCTTTGTGCGGCGCTCTGCTTGCGCCGCGGGACCTTCGGACGGAATGCGGCCCCTGGCAGAAGCTTTTCTCTTCTTGAAGAGAACTCTGGAAACAATGGATTGTAAGAGGAGCATGGATTGAGGGGGGCTAACGGGGAAACGAGCTGCACGGGGAATCATGACTTCTGCCGCGGGTAAGTGACGGCGCTCGCGCTGCCGCTGGAAAGTTTCTAGCGAGCGCTGCTAGTCTTGGGCTCTGGAGCAACTTTCTCCTCCCGGGTGGATTAACGGTGTTCCCCTTGCCTTTCCCGAGGGCTGTGGCAAGTACGGAGCAGACGGCGTGTGCTGCCGAATATTTTCGACCCTTCCTAACCAGAGGGGCTGGTTAGAAATCGTGTCTCTCTTGGGATCTCCCTTGAAACGGAGACCCGCATTGGGAGCTCTGCGCCAGGTGAATCACTAAATGTGAAGAGGGAAACATCTGCTCGTGTGTCCCAAAGTTTGGGCGACTTTGGCTTTGCGTGTGAAAATAGTTTAGATTCCCATGTTAAGAAATCAGTTATTCTAGGAAAGGGCAGTGTTCCCGGAGTGTTGAACTCAGCCACCGCTCTGAGTCGCTTTGAACCCAGTACCAACTGGAAACCCTGACCCTTACTAGATGCGGAGGTTTAGACATTGTGACTCCTCTCCCGGTGGTTTTTCCTGTTACCTGAGAAGCAGAGGAGTAGAATTGTCGATAGCAATGTTTTCCTCACCTCACCCAGTTTTTATGGGTTTTTTTCTGTTTCTACCTGGTTAGTCGAAGCCTTATTTTCTGTCTGCCTCCCATAGTCCTTTCTCTTCATCCAGATGACAAAGCCTGTAATTTACCTTTGTGTGAATTTTGCGGATTTCTTGGCGTTGTGTTTCTAAACAGTCTTAAGGGACAGTTCTTTATTTTCCAACATGATTAGTAAGGTAATTGCTAATTACTGTTAAAAGCGCTTTAAAAAAAAAAAAGCACTTTATAAGACTATAGGTTAATTTTTAAACCAGAACTTAATAATGCATTAAGTATTGCGGATTTTTCTTTATGCTTTTGCCCATGTTTAAAGAAATACGCTTCATTAAGAATTTTGTAGTACAATAGTGTTAGGCTTCCCCTCAAAGCTACTTCTAAAATCAGCACTTAAGTATGATCAATTTTTCTTTGCTTTTCATGGCATTTGTTTTAAATTTCTGCAACTTGAAGCTGTCAAACAGCACTCTCAATGTTCTGATTTGTATTATTTTTAACTCATAGATATATTGGAGTGTTGCATTGCTAGGTGTAATCAGATTACAGCTAACCAGGTAAAAAGTTAGGCAATAGGATAAGAAAGCAAGGAGTGAAGTATTCCTGAACATATTGCAGATCTTTCCTATTTAATGTTACATGTATGTATAAGAGATATGTTATCATACACTGTGAAAGTTGTTTATAAACTCTTTTCGTTACCAAGGGGAGACTTTCTACATACTTGAGGTGAACTGTTTTCATCTTAAATTTCTGTACCTCACCTTTTAATTTTTATTACTGACCCAGTCCACTTAATTTAAAATGTTTAGAAATTTAAAAGTCTTGCCAGCCATTTTAGCTCTCACCTCCTTTGGAGTTTCAAACACATTTAAAATATTCATACCTTAAATGTATTGTTTTCAATTCTAGTCCTAACAGTTTATAATGAACAGGTCCAGAAGCATTTAAGTATGTAAATCTGATTCAGGGCTCAGTCGGGAAGTTTGATTCTTTCATTTGAATTACCCTAGAATAATGCAAGCTACTTTTATATTTTATCAACTTTACAATTAATCCACAGACATTTTTGTGGTGTTTAAAAGAACACTTCCTGTGTTTAGCTGAGTTAGTTGGTTTTTACCATGGCTTGCTGAGAACATTAACTACCTTTTTGTCTGTTAAGATTTTTTATTCTTTATCATGTCTAAATAGAGAATATGGAAGAGAACTGGGGTTTTGTTTCCATTCTTATAAAATTATGTGTTTATCATTTTTGTAAACTCTTTATGATGCTTTTTGGTACATAATCAAATTAATTAAAACATTAAGAGTGTTATTTGCAGTTGGGGGAGGGGGTGTTTGTTTACATTAAATCTAATCTGATGTATTTGGGATGGTTTGGCTTCATTTTTTAAAAATAAGATAAATGTAGAACATCTAAGTTATATGTATCCTGAAGAAGAGCTTTCTTCGTTTTTCTGCATCTGTCAAAGAGTAGGCCAGTAATAGAGACTTTAGAATTAAGTCAGTATATGAAAAAGGAGAGATGATTATCAGTGTATATTTTGTATCTTTTAAAACCTATACAGCCTCATTAATGTGCTTTGCCTTTGGCCTGGCCAATAGCTAAGAAGGTGTGCACATGTGAACCACAGCCATCTGTGTCTAACAGATGACGCGTATGTTTGTAATAGTAAAATGGTACTAGTGCTTTACTTTCTTACCTTATTTTTCCCTGAAGCCAAACAGCTGTGTAAATAAAAGATTTGCTGCTTTGCTCTACACTTTTGGGTCTAAATGTTGTTACAGTATTAAGATCCAAAGGTGCTGGGTTCATTTCCAAACATCATGCACTTATTTCAAGAGTGACATAGGAGCAGGCCATAATTACTTGTTATTTTTTGAGTTGTGTTTCTTTCGAGATAGAGCCACTAAATAATAATAATAATAATAATAATAATGATAATAATAATATAAATTAAATAAATGTAGTTTAATAAATAATTTAATAAATTTAATAAATTAAAAGGATTTTGGATATTGCTATACCAGTGACTTAAATATTTGCTCTTACTAATGATTAATAACTCATTTAATAATCCTACTGAAGTTGATTCCTGCTAACTTTTCAGAATATTATTCTACATTTAAATGGATATTGATTTTTTTTTTTTTTAAAGAAATTGTCTGTTACTGAGACCTATTGAAGGGTATGTATGTGGCAGCTTTGACTATTCCCAGGCTCTATTTTCAGGACTGGGGATAGAGCATTATGTCAAAATGCCTCCTCTCTTGGAGATTGCCTTCTAATGGTGAAGACTGACAAAGTCCTACTGAAGAAATATCATATAAAGATAAGGGACTAGAGAATATAAGGATTCGCCTGAAGCAAGGATCACAGAAGTTATAATCTCGGAATCATATAGGCTTTAGAAATCTGTTCAAATCCCTCATTTACAAGTAAGGAAACTGAGGCAACCAGATCTTCACAAAGGCACAGAATTAGGTTAGCCAGCTGAGTTATGTTAATCTGCTTCCTCCAATACATAGTTAACAGTGGTGAGCTAATGTTCACAGTCATCTATTTAATGCAGTGAGTGAGCATTGAAAAGTGTTAGGTACATATGCTATGCTGTGTTTGTCGGGAATCAACCACCACTCATACGTATTTGCTTGAATTTCTACAAAACTAACAGAGAACAGGTATTTATGGCCCTTGGATGCTGATATGTGTATAATATGCTGATATGCTGATAATGTGTATAAAGCACATTTAAAGAAAATAGTGAAATTGTTACCAAAGAGTAAAAAACAATTTAACTAAAAAGCAAAAATTGATTGGTTAGATGGCCCTGAAGCTTTCGACAGGCTATAAGATTCAGAAAGTAAAAGATTAGTTTGATGAGACTGGATTTTTGTTTTTTGGGTTTGTTTGGTTTTTTTAGTTGTGGTAAAATACACATAAATTTTCCATCTTTACCATTTCTAAGTGTATAGTTCAGTAGTGTTAAATACCTTCATGTTGCCGTGCAGCCAGTCTCCAGGACTCTTTCCATCTTGCAAAACTGACTTTTTTTTTTTTTTAATTCCTTCAAAAATCCCAAAGATAAGATGTTTTAAGAATGGTTACAAAAATGAAATCAACATGACAGTTTGTCAGTTTTCATTATCTTGGGTAAGGTGGGAGGTTGGGAAGAGGCCTAGGGCAATCGTACTTTCCCTTAAGACTTAATAGGTCAAGAGTTTAATTTAATAGACTATTATAACAAGGTTTATCATTAGGTTTTGAATGGTTTTACAATTTTTTTCTACTTAAAAGTAACAGCATGTGTATTAAATAGCTAAGTGAAATTGTGTAGCTTGGGGAATTTGTATTAAATTATTTTGGAAGTATTTTTTTATTATCTTCTTTATTATGACATTATACCAGGAATTGAATGAGAGGGCATTTGTCATTGTGTGACCTTGGTTTGGGAAAATGATTGGTAAAAGGAAGTAGAGCACCCTATTCTCTCCCTCTCTCTCTACCCACCCCCCACACTTTCATGTCATATCTTCCCAAGTGTCGTGACTAATTTCCTTTGTTGAAAAGAAAATCATCACTAAATGAAGTATCAAAGCCTCTGTGTATTCAAGTACTTAATGTCCAACAGATATTTGGAAAGATTTATGGTTTTTGTTTAGTAAATTAAGTTTTTGTTAAGCATTAGATCCTGTTGGAGGAACAAACATGCAGTGTAAGAAGTATAAGATAAAATATTTTTACTTTAGGTATCCTTGGGGAAATGTGACTAGGTGATAAGAGATAGTTTATGTGGAAAAACGTAAAGAACTTTAAAAAAAATACAGATATTCGGGCTCTGTGTATCTTTATTTTATAGGTCTTTTGAGTGAGGCTTTTATTAGGTACCTTTAGGATAGGACCAGGTCTGTATAAACCTAGCATTGTATAATAGGTGTTTATTAAGTGCTTTTTATATAATGTCAAAGGAGGATTGCTACAATTGAAATTGTGGTCATCTTTTGTGTGTGTGTGTGGTTATCTTTTAAATGTACTACAGTAGTCATTATTAATTAAGGGTACACAGTATATTCACATGTGGAACTTAAAAGAATACACGTGTCCAGGCTGTATTCCCAGAATCTCTGATTGATTAGATGTGGTGTAGAACCTATACACATGACTTTTTAAAAAATAAAGCTCTGGGAAGGATTATAATGAAAATTCCCAATGACAATTTCTGTACAGAGAAATCCAACTTTAAAATGAATTGAATAATACAGAAGAATTACTTTTGTTTTTAAGTTCGGAAAATTTTTGATTTCTGTATTCCTTTTTAAGATAGTTTTGGGGTTCTAGTGGGGTAGAATCTTGAGAAAAAGCATTTATATAACTCTATGGTATATCATTGAAGTTGAAGAATACTACTGCTTACTGAGAGGCAAACTTAAAGAGTTCTATCTACATATAACTTAAGCAAATTCACTCACTTAGCACTCAGCAAATGAAGTACTTTTCTTCTATAAGCGTCCCAAAAGCAGAAGCCAATGATCTCATTTAGTGTCTACTGAAGATATGGTAATCTGTTCTAGAGTTAGAAGAAAAACTGTTTTGGACTTGATAAGAAATGTACACTCTACCCAAAGCTTTGTATATTGGAATTGAAGGACAATTTAAGGAATTTTCGAGAGTAACGTTTGACTCTTTAACATAATCTGCCTAGTAAAATGTAAGTTCACCATTTTGTCAAAAAAAGTAAAAATGTTATCAAATTTAATCATTTATCATCTTTTGGGTTTTGTTTTTTGTTTTTGTCATCAAATTATTATTTTTTCCTTTCTAGAGATTAAGAAGCCACCAGTGGCCCCCAAGCCAAAGCTTGTGGTAGCAAATAATAAGCCTGCTCCACCTCCTGTTGCGCCTAAACCTGATATTGTGATTCCTAGTGTTCCACAGTCAACAAAGAAAACCAAACCAGCAATAGCCCCGAAACCAAAGGTTCTGAAAGGCTCACCTGTTAGAGACATCGGGCAGTCACCATCAAGGAAAATCATTGTGAACCTGCAAGAGCATAAACAGGAATTACCTAAAAATGCTGACAACTCTAATTGTAAAAATGTAGGGCGTCAGAGCAGCGATTATATTTTACCAATGTGCTCCTGTAATTCTCAGTGTATCCATAAACTTGGGAATAGAGAACATGTGTGTGTAAAGCAGCTTATCTTAGAGCCCCTGGAAATGCATGAAAATTTAGAAAATAGTAAAATTGATGAGTCCTCTTCAGCTATAAAAACAAGGAGTAAATGTGATTCTAACTTTGAAAAAGTCAGGAGCCAGAATGCAGTAGTTTTAAAGGCAAACATCCTAGAAGAGAAGCTTAAAGATGTTTTAACACAACGAGCATCACCTTTTATTTCCCTACAGAAGCACAGCTCCACAGACAGCCCAGAAATGACTGATGGCTATAATTCCAACAGACAATTCAGAATTGAGTTTGCAGACCTGTCACCTTCCCTGTCCAGCCTTGAAAAAGTTCCTGATCATCACCACTGCCACTTACAGATTCCTAGTGATGAAACTTATCAGCATAGTAGTGAAAAAAGCAATAGTTGCTTTCATTCATCTGAACAAGAAACTCTGGAAAATGATAAAAGAAGTACTTTTCCATCTTCAGATGGAGTTAATAAGAAATCAGAAGTCAAAGATCTTGGTCCCTTAGAAATTCACTTAGTACCCTATACCCCCAAATTTCCAACTCCCAAGCCCAGAAAGACACGGGCTGCTCGTCTGTTACGCCAAAAGTATATAGATGTTCCTAGTGAAAGTACTGAAGAACCAGAGAATTTAGACAGTAACCCTTCTTGTCCTTTAGAAGCTGGTTTGAAAAACAGTAAAATTGGTGTTCTTCATCAGAATGTTTTGTGTAACCAGGAACAGGTGGACAAAGTGAAGCCAGGAAATAAAAGTGAATTGAATGTGGACTGCAACAGTGACAGACAAAATTTATTCAATCCACAGAAAGTTATGTGTCATGAAACATCTTCCTTTGAAAAAATAGAAACAGATTGTAATTTGAGTTCTGACACCAAGACAGTAGATGGTTCTAGTATGTCACTTGCTATGGACAAAGGGACCAGTTTTATAAGATGCAGTACTTTATCTATGAGCCTGCCTAAGCAACTCAAATTAACTTGCAATGAACATTTGCCTACTGCCTGTAACCTGGAAGCATCTGCCCCTCAAATACAAAAAGAATCTATAATAAAAGGTGAAAGTTCCTCAAGAATTGTCCCCAAAAAACCTCAGAGACACAGCTTGCCTGCTGCAGGAGTACTTAAAAAAGCTGCCTCAGAGGAGCTGGTGGAGAAAATTTCTTATCCCTCAAATGAAGAAAACAATTCAGAGAAGGGTCTAGAAAGAAATCACCTTCGACATTTGTGTGCCCAAAACCATGGTATGTTGTCCTCCTTTGATATGACTAAACAGACTTCAGAAAAGCCAGTGTGGAAATTACCTCATCCTATTTTACCCTTTTCAGGGAACCCAGAATCCTTAAAATCTGTCACCATATCATCAAATAGTGAGCCTTCAACTGCCACGACTAAGCCTAGAGCGAAATCATTATCTGCTATGGATGTGGAGAGGTGCACTAAGCCTTGCAAAGACTCTCAAAAGAAGAACTCGTTAAAGAAGTTGCTGAACATGAAACTGTCCATCTGTTTCATGAAGAGTGATTTCCAGAAATTTTGGTTCAAGAATAGCCAAGTTGGAGATACAACCACAGGCAGCCTCTCAGGTGGGGAGCGGAAAGGGATTGAAAGTGATTGGCATGGCACGTTGGTAGAAGAAAAGAAAAGTAAGCCCATCAAAGCATACTCTGCAGATAATTACAGCCTAGAATCCCAGAAGAAGAGGAAAAAGTCTCGGGGCCAGACCAGTGCAGCTAATGGACCAAGATCTGAGTCTTTGGATGACCAAATGCTCTCCAGGGAGTCATCATCTCAGACACCTTGCAAATCTATTACAAGTGGCTATGCACCAGAGTATGAAAATATACGCCATTATGAGGAAATACCAGAGTATGAGAACTTGCCATTTATTATGGCCGTAGGGAAAACTCCCGAGTTAGAATGGCAAAATTCCAGAAGCATGGAGGACACCGATGCAAATGTGTATGAGGTAGAAGAGCCATATGAAGCTTCAGATGGCCAGCTGCAACTTGAACCCAGACATCAGCATTCCAGGTAACACTTAGGTGCCAGACAGGCACTGCGCTTTAACTGAAATTAACCTGCAGCAACCCTGTGAGATGGGGAAAATCACTTGGTGAGAGAGTGGCTTAGTTAAGCATATATTAAATTATTCCAAACTACAGTATTCTTTTATCATATAGCCAGAATGGATGTTTTCAATGCAAGCTTGAAGTAGTTGAGTTATTTTAGTAGCTGATTCAAAGAATTTGACCCAGTGATAGTGTAGATAGTACAAGAGAGACCTGGAAGAGCAAGTTTGCAGGGCCTCCAAAGCACCAACTTAGAAGTCATAGCAGGAAACTAGGAGAGGAAATTGGCCAGTTCAGTGAGGTTTATTTGTTAGGTGTAGGAATCTGTAAAGTTTGAAATCCATGTGTTTGCCTATGGTGCCCTTGTCAGTTAAAACCTCTAAATTTGCAAAATTTCCTCTCTGATATTAGTTATTTTGCTTGTTGAGGACTAATTGCTGACTTCATATGGACGTAGGAAAAATGCAGGAAGTGGAAAGGTACTATCCTTTCTTTCTGAGTTTTGTATGCGTACATGCTACTTCTGATATACCTACCTACTCCATCCATCTTATTAAAACCTTGACCATCTTTAATGGTCCAGCTCAGCAACCACTGGCTTCATGAAGCTTTTACAGACCTAGTAGCAAGTGTTTATTTCCTATTCTGATCTTCCTTTTATGCTGTGGTATCCTTACAGCCTTTCTCTGTGTGTTTTATGGTGTAATTATTTATTGGTATGTCTGGTGTTCTGTTTTTAGTTTTAAACTCCAAGAAGAGTTTGAGTCATACCTTTTTATCCTTCATGAGGTCAACCAAGGGGCTGAGGAGGAATGAGTAGGTGTTGGTTGGATGATAAAATGAATAAAAAAAGAGGCAAAAAAAAAAAAAAAAACCCAACCCACAACACAACCACTGCAGCTGCTTTTTTTCTCTCTGTAGTCACAAAGAGGGGCCTTTGCATTGCATTTAAAGTGTTTTGTATTTAACAAAAAGCACATAGACTCTTTTTGAAGTCTTCGTGTTCTTATATATAAACCTCAAGCCTTTGAATACTCAGATCTACAGTGGGACTTTTGCAGAAATGTTAACGTATATGGCACGTAGTAGGGGCTTAAAGGATTATCAGGAGAATTGAATAAATAAAAATGTCAAGCAAAATCTTAGTGTACCAAGTAAAATTGTTCTAATTTCTTTAGCTTACAGATGCTCTCCTAACGTTTTTCTTTACTCATAAACCCTGTCCTTCCTCCTTTGACCCATGAAAGATTTAGCCTCCCTTGCCTAACTTTTCTCATAGCTGACTCCATTCTGTTTACAACTGTCTACTCTGAACGTTAGTACCTAGGCAAAAGCCTTTTTCTTGGCATAAATATTTTGACAGAGAATTGAAATTAAGTATCCCAACTTAAAAAAAAAAAATGTATTCTCATGCTTGCTCTTCTGTCCATGGAACAGTTTTGTTGGTATTGCCCTCCTTTTAATATTCTTCTGTATAGTGAATAGTGTGTCTGTGAGAAAGGGAAATTAATTTGGCTTCTTTATGGTATACTACTGTCCTTACCTAAGATGAAGTTTTTTTCTTGAAACTGGAGGTTTGGTCATCCCATTGGCCCTCAGGCTTAAATCTCAAGGATCTGTCATTATTGCTAACACCAGCTGTAAACTTCTGGAACTCAGCCTTTTTCTGCTGTTTCTTACGCAGGGTGCTTTGCTCTGATGGTGGTGGGAAACGTGGTTGGAAGGGGTTAATGTACACAGCCAGCCTGTGCAGCTGGATGGCATTCTTAAGGAGGGTTCTTTCTCAAGGCCACAGGAAACTGAGGGCGGCTTTGGACAGGTTACAGGCTGTCAAGTAGGGCAGTCTGGTGAAGAGTGAGTGAGCTCTGCTTTTGAATTAGCTTTCCACAGAGATTTTTGTTTAGGCCTGGAGCAGGGAGCCAGGCTTGAGACTCTTGAAATGTGCCAGCTGAATCAAAAGCCTTCAGTCATAGGGTCAGACTAACAGCTTTTCCTGGGAGGTTGTACCTTTTGTAAACAACATTGAATAGACAGAGAAAGCAAAACCCAAGCCCTCATGAGGAGGATACCTGGACACCCTAAAATAAGGTAAATGAGAAGTGGGACATACATTTCAGGTGAGTTGAGTGGATCCAAATGGAAATCCTGTTTGGTAATCTAGCTGTTGAAAATATATAGACCTCTGCCTTGCAGTAATTAAAGTCCAACCCAGTAAAGTTCTAAAATGATTAGAAAAAACACATTATGAACCCTATGTAAGATCGTTCTGTTGGAAAGAGTAGACAAGTGTCTTTAACAGTTTCTCGATCCTCAGGGAAGAGATTCTGGCTCTTTCAGAGGAGATTGGCTCAGAGAGACTTACTAATTTTACAGAGTCCACATATATAATCAACCAGATTCTGGATTAGTAAACAGACACTGCCAAGCTTGAGGTGGCTCATATGGTCACCTTCTTTAGAAGACAGATGTTTCATGAATCCAACAGCTTAATATTTACTAATTCATAACATGTTTGTCATTTATCAGGAAATAATTGTATACAGTCCCCAGTTACAAATAGGATTGTATTCTAAAAGTTAATTGTAATTTGGAACTTAGAGTGTATTGTCCAAAGAAACAACTTTGGAAACATTGGTAAAGGACTCAGTTTAGCACCCAAATTATATTAACCATTACTGTACTGGCTTCCACTTCCCTCGTCCTGGGTGAATTCTTCCTCTCAGCTTCTCTTTGTGCTGAGGCAGGAGCATTGGCCAGGGTGGGGTTGAGCATCCCCATGTCAGAGAAGCAAATCCACTGAGTCTGAGAGGCAGTGTTTATGGAAAGGGTGAGGTGACTAAAGAATGAGGAAATCAGGGGCTGGGTTTGCTTTGAGAAAGACTGTAAGGCATTGGGAGTGATAAGGAGAAGGGAAGGGCTGGGTGATTGGGATTTAGAGTGCAGTGGATTTTCTTTCCCTCCTTTCTCCTCACTATTCCTATCCCTCCTCTCTTTCCCTCCCCATTCTCCACTGCAGGATTCTGCTAATTGGGTTTCTGACCTCAGGCAAGAGTGAGTAGAGGAAACTGGAGGAGGGGAGTTGGCTGCTGTGAGGAGTGGTGCTGGGAAGCCCTGCAGCCAAGAAGGGTGAATAGCCAAATATGAAGGTAAAGGAGGGTGAAGGGAATACCCCTGGCCGTAGAAACTGTAGCTTTTGGTGTTCCCAGATCGGTCACCGTTTGCTTACTGCCCTGGGTTCTCAAAAGCAGTTTTGTTGGGAGCCAGATTGTGAGAAACTCTGGAGTATTCTGGTGCCTTTTGGGTATAGTTAGGAGCTCTCTTGCCTGAAATGTTTCAAACATGATTATCCTCAAATACATAGCAGGCAGCAGGCCTTTCTGTCTCACTGGCATGCAGGCTAATGAGTGCTTATTTATTAGTATTATTTAAGAAGTTCGATTTTCATAGGGAAGTTTGTAAATTTGGGCTGTTAATATTAAAGAGTTATAGACAAATTAGCAAAATAATAGTATGCCAATATGGGAATTTTCCTTTTGAAATTGTAGTGGCTTTCTTAACTCTCTAACCAAGAAAAACTTTCCCTGGAACCTTTCTACCTTTTTCCTCTGTTGTTTAATTCTTATTATAAGCACTTCAAAGAAAATGAATGATTATTGAGTTTTCCTGGATAACCTAGCAAGCCCTCAGTTTATATATTCCGCACTATTGACCCATGTGTAAAGCACTGTGCCTTCAAAAGTGAAAGGAGAGTGCCTACTCCCCAGAATTTCTGTCCAGTGAGGCAGCAGACAATTACAGGGCAGCATGGTTTTGTGATTCCAAACTTTGTCCGAGTTATACCCCAAGAAGGGTGTTAAAAATGACTTCACAGGGCACCTGGCTGGCTCAGTCGGGGAGGAGCATGCAATTCTTGATCTCAGGTTTGTGAGTTTGAGTCCCAGGTTGGGTGTAGAGATTACTTAAAAAAATAAATTAAGATAAAGATGACTTCACAAAGGTGGTAAGACTAGACCCAAGGCTTATAAAAATGGACAAGATTGAATTTGGCATTTAGGAGGTCGTTTTTTAACCTTGATAAGAACAGTGTCAGTGTTGCTCTAGAGGAAGAAGCCAGATTGCAGACTGAGGAGGATTTCAAAGAGAGGAAATGGAATCAGCCAATGTAGATGGCTGTTCTTGAAACTTTGCCCAGAAGTCCCCATCACTTGACAGGTTTGGATTTATCTTTTGGTTTTCCTCAAGCACCAAGATTCAAAATAAAATAAACTTCAAAATAATTTCTTCTTAATCAGTAGACCCTCATTTCTGATGAAGGAAAGTATTAAGTTTTTTGTTTGTTTTCTCCCCGTTTTAAGCACAAAACTGGGCTTAATGAGCTGGCCAAATGACAAATCGTCTAAAATCCTGTTATGGCTTCTGTGTTGTAAATCATCAGACCTAGTCTCTCTTGGGTTGCATTTACCATCTGGTGGTAGTGTTGGATTTTAATGTAATGATTAAAGTATAAATTAATAGCCCTAATAAGCATTTCCACCTTATTGTAGCACTGATAAGATTATGCACTGTTAGAGGGTAAGGGTTAGGACTCCTGTATCTCAACAGAAGCCTTTTACTGGGAGTTATTTACAACATCATCAGCTCAGGAAATATCAAACATTTGTATGGCTCTTTAACTTTGGCTTTCTTGTGTTGGAATCATAACCTCACAATTTTGGCAAATCTGTTTGTTTACATACTTACCCTGCATTTGAAACTGCAGCTAGAAGCATTGGATTTTATTTCTTGGCAATAAAGCTTTTCTTTTTTTCCTTTCAAATTAATTATTAGCAATTAGTGAAATTGCAGTATTTTTTCCAGCACTGTCACTTTGGTCTCATTTTTTGCTGAAACAGATAAGTGATATTTTATCAAACATTATGCTTTTCTGTGTTGGAATGTCACTTTATACTTTTGGATGCATATTTTTAGTCAAGAGATAGAAGAACAAATATCCTAAATTATGATTGTGTGTACACACATACATCCTGTCATGGTAAAAATACATCGTGTTGAGATAGATGATATTTGCACATTTGGGGGGTGGGTGGCATTATTTTTAGAGATGATTGGTTTTCCATTGCTAGATTTTTATTAAATTTTTGAATAGTAAAAATCTAAAAATTTTGTAATTTAGCCAAGGATATCATAATTTTGCTTTTTAAAAGTTAATAATCAATTATATCAGTGAGACAAATTGCTTTGCAAAATGAGCTTCTGACCTATTTCCTAGAAAAACATTCTCAGTGTGAACCTTTTGGGAAAGGACACTTGTGGGGAGGGGACAAGGATGGCCTTCATTGTTTTCCTAAACATTTTTAATTCCTGTAAGGACCTGATTGGTAAAGATAATCTGATAATCCATCAATCTGTAAATGGATTAAGCCTGTTAATAGGATGTTTGGAAGTCAATGCATTTTTGCAATAGAAATAACTGTGAGTAGGTCTTAGGTTCCTAGCCAGCCCACAAGAACTTATTTAGCTTCTGATATGTGAAAAGTGCAATGGAAATTAATAGCAAATGAAATTGTGGCAATACCAAAACAGAACGATAAAATAAGATTTTTGTAACTTTTAAATGCTGATACATTCAAGGAGGTGTAAAAGGTGGTGTGTTGAGGAACTTATTAGGAAGGAACAGGATGAAGAAGTGGAGAAGATGAACTTTGGCTCACCATTCCTCCAGGTGGTTCAGGGGAATTCCAAATCTAGGCTCATGTTCTTTTGTAGGGTGATGAGTGTATTCATATTTCAGGTATTCGTAAGTAATGCCTGTGCTTTGTATATTACTTTTGTAAGCTTTCTGTGTTCTTCCAGACATTTCTTTTAAATGCATCATCTTTTCCTGGAATTACATAGATTAATTTGGTATTTAGGGCAAGCCCTTTATTAAAAAAGTAGACGTGTTTATATGAGCCTATTTATTTTAATACTTTTTTGAAACTATATTAGTAGCGAAGTGTAGCAAAGTGTGCCACAACTCAAAGAGCGGTTTGAGTTGTAGCACATTTGGGTGTAGGAAGCTACAAAGTAGATGTTTTTTATTAAATTCTGAGTTAAGTTCAAGAACTGCACTGCCTAGTTTCCTCTGGGTGGTATAGAAAAACTACTTTGGATTAGTCTGAGTCTGGTAATCGTGTTTGTGGATCTCTGAAGGTTAAAAAAAAAAAAGTATTTGCAAGTAGTTTTGACGTCAGACAGAGATAATCTGTCTTTGGAATTATAAAAATTGGGTTGACCAAATAGACTATCAGTGGAGTAAAGTGTGATGATAGTATTTCCAGGAAGAACAGCTGTCTTCTGCATTTCTCAGCCCTTCTTGTTTGCATGTATTATAGAGCCATTTTGGTTCCATATAAGTGTGCATTGGAGTAAGGCTGTATTTGGTGTTATCATACCCTTTTATACAAGAAGAAATCGAATCACGGTGATGGTGACTTCAGGAAAAATGGACAATTAAAATACAATGAGATTCGTGATTCTGAGCCCTAATGTCCAAGGGTCTGTTTACCAGACTCTCCCATTTATCAAAGTATTTTGGTTTCTGCTTCAGGAAAGGTGAAATAATAAACACTGAACAAAGAAAATCAGTTCCCCTGAATGTTTGGATAAAAATAAAAAGGAAAACAAACACATTAGCCTTTTTCTGTTTGAAATGGTGTAACTGCTTATTCTTGAGCTCCCATGGATTCCATAGAAAACTTTGTTTTACTTAGATCATATATTTTTTTGAAGTCAGTTTCTTGGTAACATATTTTTGGCAAGTTGATATACTTTGGCATATGTTAGTATCATCTGAAACATTAGGAATTAAAGAATAGATTTGGTTTTTGATAAATTTAGAATAGCTCGTTCTTTTTTCTTTCTTCATCTGGAAAGTAGTTCCGATTTGAACTATTTGGCAATTGTAATTTCAAGTCCAGGAAAGTTGGTGTAATGTATACAGAAGGAATAATTGGTGACTTTTTTTCTGTCTTTTCTCTTGGTCTTTAGATGTATCTGCAGTCACAAGTAAACAGATATTTCAATTTAAATGAGTAGCTGTTTCATTTCTTAAATTTTCTTTGTATAGTTCCACTGTTGGAAACATGAGGGAAAAGCACAGTTCCTCACTACTGCCCTTTTAGGTTGTGGGAAGTACTTGGGGTGGGAGGGAGGGATGAATAATGAGCTCATTCATGAGTCCAGATATGATTTATTTGGTATCACGTTTGGGTGAGGAAACTTAAATGGGGACCTTTTGGGTATTTTGAGAAATTTGGAAAGTCATATATGTCTTTTAATGGTTCTAGGTTAAATGTAAATTTTAGAACTAATAGAGTCATTATAAATCATCCAGTGCAGTCTCCTCATTCACTGATGAAGCCAAGCCCAGCAAGACATGCTGACTTTTTCCACACCACAGAGATGGGAAATTGCAAAACCAAGACTCCAACCTGCTGCTTCAGAATACCACATTGCCCCTTCTAATGCTGTTGTGGAACCATTGCAGTGAAAGTCAGCAAGATTTAGAAAACTCAAGTGATCTTAGTTGTTGAAAAAAGGTTTAGGTTTGCTTGTGACATTGCCTATTTTCTTCAGTTATGACAGATATTGTTATCCCTATTAGGAAGGAGGGCTGCACACAGCTTATGAACACAGGATTATATGGCTCGTGTTTTTTTTTTAATTTTTTTTTTAACTTTTTAATTTTTGAGACAGAGAGAGACAGAGCATGAACGGGGGAGGGGCAGAGAGAGAGGGAGACACAGAATCAGAAGCAGGCTCCAGGCTCTGAGCCATCGGCCCAGAGCCCGACGCGGGGCTTGAACTCACGGACCGCGAGATCGTGACCTGAGCTGAAGTCGGCCGCCCAACTGACTGAGCCACCCAGGCGCCCCTGGCTCGTGTTTTTAAGATGATTTCAGGTGATTTCAGAGAGATAAGGGCTCAAACTAAGCAGAAACTTTTTAGCCAACAAATATCTGTGCTACTAAGTTAACAAAACTTTCTTCCCTCCACTATCTGACTCCCCATCAATCCAGTTTTTTGCCCACCTCACCAAAAGTCTATCAACCAGATAATATCAAGGATAAGAAATGATCTTAACATCAAATAGCACAGACTCTATGCTAAATAGTAATAGTTACTATTTACTCAGTATTTCTGCTATGCCAAGCATCATGCTAGGAGCTCTCTCATAGTCCCTTCTATCCTATAAGGCAGATATTATCTTCTTTTACAGATGAGGAAACTAAGATTTAATGAGTTTTAAGTAACTTGCCCAAGGGCACGCAGGTATTGTGTAGGTGAACTCAATATGGAACCAAGTTCCTGAGACATACTGATTTTAAATCAGGATATGTTCATATTGTTCTGTGCTGTGAGGCATTGGTTTTGCCTTTTTTTTTTTTTTTTTTCTTTTTATGTTTGATATCGGTAGAGGTCTGTGAATCTTCTCTCCAGGAAACCTTGATGGACAAAGTATTTCTGTCCCAAATTTGTTCAGTGTCTAGAAGGAAAACACAAGGACACCTGCAGTGATATGTATAGGCATCACTGAGCATTTTCAGAGACTCCAGATTTTTCATGCTAGAAGAGCTCATTGGTTGGAAAGTTTTTGTGGTTAGGAAATTGATGTTTCAGTGTTTGGAAACTGAACTATTCATGCCATATTTGCATTTAGTCAAGGTAGTGGTGTTAAAATGGGTTCCTGTCATTTAGTACCATTTTATGGGGAAATTAATGACACTGGGAGAACTATGCATGTCTCATATTTTCCCACTGATTTACGTGAAAGTTACTTTTTTATTTATTATCACTATTCCTGATTTCATTCTTTGTCAAATACTTTCTGACCTCTAAAACACTGTAGTTTAATAGTTAATTACTATTTATGGATCCCCAAAGTAAATAATTTTGTAAAGCTGAAATACCTTTTATAATAATATATCCTTATTATCGTAATGAAAAAAAAAAAACAGATTTAAATGAATGGTAGGGGTTTTTTCCCCCAAAGAGGCAGGTGATACACTCTCTGGTTGAATATTGGAGTAGATAGGATTTCTGCAGTCTTGTGAATTATGAGAGGGCAAGACCTGAAAACTGGACAGGGAGCACATTCAGTTGGGCTATAGATTGAGAGAAAATCTTAGATGAGCACTGCTAGCATCATTTCTGGGGCTGCTGACATAGGTCACAGTCACTGGCTTCATCTACCAAGAGGCTTGTGGAATATACCTCCAAGGTGACACTGATCATGATGCCTCTGTGACTTTTTAATTTGGCATCTTGTATTCATTCTGCCTAGGCTCAACTGAATTTAGCTAGTCTTATTTTAAGCAAATAAATGCTGAAAGTCATGTAGAAAACATTAAATTCCTTTTGTGTACACCCTGCTGGGCATTTTAACACTGTGTCTCGTGTAAAATAATTACAGTGCTAATTACGGCTTCTCCAAAGCAAGCCTGGTAAGTAAGACCTATACTTGGGTATGAAAAGTAGATACATGTATATGAAAGAACTCAAACTGAATTATAGGACTTCTGATAATTCAGACTTCTGATATATTTGTAGTTTTTTTCTCTCAATCCAAATTAATTAATCTATCCAGAAATAACTCCCCAATTGGCTCCATTGTGAGGATGTCTCATTACCAAAGAGCATGTAAGTATGGATTTTTTAGTCTACAGATATGGATACATGTTTCACTACCCTATATCACTTGTTTCCTGCCTCTCCTCTTCAAATGTTTTGTGCTAAAACAGGATGAAGAGGGGATAGTGGAGTGCCATGCTCTGAAGGCTTTTGTTATAGGAGCCTGCTGAAATCCTGTTGGCCTCAATCTGCCAGTTTTCCATGACTCTGATTCCCAAAGACTCCTACCTAATGACAGTTGATTTAAAAGGCATCTGATTCCCATGTAAACATAGTGACATTTTAACTGCTAATGGGGATATTTTGAAGTCATTTTATTCCATAGTAGATAATCAACTACTTCAGAGACAGTTGGTGTTTTAGATTTTATTTTATAGAATTTATATAGAGAATTTTGGTAAAATATAGATTTTACTTTTATAGAAATTAATAAACTTAATTCCCCTTGGATAAACCAGAAACCAAATAATTACCTCTTACTATGTCCTTCTCTCAGGCTGGTCTCAACATTTGGAAATGGGGGTGGGGATAGGGGAATTAGACAAGAAATCAGAGAAACTAAGGAGAGTTCCTATTCACAAGGAATTTACAATCTGGTTTATGATTTTTTTAAGTTGAAAGTGTAACTGACATAACTGTAGATTCACGTACAGTTGTAAGAAATAGTACAGGGGCAGGGTGTTTGGGTGGCTCAGTTGGTTAAGTGTCCCTTGGTTTTGACTCGTGGTTTCGGTTCAGGTAATGATCTCACGACTCATGAGTTCAGTCCCCATGTTGGGCTCTTCACTGAGGGTGGAGCCTCCTTAAGATTCTCTTTTTCTCCTTCTGACCCTCTCCCCAGCTCACTCTCTCTCTCAAAAAAAAAAAAAAAAAAAAAAAAAACAAGTTTTCTCTTTAAAAAAAAAGAAAGAGGGGCGCCTGGGTGGCTCAGTCCATTGAGCATCCAACTTCGTCTCAGGTCATGGTCTCGCAACCTGTGAGTTCGAGCACCGCATCGGGCTCTGTGCTGACAGCTCAGAGCCTAGAGCCTGCTTCAGATTTTGTGTCTCCCTGTCTCTTTGCTCCTCCCCCATTTGCGCGCATGCACTCTCTCTCTCAAAAATAAACATTAAAAAATTAAAAACAAAAAGAGAACGAGTACAGAGAAAAACTAGTATCCTTTTACAAGTTTCTCTTCATGGTAACATTTTGTAAAATTATAGTAAAACAGCACAACCAGGATACTAACATTGATACAATCTGTTGATCTTACTTAGGTTTCCCCAGTACTTGTACTCAGTATGTATATATGTATTTAGTTCTATGTAATTTTGCCACGTGTTGGTTTGTGTATCTGCCATCACAGTGAAGATGCTGAGCAATTCCATCGTTGCAAAGATCCCCCCCTGTTACCTTTTTATAACCACACCCACCTCTCACCCATCTCAGTCCCAACCTTGGCAACCAATAATCCGTTTCAAATTTTTTGTCATTTCAAAAATTTTATATATAATGGAATCATAATTCATTCAGCATCATTTCTGGAGATTTCATCCAAGTTGTTGTATACGTCTCTATAGCTCTTTCCATTTATTGCTGAGTAATATTCTAGTTAAAGGACATCTAGTTAAAGGGCCATTTCTACTGTTTGGCTCTTAAAAATAAAGCTATAATCAACATTCATGTATAGGTTTTTGTATGAACATATGTTTTCATTTCCCTGGAATAAGTACCCAAAAGTACAATTACAGGTTATGTGGTGATTGCGTGTTTAGTTTCAGGAGGTGCTGCCTCCTAAACTAACCTCCTAAACTGTTTTCCAGAGTAGCTGTACCATTTTACTTTCCCACCAGCAGTGTATGAGTGGTCCAGTGTCTCTACACCCCCTTCAGCACTTGGTGTTTGCCACTTTTATTTTTAGCCATCCTGATAGGTGTGTGTAGTGACATCCCGTTGTGGTGCAGTTTGCATTTCCTTAATGGTTAATGATGTTAAATATCTTTTCATGTACATATTTGCCATTTATATATCCTCTCAGGTGAAATCTCTGTTTCTTTGGCCCATTTGCAAGTGAGACTTTTTGGTTTATTGTTTTTTTCATATATATATTTTTTAAAGTTTATTTATTTTTGAGAGAGAGAGAGAGAGAGAGACAGAGCATGAGCCGGGGAGGGGCAGAGAGAGAGGGAGACACAGAATCCGAAGCAGGCTGCAGGCTCTGGGCTGTCAGCACAGAGTCCGACACAGGGCTCGAACTCACAGACTGCGAGATTATGACCTGAGCCGAAGTCGGACGCTCAACTGACTGAGCCATCCAGGCGTCCCATTGGTTTATTGTTTTTTAAAAAAATTTTTTTTAACGTTTTTTATTTATTTTTGGGACAGAGAGAGACAGAGCATGAACAGGGGAGGGGCAGAGAGAGAGGGAGACACAGAATCGGAAACAGGCTCCAGGCTCCGAGCCATCAGCCCAGAGCCTGACGCGGGGCTCGAACTCACGTACCGCGAGATCGTGACCTGGCTGAAGTCGGACGCTTAACCGACTGCGCCATCCAGGCACCCCGGTTTATTGTTTTTAAAGAATTATCTCGTAATTAAGCATCATCTGGTGCCCTACTCCCTAGAGAATAAAATTCAAACTCTTTACCTTAGTAAATAAGACTTTTTGTGGTCTGGCCCCAGTTGGCCTTTGTAATGTCATGAGTTTGCCTACCGTATAAGATTGACCAACATTCCTAAGCACCCTGTTCCCTTTCATAGCTTTGTTCTACTACCTGACACACCCTCCTCCAGACAGATTATCTTTCATCCTTCTAGACCTAACTCAAATGTTACCTTTCACGGAACTCTCCTTTTCCAGTGTAGGAAAGGTAAGAAAATACCCCTACCTCTTCCACCTATCCCCTTGTCCCACTTATCCGGTTCTGTTTTTCTTTCTAATAACACTTTCTTTTCCCATCAGTATATTATCTATTTCCCACTTCTCTCCACTACTAAAATACAACCTGCATGAATGAGTGAGGCATTTAACTTTGTTACAGCACTTTATCCCCTGTGCCTAGAACAGTGCCTGACATATAATGGGCACATTGTAAATAGTTCTTGAAAGACTGAGGAAGTGAATTTGTGGATACTTGTGTTGCCACTCCCTTCCATAGCATGTTACCTAACATACCCTATTTACAGTGTAATAAAAGTGATAGCTACCATCTACAGTATTGATTGTATACCAAGCAGTACAGGTCACCCCTTTCTTCGTCTGCTTTTGCACAGCACTACTTTATTATTCTATCCTAGCAGTTTGTTAGCCTCTCCCTACCACTCCCTCCAAAAAAAGAAACATAAGATATAAGAAATATAAGAATAAATATTATAAGCATCTTTGTGTCCCTGGCCTCAGCAGATACCTGGCACAAAATAGGTGGTCACATCTGAGTAAATAGTTGTCAGGTTATATATTGCTTTTACTTGTGTGAGGTCAGAATCCAGCTGCATTTTGAGTAAACCAGTGTCCCACTGACTAGGCTTCCAGAATGCACAGGAAACATCTGTTAATTTTGGAAAGCTGTTACACTGATTTGGAAAATTATTGCTATTTGCTAAAACAAAGCTCCCTTGAAGAAGAGAAATTGGGCTAAAAGACCTCACATGAGTCTGTCTTTATTAGATAGTGAGCATCCTTACATGTTGTAGAATTGTTAAGCAAGAAACTTTCCATTCCACTCATTCCACTGGTCCTGTTACGAACCTGCAGAAAGAAGCCATAGGCCTAAATTCCCACACGAATCAAAAGCAATTTTTAACAGTCTCTCAAAGTATGTATCTTAAGGTGCCTATCGTGATGTGATGTGCGATTCAGAAAATGTAGATAATTTAATACTAAAAAAAATATTTTTATAAAACTCTTCTTAAATGAAAGATCTGTCTCTATGTCTTACATGTAGTAAGAAAACTGAAAGTTAAAAAATAAAAATCTAAGCGGTTTGTAGGTACCCAAAGGAGTTAGCCAAACTGTTAGCATGTCCCAAAATCAAGAGCTTGGTGAAGGCCTTGTGCAATTTTTATATATATGAGGAAATGATTAGAGTGATTTAGCTATAGAAAATGTGCTTTCTCTTATGGGGTCAATTACCCATATCATTATTTTAGGATTTGAACATCTGGTCTGCTGAAATATGTTATTTAAATTCTGTTGTCTGCAAATAAAGTGTATTATCAACACCAATCTCGAGTAGTCGGGTATCCAGATGAGAAAAATATAAGAATCTTAAATAAAAAAAATTATGAAATCTGGTGCACCTGGGCGGCCCAGTCGGTTGAACATCTAACTTTGGCTCAGCTCTCAGTTCGTGATTTCAAGCCCTGCATCAGGCTCTGTGCTGACCGCTCAGATCCTGGATCCTGCTTCAGATTCTGTGTCTCCCTCTCTCTGCCCCTTCCCCACTCATGCTCTGTCTCAAAAATGTGTGAATGTTAAAAAAAAATTTTTTTTAAACTATAAAATCTTCTAGAAAAATGTTAACTTAAGAAAACTTTTTACCCTTATCTTTTAGTGTTCTCACTATACAACAGATAAAATCTGATGTTCTAACTATTAAGAAGACCAATAACATATAGGATATGTTCGTGAACTTGTACAGATAACCTGAGAAAGCTATTTAATAGATTACACGTTTCATCCTAGTATTAAATTGTGTTTCCAGTTATATTAAATTGTGTTTCCAATTACAGGTGCTTACTGCATACCAAGTATATGCTAAGTACCATATTTGGGGAAGGATAAAAGAAACTTTTAAAATCAGAATTGGGAGGCGCTTGGGTGGCTCAGTTCGTTCGGCGTCTGACTTCGGCTCAGGGTCATAATCATACAGTTCGTAAGTTTGAGCCCTGTGTCGGGCTCTGCTGACAGCTCAGAGCCTGGAGCCTGCTTCAGATTCTGTCTCCCTCTCCTGTGCTTGTTCTCCCACCCTCTCTCAAGAATAAACAAATATTTAAAAATAAGTAAATAAAATGAGAATTGGTACTAGGGTTTTAGCAAAGAATATAAAATAAAGGTCTGAAGGGTGAAAGTTTTCTGTGACTATTCAATTAGTTTTGGTCTCATTAAAATATATGAACTCTTTGTAGAGCAAAATTTAAACACTGAGAAAGTAAGCAAATACATTAGCTCTAATAGGTTCAGGGGCTTTTTGATGGTAAAATTAGTTTAAGTATGTTTTCATACCCAGTGTTTACTTGATTACCTGTTGATGGTTTTGTACAGTGGGCTAACATGAGATCTTAACCGTTCCATTGAATGTAGTAGCCTTGTTAGATTGATTCTCAATAGTAGTAATTCTAAGCATCTTTAATTCTTACTGAGCTCTTCCCACTGCTAAGGAGCAAAGTATCTTCCCATACTCTCCTGTATTCTACATATTACTGTCTTTTCAGCCTGCTTGTTGAAGTCTTGACTCCAGTAAATATGTCTGCTGGCTTTTCTGCTAATGCCCTGTGGGTTGATTCCATAAGTTAAAATCTGTGACTGTGAGTAGGGTTTGTTGGAGTTTACAGTAGCTTCTATCTTACTATACTTACCTGATGTTAGGGTAAAGATGTTCTTTCTTCCTTGGGTTTACCATACAGGGAATTTATCATTTTCCTTGACAGGTGGTAGACAATTTAGAGAGTTGGAAGTGTGTTCATTTATAGTCTGTCTACAGGAAGTATACTGAAAATTACTGCTGTAATTTACATGTCAACATGGTCTGATTTTTGTTTTGTTTTGTTTTGTTTTGTTTTGTTTTGCATTTTATAGGAGGCTTAGATAGGGATGGCTGTCTCCAGCCCATCCTTCCCCCTTATCTTTGATCTTTTCTTCCTAAGTATTATATACATACATGTATATATATGTGTATATATATATATATATATATACACACACACACACACACGTATATATATTGTATATGAGGAATGCTTGAAATAATTGAAATTAGTAAGCTTGGGGGAAGGAGAATGGGGATTTTCTGTATTAAGTTTTTAAATTATAAGCATTACATAGAATCCTTTTTTTTTTTCTTTTAAAGTTAAATGTACATAAAGCGAAAAGTGAAATGTTCCTTCCTTTCCCTCTCCTTATCCCCCTCCATTCTAGTTGAGAGAAAAGGTTTTCTGGGGGTTTGTTTGTTTTTGTTTTTTGATATGGAAAGTTTTAGAATAAATGGAAATTTTAGGGGTAGTTAATCTCTGTTCCCAGGAGGCCTTATCTTGGAGGTACTTGAGAAAGGCAAAGGCTGTCAGAACTGTTTCCCCTAGGCAGGAAGTCTTCCTTCTTGTGTTACCTCGGTGCCTAACACAAAGCTTAACTCACCAGGAACTCAGTGAACAGCTAGGGTAGTACAGGCACATATCACAGATGGAAGAGTGGATCACGTTCCTGGATAACGCTTTGTCTTTCTACTTGCTCCTTATATCTCTCCTCTTTCCTTCTTTTCTTACTATTTTCTGGTACCTTAATTTGTCCTTACTTCCTTCCTCTCCTTTTTTGGTGCCTTTAGCTAGTGGTTCAGAGCAGGGGATCAAGGTTTTGAAGTGCTGTCTACTAGACTTTCTACTGTAGGATGAACATCTGTAATTAGAAAATAAATACAGGTACCTTGCTTTACATTACAAAGTAAAGTTCACATAACTAAAAGAATCAGCAACTTCAATGTATAAGTGACATGTGCATTTTATAACTTTCAGAGGTCTTTGTAGCCTGTGTTGCTCATTGTGATCTTTATTTACCAAAGAGGGATAAAGCTAGTGTTTAGAAAGGTGCTTTTAAAAGTATCTTGAGATCTAATAGGACACCTCTAAATTAGGTGGTGACTGAAATTCTTTTAGAAATAGGAAACAGTGTTGTGATATGGGTAAAAGTGTGATTATTCCAAGCTTCAGGATATTACTGTACAAGTAATAAACTCCCAAAAAGAAGCAGTGAAGTAAAACATTTATAACAAGAGTAGGGGTGACCTGCTACAAAATCATGGCTCATATGATCTCATTGCAGGAGTTCTTTACTCAGCCATGTACACTGATGATGAGCTGTTTCACATGACTGATAATGCAGAAGCTTCTGTCTGAAGTCATTTTTTTACCCAAGTCTAGACTTTTAAGTATCTGGAGTAATTGTTTTTTTAATATTACAGATGACACTCAACATGTACGAAGTGAGAGAGCATGCATACAAATACCAGGCATTGTTGTCAGTACATTATTCATATAAATTTGTTTGATTCTCATAAAGCCCTTTCAGGTAGGCACTATTATTATCCCCATTTTATGGATGAAGAAGCTGAGGCAAATAGAAGTTAAGAGCTTATCACTCATTTTCACTTAGATAGTAAGTGGAAGAGCTAAGATTAAAACAGAATCAGTTTGGGGGCACCTGGGTGCCTCAGTTGGTTAAGTGTCCAACTTCAGTTCAGGTCATGATCTCATGGTTTGTGGGTTCAGGCCCCACATCAGGTTCTGTGCTGACAGCTCAGAGCCCGGAGCCTGCTTGGGATTCTGTGTCTCTCTGTCTCTCTGCCCCTCCCGTTTGTGCTCTGTCTCTCACTCAAAAATAAATAAAAACATTAAAACAAACAAACAAAAAAACAGAGGCCATTTTGCTCCAAAGCAGATATTCTGCTCCTTCTGGGTAATCTACTAAAGCAAGGGTCAGCCAACTTTTTCCATAAAGGGTCAGATAGTAAATATTTTTACCATGTAATCTCTGTTGCAACTGTTCAATTCTGTGGATATAGCATGAAAGCAGCCATAGACAGTCCAAAAACAAATGTGCTTGACTATGCTCCAATAGAATTTTATTTGTAGACACTGAAATTTGAGTTTTATGTATTTCCACATGTCACAAAACATTATTCTTGATTTTTTTCTCCACCATTTAAAATGTAAAAACCATTCTTGGCTCATGGGCCTTACAAAAAGAAGCAGACTGGACTTGTCTGTTCATACTGTACTATTTTTGTGTGAGATATTAGGATAAAGTCCACTAATTTATTCATCCATGCAGGAAAGAGAGATCAGGTATCATACTAAATTCTAGGTTACCAAGGATGAACAAGAACAAAACCTTCCAGTTCCTTTTGCCATTCCACTTAAGTTCTACTTCTTCTCATGTCTGCTTTTTTAAGAATTTATCTTTGAGGCTCTTGGGTGGCTCAGTCACTTGAGTGTCTGACTCTTGGTTTCGACTCAGGTCATGATCCCAGGGTTGTGGGATTGAGCACTGTGTTGTCGATTGAACCCTGCTTAAGATTCTCTCCCACAGCCCCTCTCCCCACTCCCTCTCTCTTAAAAAAACAAAAATTCTCTATTTCCTGTCCGTTGCATGTACCAGACATGTTCATATTATCCGATTTAATCTTCATAGCCAGTAGTGTTATCTGTTTTATAGTTTAGAGAAGTATATGGGGCGCCTGGGTGGCTCAGTCGATTAAGTGGCCGACTTTGGCTCAGGTCATGATCTCACGGTCCGTGAGTTCAAGCCCCGCGTCGGGCTCTGTGCTGACAGCTCGGAGCCTGGAGCCTGTTTCAGATTCTGTGTCTCCCTCTCTCTGACCCTCCCCCGTTCATGCTCTGTCTCTCTCTGTCTCAAAAATAAATAAACGTTAAAAAAAAAAAAAAAAAGAAGTATAAAATAAAAGAGCCTAAATAGGCAGCCATTTACACACAGCCAGGTGAGAAGTAGAGCCTAGATTCAAATGCAAGTCTGTCTTAGGTTTAGGTGTTTTTTTTGTTCTCTTCACTGCTGCTTCCTCTTTGCTCCTGGGAATGTATGAAGCTATGATGAAATGCTTTTGACCCTGTCTAAAGGGAATTTGTGTATCTCACTTCTAAAATGGCATGCTTATTTTTACTCCCCTTCCATTTGCCCTGACTCTAGCTTTCAAAGATGCTATCTATACAAGTTTGATAGAAATGTTAAGATGTTTCTTGGTTTCCCAATCAAGGAAGCAAAGGAAAGAAAGAAAGAAAGAAAGAAAGAAAGAAAGAAAGAAAGAAAGAAACAAACACAGAACAAGTTAATAATTTAACTAGTAGAAAGATACAGTGATGCATGGGAGGAAGAATGGAGGAAGAAAACCCATGTCCTTTCCTGATACCCTCTACTGCCTCTCAAGTCTTGAAAGAATAGGACTGTGTCCTTAGCACACTCTGAGAAAGAAATGGGTTCCAGATGAGTCTTTGGGATTATTGATGATTCATAGGGGGCCTGGAGTAGATTTTTAGGACAGTTCTTTTGTGGATAGTACCTGAAGAAGACAAATGATAAGTAGAATTGTTCATGTTTAGTTTTAAATAAGGAAGTGAACTGATGTGTTCATGAGTGACAGTTTAACCTCCTCATCTTTGACTACTTATGGGTTCCGAAGAAGCTTACTATCCTTTTCCCCATGGCAGTGGGAAATCCCAATTACAGGTTGTAGTTCCTATTAGAAAATGGAAACACTCAAGTAGGCTTGGCTAAAATAAGATCTGGGACTGAAAGCAGATGTCTCTTGAGTTTAACTACTGGTTTCCTTGTAATTCCCTACTACTTTATTATAGTGGGGTCTGTATTTAATGTAACATTTAATATTCTGTAACATGGAATATGTCATTTCTGTAACACATAGCATTAATACCTTTAATTTGAAAATTGCTGAAGTTTATCATGACAGACTTCAGATGCATATACTAAATATAACTAGGTGTACATGAAGCTAACTTGATACACCCTTCAATGGGATTTATTAGGATAATGATATCCAAAACTACCAGTGCAACTGCTTTGCACTGGTAGTACAAATGATCTTTTTGTACTTAAGGATCCCAGAAAATGGCACCCTCTGCGGTGGTTTATTTTTAATGAATAATTGATTAATAATTTGTTATCTAACATTTATTTATAATATGTAATTTCTAACAAAACTTAGTGTTTAATTTATAATCTAATTAATAACTTAATTACTGATGTTTTAATTATTTTTTATTCACCCTGTTGGTAAGGGGGGGATTTCTGTCCTTCCATTATGGAGATGGTCAAACGCATGACACCCGACAGATGAGATTGACAGCAGTTGGTTGGTCACATATACAGGGGAGGAGGACATAGCCCTCCACATAGGCCCACACTGAGCTTGCACTTGGGAACAGAATGAGTCACCAGGGGCCGTGGAAAGCAGGCTATACAGTATCAAGATAATGGGTCCCCTTTGGTTCCCATGGGAGGATATGATTGGCTGGTTTGAATAATTCCATATGTTGGCAAGGAACTAAAATCCTCTACTCAGGTGTAGCCAGAACTGCCCCTGTGATAAAAAAGGTTGTTTGGCTAGGGCACCCTATCTGTGGGAACAGAATAGGAAGGGCAACTTGCAGTCAGGCCGTTCGGCATCCTCTTCGTTTTCCATGGATGTCAAGACAGAATACAATAGGTATTATACCATAGTAGTTTCATATTGACTCACAATCAAGAGCATAGCATGGGCAGAGGGAATGGTCATATTTTCCAAAAGGCCCACCACCTTTTCAGTGGCTGTTAGGATTATGATAAAGAGATATTAGCAGGAGCAGTGTGGCATGTATAATAGACAGAAAAACACATGGTCATCCTGATTAAGAAGATAGTCAAAAGATGAGGTGTTTATGTCTTCATCAGTGAGTCCCACTCCTCTGGCCCAGCTCCCCGACTAGGTTCCCTACTCTAGTGTTAGAACCTGGCAAAGCCAAGGAGAGGAGTGGGTATCCCCATTTCCTATCATGGATGGATGATTGTCTTTTCTGCCATGGCTGCCCTCCAAGAGAGGGATCTGTCTCTAATTTGGTAGACACTCTTAGCCTCTCATCACACAGAAATCCCCACCACCAGCCTGCCTCCAGCACCTTCCACAACACTTCAATTCCTACCTCCAAGCCTTTGCTTATACTGCTTCCCTTCCCTCCAACTTAGGATGCCTTTGCTCCTCTTTATTCATTGGAGTCTTTCACGTGCTTGTGCCTTAAATTTCTGACTGCCCCAGCCTGCATGAGGTATCTATTTCTCTGGTTCTGTAGCCCTTAATGTCTGTGCACTGACTTTTTTTTTTTTTAAATATATATTTTTTAACGTTTATTTATTTTTGAGACAAGAGAGAGGCAGAGCATGAACGGGGGAGGGTCAGAGAGAGAGGGAGACACAGAATCGGAAGCAGGCTCCAGGCTCTGGGCCATCATCAGCCCAGAGCCCGACGCGGGGCTCAAACTCACGGACCGTGAGATCGTGACCTGAGCTGAAGTCGGACGCTTAACCGACTGAGCCACCCAGGCGCCCCTGTGCACTGACTTTAACATTTAGCATGCACTAACTTTTAGTTGTACTCTTCAGAAAATAGTCCCTGCCTTTATCCTAATTCTTGTGGTATTAATTCCTTCTGCCTTTATCTGTATAGAGAAGTTTCACTCAGCAGGTAAAAAGAGAAGCAACCAATAGAATTTACAGTTTGAATATTAACTAATTCTATTAGATTATCTTCATCCAGCCCCTAAAATAATATGATACATAATAAGTCCTCAATATTTATTGAAATAAATGGCATAGCAGTTTTATATTTTTTAAAAATATGTAAAAACGTGTAAATATGTGTGTGTGTAAATGTGAAGCATCCATGTGTGTATGTGTGTCTAAATATGAAGCACCCTCATGTAGCCCTCCCAACCCCTTTATTTCTAGTGGCCTTTATTTGTGTGGTACTAATGAGTTACATAAAGGGAAGAAAGGATGTTGGGTCAACCCTAACTTTATTGAAAACTTTTATTTTTCAACACAGTAAACTTTGCTACAATGACAAAACTGGATTGGCAACCTGCTATATTTTATTTGGAAGCATTTCTCCCACCCCACCCCCCATCTAATATATTTTATTTATTTATTTTTACATCCAAATTTAATTATTGATTTAAATTTACATCCAAATTAGCATATAGTGCAACAGTGATTTCAGGAGTAGATTCCTTAATGCCCCTTACCCAAATAGCCCACCCCCCCACCACAACCCCTCCAGCAACCCTCATATTCTCCATATTTAAGAGTCTCTTATGTTTTGTCCTCCTCCCTATTTTTATATTATTTTTGCTTCCCTTCCCTTATGTTCATCTGTTTTGTATCTTAAAGTCCTCATATGAGTAAAGTCATATATTTGTCTTTCTCTGACTAATTTCGCTTAGCATAATACCCTTTAGTTCCATCCACGTAGTTGTAAATGGCAAGATTTCATTCTTTTTGATTTCCGAGCAGTAATCCATTTTGTGTGTGTGTGTGTGTGTGTATACACATACACCACATTTTTATCCATTCATCCATCGATGGACATTTGGGCTCTTTTATTTGGAGACATTTCTAAACTTAATAGAACCCTTTTCTGTTTGTATTAACAAAAAGGTTTTGGTCCACATTTCTTGAAAAGTATTTTAGGGAATCATTCTCAAACCAAATTTTAAGAAAGCAAAATTGCTGGTAATTAAATGTTTGGTATTTATTTTAGCTAGTGCTTGTATCAGGAGACATTTTTATCACAATCTATTCCTCTCCACCTAGGAGCAGCTCATGATTGAACCAGATTCTCCCAGCTAAGCTAGAGTGACAAGAGTGCCTATTGGACTGTGATCAGCCTTAGGCTCCTCTTATGACATCAGGATTGCACCAGGAACCCTGGAGGGCATGATCATCCTTATTTACAGGCTAGGAGTTCTCCCACAACCCAGAGTGCTGTGGGAGATGCCTAATAGTATGGTGCTGTTCGCTGTGGCATAGTCAACAAGTTGTGTGGTTATTCTGTGGCCCCTATAGAATGTTGAACAATCCCTTTACAACTTCTTTTTCTCTCTCTTTTAAGTTTATTTTATTTGGAGAGACAGGGAGAGAGCGTGCATGTGCGCACGAGCGGGAGAAGGACAGAGAGAGGGAGAGACAGAAACCCCAGCAGGCTCGTGCTGTCAAGTGCGGAGCCCAATCAGGGCTTGATCTCAGAAACTATGAGATCATGGCCTAAGCCCAAATCAAGAGTCGGACGTTTAACTGACTGAAACACCCAGGCACCCCTTTTCCATTTGTCTTTTAAACCATTTTTGGAGTAGTCCTGTAATGACTGTATCTTAAATAGCAGCCTCGGGGTACTGATCCTGATTTTGTTTTTAATTGTCAGTCTGCAGTTTAGAGAATCCTAGTAACAAATGCGTATCTAGGGAAGGAAATAGAAATGGTATTTAAAAGGTTAAGGTTGCCCCTGGAAAATGAAGTGGGCATGTTTTTCAAAGTGCATCACTAAAGCCTGGTATTCTTTCCTGACAGTGTCGCCTCAAATCAGCTTTTAAACCGACCTTCAGTTTATATTTCAAGGAAGCTGGGTATTTCTCTGTGGTTTCTTTTTTCTGAAGCCATAGAATTCCAGCTTGGTAGTTTTAAAGTCTTGGTTGTTAACACCTCTAAATTCATGACCCAAAGAGTAAAACACTAACCGTATGCATTTTATGCTGCAGGTTTCTTGATTTCATTTCCTTTCCTTTTTTGGTAACATACTCCTGCTGTGCTATCCCTTATTGTAGTGATTTTATTTGTATTGTATGTTTTATTAATCAAAGTGTTTAATTCAAGAAAGTAAATGCATTATATACATGTGTGAAATTAAAGATTATTTTTACTGAAATCAAGATAATAAAATCCATTAATGTTTAAAATGAAAATAAAGTATGTTCTAACCTTTAGTCTGTCTCTCAAAAGAAGATTAAAGATTAATATATATTTAAAAACTAATGTATATACCTTTCTTTGAGGGGAAGGATTTCTGCTGTTACACTATAATTAGAACATCAGCCATCCACGGCTTACATATTACTGAAACATTGACGTTTCTTTTTAGTTAAAGCAGTTAGGAATAGAGAAGACCTAGCAGATGATCTGGTTTGCCTCTTAGCACGTAGAGGTCACACTTGAAGAACCTGATTTTTGATGAGGTCAGATAAGTTTGCTGCAGACTCAGTGTTATCTCTTGGCTTTTATGCTCTGTCACCCTGGCTCTGCACATACTTAACAATAATTGTGCAAGAGTCTACAGTTGGAAAACCTAAAAACATGCCACAAATATATGCATCTTTCGTTATTCGAGGATGAAAATGGCCACATATACCCATTTACAGTTGTGCCATATTCCCTAAGAGTAGTAGAGAGATAACTTACTCATTTTAAAGATAGTTCCCAGGAAAATCATCTGAGTGGAAAATGGAGAAAATTCTCCAAGTACTGGGTAATTGAAAAGAGGACATGAAAACAAGAATAAGAGTGGTTTCTAAACCGTTTTTTATTGATTTGATTTATGGTTTTCAACCCGACCCCTGAATCAAAAGTTCAGTAAAGGAGCTGAAATAACAGAGTAGAACATTTTCTGGTAAAACTAAATGTAAACACTTTCCTGGTGAAAATTGTGAACCAATATTATGTAGTTAGCATATAATAATACATAACTTATTAAAAAACATTTTTATTTTTCTATGTAGTGTTCATCCTTCAAGTGCTTAACAGTAGTTTTTTCTGTTCATTCTGTGATGAATATGAAAGCAGCCAAAGGAAACACATAATCACTAAGTCATAATGAGACAGCATTTGTAGGAGAATTATAACAACATCCTGAGGACTAGCAGATTCTGCTCAGTTTGGTCCAGGAGTGGTAGAAAGAGGAAGAGAAAGATCTCAGAAGTTCAGATTTACATGTTGTGACTTGAAAATTAGAAAGAAACTTTGAAGGTGAGGACACTGGAATAACTTTTTTTCTTCAAGTTTAGGAGGAATTACATGGAACATTCTATGTTTCGGGGGCTCAGATAAGAGAGGAAGAAGATAACTAGATTCATCAACAAAGAGGACAGGATTTAATGCTTTGAAAGTGCTCCTCAGTTCACTGTGCTTCTCCTTTTCCTTTCTCTGTTCTCCTTGTTCTCCCCTCCCTTTGCTGGAATTTTTCAGGTTAATGGAGGTTCACAAGGATGTTTTGGTGGTGATGTCTGGCTCGGCCTTGTGCAGTTTTATGTTCTGAAAAACTCTTAGGGGAGATAGATTAAATGAGTCTTTTTAAAAAGACAGTTCCTTCTAAAAGAGAAACCCTCTTTCGTGTGATATCTTACCTAAAAGAGAAATTTCATGTACTTACAGGGGAGGGTGTACTGTGCCTATATAGCAAATAACATAAAAAATACATAATTTTAAAAAATTGCTTTTACAGTTTATTTTTGAGAGAGTGAGTGTGATTGGGGTAGGGGTAGAGAGAATCCCAAGCAGGCTCCATACTGTAAGCACAGAGCCTGATGTGGGGCTTGAACCCACAAACCATGAGATCATGGCCTGAGCTGAAACCAAGAGTCGAACGCTCAACCAACTGAGCCACCCAGGTGCCCCCCAAAATACGTAATTTTTTAAAAAGTGATGGCGTTAAGTAATCAGATGTGCAGATCCAAATGTGTATGTAGATCCTTGACATGTGGAATTGAAGACAGCTGCCTAATCAGTGGGAATTTACTTCTGGCTTTACTTTTCTCTGCCCTTACCTCATCCAGACTTGGAAAGGATGGCCTGGGGAGGTAGAGCCCAGTCTTGACTCTTTTTGGGTTGTGTTTGCAGCTTACTTTCCTTTTACTTCGATTATCAAATTGTGAAATAACCAGGCAGGAAATTGTGGAGGAAACACTATGTCCTGTTCCTTTAACCCACAAGGCTGACAGTGTTAGGACGATATCTTCCTGACAGTGGGAAGGAAATGTAAAGAATAGATGAGTCCCCAACTCAATGACTGGCATCAGTAAGAAGTCCATATTTCATTATCTGAGATCTAAAGTTATCTATATAGATTTGAAAGCTGCTAAGAATTATGTGGGAAAATAGATTAATCAACAACTTTTCTCTGTTTGAACATGTAGACACAAACGTGTAAATATGGATGCTAAATGCCATCTTTCCTGATTTTGCTGCCAAACCTGTTATCTGTTCTTTAAAATCATGTCCCTTGTTAAGAAATTTCTGTTTCAATTGATGTCCCCCTCATTTTGCTGGTGACTTGAAGGAAGACTCCGGTTTTTCCCCTACCTCTTTACCATAGCCCTGATGAAGTTTTTAACTCTTATATCTAGCCCTTCCTCTTAATTCCTGATGTAGCCAACCTCATTCAGGCTGTCTATACTGTTGAAATTACCTCTCAGATCCCTATCCACTTCTGTCCCTGTGCCCGCCCCATTCAGCCCCCATTGAGTTACAAGATTAGTCTTCCTAAAACCTTGCTTTGCTTTGCTTTGCTTTGCTTTGCTCACATTCCTCCCTTGCAAGCTTCAGAAATTGTAAATGGTCTACCATTTACTATCCAGATATACAGGGAGCTCCTTTTACTTCAATTTAATCTTTTGAGATCAGGGGGACCTCACTGATGCTAATTAGGGCTATCCTTTTCACTGTTTGGGTCGGGGGACTGGGGCATGGGCTGGGCCTACAGGCCTGGGTTGATGGAAGGGATGTTGTTCTCTTTTCTGTTGTCATTAATGGGAGGGAAGTATGGATTAAGGAAATCTTTGAGGTCTACTGGAAGATTTGAGTCTTCTTGTTGAAGGCCTACAAGCTGAGTATGGACTCTGCTATTGTTCATGACCCTTGACAGGCTAGTACCTGTTATCTTCTCCAAGCTTGTTTTCCATTATGTGTAGGAGACTCCTGCTGCAGCCTGAATGTTCTTTTTGTTTTCTGAAAACAAATATTCCCACTTCCACACCACTGAGTATGATGCTTAGGCTGCCCCTTCTCCTTTAAACCATACACTATTCCAGTATTCCCCCCCAAACCTTTCTTTATGATCACCACTGCCATAAATACTTACCATCTGAACGTCTGAAATTTGACACTCTTTGCTTTCTAATATAATTTTTGTTTACTCACTAAAACTTTACTGAGGGCCCATTATGTGTCAAGCAGGATCGTGGGGGTTCAACTGAAAAAGACCATTTTCTTGTCCTTAGGAGTTTACATTTTAGGGAGGGAAACAAATATATCACCATGTGCAGTTGAATGAGATGGTGTAGGATTCAGAAGAGACAAACCAATGTGGTTAGGGAGGGGTTGGTCAGGGAAGGTTTTCTGTAGGAAAGCAACTTTCAGAACTAACAACTCCCAACATTTTATGGCAGTTACGTTTTGATCCATGTCCTTTTAATACTTAAAGCTTTTTTTTTTTTTCTTGTCCTTAAATTAACTGTTGTAAATATTTATATCCCTAACAGTTGTGGCTACTAGCTTCCTACTGTATCCTTAATAATGGCTTTCCAAATGTTGGACCAGGAAACACCTCTCAGCTCTCTCTTCAGACAAAGTAAACCTAATTTCCTCACAGGTGCTACAAGCTCTGTTACTGATTATTCAAAATTTTTATACTGTTGAGTCTAAAAGAGTGCACTGATTCAAAAAACCAAATTACTGGGATCTTGTTATAACCAGACTGTGATTCATTGCAGCAGGGTGAGGCCTAAGGCTTTATATTTCTGAAAAGCTTCCTGGTGATGCTGAAGCTGGTCATAGATTGAATGTGTTTATGAGTAACAGGGTTTTAGAGGACAAAAGATAAAGAATTAAGATAAAAAGAAGTGAAGGTACGTTTTCTTTTATTTATATGGATGGATCCTGCAGTCTCTGCATCCTGTTAACTTTATTTTATGCTAGCTAATTTAAATCACCTAATTACCCAGCTGGGTTGGGCTCCTGTCCCTGCAACCAGAGACCGTGAATCTTGCCAGTGATCTGACTAGAAAGCTTCCATTCTCTACCCCCACCTCCTCCCTAGAGAGTGAGTCTCCTCCATGTCATGGGAGCTATGATAAGGCGTGCACCCACCTAGTTGAGGCTGCAATATGATTCTCTGAGGCCCTCTAGCTACTGAATAATAAGGAACCCCTGTCTTTGGCAGAGGGAGGTGTTCCTTTTGGCATTCTGCCTTCACCCAACTGGTTTGTGTAACATTTGAGTTCCAGGAATGGCATCTGAGGCTAGTCTGTATCCTACAATGTGTAATCAGGAACTGGCAGAAAATTCATCTTTAGCTTTTAAGATTCCTGTTAGAAATTTTCATAACTTGTAGGAGCCTTGGCAGTTGAATGACCTGACCTTGATCTGTAAAGGGGCCTGCCAGGGTGAAATGCAACTCTCTTTACTCCGTGTGAGTGTTTCTCCTGATGATTTTCTGTGATCTTTTACTGACTCTTCTGCAGATATTCTTATAGACTGCAGACAGGAAAGCAGTTGCTACAGATAATTTCTTCCTGAGCCTTTACAACCAAAGTTAGAAAGAATTATTTCTGTTGTCTTCCTGGAGAACTTTGCTGTGGAATTCCCCCCTACAGACTGGATTGCAACAATAGCTCTTAGATTCAAGAGATCTGTCTCAATACAAAATGGGAAATGTTGATGACGTCAGGCTGGCGAGGCAGAGTTGGTAAATGAGCTGGTACAGTGGTTTTCAAACTTCCAACATGTATCTCTTGGGGCCCTGCACCCCTAGAGTTTCTGATTTAGCAGGTCTGGATCAGAGCCCAAGAATTTTTAACATCCTTGTCCCTTCCCATGTCTTATGATGTGGTTACATAAAAGGAATTGGTGATAATCAGGGAAGTTGGGCACATGTTCATAATAGCACATGCATGGTTTATTGTGTTCACCGTCATTAGCTCCCAATTCTGGTAGATTTATTAGTTGCTTTAAAACAAACAACAAATAAACAAAAACTGAGACCCAGGGAAACACCACCTTTTCTAATGTTCCTGTTTAGCCAGTGAGTGCCCTTTTGTGGTAATACAGTCCATATCCCATGAGGCTTCTTGGTTTATAGGGGTAGAGAGACCTGATCTTTTCGAGTAAGGAGATATGGAAGCATAGGATTAGGGCAGCTAGAAAACTTGCTTCTCATCCACCTTCCTATCATGAAGATACATGTTTTTCAAGATGTTTATTTTAATCTCAAGATGAGTTTGTGTTTTTGACAGCTGAGATAGGAAAGAGAGGGGAATTTTGGTTGGTCTGGCTATTTCCATCCCTGTGTTTACATCCCTTAGGTATACCTGGAATAAGATGGTTGATCATGTTTGTTTTTTGGTAGTATTCCTTGTTATTAAAGGTGACTAATGCAATACTTTTTATTGAAACAGTTCTGGAACATCCCAGGAGGGACACAACGATCTTGACCTTGGTCTTGGTGAACTTCCTTCAGATGAGGAAGAAGACCTCAACAGTTCTGACGAAGACGATGTCAGCTCTGATTCTAGTAAAGGGGACCCTGACCTGGGAGACAAACAGGTATATATTGGTATTTAATTGTTTCTACTTTTGTATTTGTTGGTCTCTCATATAATTTGGAGATAATATTTATCAGCATGATAGGCACAAAATCCCTAGTTAATTTTTTCTTAAAACTTCTAAAACATTTTCTTTTTTTTTTTTTAATTTTTTAAATGTTTATTTTTGAGAGAGAGGGAGGGGCAAGGGTGGGGCAGAGAGAGAGGGAGACTGAGAATCTGAAGCAGGATCCATGCTGTCAGCACAAAGCCTGACATGGGGCTGGAACCCACAAAGCATGAGATCATGACCCGAGTTGAAGTCGGAAGCTTAACTGACTGAGCCACCCAGGCGCCCCCTTTATAAAACATTTTCTAATTCAAATTTAGTTCTTGGTATAATATAGTGCCTAAGATAATCATATTTCTAAATGCACATCACTTAGAGACTAGTAGTTTTTGAGAAATTACTTTTGGCAATGTCCATTGGTTTTCTTTTTGATAATGAAAATCCCCTCTTAGGATTGTTCCTTGAATCCAAGTGAGTCTACTTGAAAGAAAGGAATTAGATGCATTTCAGATTTAATGAAGTCTTTTCAGAGACAGAATAAAGACTTGTTAATAACATACCGGGATTTCCTTTGAAGTGAGTCAGTTTTTGTGTATTTACACTATACATGAAACAAGATTGTCCATGTGTTGTTAATTATTTAAGATATGTCAATACATGGAGGTTTATTATATTGTTTCTCTAGTTTGACATGAGTGCTTCATTTTAAATATATTTTTTAATAAAGACATACTTACAAGGGGAAAAATAGTATATTAACAATAACCCTAAAATGTGTTGGAATGTTACAGCAAAATAGAATTTGAAAGGATCCGCATAGCAAGCGTATCAAACCATAGAGAAGAAAATCCCTGTCATCCAACTTCTATGCCATAATTTATCAATCCATTGTTTCCTGTTTAATATATTTTTGCTTTGTTTAAATTTATTTCAGCCTTAAATGAATGGCATAAGTTATGTAATTATCTTGGTTTAAATCCCAGCTCCAATACTTAGGAGCAGGGTAGATAACTTTGGGCAAATTACTTAATCTCTTTAAGCTAAAGAGCCTCCATTTTATGAAGAAAAGAACAGAATTTATCTCAGATAATTGTCAGGACTAAATGATCTGATATGTGTAAAGCCTTAGAACACTGTTCAGTACATGGTAGGAACTCAATGATTATTTCTTGCAATATTTCATGCTGCAAAGTACTGACTCATAAGAGTTGGGAGTAACCACTAGAAATTATTTAGCCTTAAGGCAGGTGAGTTTGTAAGATACCTAAGACAGATTGGGTGACTTCTTATAGGCCCACAGCATCCCTCAGCAGTGTGTAGGTTTTACTTTGATTATTAAGGAATTCCTCCTATGTTTTACTGGTAGCTACCATCTCTGATTTGAAAGCTCATTTTCCTTGTTGCTGCTTCATAGATATAGATTCTACAAGTATTTATAAAATACTACTTCCCAGATATACCAGACATAAAAAGTATGTACAAGACATAAAGCAGTGCTTAATGTTTTTGCTCTTGAACAGCTTACATCCTAACGGGACAAGAGGGGCCATATATGCATGAAAACAGTGAGATTTTCAGATAATTACATGCTGTGAAAAGAATAAAACAGAGCAATGTGCTAGAAACTGAGGAGGCTACTTAGAATAAAAGCCTCTAAGAAAGTGATATTTGAGAAATAAATGACTGGTAAGATCCAAATCCTTCGGAGTTTGGGGAAGAGCCTTCCAGTGGTCTTCTTCTCAGAGGACTATAATTAAATCAACCTTTACTATCTTTGATAAGCTGCAAGTTCTTCTTTTTCTAACAAGTACGGTTTCCTATTGTTTGCATCTGTTTTATTTCTCTTGTTCAAACCCTTTTGATTTCTCCCCATAGTTCTTGAAGTATGGTAACCAAAAGCAGTATCCACATTCTACTAGGGATCTCACTGACATATGCGTAAAAGAACGATTTCTCTCTAACCCTTTTGTATTATGCATCTTTCCACCACATCCGGTCACAACACTGCCTGGTTGACTCATTTGTTTTGTAGTCATTGGAGACTTCCAGAGTTCCTTCCTTTGTATTTGTACTGGCCTTTCCTTTCCCTTCTGGTATTTATATTATTAGTTTTTGTCTTTAGTTGTGCCACACTGCTGTTAAATATTTTTCTGTTTTTAAAATGAGATTATTTCTGGGGTGCCCGGGTGGCTCAAAGTGTCTGACTTCAGCTCAGGTCATGATCTCACAGTTCATGAGTTAGAGCCCCACGTTGGGCTCTGTGCTGACAGCTCGGAGCCTGGAGCCTGCTTCGGATTCTGTATCTCTCTCTCTGCGCCCCCCCCCCCCCCCCCCCCCGCTCACACGCTTGCTCTCTCACTCTCTCTTTGTCAAAAATAAGTAAACATTAAAAAAATTTTTTGATGAGATTATTTCTTCAGTTAATCATGGACACTTAATAAGATTTTTTTATACCTGATTCTAGTGTATTAATGATCTCCCTTTTTGAAGTGTCAGCCATCCTGACAAGCTTGAGTCAGCAATGGCAATAATAAAAAGAGCTAACTCTCCCTTTCTAGACAGTTGCTGATCCATCTAAGCGTAGCCTGGTGAATGCTTTCCTCTTAAGTAATCTGCTTTCAAAGTGGTTAAGAAGAACACGGTCTTGGGAGCCAGATTGTCTGCATTCTTACCACTTACCAACTCTGTGATCTTGAGCAATTTACTTAACACCTTTATGCCTTAGTTTCCTCATCTGTGGGAAGAAGAGGGAGTAGGGTAGATAGTTGTTTTTCTTTTCTTTCTTTTTTTTTTTGACACTTGTTTTTATTCTTTAAGATTATTGTGATGATTAAAGATGATACACTGTTTAAAACAGTTCCTTACACAAATTGAGTGCTTAGTATTTCCAATCATTCCTTATATAACCAAATATAATTTCAAGCTTGCCTTGTCTTATCTTTGATGAATAAATCTGAAGCATGTTTACATAGAAGGCAGTAATATGTTCTAACAAAAACATGAAATTTGGCATTGTAAGATCTGTGGTTCAGTCCAGCTCTGCCACTTACTAGCCATTTGACCATGGTCAAATGATTATTTTAAGTCATTTAGTTTATTTGCACCAATCTCCTATCACAGTGGATTTCAAGTGACAATAAAAAAATGTATGTAGTACAAAAAGTCAAAATATGTAGTTAAAGAAATCAAAGGGTTAATAGATTGTGCTGGAGCTATTGGACATCCACATGCCAAAGAATAAAGTTAGACCTCTTCCTTTTACCGTACACAAAAATTAACTCAAATGTATAATTGACCTAAATGTAGGAGCTGAAACTATAAAACCCTTATAACCAAAATACAGGAATAGCTCTTCATGACCTTGGGTAGGCAGAGGCTTCTTTGATGCAACAACAAAGGTATAAGTGATGTGAGGAAAAATAGACAAGTTGGACATCATCAAAATTAAAAACTTCTGTGCTATACATAGTACCATCAAGAAAATGAAAAGATAACTCACAGAGGAGAAAATATTGGCACACATCTCTGATAAAGGACTTATATCCTGAATATGTAAGGAGCTGTTACAACTCAATCATAATAAAAAATAGCCCAATTACAAAAATGGGCTAACAATCTGAATAGACATTTTTCCATAGAAGATATACAAATGGCCAGGAATGTGGAGAAATTGGAAGCCTTATACACTGCTGGTGAGAATGTAAAATGACACATACGGCCTCTTTGGAAAACAAATGGCAGTTCTTCAAAAGGTGAAATTTAGAGTTAGTATATAACCCAGCATTTCCGCTCCTTGGTATATACCCACATGAAGTGAAAATATATGTCCATAAAAACCTTGTGCAAGAATGTTCATAGTAACATTATTCATAATAAGCAAAAAAATGGAAGGAACTCCAGTGCCCTTCCACTGATAAATGGATCCATCAACTGATGAATGTATAAACAAATGTACTGTATCCAAACAATGGAATGTTACTTAGCAATTAGAAAATGTGCTCATGCATGCTACAACATGGATGAAGCTTAAAAATAGGCTGAGTAGAAGTCAGTCACAAAAGATCTCATGTTTTATGATTCCATTTACATGAAATATTCAGCATAAGCACATCCATGGAGACAGAAAGTAGATTAATGCTTGCCAGGGGTTGGACAGAAGGGAGGATGGGGAGTGAGTGACTGCTTACAGGCATGGAGTTTCCTTTAGGGGTGATGAAAATGTTTTAAAGTTAGGTTGTGGTAATGAGTACATAACCCTGAATATATTGAAAACCATTGAATTTATACTTTAGAAGAGTAAAAATTCATTTTATGGAATGTGAATATTTTAATGAATCTATTAAAATAAAAAATCCTGCTAAAGGAAAACAGTAAAGCTAAGTGGAAGACTGTACAGAGTAGTGCCTGTGGTGTAGTCTATATACATCAGCCAAGAAGAGGAAACAAATTTGGCTTTCTCACAACCAAGTAAAGAAGGTGGTAGCAGTTTCCAAAGGAAAAAGTCTTTGGAGTAGAAGCATAGTAAGACCACTTCTTTTATAATTTCTTTGATCCTCAATTTCTTCATTGACACAATGAGACAATAATGTTCCCCTGAGTTGTTGTGAAGATAATACAGGGTACATAGTTGTAACATACCGGCTAATAATTGTAAAAACACTCTGAAGTCAAGAAAGTTTATGCACATTAGGCACGTGTAATACACTTCTATGATTGTGATTGTGATAGGTTTATTGGTTTTTAGGGCTATTGTTACAAAATATCACTAACTGGGTGGCTTCAAACAACAGAAGTTTATTGTCTCACAGTTCTGGAGGCCAGATGTCCAAAATCACAGTGTGGACAAGGCCATGCTCCCTCTGAAGCCTATAGGAGAGACTCTTTCCTTCCTATTTCCCAGTGGCTTGCCTGCAATCCTCGCTAATCCTTGGCTTATAGCTATATTACTTCAGTCTCTTCCTCCATCATCACAGAGTGCTCCCTTCATGTGTGCCTGTGTCTCTTCTCTTCTTTTAAGGACCAATCAGATTAGGGGCACATCCTAGTCCAGTATGACTTCATCTTAACTTACTAATTACATCTGCAACAACCCTATTTCCAAATAAGTTCATGTTCTGAGGTCCTGGGGGTTAGGACTCCAACATATCTTTTGGAGGCCGTGATTCAATTCATAACAGATGCCATATTCCATGGACAGATAATGAGTACATAACTGATATGTCTCGATGACAATAATATTTCCTTACGAAATTGCCAGACTCAGTAGGAAGAGAAAATAAAGGATATGTGCCACTATGCCCTTGTTTTAACTTTGTGAAGAGAAAGCAAACATGTTCAAATAGATACTCCTGGAAAGGTAAAAGTGCTACCAGACAGGGAAGAATCTTAACACCTGTGTGCCTGTGCTTGTCTTTGTACTGTGAGTGCAGGTATACACTTAATCTTTAAAAACATAGAACAGGGGCGCCTGGGTGGCTCAGTCGGTTAAGCATCCGACTTCAGCTCAGGTCACGATCTCGCGGTCCGCGAGTTCGAGCCCCACGTCAGGCTCTGGGCTGACGGCTCAGAGCCTGGAGCCTGCTTCCGATTCTGTGTCTCCCTCTCTCTCTGCCCCTCCCCCGTTCATGCTCTGTCTCTCTCTGTCTCAAAAATAAATAAACGTTAAAAAAAATTTTTTTTAAAAACATAGCACATAGTAGGAGGGGCCCCTGGGTGGCTCAGTCAGTTAAGCGTCCGACTTTGGCTCAGGTCGTGATCTCACGGTTCGTGGGTTTGAGCCCCGCATCAAGCTCTGTGCTAACAGCTTGGAGCCTGGAGCCTGCTTCTGATTCTGTGTCTCCCTCTCTCTTTCTGCCCCTCCCCTGCTCACACTGTCTCTCTCTCTCTGTCTCTCAAAAATAAATAAATGTAAAAAAAAAAAGATTAAAAAAATAAATAAAAACATAGTAGGATATAGGTCTGACATATGTACTATTCTTTTTTCACATGAAGAAAAGGAGTTTTTTATTCAGGTTAAGTAGTAACTTGCCTTGGAGCTCCCTGAATTGGTGTTTTTTGGGTTTTTTTGTTGTTGTGGTTGTTCTTTTAACCAAAATCTGTCTTTACTAAAACTTGGGATAAGCCATAGAAGTTGAATGATGTTAATGGAATGTGTTTGGGATGGTAGTGAATAGCCATGGTAATCTCTATTTTTTTCTGTTCCAAGTCTTTAGTTTTATGGTTTTTGGCCATTACTTTCAGTGCTTAATAATAAATGGTTATTTGAGGGACAGCTGGGTGGCTCAGTCCATTAAGCATCCAACTTCAGCTCAGGTCATGATCTCACAGTTTGTGAGTTCAAGCCCCACATTGGACTCTGCACTGACAGTGCAGAGCTTGGAGCCTGCTTTGATTCTGTGTCTCCTTCTCTCTCTGCGCCTCTCTCTGTCTCTCTTCCTCCTTCTCTCCCTCCCCCTCCCTCAAAATCAGTAAATAAATTTTACAACAAAATGTCAAAAAAATAATAAATGGTTTTTTGAAAATGAGATCTGTTCATTTCCCTTCATTATGGTTAGAATATTCACCATTGTTCACCTTTCCTGATTGTTGACATCCCTATCTCTTCCTTTTTAAAATTACCCTTTTTAAAAAAAATTTTTAATGTTTATTTTTGAGAGAGAGAGAGCGGGGGAGAGGCAGAGAGAGAGGGAGACACAGAATCTGAAGCAGGCTCTGTGCTGAGAGCAGAGAGCCTGATGCGGGGCTTGAACCCGTGAACCGTGAGATCATGACCTGAGCCGAAGTCGGACCCTTACTACTGAGCCACCCAGATGCCCCTTTTTTTAAATTTTCTTTATGAAGAGTGGGGTGAAAACCTAAGAGAACTTTGTCCTTTAAAGGTTAATCATGGTGTTACCTCATTTGGGAGATAATTTAATGAAATTAATGATAAACATGTTTCTCAGACAGATCTGGTTGTTCAGTTTATTGCTTTTTTATTTTTTAATTATTTTTTTAAGAGAGGGAGTGTGGAAGCAGGAAGGAGAGGGGCAGAGGGAGATAGAATCTCACGCAGGTTCCACACTCAGTGTAGAGCCTGATGGGGGGCTTGATCCCACAACCCTGAGATCATGACCTGAGCCAAAACCAAGAGTTGGACTCTCAACCAGCTGAACCACCCAGGTGCCCAGGTTTTTGCTTTTTAGTAGAGCCCTTGAGTAGAATGACAAAGGCCTTTTAAGAATTCTATTAAAAAGTAATGGGTAAATTTCACCACATTTTTGCTTGCAAACAAATATTAATAAAAGAGAACACAGTTAAGAATTTACAAAGCTGGGTGGGCTGTTTTCAAGAGATCAGAACAGAAAACTGGGTTTCAAATCAAAGATTCTGTTTTTGAATTTGTTTGACTTACTTTATGATCTTCACAAAGTAATTTCATTTGTGGCTAATGTTTCAGCTTCCACAGCAGTGTGCTTTTAGGAGATGCAGCTATTTAACAAGCAATCTGCTTTGAAATGTGATGTAATTGAAGTGAGGACTGTCATTATCTGAAAAGTTAAGATGCCAAATATGGCCTCTCTCTTGAGGTTTTACAGTGGGGTGTATTTTTCCATCACTGTTTGACTTGGGTCAGAATTAGTCATTGTTCTTACAAGTTGAAGATAATCCAAAACTTTTTATTTTGTTATGGTTTTTAGTTATCTTTGACTTTCTGTCTACTTTGAAAATGAATGTAACCCATTGAATCATTTTCTAGTAGTTACTATCCCTTGTTAGCTCTGTAGTTTTCCTAGTTTAAAAGGTAAAATAGACAATAGAATACATACATAGACTCCTAGAATTTTAGAATTGCAAAAGGCCTTAATCATCTACGCCAACCCCCCACCTTGTTTTTTACATGATGAAATATCTATAATACCTGTTAGTTGGTTTGAGTCTACATTTTCATGTTACTCAATACACATTCAAAAGCACTGTGCTCCATTCTTACATTCTGAGAAGGTGGCAGCCACCTTTGGACACTTTTGCTTATTCATGCATATCAGTTGCACAGTGCATAGGCATTGTGCTAGGTGCAGGATACAGGGTAAATAAGGTCCTAAACTAGAGAGAATCAAAAATGTCAGCAAGTAAACACAATCCACTGGGTTAAGTTCTATAAATCTACATGAGTAAGAGAATAACCGGCACTGTGGCAGTGGCAGGGAAAGAATATCAAGGTAGCCTTCATAAAGGATAAACCTTTGAGTGCCATCTTAAAGGGTAAGTCAGAATATGACAGGCAGAAATCTTTGCGGAGGGGAGAAGTGATGAGGAAGGAAATCACAACAGAAGGAAAGGCATATAGGGACAGACATACAAGGGCAGAGCATACTTGGGGTTGCAAGATGGTTCCAATTCGGTTGGAGTAGAGAGTATACAGTGTGTGGGAGCGGGGAGGGACTAGTGAAGATAACTAGACTACACTGTGGAGTGTTTTAGATATATGGCAAAGGAAATTTGAGTCTTTGTTGCCCATAGGTGATAGGGAGTTCCTAATGTGTTTCAACCTGAGACCTAAGGTAATTATATTTGCCTTCTTTAAAATATTTTCTTATTCATTTATTTTTTTTATGAGGGCAGCCTATTTATTTATTTGTTCATTTATTTATTTATTTAGAGAGCTTGAGTGGGGGAGAGGGACAGTGAGAGGGAGAGAATCTTTTTTTTTTTTTTTTTAAGTATTTATTTTGAGAGAGAGAGAGAATCCCAAGCAGGCTCCACACTGTCAGCACAGAGCCCAATGTGGGGCTCCAACTCACACACTATGAGATCATAACCTCAGCTGAAACCAAGAGTCAGATGCTTAACCGACTGAGCCATCAGGTGCCCCCCACCCCCCACTTTTTTTAGGGAGAGAGAGAATCTTAAGCAGGTTCCACGCCCATCATGGAACCTGATGTGTGGCTTGATCTTAGGACCTTGAGAGTGTGACCTAAGCCTAAATCAAGAGTTAGACACCTAACTGACTGAGCCACTCAGGTACCCCTAAAATGCATTTTAGAACTATTACTCTGCATTAACAACTCAGGCAACAACAGATGTTGGCGAAGATGTGGAGAAAGAGGATCTCTTTTGCATTGTTGGTGGGAATGCAAGCTGGTGCAGCCATTCTGGAAAACAGTATGGAGGTTCCTCAAAAAACTAAAAATAGAACTACCCTACGACCCAGCAATTGCACTACTAGGTATTTATCCAAGGGATACAGGTGTGCTGTTTTGAAGGGACACCTGCACCCCAATGTTTATAGCAGCACTATCAACAATAGCCAAAGTATGGAAAGAGCCCAGATGTCAATCGATGGATGAATAGATAAAGGAGATGTGGTGTATATATATATATATATATACATATATATATATATATATATATATACACGTGTATGTATGTATATATATACGTATATATGTGTATATATATGTGTATATATATATATGTGTGTATATATATATATATATATATATATATATATATATATACACACAATGGAATATTACTCGGCAGTCAGAAAGAATGAAATCTTGCCATTTACAACTACGTGGATGGAACTGGAGGGAATTATGCTAAGTGAAATTAGTCAGAGAAAGACAAAACTGATATGACTTCGCTCATATGAGGACTTTAAAAGACAAAACAGATGAACATAAGGGAAGGGAAACAAAAATAATATAAAAACAGGGAGGGGGACAAAACATAAGAGACTCTTAAATATGGAGAACAAACAGAGGGTTACTGGAAGGGGTGTGGAAGGGGGATGGGCTAAATGGGTAAGGGGCACTGAGGAATCTACTCCTGAAATTGTTGTTGCACCATGTGCTAACTAATTTGGATTTAAACTTTTAAAAATTTAAATAAATAAAGAAAGAAAGAAATAAGAACTATTACTCTGGTGGCAGTATAGAGACTGGATTGCAGTGGGATAAAATCTAGAGCCAAGGAAACCATAGTAAAGTCTTAGGTTGCAAGTAACTTGTTCTGCGAGTGTTCCACAAGATGAGCAAACATTTCTAATAAATTTTAACTTGATAAACGATATATTGCAATACAAGTAGTATGTGATGCTGAATGTCACGTGATCACGACCAAGCCAGTGGTTCTGTCTCTCTCGCTCTTGCTCTCGCTCTCTCGCTCTCACTGCAGGATTGTGGGTGATTGTCTCCCATGCTCGAATGCTCGGTCTCAGGCCGCGGTGTTTGGCAAAAATCACTGATTTTTCAGAACATTGGAAGGTGCCCACAAATGGCACTAGTGTAATTTTTGTCACTTCAAAGCACCTATGGACAGCCCTTTGCTTTTCCATATAAGAGTAAGCTTAGGAATGCTTCACTTCATTCTAGGTCAGGCTGCCTGCAGGTATAAACCCTTTCCTTTGTTGCCTTATTGCCAGTTACATGAAATACAGTATATGACAAGAATTTATTAATAATAATACTGTACTATAGTCAAACATATGTGTGAGTGTTTACAATAGCTCCATGCAGAAAAAGATTCCATTGAGCCAATAGGTAGCAGTGATTCCGATAGTGATAGTGAAAGTCGTCCTACACAATAATCCTCCTCTCTCTTGTCTCCCTTACACCAGCCACAAAGGTTTTCAAAGGTAAGTGCAAGTTAATTTGTTTATTTTTCTTTATTTTTCTTTTTTTTTTAACATTTATTTATTTTTGAGACAGAGAGAGACAGAGCATGAACAGGGGAGGGGCAGAGAAAGAGGGAGACACAGAATCTGAAACAGGCTCCAGGCTCTGAGCTGTCAGCACAGAGCCCGACATGGGGCTCGAACTCATGGACCGTGAGATCATGACCTGAGCTGAAGTCAGACGCTTAACCGACCAAGCCACCCAGGCGCCCCTGTTTATTTTTCTTTATATTTTGCATTTTCTTTATTATTTTGTATTATATTACAGTATTGTAATCATTTTTATATGAATATTTTTGGGTTGTGGAACAAATCATCTGAGTTTCCATTATTTCTTAAGGGGAAGTTCACTTTGATATACAAGTGCTTTGGATTATAAACATATTTCCAGAATGAATTATGCTTGTAAACCAAGGTTTTACTGTACTTATGTTCCTGCAGTAGTGTAGGCAAGAAATAAGGAGGCAGTATTGAAGAAGAGGTAAGGATTGATAAATCTTTAAAGAAATATGCAGAATGATGAATTGATAGGACTTGAAGACTCACTTGTGATCACAGAAGGTGGAGAAGAAGGAGTCCAGGTTTCTGGTTTTGATGAGTGTGTTTCTACAGTATCTAGTATGCAGATACTTGATGACTTGTTCAAAGAATGACTGAAGGTCATTGGATGCTTTATTCCTTGTGAATATTTTCCTAAACTATACATTTTTCTCTCTTTCAAGATATTAGCATATTTCATGGGTGTTTATAGGTATAGCTATTTGGATATTTGGTTGCTCTCCTTATTTACTTCTTGAAATCTAGGGCTTTTTAAAAATTTATCCTTAATTTCCTCTTCTGACAACCACTTTCCTGCCCCTATAAAATCAGAATTTCCAAGACAGTTCAGTGGGAATTTGAAACTTAAGAGCTGCTTGGGGGTTCTGATGATCAGTTTGTTTTCAAATTTGGTTGTAGAGCAATGAATCAGATGAGGGTAGAGCTGTTTTCTTCTACTAACCGTGCTATCAAATGATGGATAATCTGTTACTGTAGATTTTTAAATGATGGAGTAAGGATGGTGATCACTCCTCTCTGAGTGATCTCAATAACAAGAAAGATAAGAAATAGGAATTCTACCTTGAGTGATATTAGGAAACAACTAAAACCCCCAATCACAATATATGAATAAAGGCTACCATTTCCACCAGCAGTAAGATAAAGGTTCTAGTTTCTCCACATCCTCACCAACACTTGCTATTTTCTGATTTTAAGTTTATTTTTTTTAGTAATCTCTATACCCAGTGTGGGGCTTGAACTCATGACCCTGAGATCAAAAGTTGCATGCTCTTCTGACTGAGCCAGCCAGGCACCCTACTATTTTTTTAATTTTTTTATTACCGTTCTGTGGATATGGAATGGAACCCCACTGTCGTTTTAATGTACATTTTCCTAATTATATTGAGCATCTTTTCATATACTTATTGGCTATTCTTACATACTGAGTGAAATATCTATTCACATCTTATGTATTCTGGACCCAGAACCTGGGGCTTATCTTTTTATTTTCTTTATGGTGTCTTTTCAAGCATAAAGGTTTTAAATTTATGAAGTTTAGTTTATCAGTGTTATCTTTTTCTCTTTTATGGTTTATGCCTCTGGTGTTGTATCTAAAAACTGTTTGCCTAAACCTAAAAGGATTTCTTCTAGACCTTTTATAGTTTTAGCTCTTATGTGTAAGCCTGTGATACATCTTGGTGTCAGGTAGATTATAAATTCATCTTTTTGCTCATGGACATCTAATTGGTCCAGCAATTTTCAACCATTTGTTGGGGGGTGGGGACAAACAATCCTTTCTTCCACTGAATTGTCTTGACAACTTTGTTAAAAATCCATTGACAAAATTTAAGGACTTCTCTTAATTTTTTCCCTGTGACCTACATCTGTTTTTATGCCAGTACTCATCATATTCGCCCCCAAAGTTTACAGTCTCAGTCTCTAGAAAGGAAACACCTGCTTCATAGTCTCCAGCTCCAGTGCTACCTCTGAATCGCTGCCACCCTCTGTCTCACTGACTTGCCATGCCACCCCTGAGATACTTAACGTTTAAATCTTAAGATTTTAAAGTTGCAAGTTCAACACTTTAGCTTTACAGATAAGGAATGTCAGGCCCACCTTTGTTGTTTTTCTAAGTTAAAGTATTTTTGTCCCATGCTGGAACAGAAAGAAGAATGATATCTGTCTGGGGATAAACATTTATTATCATGGAATCACCACACAATTCTCTCTAAACCAGGCCTGGCAGAGTGGGGTCCTGAAGAGGAAAAAAAATTTAGAATAGAGACTTAATAAGGGCAGAGCCATAAAAAGAGGAAAGGAAATAAAGGGTAGATGCCAAAAATAAAGTACACCTACTTGAAATTTTTGTATAAAGCTGGTACACATTTCAGGTGGCTCTGCTAGTGAAATGCTTTACCATCTATAGCATGCATTTCTGGAAAGTTACTGCTGAAAGCACCTCTTGATCTTTAAGGACCTCACATCACTTGAAAGTAAGAGTGCTCAGTGAAAGCTTTAGATCTTTCAGTGGTTTAGGTTTCTGGTGTTTTTTTGTTTGTTTGGTTGGTTGGTTGTTTTTTTGTTTTTGTTTTTGTTTTTAAGTAATCTTTGTATCCAACATGGGGCTCAAACCCACAACCCCCAAGATCAAGAGTTGCATGCTTCACTGAGTCAGCCAGGCGCCCCGTCTTTTTTCATTTTTAATGTATTTCTTCTGGCTTTCAGTTTTCAAAATATAAACTATATTTTTCTTTTTTTTCTTAATATTTATTTATTTTTGAGAGAGAGAACGAGCAGGGGGAGGAACAGAGAGAGAAGGAGACACAGAATCCAGAGCAGGCTCCAGGCTCTGAGCTGTCAGCACAGAGCCTGATGCAGGGCTCGAACTCACAAACTGCAAGATCACGACCTGAGCCACCAAGGTGCCCCTAAACTGTATTTTTGAAATATTAAACCTACTAGCTACAGATGATATGGAGAAACCCATTATAATAGTAAGAAAAGTATTACCTTGCTAAGTTTTTCAAAGTAACAATTATCCTCACGTGTGTGTGTGTGTGTGTGTGTGTGTGTGTGTGTGTGTGTGTACATAGTCATAGTTATTAGCACATGACTGATACATAGTCTGCAAGATCAGGCTGTGCTTAAGACTGCTTCCTGAGGAATGTTAGCTATATGTAGTTTAAAAGGTAGGTGAATGGAGCTGAGTATCTTATGCTGGATCTTGCTCAGTTGACCAAAACAACTGGTCTTAGAAAAGAGGAACAAGGGACACCTGGATGGTTCAAGCAGTTAAGCATCTGACTCTTGATGTTGGCTCAGGTCATGATCTCGGGTTCATGAGTTCAAGCCCCGCATCAGCCTATGTGCTCTTAGTTGGGAGCCTGCTTGGAATTCTCTTTCCCTCTCTCTCTCTGTCCCTCCCCCTCTCTTGCTCTCAGAATAAATAAATAAACTTTAAAAAAAATAAGAAAAGAGGAATAATAATGGGGATGGAAGTCAAATTCATCTGTTTAATCGTTCCTTTAAAGATAGAGTTTAAGGGGTGCCTGGGTGGCTCAGTCGCTTAAGCGCCCAGCTCTTTGATTTTAGCTCAGGCCATCATCTCACAGTTTGTGGGATCGGGCCCTACATCCGGCTCTGTGCTGACAGCAAGGAGCCTGCTTGAGATTCTTTCTCTCCCTTTCTCTCTCTCTGCCCCTCCCCCCCTCACTCTCTCTCAAAATAAATAAATAAATAAAATAAAAAAGTAAAGATAGAGTTTAGGAGCTAAGGTCAAGTAGCAAGGCAGAATATCCTAGGCTAACTAGGCTGGAGTATTAGTACATTCTGAATTAATAACTATTGGTCTTTAAAGATTATTTTTGTAAGTAATTCGTTTCATAGCCTACCTTGAATATTTTTTGTGTAACAATATTTCTAATGGAAAGGTTAGGATTTTTTTTTTTTAATGTTTATTTATTTTTGAAAGACAGACAGTGAGAGCCAGGGAGGGGCAGAGAGAGATTGGGAGAGGGAGACACAGAGTCCGAAACTGGCTCCAGGTTCTAAGCTGTCAGCACAGCGCCGGATGCAGGGCGTGAACCCACGAAGTACGAGATCATGACCTGAGCCAGAGTTGGGCGCTTAACTGACTGAGCCACCCAGGTGCCCCAGGATTTTTTTCTATTGTATTTAAGTTCATCTGTACTAAAATGAAAACATGGAAGGGACAAATGCACACTGCAGGATTAGTATTTACTCTTGGAGGAGGAGTGGGGCTTTAATGTTATATAACCATTTGTTTCATAGACAGATTTAAACCAGATATTGCAGAATGTTTGCGATTTGTTAAATCTTGAAGGGAGTGGAGGGGAGATATGTCTGGGTATATGTTTAGCAATGAATGTTTGTGAGGAGATGCCATGATTACCAGCAGATGTTGAAGAGAAATTCAGGGTAGTAGAAAAATTCCTAGGTTACATATTGGGAAGAACTCATGTTTATGTGATATCTGTAAGGGTCATTTCTCCTGCAGAATATGACTTGTCAGTTTTGAACCGTTGGCATTTGTGCTCCACCAGGACTCAGGCTCCCCAGGACAGTCCCATCAGTCCTGTGCTGGTGACAGTGAGGATCACCGATAGCTCTCAGCGCTTCCTGTATTATGTTTTAATAATCACATCTCATGCTCCACATTTGCCATTTGAGATGTTATGCAGTATGAAATGTGTTCTAATCAGAAACCTATAAGTATCAGAGCTTGGATTTACATCTGACCAGCTCAAACCCAATCTTCATTATCCTTTTATGAGTTTATGCTTTCTTAATGTAGTCTTATCCACAGGATGAAGATACTGGAATGAAAAGTAAAGTCCATCATATTGCCAAGGAGATTATGAGCTCAGAGAAAGTGTAGGTATTCATTCAGTTTATAATTCAAATGACCATTTGTTTCCCTACTGGTTCATTGAAAACATTTCTTTTATTGTTTTTGTTTTTTGTTTTTTTTTACAGGTTTGTGGATGTGTTAAAACTTTTGCATATTGTAAGTATCTGCAAATATTTTCTTAGAGTCTGAGACTATCGTCTTTTGCGTCTTTCCCTATGTCAAAAAATTTTCAGCATAACTTAAATATACTTGTTAATGTGTGTATATATATATGTGCTTCCTAATATATGGTTACATTTTTAAATTCATACAGGGGCGCCTGGGTGGCTCAGTCGATTAAGCAGCCGACTTCGGCTCGGGTCATGATCTCGCGGTTCGTGGGTTCGAGCCCTGCGTCGGGCTCTGTGCTGACCGCGCAGAGCCTGGAGCCTGTTTCCGATTCTGTGTCTCCCTCTCTCTGACCCTCCCCTGTTCATGCTCTGTCTCTCCCTGTCTCAAAAATAAATAAAACGTTAAAAAAAAAAAATTTTTTTTAATTCATACATATATGTGAATATAGACGTTTTCTAAAATGTATGTATTCTAATGGGTAGGTAGTATACCCAGATTATTTCCGAAAAATAGAGCCTTTTTTTTTAATGTTTGTTTATTTATTTTTGAGCAAGAGAGAGCACACGTGCACAAGACAGGGAGGGGCAAAGAGACGGGGAGGGACACAGAATCTGAAGCAGGTTCCAGGCTTCAAGCTGTCAGCATAGAGCCCAACGTGGGGCTTGAACCCACAAACCATGAGATCATGACCTGAGCCGAAGTCAGATGCTCAACTGACTGAGCCACCCAAGTGCCCCAGGGCCTTTATATCCATATTTCCAAAGTCTTTAAACTTTCTGTCTTCATAACAGTTTTTAGAGTATTTCTTCTTGGGCATTTGCAGAAGATGTCTATAAGGAAAACTTTGCACTAGCAATGTATAAAGAATGTCATGCTCAGTGTTCAAAACCATTCTCCTTCTATCTGAATAAGCTCCCAGAAATAGACTCTTAAAATAGACCTTTTTATAACTAACTTTTTAAAGTTTTGTATTCCATTTTTATAATTGTCAACTTGAACAAACCTGTTGGGAAACAATTAGGATGTGTCTGACAGCATATTCATTTTTCTCATGCACTCTTTTGCACCTGCAAGTTTTTACAAGTTTCATTATGCATTAGCAGTGAAAGCGCTTTTAATCCTACTTTATTTGAATTATATTTTGGCAAGTTATTAAGACTTAACAAAAGAGGGTTAAGGTAGAGGAAACAATGAAGAAAGCAACTGAAGTGAAAATTTACTTAGATGGTATAATTATTAACATCATCTTCATCTTAATTACTGAGAAATGGTAGGTTCACACCCATTAATATCTCTAAAAGTATCATTATTTTCAGTTTTCCACTTAAAAGATACATGTGAAAATGAAAAGTAGGGTGCACTTAAGCCTGATTCACATTCACTAAATGATTCTCTGTGCTCTGTGCTTGGTACAACAGAAACCTGGAGCTCTAAATCCTGTGTGAAGAATCTCCAGTTTTGGAAACCTTTTCTAAAACAATTCTTAACATTACTGATTTGTTTTGAGAAATTACTGTCTTGTGAATAGTTTCTTATATAAATCTTGACTGTATTGCTTACTTCTCTTTGTAATTCACTTTTTAAAAATTATAGCACGGCATTTGGTCACCCAAATAAATTTATTGAGTTTGAAGTATATTGCCATTTCAAATGCGTAATATAAACGTTAAAAAAAATTCAAATATGTAACAGCAAGATGAATAAATAACTTCTCAAAATAAACTCCATTTTGAACTAAATGAATTCCAGTTTTTACTGAACCTCTGTATTGTTTAAACCATTGCAGAGGGAAAAGGAAAAAAGCTAAACTCCTTTTTCTGGAAAGCTTAACATATCTGTAGGACAAACAAATTGTACCTATTTGACATTATTTTCTGATAGACACGTCTAAACAGAATTAGACCACTCTAAGGAAATTTGCAGCATCTGCAATTTAATTGGTAAGCTCATGGAGGCAAAAAAAAAAAAAAACGCTATGGAGTCAGAAAAACTGGAGTTGGAAATTCAGTGCACTATTTCAACAAATCTTGCGTGGAACACATGTTGAAGATGCCATGACGAACAACAGAGTCCCTGCCCTCATAGTGCCTATAGTCTAGCGTAGTGCTTCTCATAATGTGGTGAGAGACTGGATTTAAAATATTTCCAATCCGTGTTGGATCAGAAGTTTTAAAAGTACAATACAAATGTCATGGCCATGTCAAAGTGACATAAAAGTTTCCAATCCCTTATTTATGCTTCTAACTAATATCTTTGCAGACCAATAATAATAAAGAGGACCACACTTTGAGAATATTGGCAAAAATATCAGCATCTATTCTGCCTATGTAGATTCTGTTTTTTAACAGCTATATGAATATCAGAAAGTAGTCTACCCTGTGGGCCTAACTTTCCTTATTTGTAAGATACAAATATCACTCTCTCTGGTTGTGAGGAATCAGTGGAATAAAGTATGTGAAAGAGCCTTTTATTTTGCACAGTGTACGTAGGTGCTTAGGTTGACTTTCATTACCCGCTATTTTCATCTTTTTGTAATTCTGTCCCTTCCAAATGCCTTTTTTCCTCTGTCCTAAAATTTCATTGTAATGAAGTTCTGATTCCAGTAGGTAGAGAACCAATTAAGAGCTTCATTAGTTTCTTTATTTGATTACCTAAAACAATGCATCTTGTTCTTATCTCTATACTTTTGGAACAAATCATAAACACTGTAAAAATGGACAGTCAGACCAAAGGATTTCCCATATCATCTCAGATCTGATAGATCTCATAGATGGCCTTGGCCTCTTCCCCAGCTGGTGTTGAGCAGTGAATCATCCAAAACCCATCTTGGCTTGTACATTTTCAAAACCTCCTAAGCCTTTAATGCATGGGTAAGAGTAGATCATCTGCCTACCTCTTGTTAACGTCCTATCTGGTATGTGTAAATGTTAACTCAGCAGAGCCCAGCTCTAATGGGAATTTTAACAACAAAGCATTAACCAGGTGAGAGCCGTTATTAGGAGAGGATTGTTACCAGCATAATGTGGGTGAAGTCAAGAGTCTTGTTTCATTTCACCACCCCCACCACACTGTTAAAGCTCATATTTACCCCTCTACCAAAAGTGCCCCACAAAGATAACACATGGATAGTTTCAATCCTGAGCACTACTTACGTCTGATTTCATATAAATGAGTCAATGTCTGTGTTATGCCCTAGAATATGACTGCTTTACAATACCTAAATAATAGGCTTTAGATAATCCAGTGGATACTTTTTTGGAAATGAACCAGGTATCCAAGTGGCTTGGGGGAAGCTATTCTGCTGTTTCAGTTATACATGATTTCTTGTGAATAATTTTCTTTAAAGATTTTATATTTTTAAGTATTATCTGCATGCAGCATGGAACTCGAACTTACAACCCCAAGATCAAGAGTCGCATGCTCTGCTGACTGAGCCAGCCAGGCACCCCTCCTATGAATAGTTTTTTGTATTAGAGACTCTAGAATAGCACTAATAGATCTTTCTGAGATGACAGAAATATTCAGTATCTGCACTGTCCACTATGTCCAATATTTTTAAAATTTAAATATGTTACTGTAGTTTACTGACATTTCTTTGTTTATAATTTGCTGACCTAGGTTGTACAGCTCATATCTTAACTATAAAATCTAAAGTGTAAACTAAAGAATTTTATCATTCAAGCTATTATGACATTGGAAGGAATATCCAGTTGAGGCCTTTGATTCATCTGCCTGATATTTGTGAGGAAAATTAGGGCCTGTAGCAGCAGTGGCGAGACTTTACAACTAATCTTTTTTATGATGTATGCTCTGCAGTATCTTCCATGAGCTCCTGGACTTTAAACTAGGTATTTTTAAAGGTCCAGTGTACACAGTGTCTCCCAGCCAATACCCAATACCAGTATTTTCCTTTTCAAAATGGTAGTGCCAGGGAGTCTGGGTGGCTCAGTTGGTTGAGTGTCCGACTCTTGATTTCGGCTCAGGTCATGGTCTCATGATTTGTGGGATCGAGCCCCGCATCAGGCTCGGCACTGACATAGCACACACGCACTCTCTCTCTAAAAATAAATAAATAAACATTAAAAAAAAAAATAATAACTACAAAATGGTAGTGCCATCCCTATGACTGCAAAAGCCAGAAAACTAGAATCTGTCCTTTCTTTCTCTCTCTCACCCACTTCTTCAACCAACCCGTCAGCAAACCTACTGATTCTGTTTCTGTTACTGCCACCAACCTAGTTCAGAATATCATCTCTTACACAGACAGACAACCATTCCAGCCTCCTAACCGATACTCACTCCTGTTTCCATTCTCAGCCTTTTCCCAACCTGTTTCTTATACAATCTTTTTTCCTTACAAAATTTTGAGTGATGTTATTAAAATCTATATTAGAACATGTCACTCCCCTTCTTAAAACCCTTTAAATGATTCCCATTGCATTAAGAATAAAGTCCAGGGCTCCTGGGTGGCTCAGTCATCCGTTGGGCATCCAACCTTGGCTCAGGTCATGATTTCAAAGTTCACATGTTTGAGCCCTGCGTCGGGCTCTGTGCTGACAGCTGAGAGCCTGGAGCCTGCTTTATGTTCTGTCTCCCTCTCTCTGTGCCCCTTCCCTGCTCACACTGTGTCCCTCTCTCTCTCTCTCAGATATAAATAAACATTAAAAAAAATTTTTTTTTAAAAGAATAAAGTCCATGTTACTTACCAAGGCTTGTAAATAGGATGACTTTATGTCCCAGTCTGCTTTTGACAATTCTGGTTATTGTCTATTGTCTATTAATAACTAATAGTAATTATTAACAGTGTTCCTTTTGTCTTGCTGGATCATCAAATTATGGTTCCCCCTGCCTACAAGATGCTATGTGATTTGGCCTCTTACTAAGATGAGATGTTGGGGAAAGAGAGGGGCGTTCTCTTCCTCACTGACCATGCTCTGGCCATACAGTCCTCCTTCCAGTTCTTAGTTCATTGCTAAGGTTATTCCTGCTCACAGCTTTTTCTAATGCAGTTTCCCAGAACGTTTGGTTTTCATTTTCTTCATAGCTAGTTTTTTCTTTATCCTTCCAGTTTTGGCTTAATGTGACCTCCTCATAGAGACCTTTCTTGACTATCCTTTTCTCTTTACCTTTCCCTTTGTGTTCTTCTTGACACTTAATATAATTTGTGTATTTGTTTGTTTAGTTGTTTATTTTTGGTCTACTCTACTAAAATATAAGCCAGGTGAGGGCAGGGATCATCTCTCCAGTACCTACCATCATTCCTGTTCATTGGAAGGCTTTTAGTAAACATTTGTTGAATGCATGAGTGTGACTAATTCTTTAGGGGTTAAGAATTCTGCCCCTGCCGCTATGTGTTCTTAGACAAATTAGTCAAGCCTTAGTTTCTTCTTCTGGAAAATGGGAATAATAATAATAGTAATTGCATTGTTTTTGTTATTTTATTTTCCCTTTGATGGGAGACTATTTTAATACACAGCTATAAATTTATTTTATGAATGCCCAAATAGCATGACTTAAAAACATTTTTTTTTTTTTTTGACAAGAGAATGATCAGAGACTTTGAGGTCTTTTTTGACAAAGATGGGCTGATTAAGTAATAAAATGATACTAGTAATGAAGCATCTTTGCTCCACTGATTTCTTAAGGTTGAGACCCACTTACCTTGAAAATTTGAGGGACTCTCATTAAAATCTATAGAGTTAGAGGCAGTTATTTGGACATTCATATGTCTGTTAGTAACTAGAATGTATCTTTTATTTTTTAAAAAATGAATCATAGAGGGGCGCCTGGGTGGCTCAGTCGGTTAAGCGGCCGACTTCAGCTCAGGTCATGATCTCGCGCTCCGTGAGTTCGAGCCCCGCGTCGGGCTCTGTGCTGACAGCTCAGAGCCTGGAGCCTGTTTCAGATTCTGTGTCTCCCTCTCTCTGATCCTCCCCCATTCATGCTCTGTCTCTCTCTGTCTCAAAAATAAATAAACGTTAAAAAAATTTTTTTTAAAAAGTGAATCATAGAAAGAATAGAAGGCTTTCTCATAGAAGCCTCCAGTTTTTCCTATCTTAAATAACTTCATCATTTTCTTTTTTTTTTCTTTTGTTTTTTATTATTTTATTTTGAGAGAGAGAGAGAGAACAAGCAGGGGAGGGGCAGAGAGAGAGGGAGACAGAATCCCAAGCAGGCTGTCAGCTGTCAGCACAGAACCCAGTTTGGGGCTCAAACTCATGAATCATAAGATCCTGACCTGAGTCAAAGTCAAGAGTCGGATGCTTACCCGACTGAGCCACCCATGCTCCCCTAACTTCATCATTTTCTACTGAATACAGACTGTTTTTTGAGTCTTGTTAATGATTTAATTATCATTAATTTGTTCCTTAGTTGTAAAGAATACTCCTTTAGTGTCTATTGACATGGCTGCCAAACCTTCACTTTTTGAGCAGCTTCCTTCTTGTTAGGACTGTCCTTCACTGAATGAAGTTCATTAAGAGCCCCTTTGTCCTGCTGCTGAGGTGTTTGTTTTCCTTACTTTGGTTTGGTATTTGCTTCTTGTTATATGCCTCTGATTCAGCATTCTGTCTCCAAGCTTCCAGGACTTGTTGACCTTAAATGATATTCATGTGATCACTTAAATTAACCAAATCTCCTTTACTTAAATAAATGGCCTTCTGTCGAGCACTCTCTGTGTGACTTGAAACATGCTGTGTTATGTAAATTGTCTATTTTAATCCTCATAACAACCCTATCAAATACTTGTTATTTCTGTTTTTTAAAATGAAGAAAACTAATTGCCTAAAGTAACCCACTGCTAAATGGCAAAACCATACTTTGAATTCTGGTCTGAGACCTTGAACTTAGGCCGCTGTTCAGAAATGGATTAAAAATTATTAACTTGACATTTCTACATGCTGTATAGGGGGTAGTAGTATATCTGGATATATTAGCTTGTTTTCAGAATTCTTTCAGTGGCCCAAGAAATCAGAGAAATTCTAGTTTTCTATCTTCTGAAGATGAGAATGAAGCTACATATTTTCACTTAGGATACATTATGATTACTTGTTGTTAAGGGAGTTAGAGACTGGAGATAAAGGATTGATTTCAGTCATGTTTTATATAGTTTATAGCGTGCATTGATGATTATACACAATCACCTGATTGTGATCAGTCTGATCATAGGGAGAGGGAGAAATCATTTCATTGGTCAATATTTTAATTTAAAAACAAAATCAAATTGTTAATGTTAGGACTTCCTCCCCCTTCTACATTTACTTCATAGTTTCACACTCTTTCTGCATATTTATCAAAGCTCTCTGACCTTCCCAGCTGCTTTGCTTTGGCTTAATATGAAGTATTTCTTAATGCCCTTTTTGAAGGCAGGGAGCCCTGCAGAGTTCCCTGTCTATCGATATGTCCATTTAGTTTTTGTAATTCACTGTGTCATCATAGTGGTTAAGTCATACCCTCAGGTCAAGACACCCAGTCAGGACAGCTTCATTAAGTCACTTACTTCTCTTTGGCACTGGAGATGTAAATCCTGACCCTAAGAATAAGACCATCTGTTTTGTGCTTCATTGCTTTAGATGTTCATACTTGACTTTATTTGCATTGATTTTTGCTTAAGTCTTGCCCAAGTGATCAGAGCTTGTAAGGCTAGTATGTTAATACTTCAAAGGAACTCACTGTTTTATTTATTTATTTTTATTTTATGTAAGGCTTTATTTATTTATTTATTTATTTATTTATTTTCAATATGAAATTTATTGTCAAATTGGTTTCCATATAACACCCAGTGCTCATCCCAAAAGGTGCCCTCCTCAATACCCATCACCCATCCTCCCCTCCCTCCCACCCCCCATCAACCCTGTTTATTCTCAGTTTTTAAGAGTCTCTTATGCTTTGGCTCTCTCCCTCTCTAACCTCTTTTTTTTTTTTTCTTCCCCTCCCCCAAGGACTTCTGTTAAGTTTCTCATGATCCACGTAAGAGTGAAAACATGTGGTATCTGTCTTTCTCTGTATGACTTATTTCACTTAGCATAACACTCTCCAGTTCCATCCACGTTGCTACAAAAGGCCATATTTCATTCTTTCTCATTGCCATGTAGTATTCCATTGTGTATATAAACCAGCAATAGCACTGCTAGGAATTTACCCAAGGGATACAGGAGTGCTGATGCATAGGGGCACTTGGACCTCCAATGTTTATAGTAGCACTCTCAACAATAGCCAAATTATGGAAAGAGCCTAAATGTCCATCAACTGACGAATGGATAAAGAAATTGTGGTTTATATTCACTGTGTTTTAAAAGTTGATCTGGTTCTCATTTGTAGGTTTTCTAGGAATTATTAATAATGTGATACGCTTTATAATTCAGGAGCCTATTTCTAAAAATGCCAAGTTGAACATGCATTTGGTTACTGTAATCAGAAACTAGACTGTTAGATGGTTCAGTTTTACATACAGAATTTTTGGTGGGTTTTATGTTGGAAGAATAGACCAAAGTATGTGTAGTTGGTATCAATAAACTCTATTGCCTGCCTAACATTTTTATATCCTGGTTCCCATACCCCTTTCATTTTAATTACCCAGATTTTCCAGTGTAGAAAAGTAAACTCTGGATCTAATTTTTGAAGTGCCAGTCGTGTGGTCTTATATCCTCACTGATTTAGTCAAGGAGGTGTTGGGGAATTTAAATTCTTCTGCCCAAAAATAGTTTTGCCTCTGGCTCCTAAGTGTCATCACACTTTCCCAAATTATCCTGGCTGTTAGCATTTAGAAAAATAACCAGACATATGTTGTAACCATCCTTTTTATTTAAAAAAAAAAAAAAAAAAAAAAGATGTTTTCTTCCTTCTAGTGGCACCAGTTCTGGAAATGGTTGAGGTTCATGAAGAGCTGAGAAGTGAAAGATTCTGCGTGTAGTTCTTGTGTGAATTAGTTACATCTGGCACTGGGGCCATAGCACATGGCTTTTAGGGGATGGAAGCCCAAAAGGTGAGGGGATGAGATTTAGGCCAGAGCTGCTGTGTATAATTAAAGGCCATGAGTTGCAAGTAGGGTCTTTGGTGTGAGTTGCATTGGCCTGGAGTAAGGGGTACCCTTTTCTGCTTTCAAAAAGGTACGATGAAGACAAGTTGATGGCCCTGGTAGTGCTTGCTTAGAATATGTAACCTCATGGGTCCTAGGAATAATTTGTAATAGATACCTGGATAGAAACTCTAAATTCCTATAGTCTCTATTAAATGGTCCTCTTTTGCCAATGACAGTATGGGCCACAAGTTCGTTCAGAGCTACCTACAATCATCCAGTAGTACTGGAAAAAGTGACATTTTGCCTAGTATGTGACAGACACCTCCAGTTAGAGGTGGCCATCTTACTGGTCAGCCCAGTGTGAATTTGGCTGGTCTCTGTTGAATGTGTCTCAAATAAGCAAGTTTTCCTTTTGGCAATAGTGGCAGACATATGGAATGCAGAGTCTGGCAAAAGCTGTGTCAAATAGGGTCCTTAAGCTACTTAGCCACTAACGGCTACTGTCACTGTTGTGACTGAGGAAGTATCTTCCAACTGGAAAATAAAAGTCATGTTGCTGCCAAGGGACAAATACATTTATCATGTCTTCTACCAGAAGAAAGGGCAGTGCTTATTGCTTTGCTGAACAAGGAATTCTTGCATTTAAGTTATATTAATTATTAAACTGGTAAAAAAAAAAAAAAAAGAAAAAAAGAAAAGACTACTATGGAAGATGTTTAACTGTGCTTTGAATACTGTTATAATTGTGTTATAATTTGTGACTGACATGTAAATATATTCTGTTGTGCCTGATGGAAAATCTAATGACTTTCAAAAGCATTAAGTTTAAAGGTCTATTTTGTCTTAGTAAATGTGAATGCTGATAGAAACAAGCTGCTGGGAGGTGGAATTTGGCCAATATCCATTTGGTTTCTGGAGATGTTTTGTGTGGCTTTCTGAATTGGAGTTTATGCGAGCTACAAACTCGCATCTTTATATTACAGTAATTAGCTGTAAAAGTAGTTCTTTAGTTACTAGTTTAAGTACTTGGTTCCTTTGGGCCATTGTGACTGTTGGGCCAATAAAGTATAGTCCCAGATCCTGAGGCCTGAAGTGAAGGGTTTATTAGCACTGGTTTAGCACAGGAGGATTTGAGTTGTCTGAAATAACCATCCTTTAGGCAAGGAATCCATTCATTACTTTTAAATTGTATATAAGGTTTTTGTCTTTCACAAGAAATATAACAAATGCTTATGGTTAATGTACAGGAGGCAAGTGGTTGAAGGGATCAGGGGAGAAATGGGTATTTTTTTTGATGTATTTGATTTGCCCAGTGAATCCCTGAAGGGAAAATAGTTAGAAATAAATGTAAAGGAAGATGAAACCTAGTATAGAGTCTGTTTTGCCTAAGCTTTGCTTTAAGGTTTTAATTAAACCTAAAGATTGTTTCTAAGAATGAACAATCTTTGTTTTTGAGTCCTTAGGGCTGTGGAACAGATTCCACTATTGTTTTACTTATCCCCAGAGGGTGGACCTCAAGATAGTGTGAAACTAGACAAATAGGATCCCAGACACCACCACCCTTTCCAAGTCCCCTGGAATGACAGGGTAGGTTGGTGTGGACTTGTCTTAAAAACATGGTATATAAATAATTTTCTAGGGAAAAGTTGACAGGAAAGAAAATGTAAGGAGAAAATTTTTTGTTTTGTGAAAGATCTAAATCCTGATGAATTTATTGGTAAGTTGGTTAGAGGGATAGAAGAGTCCATGGTTAAAATATTTTGTTGATTCTGTGTGCCAAACACATTGCAAAAAGCTTTAAGTGTGTTATCTAGTGATGCGCATTGTGAAAGTCTCAGAAACCACTTAGCAGACAAGGAAAATGCAGCTAGCCCAAGGAAACACCGTAATACTGGATCCAGTATTCTCTGATTATTAAAAATGTGCCACTCCTCCACATGCCTTACCTAGAATGCTCTTGTTGGGAAATAATTACTGAAAGTGAACAAAGGGACTTTCCAGAATAAAATCAATTAAGATCTCTTGGGGACTTCTAAAATGAATGGATTGTGTTCATATAGCAGTATTGGAATAAGTTTAAAGGCAATACAGTTTCCAGATACCCTTTAATATAATTACCGAGTTTGAAGATCAGACAAAAAGATGTAAGAGAAATCTCACACAGACTGTTTTAAGACCAAATATCTACCCCAGCCACTTTGTTGTGGTGTTTTTGTTTTTGTGTGTTTTTTTTTTCCTGTCTAGCTAAGTAGGATAGGAGGAAGTGCGTGCTTTCAATTTGTAATTCTACATGGAAAATGATATGGAGAACAAAGGCAAAGGAAAAAAATAAAATTTCCTTAAAACTTACAGCCATTGACAAGTCCTTGAGACAGTCAGAGTGACCTCCCTATAGGAATTCAACTGCCTCAATGTTAATACTTTGCTAAGGACAAAAGACAGCCTTAGTTTGACATTAGCCTGACCTCCAGGATCCTGTAAGTCTCTCTCTCTTTTTTTTTTTATGTTTATTTTATTTATTTTTGAGAGAGAGAGACAGAGTGCAAGTGGGGGGGGGGGGGGGGTGAGAGAGAGAGAGAGAGAGAGAGACAAAATCTGAAGTAGGCTCCAGGCTCTGAGCTTCAGCACACAGCCCGATACAGGGCTCGAACTCACAGACTGTGAGATCATGACCTGAGCCTAAGTCAGAAGCTTAACCGACTGAGCCACCCAGGTGCCTGTAAGTCTCTTTTAAGGGATAAAAATTCCTTTGGATGGGCGCCTGAGTGACTCAGTCTGGTTCAGGTCATGATCTCAGGGTTTGTGAGTTCGGGCCCTTCATCCTGCTCCGCACTTTGGGCTTTGCTGTGACCATGCAGAGCCTGTTTAGGATTCTCTCTCTCTCTCTCTCTCTCTCTCTCTCTCTCTCTCTCTCTCTGTCTCCCCCCCCCCCCAAATAAATAAACGTTAAAAAAAAATTCCTTTGGAAGCTTCCTTTATCTCTCCCCACCCCCCAAGATATATGTTAGCAGTCATCCTCCAAGCATATGGCCCACTGATATACATCTTCATGAAGGGTCTCATGACTAAGGTATTACTAGACAATAGTAGTAAATGACCTTTTCCTCACAACAGCTACCCTTTCAAAGTACTGGAAATCTTACTTCCAAATTCCTTAGAGAACTGCTATCCCTACTTGAAAGTAAATCAACCACTCCTCATAGCCCCAGTGCAGCTGTCTCTGCCTACAGGTCCTGTCCCTGTGCTTTAATAAAATCACCCTTTTTGCACCAGAGACACCACAAGCATTCTTTCTTGATTGTTCGCATCCAAGCCATAACACTTTCACATCAGAAAATACAGTTTGTGATCTATATTGTTGTAGAAAAGAGAATCACTGGGGTGAAAAGCTTTATATTAAATTATATGTGTGTGTATGTTGTTTTTCGTCCTTTGAACTATAATAGGATTTCCGAGATGCAGTGGCCCATGCTTCCAGGCAACTTGGGAAACCCGTGATTGAGGACCGGATCCTAAATCAGATCCTGTACTACTTGCCTCAGCTGTATGAGCTCAACCGGGATCTCCTGAAGGAACTGGAGGAAAGGATGTCAAACTGGTATAAATGGACTGACCAGCTTTCCCTAAGTTCCAATTTTAGATGAGGCCACAAGGGCCCTGCTTGTGACAGAGAGGTGGTATTCCTTACATTGAGTTGTTTCAATATATTAAATTTTCTTGGTGGTTACCTATAGATTGGTCATTTTAGATGGCCAAAATTCACAACCTTGATGCACTGAGCTCAATTCTAAAACTGTTCAAATTCTTTGGTAATGTTGCCTCAAAAGCAAGAAGGACCCATATTTAGCCAATTTAACTTTCTGTAGGAGACCTCTGATAATCAAGGTTTTTGAGATTGAGGGAGTTTAGTTGATATATTCACACTGAAATGTTTTTAAATGCTTTATTATCTTTTCTGGAGTTTCATGAATCTGTCTTTGCATTTTGGAAAAGAGACCATTCACTGGAATAATAGGTTTATTTGGTTTAGAAAATTTACATGTATATGATATCATTGTAGACTGTAGAAAAGAATACCAAAAGGTTAAGTACTTCCTTGGGTTGTAGAGAGGAAGCAGAAACTTTGGTGACATCTTTGAAGCTATGCACAAAATTCAAAATTTCCCTGTAAGCTTTATTTTACATATAACCCAGAAAAATACCTCTTGCCTGTTTTAGAAATATGCCTGTGCATGCTAGCAAAATATGTTAGGTAAGTGATTAATTCCTAGCTGTAGCCCGAATGTAAAATAACAAAGGGTTAAGAACTGAGGAATCACTGAAAGGTATTTTTTAAGGTCATGATAGAAATAAAATGTGATTCCACAGAGTTTTCCTATACATACTTTGTCATTCTTCTTATAAAAATTATCTTTAAAATTACCTTGAATTGCCTTTAACAGATATGTATATTTGTGCAAGCGTTATAAAGAGGCTTAAATATATTTTTCGCTTGTGCTAAAAGTTTTCCCAAGTTTAGATCTATAGATGTTCTGCATTAAAGTATTAGACATTCCTAAGAAACAGACTGAATTGATGAAACGGACAGCTAAAACAGTAATTATGGCAAAAGCTACACTTATTACTGACATAAAACTCTTCTAATCCTTGGATAAGGTATTTTCTACTTATTAAAATATTTTTCTCTCTGGGGTCTTCAAGTTAAGACATAGTCTTTGGTTTTAGTATGCTTTCTGAAATAACATTTATTTTTGCATTGGCTTTTAATAACAGCTGTTGCAATACTTCATTTCTGCATTCAACAAAGTTTTGAGTATCTTACTGTGTGCTAGTCAGGGCTCTAAGCATGGTGGGAATATCACATTGCACAAAACAGATGAGGCTCTTGTTCTCATGAAGTAGATGTTTCAGTGGGGGAAGAGCCAGAAAAATAGACAAGAAACATTAGATGAAAGCAACTTCTGATCTAGAAAGATATAAAATAAGATGACGTGCTAGCAAGTGAAGACTGGATGGCCGAGAAGACCCTCTGAAAAGGCAAAGCACTTTAAAAGTGACATCTGTACAAAAAGAAGGAGCCAGCCAGGGTTCCTCCATATTTCCAGGCATGCAAAGCCATTAGTAAGAGTTTGCAAAGTGGGATTGACTCTGTATGTCAAAGGAATATAAAGAAGACCAGTGTGATTGGAGAGTACTGTGAAAGAAGGAGAGAAGCCTGAAATGAGTCAGAAAAGTAGGCAGCAGCTGGACCAATGAGGCTACAAATTTGTAAGCCAAGGTGAGGAGTTTGTTTTTCTGCTAAGTCCCCTAGGAGGCCATTGGAAGTCACATGAGTAATATTCGTTTTTAGACTCTCAGGCTGCACAGAAGGATGAGATGGTAGAAGCAGGAGGCCCGTTCAGAGGGCTGGCAAAGTCCAGGCAAGATGTGATGGCGGCAGTGGGAATGGTGAAGAGTAGGCATTTGGAGATAGGAGATATCTTACAAGAAGAGAAAAGAGGCGAAGCTGATGGCTTAGACTTGGGACTCTGCTCTTTATTGGATATGTTTTGGATACACTAATGACTCTTTTTATATTTTTGTGTATTTCTTTTCTTAGGACTGAACAACACAGAATTGCTGATATCTTTGTAAAGAAGGGACCATATCTAAAAATGTACTCCACATACATCAAAGAATTTGATAAGAATATAGCTTTGCTGGATGAGCAGTGCAAGAAGAACCCAGCATTTGCTGCTGTTGTTAGAGAATTTGAGGTATTTTTGCTGCCATATAATGTTGAACCCTTTTTTCTTCTTTTGTTGTTTTTAAAGCTGTAAGAATTTGCCATCGTTGAAAACAGAAAGATACTAATATTTAATTCCTTCAGAATCAAAGAGGAGATTGAACAAATTAAAAGGTGAAAAAGTATGTACCAGATTTAATTTTGAAAATCTTTTATTGCATGTTAGAATACTTTAATGAGTCTTTTTTTTTAATTGTGAGGAAATACACACAAAATAAAACAACCATCTTAACCATTTTTAAGTGTATAGTTCAGTAGTGTTAAGTTCATTCATATGGTTTTGCAACCAATCTCTAGAACTCTTCATCTTACATTGCAAAACTGAAACTATACCTAAAACAACTCCCGATCCTCCCCTCCCTCACCCCCGGTGACCACCATTCTACCTACTGTCTCCATGAATTTGACTATTCTAGAAACATTTCTTATTTCTAACTCAGCCTTTCCTTTTCTTCTTCTAACAACTAATCTACAATGATGGGTAGGAAATAGAATTTGTTTCCCTTTAGATAAATAAATGACACAGGTTCGATGTCAAAGTTAGGAAAAATTAATAACGTTTTATAGCCAAAGCTTTTGTGTTTAAGTCCTTCCCCCAGTCTTGGATAAAATGTGAATTATTATATGTTTGAATACTTACTTCTCTCTTTTGAAACTAAAAAAAAAATTCCAGTCATGCAAACTAGAAAGGTTTTAGAGGTATTATGATATTGCTGATTTCTTATTTTTACATTAGACACGTAATTAAACTTTAAAATCATTTGTTGTCTTTTTTCTGGGTTTTTTTTTCCTTTTCCTCTCCTGATGTCTTCATGTTGTTAAGAAAGGAAGTGTGATTTATGTAGCTATGGCAACTGATAATTGACCCAGGGTTTCATCAGTGTCCAGAGAATTAATTGTTCTGTTGTCTTGGCAGCAAAAGAAAACATAAGACAGGAAAATTAACTGTCTTGGTTAATGATGCTTGCATGGTAGATGCTTTCTTAAATGCAATATCATTATCATTTTTTAAGTATTCTGTGTACCAGACCCTAGAGGTGCATATGTAGAAAAAGATGAAACAATCTGAGCAAATCTTAAAAAACTCTTCCCCACCCACCTGAGCCGGGGAAGAAGTGCAGAGCATCTTAGGATGCAGGAACATTCTCACTCAGCCATTTTGATGCCACCTCACAGTAAATTCCTGTGTCGGAGAATGGGTGGGAGGCCCAGGGTTGGGCTGAAGTGTCTGTTGTACTTACTTCGGAAAGGAGCTTTCAAGGCAGAATCAGTTGTCATTTTGATCAAATCAAAATGGCTCCGGAATCAAATGTTTCTATATACACTGATTTGGGAGCTGTCTTTTATAGCCATTCATCTGAGAAAGAAATTTTACATCCATTGGGCTTATTAGAGAAGATACACATAGCTAGGCTACTTTTCAGGTCATCTTTAACTTCTGCAATTCTCCCCACTACCACTTGTTGTTATCGTAAGTACATTGACCATAGACTCTGATTATTATTTGAATCCAGTTCCCAGTAGATTGATTTCTGTCCCCTTATCTTCAGTGCCATGCATTTCTCTCTTGCTCATTGGGTTTGTGCTTGTGAAAACACTGGCAGAGGCTCTGCTAAGTGGCAGCTGCAGAGTGTGGTGCTCTCTAATTGATCTAGAGCACAGGCTGCAGCCACCACTATCTGTGAGAGGGCCATGAACAAATGATCGCAGTGAGCCTGTGACTTCAGAGACCTACCTGCAGAAAAGGGTGGGCTAGGTGCTGAGTGGGCTATGGTTTCACTCTTAGCATAACAGCCGAGCCTTAAGTTACAGCAGGCTTTTCCATGAATCCCCTTCCACAGTTGATGACCACCTCAAGTTTGGCTTCCTGGGCACTTGAATCTGGGTTCCATGCTTTTTAGAAGAATGCCTGTGTTGACTTTGGATACCTTTTCCTTTCAGACGAGCCCACGCTGTGCTAATCTGGCCCTCAAGCACTACCTACTCAAGCCAGTTCAGAGGATCCCCCAGTACAGGCTGCTGCTGACAGGTAGGCTTCTCTGACATTTTGCCAACCAACCAGTTCTTTGATCAGTTCTTTGATCATCCCTGCATGCATTCTCTGCGTGGGCATTATTCTTACATGTACATCATACCATCCCAACCCCACATCCCTGTGACATTTTACCTGATTAATATTATTAATCCCAAGAATGACCTTTCCCAGCTGCTCAAGAATGAGGTTTAGGGGGTCACTCACACATATTTGTTGCCCTGGTCACTTACCTCAGAGGGTTGTAAGGATTGATTAATGAGCTATGTGCTTAGAATGGTGCTTTGGTCATACTAAGTTCTAAACCAGTATCGGCTGCTAGTAATAATAGTAGTATCCTTATCGTCATCATCATGATGTTGTTGTTCTCATGGTCATTATCTATATCTTCCAGTAGACTGTAAGCTTCAAGATTACAGGGCTGTGTCTATCTGGCTTACTCCTATAACTGTTAAAAAAAAAAAAAGGGGGGGGGAAGAAGAAGCCAAGAGGCTATGACTTGAGTGAAGGTATACACTGTGCTCAGGGGTTTATATTCCTTGACCCTTCCAAGTCTTCACCATAGCCATCCATAGATCACGGTATTATTGACATAGATGTAATAATAGAGATAAGTGGTTTGGTGTCACAGAAAAGCTAGTACAGTCTCACACCAAGTCTAGTGTCTGACACATTCTACTAGGTCCACTGGAGTATTTGGTGAAATAACTGGATGTGCAGCAACTTAGTATACATATATTATGTGCATTAAGAATTGTGTCAAATGGATAAGAATATCAAAATTCCACCACAACTCTAAGTTCAGTCTGTTGTGATTTCATGTAAATAGATTTTGAGGTACTTGGTTCCTGTTGGTATTCATAAGAAAGAGTGGGCATGCTCCTTTCCTTCACTAAATCCTTTCTTGTGAGCCAAAAACTATATCGGATGTAGTACGTGTGAGTCCTGGAAAGCCAGAATTTCCTGATATTCCTTTAGGCAAAGCCTTCCAAGGTTGCCTTTTAAAAGACAAAGTGCTGTTGAGGAACGCCTGCCCTCAGCATCTGGAACTGGCCACTCTAGGTGTTTCAAGTGTGCAGTTTGAATTTCGAACTGTGAATCAAACACTAGATTTTTCTTTGGAATGACATAAGGCAAACCAAATAATTTGAGGATATCCTGTCCATTTGTACTTTCTTTCCTCTGCTTTTGGCAGAGATTTAGAAAACACAGGACAAAAAGGAAGTACCAATGCATGTGTTGTGTTTTTGCTAGATAAATTCAATGCTGTGTCGTAAATGAAGCTGTTAAACGGCTTAGGCTGTTTCTACAGCTGTGGAGTGTGTTTTTAGTGGCAAAAGACTACTGTGGTTTCAAATGAGAGAAGGATAGAGCAAGATTCTGAAATTTTAATGTAAAAATGTTTCTCCCCCCACACTATGATTGATCTAAGTAAAGTTATACATTTAATTTATGATTCGTGAAAGTTTGGTTTTAACTGAGAAGTGATGAAACAGCCAAAGTAAGCTTTAAAAATTATTTTTTAAGAGAACAGATCTCATGTATTTTATGATAGCAAATAGAATAATTATAACAATATACTGTAATAAAAGTTAAATGAATATGGTCTCGGGGCGCCTGGGTGGCTCAGTCGGTTAAGCGTCCGACTTCGGCTCAGGTCACGATCTCACAGTCCGTGAGTTCGAGCCCCGCGTCAGGCTCTGGGCTGATGGCTCAGAGCCTGGAGCTTGTTTCCGGTTCTGTGTCTCCCTCTCTCTCTGCCCCTCCCCTGTTCATGCTCTGTCTCTCTCTGTCCCAAAAATAAACGTTAAAAAAAAAATTAAAAAAAAAAATGAATACGGTCTCTTTCATATCTTTTTTTTTTTTTTAATTGAAGGGGGGGTGAGGGTGGCGGTCCAAATGAGTGAAAGGCAGAGAAAGAGAATCCTGCGAGGGGCAGAAAGGGAGAGGAGCCAGGCTCGTGTTCATCCGAAGTGAGGCTCATGCTCACCTGATTCAGGGATCGAGCTCACCCGATGCATGACTCAAACTCACAAACCGTGAGATCATGACCCGAGCCAAAGACAAACACTTAACTGATTGGGTGCCTCATCTTCCTCTCCTATCTTATTATACTATGGTGACCCTTCTTATGATGACGTGAAATGAAAAAATGCCTACATGATGAGATGAAGTGAGATGAATGACATTAGGCACTGTGTATCCCTAGGCTACTGTTGACCTTATGTGACATGTTAGAAGGACCTTCTGCCTCCTTACACTCACAGCTGTTGACTTGGTTAACTGAAACTTTAGAGAGTGAAAGTATGGATAAGGGGTACTACTGTATTTGGTGCCTTGTGAATTTGCTAGTATTTTTGTAATTTGAAAATTTGTTCTGTAATTTGATTATAAACTCTTCAAGGTCAAGGAGTGGGTCTTTTACCAATAATTTAGTGCACTTCAATTTCTCTGGGTCAGTTTTGATTACATTGGAAGCCATTCAGGAAATAATATTGGCTGCTTTTAAGATAGGTTTAAAATATCCCGTTAAGCTAAAACATCTTTAGCCTAAAGGATGACATTGAGATAGAGAATTTCAGAGATGATGTCTTCTAAAGGAAGACATATTTAGGGGCTCCTGGGTGGCTCAGTCAGTTAAGTGTCTGACTCTTGATTTCAGCTCCAGTCATGATCTTGCAGTTTTTGAGTTTGAGCCCTGCATCTGGCTCCACGCTGACAGTGCAGAGCCTGCTTGGGATTCTCTCTCTTCCTCTCTCTCTGCCCCTCCTCCACTCTCTCTCAAAATAAACTTTAAATAGGCTTAGGCCTTTTAAAAATAATAATAATAAAAAATAAAAATAAATGGAAGACATATTCCGAGAGGTGAATTGTCCTTCCCCAAACTACACAGATAGTACTGAAGTATACATATGGTCCTAGAATCCTAAGGACATATGGAGGCTGTGATGCTAAGGGTTTGTTTATATTTTTTTTAAAATTCTGATTTTCCAGGGATGCCTGGGTGGCTCAGTTGGTTAAGTGTCCGACTTCGGCTCAGGTCATGATCTCACTGTTTGTGAATTCGGGCCCTGCATCGGGTGCTGTGCTAACTGCTCAGAGCCTGAAGCCTGCTTTGGATTCTGTGTCTCCCGCTCTCTCTGCCTCTCCCCAGCTTAACACTCTGTCTCTCTCTCAGGAATAAGTAAACATTAAAAAAAAATTTTTTTTTTACTCTGATTTTCCAGTACTCATTTTTGTTATATTCTGATTACTCCCTATTTTGCAAGATATTTCTACAGTTGCTATCAAAGTGCTCCCTGTCTATACACTTAAATTTTTAGCAGTTGGATTTTAAATCTTTAGGTTTGCATCTATTCAAATGGGGTCCTCATTTTTGGATAAACAAGCTCAGTGTTTTAATCCTTTGAACAACCTTGTGGGGTTATATAACTTTCATTTTCATTTTAGAATTTGGAGTAATTCCAAGAGCACAAAATATATGGGAACAGAGAGGAACAGCAAGGCTATTTGGGGCAACTTTTAACAACTTTGATTTAGTAATGAGTTTCAGGCAGACTAGGGGAAGGATCCCTGCCTGATTCAGTATAGATATGTGACCCCCTTGGTTTCAGGAGGGAAAGACTGAAAAATGTAGAGATGAAGTACAGATAAGATAGGATAGTTTCTTTTGGAATCCTTTTAGAGAAAGGTGGATGGAAATCCCCAGATACTGCAACCTGCCCCTACTAGTCAGACAACCATCCTGTTGTCTTGCAGAATTTTCTTCCTGGACATAATTTGGCTTTCAGTTGGATATTTGACTTAGCTTTGTCTTCCTTCAGCATAGTGAAAAGCACTTTCAACTAAATTCTTGGTAGTACTTTTTTTTTTTTTAACTCAACTCAAAATAAGATTTAAGAAAATGCATATGTTGTATAATAAATGCTTAATATTAGAATTATTTTATTTAAAAGGTAAAATAAAGTAACTGGTTTACTTAATTTAAGTAGGAAAACTTATAAATTTTACCTTTATATTGGCCACTCAAAGCAAGTGGATCTAGTCAGATCTTGAAATCTATGTGGGGCCCAGAACCTGTTTGCAGTTAAGAGCCTGAGAGTCTTTTTTTTTTTTTTTTTTAATTTTTTATGTTTATTTATTTATTTATTTAAAAAAATTTTTTTTTAATGTTTTTTATTTATTTTTGAGACAGAGAGAGACAGAGCACGAATGGGGGCGGGGCAGAGAGAGAGGGAGACACAGAATCGGAAGCAGGCTCCAGGCTCTGAGCCATCAGCCCAGAGCCCGACGCGGGGCTCGAACTCACGGACCGCGAGATCGTGACCTGAGCCGAAGTCGGACGCTTAACCGACTGAGCCACCCAGGCGCCCCTATGTTTATTTATTTTTAAGAGACAGAGTGTGAGCGGAGGAGGGGCAGAGAGAGAGGGAAACACAGAATCCGAAGTAGGCTCCAGGCTCTGAGCTGTCAGCAGAGAGCATGATGCAGGGCTTGAACCCACAAACTGTGAGATCATGACCAGAGCCGAAGTCAGATGCTTAACCGACTGAGACACCCAGGTGCCCCAGGAGCATGAGAGTCTTGAGGCAGCAGTGAAGAAGTAATGGAAAGAAACAGGTGCTGCTGTAGGAGCAACATTAATTGTTTACCTCTGTTTATTTCCTTCCTCATCTCTTCAGTGTTGAGACCGTCTTTATTATCCTGATTCTGTGTCTGTCATAGACTCTGGCACATAACAGGAACTCAATGAGCTGAAAGGCTTAGGGAGTTAAACATTGTTCCTTTTTGTAAGGTTGAGAATCCCCATGCTGTGGTGTCAATTAATGTTTCATGGATGAGTGGGTCAATAAATTATTAAGAGTTGAAACGTTCTTCCAGTTACCCAAGCACAAAATTGTGGAAAGGACTGAAATACTTCCCTTTCCTCTTCTTTTCTCTCTCATAGGATATGCTGACCAGTTTTCCTTTGCCTCTGATTCCTGCTGTTTCCATTTCCCTTGTTCTAGGCCAGGCCTTCCTAAACTCCTGTCAAATTGTGGCAATATCTTCCTTCTGGTCATGCTACCTCTTATCACCACCACCACCCCTGGCACATTGTCACTTAATCTCTTTTCCAAGGATACCAAAAGGAAAAACCCACTCCTGTGTCTCTCCTGTTCACACACCACCACCACCACACTCACAGTACTGACACCAGATGTGTAGTTTAGTCCCATGCTAAGCAATTATCTTTAACATCAGCTAGGTGTCCTACAATTTGATTCAATTCAGGCACTATCTACCTGGAAATAGTGCCAGATTCTACAGATCAAGGGCTCCATCCCACAAGACTACCCCCCTGCAAACTCCACATGCCATTCAACATGTCCCAGGTTGTCACCTGTATTTCTTTTCTTTTCTTTTTTTTTTAACATTTATTCATTTTGAGAGACAAACAGAGCATGAGCAGGAGAGGGGCAGAGAGAGAGGGAGACACAGAATCCGAAGCAGGCTCCAGGCTCTGAGCTGTCAGCACAGAGCCCAATGGGCTCAAACTCATGAACCACGAAATCATGACCTGAGCTGAAGTCTGACGCTCAATCGACTGAGCCACCCAGGCGCCCCACCTGTATTTCTGATCAACCAGATATAAATCTGGGTTCCCCTGATTCTCTCCTTGGATTCACTACTTTGCCAGAATGGCTCATAGAACTCAGAGTAACACTTATTTACATTTGCTGGTTTATTTTTAAAGGATATGGTAAAAGCGGGGGGCTTCTGTCAGTTAAGTGTCTGACACTTGGTTTCAGCTCAGGTCATGATCTCATGGTTTGTGAGTTTGAGCCCCACATCAGGCTCCATGCTGACAGTGCGGAGCCTGCTTGATATTCTCTCTCTTTGACCCTCCCCCACTGGCACACGCGCTCTCTCTCTCTCTCTCTGTCTCAAAAATAAATAAATAAATAAATAAATAAATAGATAGATAGATAGATAGATAGATAGATAGATATTTTTTTAAAGGTATGATGAAGGAAAAAAGTGACCATCTAGATGGAAGGGATGCATAGGGAAAAGTATATGGGAAGGATCTTGGAGCTTCCATGCCCTCTCTGGGTACCACTCTCCCAGCACCTCCACATGTTCAGCAACCAGAAACTCTAACCCCTATACTTTGGAATTTTAATGAAGGCTTCATCATGTGGTCATGATCCAATATTAACTCCTCTTCTAGCCCTCTTCCCTTCCTATAGGATGGAGAGTAGGGCTGAAAGTTTCAAGCTTATAATCATGGCTTGATCTTTCTGGTGACCAGCCCTTATCTAGGAGCTATTCAGGAGCCCACCCAGAGTCAGCTCCTTATAACAAAAGACATTCCTATCACCTAGGAAGTTTCAGAGGATTTAGGAGTTCTGTCAGAACTAGGGTCAGAGGCCAGATGTTAGAACAAAAGATGCTCCTAGTGCTCTTATCACTTAGAAAATCACAAGGGTTTTAGCAGCCCTGCCAGGAACTGGGAGGAGAGCCCAGGAAAGTTGAAAGCTTACATTATCCTACCATAATAGCAGATACCTGTCATTTGCCCAAACCCATAGAATATACCACACCAAGAGTAAATCCTAATGTAAACTATCGGCTTTGGGAGGAGTGGGGGGTTGTGATGTGTCAGTGTAGCTTCCTCCATTCTAACAAACATACCACTCTGGTGGAGGATATTGATAATGGGAATGTCTGTGCATGTCTGGGGCAGAGGGTATATGGGAAATCTCTATGCCTTTCTCTCAGGTCTGCTGTGAACATAAAATCACTCTAAAAAAAAAGTCTTAATGGGGGGGGACATTATTATTCACAATATAAAGGCCACATGTTATAACCCAGAATTTCCCAAACTTTGTTTTCCTTTGCTCTAACTGCAATAGGTTTTTTTACTCTGTATTGAAAGATGTCCTCAAGGCCAGATTCTCTCTTTCATTAATCAATATTTATATGGACTGAACTTGAGCCGGACACCTGTATGCACTGGCCAACACCAAGGTGGTCCTTGCTCTGGTGGAGCTTCTAGTCCTCCTCTTTGGGGCCATGCCCAACCACTGAGGCTTTCACCAAGAGCGTCCTCTCCTGAGTCCTGAAAATTAAACTGATCTCGTCATTTGTTTGAGTGACTATATTTTGAGGATTTGTTTTTGTAAGGGTCTTTTGTGCCTATTAAAAAATATATAAGTATTATAAAACATAGTTCTTCTTTATCTTCTACCATCCAGAGATGACTATCATAGATCCTTTTAGGTTTTTTTTGTCTCTGTGTTATATGCAGTATAAATTTTTCCAACAAAAAAACCTTTTATTTGTGGAAAGTTACTACACTGGTTTTGAAAAAAGTTAAATCAGTGAGGATCATGTTGAGAAAGTAAAATAAAATGAAAAACATAATTTAAAAATTCCTCTGAAATATCTTTTCCACTTCTATATTTAGGAGGAAAAAACAGTCCTTTGAACTTTGATTAAATTTGGATCAGGTAGTTTTCTTTGATCTTGTTTTAAATATTTATGTTATAAGTGACTAACGACATATTATATTACTTTTCCTGTAATCTTTGCCTTTAGTCTGGGATGGTATTAACTCCCTCTAGGTTTTAGAAATCCAGGATTTCCCATGTTGGTAGAAAATGGGATATTAAAAACATCTGTTATAGTGTTCTGAAGCTATTAATTTGAGCTGTGAACGGACTAATAAGCAGATTCAACAAAAGATCACAGTCAAATTAATGCATGACTTTTAAAAAATTCTTACTGAAAAATGAAACTTCTGCTTAGCAAATATTTGTTTTATAACCCAGGGCTAATTGTCTTCCTCAAAGTCATTCTAACACTTTCTCTAGGGCAGAACATGATGAAAGGTGGGGCTGTCCCAATCACCAGCCAAGGAATTTAGTTTCTGAAGAACCCAAAGACCCTGATGTAAGGCAGTGATAATATTCAGAATTCCTGTTGTTATTAGCTCAACTCTCAACATGTTACAATTAATTTTTTAATTATAGCTGTGAACAAGGTATTTTGAGAGATGGTATTTAATAAATTCTATCCATGAAATATCTTAGTACTGTGGAAATATTTAGTACTATGGAAAGACTTTAGGATATAAGCACATTTTATTTGCCTGTTCTATTAAATTATAACTTTTATTTGAATGTTAATTTTTAAGCTTATTTATTTATTTTGAGAGAGAGACAGAGAGAGCAAGCAGGGGAGAGGCAGAAAGAGAGGGAGAGAGAGAATCCCAAGCAGGCTCCGCATTGTCAGCACAGAGCCTGACATGGGGCTCAAACCCACAAACCATGAGACCATGATCTGAGCTGAAACCAAAAGTTGGATGCTCAACCCGACTGAGCCTCCCAGGCACCCCTAAATTGTAGCTTTTAAATGTAATCTCACTTTCTCTACAGAATAGAGGTTCTTAACCTTTTTTATGCCTGGATCCCTCTGGTAATCTGGTGAGGTCTATGGCTCTCTTAGAATACTTTTTTTAAAGTTACAGAATAATATACATAAGATTAAAAGGAACCAATTAGCCTGAAATACAGTTATTAAAATAGTTTTATAGTGTTACATAGTAATACATGTGCTACTTTAGTAATGCATTAAAAAGAAGATCTGGTGGTAGATATAAGAACTACCATGATTTTGATATAGTGGTGATGGTAAACGGTATTTTGAGATATCTGCAACAACTGTGATGTGATAATAAAAAATTATGTGACTTCTCTGGTGGTAAAGTCATTGGTATCATTGGTAATACTGTGGTTTGTTGCCTACATTCACAATAGAAGGAAATTCTGTATTTCATGTAGAAGTTAGTGAAAATATTGTTTGTTTTTTTGTTCTTTGCCCATCCAAGTTTGTAGATCCCCAGAACTATACCCACAGACATCATTGTAAAGTCATTCTTTGTTCTAGGTCTCTGTGTATGTTTGACTCAGATTCCCTGTAGATAGCCAAATGCCTCTATCATTGAAACTTGCCTTGCCAAAGATCCAGCAAGCTGACTGAGTTTTCCTCTTAGTGTTTGTTAGTCATGGGCTTACATCGGGAACTGTTCCCATTGAAGAAAATGCTGAAATTCACTCAAACTTGAATTCACTTTAGTGTTTGTATTTGCTTTATTCTTTTCTTGGCTATTCTTTGGCTAATAAAATAAAATATACTTAGTTCCCTAAACCTAAATTTGTTCTTTGTTGATAATTAGGGTGGTAAGGACCAAATATGGATAAGAACTTCTGTAAATGAAACTTCACTGTGCCAAAACCATTTCTGTACCTTTGAGATTGTCACCTAGTAAACTGGCAAGCTTAACGGCTGGAAAACGTATCCATGGAAAAAAGCAGTATCAACCAAGTCAAAATAATGGATGTTTACTTTTGTTGAGAGACGTCCTACTGTTTGGATTCCTCTAAGGGCATCCTGGATATGCCTAGCCAGTCTGTCCCAATAAAAAGGGACCACAGGAAGATTCTGTCCATTGTAAAATCTGCTACACAATTTTGTGTAAGATGAGCCCGTGGAGTTAGATTTAGTTTGTAAGTCCTTTGGGCATGCCACCTCAGGACCAGGGCCCTGACCCAAAGTCTAGCATAGACCAGGGCTGCCTCATTGGCTATGTCCTGTACAAGGGCTTTGGCTGATGTCCAGGTCCAGCCTGCACTCTGCTCGACATCTTGTGTGCTCTGGGTGGGGGTGCATCAGCCCAGGAGAGGTGGCCTTTTCTAATTCACAGAAAGGGATGGCCTGCTTTCTGAGAGCCCAGAAAGGTCACTTTTTCTAATTCAGACAAGCACTGTATGTACAAGAGGCAGCCCGGGGCCACATTTCAAGGACCAGAATAGAATTAATATTTGAGAGGCAAGAGAATGAGAGCAGGGGCCTGAGTACTTTTACACTAGTCAGACCCTCAAGGTATTATCTCAACTGCTTAGTAAAGTAGAAAGCAAGAAGTGGTTTCCCTAAATGGAGTATCATTTAGTCCACCATAAATTCAGGAAACATTTATTGAATATGTACCAGACCTTGTTCTAGGTACTGGAATCGAGGATAATTCAAGCTCCTTGTCTTCATGAAATCCACAGTTTAGCAAAATAGAGTACATCATTAAAGAATATTCTGGGAGGGAAACATCAGCCAATACATATCCTACAACATCAATAATTAAAAGCACATAATCCCATTACAAGAATAGACCTATTGAAACACCAGCATTCTTCTTAGAACTAGGACAAACAATCCTAAAATTTGTATGGAACCACAAAAGACCCTGAATAGCCAAAGTAATGTTGAAAAAGAAAGCCAAAGCTGGAGGCATCACAATTCTGGACTTTAGCCTGTACTACAAAGCTGTAGTCATCAAGATAGTATGGTATTGGAACAAAAACAGACGTATAGACCAATGGAATAATATAGAGAATCCAGAATCAGACCCACAAATGTATGGCCAACTAATCTTTGACAAATCAGGAAAGAGTATCCACTGGAAAAAAGACAGTCTCTTCAGCAAATGGTGCTGGGGAACTGGACAGCAACATCCAGAAGAATGACACTGGACCACTTTCTTACACCATACACAAAAATAAACTCAAAATGGATGAAAGACCTAAATGTGAGACATGAAACCATCAAAATCCTAGAGGAGAAAAACAGGCAACAACCTCTTTGACCTCAGCCACAGCAACTTCTTATTTGACATGTCTCCAAAGACAAGGGAAATAAAAGCAAAAAAGAACTATTGGGACATCATCAAGATAAAAAGCTTCTGCACGGCAAAGGAAACAATTAACAAAACCAAATGGCAACCAACAGAATGGGAGAAGATACTTGTAAATGACATATCAGATAAAAGGTTAGTATCCAAAATCTATAAAGAACTTACCAAACTCAACACCTGAAAAACAAATAAGCCAGGGAAGAAATGGGCAGAAGACATGAATAGACAATTTTCCAAAGAAGACATCCAGATGGCTAACAGACACATGAAGAGATGCTCAACATCACCCATCATCAGGGAAATACAAATCAAAACCACATTGAGATACCGCCTCACACCAGAGTGGCTAAAATTAACTCAGGCAACAACAGATGTTGACGAGGATGTGGAGAAAGGGGAACCCTCTTGCACTGTTGGTGGGAATGCAAACTGGTGCAGCTACTCTGGAAAACAGTGTGGAGGTTCCTCAAAAATTTGAAAATAGAATTATCTTATGACCCAGCAATAGCACTATAGGAATTTATCCAAAGAGCTCAAATGTCCATCAGCTGATGAATGGATAGAGAAGATTGGTATACACACACACACACATACACACATACATACATACAATGGAATATTACTCAGCAATGAAAAAGAATGAAATCTTACCATTTGCAACAATGTGGATGGAACTAGAGGTATTATGCTAAGTGAAATAAGTCAGTCAGAGAAAAGACATATCTATGTTTTCACTCATGTGGAATTTGAGCAACTTAATAGAAGACCCTGGGGGAAGGTAAGGGGGGAAAAGAAAAAAGAAAAAAAAATATATATGTGTGTGTGTGTGTGTGTGTGTGTGTGTGTGTGTGTGTGTGTGTATAAAAGAAAGACCTATTGATTGAACAGTAATAATTATTGAGGCGCCTGGGTGGCTCAGTTGATTAAGCATCCGACTCTTGGTTTCAGCTCAGGTCATGATCTCCTGGTTCATGAGATCTGACAATGCAGAGCCTGCTTGGGATTCTCTCTCTCCCTCTCTCTCTCTGACCCTTTCCTGCATGTGTTCATGCATGCACATGCTCTCTTTCTCAACATAAACATTTGAAAAATGAAAATTATTATTCTATTAATAGAATAAGGAGGTAACTTTAAAATGACCCTGTTTATAAAAATGTAATGTATGGCAAGATAGGAAGTGTAAGACAGAAGAAAGGAAAAATTAATGGGTCGCCTGAGTGGCTCAGTCAGTTAAGCATACAACTTCGGCTCAGGTCATGATCTCATGGTTTGTGAGTTTGAGCCCTGCATCAGGCTCTGTGCTGACAGCTCCAAGCCTAGAGCCTGCTTCAAATTCTGGGTCTCCCTCTCTCCCTACCACCCCCCTCAAAAATAAATAAACATTAAAAAAATTTTTTTTAAGAAAGAAAAAATTGAGATTCATACATTAGTGAATACACTAAAATCAAAATTAAATAGGCAGAGCATAGAGGATTTTTAGGGCAGTGAAAATACTTTGTACATTACCATCATCAGGGATACATGTCATTTTATGTTTGTCTAAACCCATAGAATATACAACACCAACAGTGAACTATGGACTCTGCGTAACAATGATGTGTCAGTATAGCTTTATCAGTTGTAGTAAATGTACCACTCTGGTGGGGAATGTTGCTAATGGGAGAGGCTGTGCATGTGGGAGTGGGAGGTGTATGGAAAATCTCTGTTCCTTCCTCTCAGCTTTACTGTGAACGTAAAACTGCTCTTAAAAAAAAAAAAGAAAGCCTTAATTAAAATAAAAAAATATAAAGCATTAAACTGGGGGGGGGGAGAAGGTAAAAAAATAAAATTGGTTATTAAAACTAAGGATAGGGAGAAGAGGAGAGATGGTTTTCTAAGCCCAGAAAAGTAAAGAAATTATAAAGGAAAATATTGATACCTTTATACTATTCTAAATAATAAAAGCATTATAGAGGTTTAAAACAGTCAAAATTAAAAGATAGACAATATGTCAGAAAATATCTTAGTAGCAAATATGAAAGAAATTGCTTTTTCACTAAGAATATTAAAATTCCCTTAGATATCTAGACTAAACGTAGGAATAATTCACTAATAAAATGCATAATAAATACACAGTGGCATATCTAACATCCTCTAAATCATAAGTATTAATTAAAACAAGTTTTTAATTCCCCCTACTATATCAGCAATAAAAAACTACAATACATATAACTGGATCATTAGTGAATTTGATATTTTCATGTATTTATAATGATATTTTAAGTTGGTGTATCCCTTTAGGGAGGATCTCTCATATATATATATATACGTATATATATATATATATATACATATATATATATAATATGTAATTATATATATGTATATATATATGTATAATATGTAATTATATATATATATCAGGTACTTTAAAAAAACTTCATTTTCTCTGATCAGGAAATAATCTCAAGTATGTAAAAAAAGACAAATATATGAAGATACTGATCAGTGTTACTTATAATTAAAATGATTAGACAATTTATTATTCAAAGAGTGAAAGGCACTATTTATAGTTAGACAAGGGCAACAAGTATACAGCAGCATCATTATGGGCAAATTAGGATATAGGACTATATTATTTAGAACAGCCAAAACAAGATAATTTTTAAATGACCTTTAGTACCTAAGTACCGAATAACATCCCTCTCACGGGATGTTGTTCAGCTATTCCTATGGGAAAAAAATATGTGGGCCAAAAGATTTTAAATGGGCTATAAAATCCTATATATTATTAAAATTAAAATCAAGCATTTATAAAAACAAGGAAATATTTTTAATCATAATAGTTATTTTAAGTTTATTTTTATTTTCTTTTGAGAGAGAGAACAAGCAAGACAGGGGCAGAGAGAGAGGAAGAGAGAGAATCCCAAGCAGGCTCCATACTGTCAGTCCAGAGTCCCATGTGGGGCTCAGACTCACAAACCACAAGATCATGACCTGAGCCGAAGTTGGGTGCTTAACTGACTGAGCCAACTGGGCGCCTCCATAATAGTTATTTAAGAGATGTGCGTGGTTTGAGTTCTCTCCATTGTTTAATTTTCCAGATTTCCTATAATGCATTTTAGAATATTTTTTTAAATGGGCTTCATAATACATTAGAATGATAATCATTACAGTTTTCCAGTCTGGTCCACCCTACTTATTTTATGTATGTGGATATTGACACACAGAAATGCTACAGGGCATGGCCAAAGTCAAAAGCCTCAACTAGACATAGCTGGACGATGAAGAGTCTATACTCACACTGCCAGTGAGTGCCCTTGACCACTTCACCAAGCTGCCTTGAAGATGGCAGCAGTATGTCTTGCAACGTAACACTTGACTTTTATTTTTGGTATTTAAAATAATTTATTTGTCTCAGAAGTCAGGATAATTTCTGATTGCCTTTAAAATTTGAAACTTTGGCAAAGAAGCTTATTGACTAGACTTATTTTTCTCTGGATCCCATAATTCTGGATGTGTCACTGATTTCAGCGCATATTTAAGGAAGAAACAAGAAATGTGGGTAGTACAAAGTAAGACACATTCTCAAGTTCAAAACAGATTGACTTTGGAATGTCACTGTCCTTGTATGTTCATTTCCTCTGTGCTTTGCCACCAACCGTTTCTCAGCACATAGTCCAGGAATCCAACTGGGTGTTGTTGAATTAAAATGTCCCAGAATCCCAATCCCACAAGTGACTCATTTTTAGGAAAGGTTAAGTGTACTTCTGAACAGTTGTCTGCTTTAAGTTGATTATTTTTTGATTAGGTAATCAGGGGGTGATAAGGCTTATTACTAGGAGCCCATATATACAGAAAACGTAGACCTCTCACAACATATAGTATTTGTTGTGTCCTTATCCTTTCACTCTGGGCTTCATATATGAGAACAAAGTTAACTTGTATATCTCTTGAGGTACATGCTAGGTTTTGGCTAATTTTGTGCTTCTAATGGTAATAATAGGGGTTAATTAACTTTTATTAATCAATGATGCCACCTGGTGGCCAGAAAGTACATTTTGTGGTGCCCGTGCACACTGCACCAACTTTTTTTTCTTTGTTATAAATAACCTTAGCAGCATTTGAAGCATTTTTATTAGTGAAATTTTTTTAAATGCCTAGTTTGGTTTGGCAAAAGTAGGAAAATCTTGGGATACTGTAAGTGTAACATGGCAAATTGAAATGACTATTCTGTTCTCATTGTTTCTAATGAAGCTCATGCAGATTACTAGGTTCTAAATGGTACGTAGTAAGAATTCCCTGTGACTAACACAAGCGTGTCTGTCTGGTCTCTGTTCTGGGGTTTCACCTGGGTTATAACAGTCACTAGGGCAGCTCGTGGTTTCAGTGCTCCTCCCATCTGACTCAGAGGCTGAACAGCCACATTCTTCTCATTTTGCAGTTAAGACACTGAGTGATTCTTAACCAAGGGGATTCATGGTCTGGTCTTCTTTGAAAAGGTAAAAAACTTGTCAAGATGATGTACTGCAACAAGGTGCCCTGAAAATATAAATGGATGGATGGATGGATCCATGAGAAAGTTGAATTTGGAAAATTGGATTTTGAAAGCTGAAATTTAAGGGTTTTTTTGTTTTGTTTTTTTAGTTGGCCAGGAAAGTAAACCTAACTCCATTCCATCCTTGGTTAAAAGCATGATTTTGCAGCATTCTAGTGGTGGGTTTTCTGCTCAGCCAGTTTGTGTATTTCCATTCTGTGCCTCAAGTTCAGATTGGTGGACAGCAGCTGAGCTTGAGTTCAGGGAAAGAGAATGCAACTCAAACTTATCAAGCTCAGCCCTGTGATTCGGAGGTCAGGATTTCCTAATACGGACATCTTCCAGTGAGCCCTCTTGGTTTAGAGAAATGTCTCTGTTTGTTTGGGTATACTTTTGTATTAAAGAACAAAAATTGAAGACAAAGTAGGAACTTGCCATGAATCTGATATTTAAATAAATCTGATTGCTTTTCCACACTCTTACACTAACTAGAGGTTCTAAGGGACATCACTTTTGATTAATGCGATAGCCCAGGTGTTGAGAAGATGTAAGAAGAAGAGTAGGTTTTTCTCCCCAGCCTTGTTACTCATAGGAAAGTTAAATATTTGGGCCCACTGAACACAGCTTATAAATGGAATGCATTCTGAGTGGGGTCAGAGTGAGATTAATTTTTCGTCTCCAGGTGAGGCTAAGTGTAATGTGTAATAAGTGCATTTTGTTAGTTTTTGTGGGTTTTTTAAATCTGTTTGATTGGTACCATACTCTCCAACTTGTGTTCGGATTACTTTAAGAGCTAAATTGCTAGGGATGGTGCATAGAAGCTTAATGTCGTCATACACAGTATCTCACCATGGCTTATTGCCAGAGCTGGGTATTTATAGTATACATGTCTAAACTCATACGAGTTCTTGGATCACTGTTTCAAAGATGTACAGAGTTTCAGCAATTGGGTGTGTGTTTGTGTCAGCTATTGAATTAAAAAAGCTGACACTAACATCCAGGTTTCCCTTTGTGTCTTTGAGCATGACTTCATAAATCCATGAGATGAAATTAACCAGTTCTATAATGTTGCTGAATGGAGACTGATTCTGATAAAAATACATTCAGTCTCTTAATATGCCTTTCCTCTTTTTATTTTCTCAACTCCCACTGGCACTAGGAGTTGAAACAAAGGTTTCAGCCTTTACTGCCTTTTTCCTAAACATAATCCTGTCTTAAAAAAATTATTTATATTTTTATTCGTCAAGCATTTCTTGTCTCTGGTATTCAAAGACCCAGGCTATGTACTATGAGGGATAGAAAGATGAATCAGATATGGCTCCTGCCCTCAAGGAGCTTTGAGTCTAATGAGAAAATGATAAAAGGCATAAAGTGAGTAACTACTGTGTAATACATTATTCAAAGGGAGAGAATATTTCTTTCAAATGGAAAGTTTGGTAAGAGAAGAGGAATTTAAGATGAACCTTGAAGAATGGGAGTAGAATTTTTATGTGCAGAGACAGAGAAAAGGATTCATAGAAGGGAACATTAGAGACAAAAGTATGGAGCCAGGGACCACATGGGAAGTATTCAAGCATTGTGCAGAATCAGACTTTGGTAAGGACAAAGGGCCTGTGTTAAGCAGTAGCAAGACAGAAAATCACAAAAGTCCATAGAGATCATGTAGTGGGGTGAATTTAAATTCCAGGGAACAGAATTTGTTTGGGGGGGGGGGGTGGTTTGTATGTGTGGTTTTGTTTTTGTTTTGTTTTTTAAGAATTTGTTTTGAGAGATAATCGAAATCATCCAACATTTCTCAACAGAGATTGAAGTACCTTGAAATCCCATGACATCTGTTAGTGTTAAAGACTTATAAAATATAACCTATTGCCTTAATTTTTTTTTTCTGTATTATAAGAACTGTATACCCACATAGCTTATTTAAAAAACATCTTCATTTAGACCAGAGTTTCTCAACTACAACCCTATTGACATTTTGGCTTAGATAATTATTTATTGTGGGGCTGTCCAGTGCATTTGTAGGATATTTAGCATCCCTGGCCTCTAGTCACTAGATGCCAATGGAACCCCCTTTGCCCAGTTGTGACAATCAGAAATGTCTTCAGACATTTCCAAATGTCCCTTTGCAAGCAAACTCCACCCCCATTTGAGAACCACTGCTCTAGACATATGTAGTATTCCTCTGATGTTCTCTGCATTGTTAGACTCTCAGATTGACAAATCCCTTAGGTATTCAGTCTATTAATGCTTAGAATTTTGTGCTGGACACACAGCTGATTTGAGATTAAGGCATTTCATGTGTATTGGAGTAAAAGTGCTAAACTGGGCATCAGGAAACCTGGATTCTAGTCTTAGCTAGAGGTTGTAACTTCAGTGAAACCCTGTTACGTAACCTGATTCCTCATCTTGAAAATGATGGGTGTGGGGATGCCTGGGTGGTTCAGTCATTTAAGCGTCTCTTAGTTTCAGCTCAGGTCGTGGTCAAACGGCCATGAGATCGAGCCCCATGTAGTGGGGCACATTAGCACAGAGTCTGCTTGGGGTTCGTTCTCTCCCTCTCCCTCCCTCCCTCCCTCCCTCTCTCTCTCTCTCCCTCTCTCTCTTCCTCAAAATAAAATAAACATTAAAAAAAGAAAAGAAAATGACCAGTGTGGCCCCTGATTTTCTAGCTCTGAGCCTGTGTTCTAATTTCAAATGCATCTTGGGGCTTTATTCTTTCACATTTTTAGAAAGTTAGTGCACATTGGGGCACCTGGGTGGCTCAGTCAGTTGAGCAACCAACTTTGGCTCAGGTCATGATCTCACGGTTTGTGAGTTCAAGCCCCGCGTCGGGCTCTGTGCTGACAGCTGAGAGCCTGGAGCCTGCTTCTGATTCTATGTCTCCCTCTCTCTCTGCCCCTCCCCCACACGTGCTCTGTCTCTCTCTGTCTCAGAAATAAATAAACATTAAAAAACAATTTTTTTTAAAGTTAGTGCACATTGAACTAGCACATATATTAACCAACAAAACTGACTAAAGTATTGAATAAGAAAGATGAAATGCTTTTTTCCTTAGTGCTTTATTTTACTAAATACTATAATCCTTTTCCTTTTCTAGATTATTTGAAAAATCTTCTAGAGGACTCTGGAGATTTCAGAGACACTCAAGGTAAATAACTTTTGTGGTATTATATGTTGTAGAAGTTCTTATATTATAGCTGGCCACAGAAGCTGGCCTCCTGAGAGAGGACCTCGCATGTTCTAGAATGAGGAAGGTTCCTTCTATGCTCAGTCACTCTGTGCCAGTGGAAAATTCACCTTCTGTAGATGTGTCTGTTGCTTTGAAAAGCCGGTCCTTTCAGGCTTTAAAATCATGATTCTGTGAAGTGATCAACTACACAAATCAGGGATAAATTCTAAAATAGCATATTCTGGGACTGCTTGATGCTGGGCAATTGCCTTACCACCCTTCTACCCCTCACCCCTAGTAGCACTTAAAGGAAAACTTCCATTACAATACAAGGGACTCATTGATATTCACAGATTAATCCACAGTGTGTGTGTGTGTGTGTGTGTGTGTGTGTGTTCTCTCTTACACATACACACACACACACAAGGATTAATTCTGTTCCGGATACTGGTGTTTCTATTTATCCCCAAAGTACTCTTTCAAATGCCATAGGTATATCCCTGGCTCTAATCTGAAGTCCATGTCCATACTCCATTAATTTTATGAATTCTGATTATAATTCTTAAACATCCTTTACATTTTCAGATTACAAAGCTGAATAGGTTTTTATCCCATTTTGTGGAGATTCTTACTCATTCTCTTAATCATTTTACTTCTTCTAATCTAACATCTTCTCTTTGCAAGTGTTTTGCTTTTAAAGGTGCTTTTAAAAAAAAAAAAGGGCAAAGTTTGGAGTGGAGTATATGGTGTGCTTCTTGTCTTAGGTGAACATGTAATCTAGTTGAAGAGAAAAGTCCGTAATACCCATCAGATAAAGAACAAAACAGATAGCTTTAAAGTAAGGATGTGGGACGCCTGGGTGGCTCAGTCAGTTGAGCGTCCAGCTTCGGCTCAGGTCGTGATATCATGGTTTGTGGGTTCAAGCCCCGCATCAGGCTCTGTGCTGACAGCTCGGAGCCTGGAGCCTGCTTCGAATTCTGTGTGTCTCCCTCTCTCTCTGCTCCTCCCCCACTCACACACTATCTCTCTCTCTCTCTCAAAAATAAAGATTAAAAAAATTTAAAGTAAGGATGCAGTGAGCAGTACAGAATCATTTCAAAGAGTGGGGAAGATGCAAAGATTGAAGAGGCAGTGCTTTGCTTAGAGAGAAGTGGGGCTGGAGATGAGTTGAAGGGTGGACGAGAGGGAGAGCAGGCATTCCAGACCAGAGTCTGGCTCGTGAAGATGAAAATTTTAGCCACAACTTAGTGACTAGGGCCTCAAAACATCTCTCCCAGGGCTCCTGCCTTCAAGGAAAGTGAGTTATTAGCTCCATTTTCCAGATAAAACAAATATAGCACCAGAGATGAAGGAGCTTGCTTAAAGGAAATTACACCCTTCAGCAAAGACATAGGTTCAAAGAAGCAGTGAACAGTGAAGTGCACTGTGTGGCCAGAAGCATGGCAGTAAAACAGTGAAAAGTTGTAGATGAGATTGACCAAGAGGTGAGAGAAAATGAGACAAATATGCCTTTGGAAGGCTGGCAGAAAAGTTAAAGGGATCCCTAAAGGGGTGACATGGGGAAAGTAGAATTGCAAAATGGATAGGAGAAGGTAGAGCTTGGAGGCCTGGTGACCAAATAGCAGCTGTTTTATCATTGTATCCACTTGTTAAATCCTAAACCTTTTCTCCCTGCGCACCGGGAATTCACATGGGCCAGAAGGAAGGGAATGTGTCCAGGATCACTCTTGAATATCTGCTGTGCTGAGTGTCATGTGCAGTAAATTCTGATAAATGCCTGGGGTATCTATAAGGAAGTACTGCTTTTCTTTGATAATGGTGATAATAATACATGTTTGAAGAATGTAGAACCCTCTAAGGCTAATACCAGAAAGAGAATCTATTGGTAGGTTACAGTAATGGGACCAAAAAAACCTCAACCTCTTGCCAGAAATTGATCTTTTCTTTTTTTCTTTTTTTTTTTCTTTTTTATAGTTCTTTTGTTGATGATTATTGCCACTACCACACCAGCCTCAGGGGGACATACTTCCCTCTCTAATACTCTACCAGTTTTGTATTACATTAAGTGAAATAAGTCATACAGAGGAAGACAGATACCATATGTTTTCACTCTTATGTGGATCCTGAGAAACTTAACAGAAGACCATGGGGGAGGGGAAGGGGGAAAAAAAAGTTAGAGAGGGAGGCAAACCATAAGAGACTCTTAAAAACTGAGAATAAACTGAGGGTTGATGGGGGGTGGGAGGGAGGGGAAAGTGGGTGATGGGCACTGAGGAGGGCACCTGTTGGGATGAGCACTGGGTGTTGTATGGAAACCAATTTGACGATAAATTTCATATTAAAAGAAACAAAAATAAATAAAATAAAATAAATAATACTCTACCATTTTTTCTCTGTGGGAGTGCTACTGTCATTTCGGATAATCTTCTTTATATGAACTTGTAATTAGTCTTGCAAGATGCTTAGCATCCCTGGCTCTTACCCACTAAAGGCCAGTGGATCTTCCCAGTCACTGTGACAACCAAAAATTGTCTTTCCATATGTCCCCATGTCTGTAGGGAAGCGTTACTGTCTTAAGAACAACTATAGCCCAAAAGGAGACAAAGTGCAGACTTTCCCCGTTATATCTAGTTATGAAGATGACAAGACTAGAGCATTCAAAAACACTTTGTTAAAGGCGAGGGGTTAATAAGAATAAACACAGATAAATTACTCAGCTCACAAAATGGTGCATGTAATTTCCTAAAGCCTCACATGCTTCTTTGTAGTATTTCTTTCCCCTTGGGATCAGACCAAGAGAAGGCAGCGAAGCCCTGACCCTCTTAAATCGTTACTTTTCATAGTTCTGGTTTCCTGTCCCCTGTGCCACGGTACTTCTCTCCCAAGGCACTTTATACTGGAATGGTCTTTAACTTCCAGGTGAAATCCTTTCCTTATCCTTGTAAACATTCAATAGGGTAATCAAATCTTAGCACAAAGCAACCCTGACATTTATACTATTGACACATATAGCCTATAATGTCTCATGAGAGTATTGGGCTCATTTTTCTTCACGAGTACTGTTTTTCCTTGGTATTGCCCTCATCAGACCCAAGCTCCTCCAGGGGTTGCTGCTATAAACTTGCTATCTGGCCCTCTGGAATTGCTTAATGTTGCCATTCATTGGAATAACCTGATGTCCCTTCTGTTCCTATACATTTTAGATGCCCTTGCTGTTGTTATTGAGGTAGCCAATCACGCCAATGACACCATGAAGCAAGGGGTAAGTATCTTGATGTCAGTGGCTGTTATACTATTGAACCTAAAAGCCCAGGCCTTCATAATGCTATACATTCTCTTTCTGTAGGACAACTTTCAGAAACTTATGCAAATTCAATACAGCTTAAATGGACACCATGAAATAGTGCAACCTGGACGGGTAAGTGTTTTTAGACTGCCTTTTGCAAACTTAATACAATGTATTTAGACACTGTTTGTAGCTATTTTTCATTTCAGTTACGAAAATAGGTTTATTTGTTGTTGTTACTCTTCACTGACTCAATCTGGATCAACCAAGCTCATTCTATCCATTCAAAACATTCATGATTTAAGTCACTGTGACAAGAAGTTCAATTCAATTAGGAGAAAGGCAAGGAACCCCACAGAGTATCTGATTAAATAGGATCATTTTATTGTGTAATACTAACTGACCTCACACAGCTTTAAAGACAATTTCATTTAAAATCTTTAAGAGGGGAGGGAGAAAATTGGTATTTTGGTGCTCCTCATAGAGCACAACAGTGGCATAGGAAATGAGTTCAGGAAAATTACAAAGTGCAATTGTCAGGATGTTGGCTATGCCTTAGGATCAAGTACACGCTCAGTCAGTTACATTTCAGACCACATAGTACCCCTGGGACCAATACTGGATTTATGAAACTCTGCTGGCTTGTCCAGTTCCTTAAGCAGCTTAAAAAGAAACCATAACTGTAAAAAGTGACATGGCAACTATGTCCACCCAGCCCTGTTCCCCCCAAAAAAAATTCGGGGTAAAGAAAGTTGAAAAACAAATTAGATATTTATCATAGTTGTGTTATGATGGTGGGATTAAATGCATATTTGTTTGGATGAATCAGGTTTTTCTGAAAGAGGGAACTCTGATGAAGCTGTCTCGGAAAGTCATGCAGCCCCGAGTGTTTTTCCTGGTAAGTGGCCGTGTGTGTTTCTGATGAGCCAGAGGAAGGGATAATCGCCTAATGGAAGGAGACATTTGTACATGACAGATAAGCTTAACACATTCATATAGCTTTAGTGGGATTTTTGACTGACTGTCTTGCTTATTTGCATTTCAAATGTAGGAAACAAAGTCTTTTGTGATGCATGCATAATCAGAAATTATTTCCTTTTTGAATTTAGTTTATGTCTTTCTAATGTGGAAAATTGATTCAATCAATTATTTAGTCAGATTGCAATACTTTAGTGGGATTTAGAATTCAGAAAATATTGTATCTGTTACAGAACTTGGAAAGAGTACATTTTCTAGAAAATGCCTTTTTTCTATTTTTCTTTTTTCGTTCTAAAATTCTTTTTTTAATCTTTTTTTTTTTTAATTTTTTTTTTTAACGTTTATTTATTTTTGAGACAGAGAGAGACAGAGTATGAACGGGGTAGGGGCAGAGAGAGAGGGAGACACAGAATCGGAAGCAGGCTCCAGGCTCTGAGCCATCAGCCCAGAGCCCGACACGGGGCTCAAACTCATGGACCGCGAGATCGTGACCTGAGCTGAAGTCGGATGCTTAACCGACTGAGCCACCCAGGTGCCCCCTAAAATTCTTTTTTAATGTTTATTATTTATTTTTGAGAGAGAGACAGAGTTGCGAGTGGGGGAGGGGCAGAGAAAGAGGGAGACAGAATCCACAGCAAGCTCCCAGCTTGCAGAGCGCGATGTGGGGCTCAAGCCCACAGACCATGAGATTATGACCTGAGCCGAAGTTGGACACTCAACCTGCTGAGCCACCAAGCGCCCCACCTTTTTTCTTTTTTTTATGTTTATTTATTTTAGAGAGTGAGTGAGCAGGAGAGAGGCAGAGAAAATCCTAAGCGGGCTCTGTGCTGACAGCAGACAATCCAATGCCAGGCTTGAACTCACAAACCGTGAGATCATGACCTGAGCCAAAGTCAGATGTTTAACCTACTGAGCCACCCAGGTGCCCCAAAATTGTCTTTTTTTTTTTTTTTTTTTTTTTTTTTTAGTGTTTATTTATTTTTGAGAGAGATGGAGACAGGATGGGAGTGGGTTAGGGGCAGAGTGAGAGGGAGACACAGAATCTGAAGCAGGCTCCAGGCTCCAGGCTCCAAGCCCAATGCGGGCCTCAAACCCACAAGCTGTGAGATCATGACCTGAGCTGAAGTCGGATGCTCAGCCAACTGAGCCACCCAGACACCCCCGAAATTGTATTTTAATAATAATAATTTTAATAAAGCATTCTGGGTGGTTATAGTTTATATAAGCACGCTTATGTGTTTTATTCAAAGAGCTTTTAATTAAAAAGTAGTCTTTTCTTTTTTATTTCAGTGTCTTGCCAATGTCTCTGTAGCTGAAATTTGTTTCTTTACTTGACCCTGTAAAATATTTCTGCTTTCAGTTTAATGATGCCCTGTTGTATACAACACCGGTGCAGTCTGGGATGTATAAACTGAACAACATGCTCTCATTGGCTGGAATGAAGGTCTGTGCGTCTGTTAGAAGATACTTCTTTTCTTAACCCAAGTATATTTAGAGAAGAAGCCCTAAGACAATCATCTTTTTCACATCCTTAATTTTTCTCTCTCCCTGTGTTACTGTTTATATGTTCATTTATTCATTTATGTAGTCATTTGTTCACTCACACATTAATTTATTCATAAGGTATTTATTGAGAACTACTATAAACATGGTAATAAGTTTGGTGAAAAATACAAAGATGAAGTGAATCATGATTTTTGTCTCTGCCTCACCCAGAGGTGAGATAATACACTATACATAAATACCTATAAGGGTACAAATAACCAATGAAGGCATAATTAAAATATGGGGAGTTCAGAAAATAAAGAATGTGCAACTTTCGATGGGACTCAGTGGAGGAATTTGTGGCAGCTAGGAAACAGAGAAGAAGTCTTTGGAGGAAGAACCACGAGCCTTAAACAGTAGGTCACGTATGGCCATACTGAGATGTGGAGAAGGCATTCCAGGTAGAGGTGAGTAGTGTGAGCCAAGGCCTGAAGGTGGGAAAGTTGGGCCTATGCATATGCAGGTATCTAACTCTGTCTGGTGCACAGAGTAGATGAGGGACAGCAGGGGGAGATAAAGCTGGGTATGAGGGTTGGTGGTGGATGACTGCACCAAGAGCACTGAGCAACTTTAGCTATGCTTCAGAGATGAGATTTGCAGTAGGATGAGTTTGCTCAAATTGTCTTGCTTTCTTTCAGGTCAGAAAACCTACCCAAGAAGCATATCAGAATGAACTAAAGATTGAAAGTGTAGAACGTTCCTTTATCCTTTCAGCCAGGTAAAATTTTAAAACATGTATACATGAACATCTGCTGGTATTATAGAGTCATACATCTCCAACAGCTTTGACATTTAGGTTAACTACTAGGCTTATTTCTTTTTCTTTTTCTTCCCTAAAACCATGCAGTTTACTCTTGGTTTATCATGTAGATAAAATGTCTGAGGGCAGAAAACATGAATAGACACTTCTCTAAAGAAGACATCCGGATGGCCAACAGGCACATGAAAAGATGTTCAACGTCGCTCCTTATCAGGGAAATACAAATCAAAACCACACTCAGATATCACCTCACGCCAGTCAGAGTGGCCAAAATGAACAAATCAGGAGACTATAGATGCTGGAGAGGATGTGGAGAAACGGGAACCCTCTTGCACTGTTGGTGGGAATGCAAATTGGTGCAGCCGCTCTGGAAAGCAGTGTGGAGGTTC